>NW_022631026.1:14084948-14781154 GCF_010015895.1 Lontra canadensis | reverse complement strand
TTTCTTTCTTTCTTTCTTTCTTTCTTTCTTTCTTTCTTTCTTTCTTTCTTTCTTTCTTGGAGAGAGAGAGAGATACAGAGAGAGAGAGAGAAAGAGATGGAGGGGGAGGGGCAAAAGGAGGGGGAGAGAGAGAATCCCAAGCCGGCTCCATGCCTAGTGTGGAGTCAGACGCAAGGCTCCATCTCATGACCCTGAGCTCATGACCTGAGCTGAAAAAGAGTCAGATGCTTACCTGACTGAGCCACCCCAAGTGCTCCTTATAATCTTTTAAATGCAAAATTAAGAACAGTTAAATTTATTGCACATTTCATACATACGTACTTGTTTTTAATACTCTCTTACTTTGTGTTATCTTCCCCATTGTTCTGTTTTTCTCCCGGTCTCCTGCCTTCCCTCTGACGGGTTCTTTCCATATAGAGATTAGGAAGAAAATGCCAAAGGAGGATTGGAGTAAAGGGAACTAGGCTATAATGTTTGCCAAGAAAAAGAAAACAATACTTATTTTAATAATCCCCAAAGCTAAGCAGGGCGAATGACTGGTTTTCATCTGATCTACTAAAATAAGTGTCAGTCTCAAAAAATTTAATCTGCTTATTCACTTTTTCTCTTTGGTAAAATTAAAAAAAAATGTAAAGAGAAAATTAAAATTGCAAAAAATTGCAGTCAGTCAGGCAACAACCACTTATGGAGCTTTATTTAGTGCTCTGAGCCAGAGTCTGGGAGCTTCCATGTCAAGGGGGAGTCCGGCAATAGACAAAGTACACCAACACCGCTACCTTCGGCACGTGATAAATACCGAGAGTAAATTAAAGAGTATGATATTAGAGATAGGGCCTGGGGTCAGGGTAGAGCGAGCTATTTGAGAGGGATGGTGTGAGATGGTGGAAGGAGATGGCTCTTGAGAAGGCTCAGGAGGAAGTCGTGAAGAAGTCCAGGCAGACTGGGCACCTGGGTGGCTCAGTGGATTAAGCCTCCGCTTTCGGCTCAGGTCATGATCTCAGGGTCCTAGGATCGAGCCCTGCATCGGGCTCTCTGCTCAGCAGGGAGCCTGCTTCCCCCTCTCTCTCTGCCTGCCTCTCTGTCTACTTGTGATCTTTGTCTGTCAAATAAATAAATAAAATCTTAAAAAAAAAAGAAGAAGTCCAGGCAGAAGGAACAAGAGAGAAGGAACCCAGATTGAGAAAAAGGGATAAACCTGGACTACTGAGGACAGAACAGAGGCAAGGTGGCTGATGGGAGGGGTGAGGCCGAGAGTGGTCCCAGAGCAGAAAGGGATGAGGAGGGAGGTGAGATTCAGGTGACAAGAGGCTTGGAGGCCTTAGTAAGGAATTTGGATTTGAAACATGATCTGATTTTTTTTTTTTAATTTACCATTTTGTAGAAGGAATTTTGGGCAGGGAGAACAAATCATCCCTGATTGCCTTTCAGTCCTCAAAGTCCCACGTCCTGGGAGAGCCTCTAGCTGGAGCAAACTGGGACGGTCCTAAGTGTATCATTGGTGTGAATCTTGATCCACATTCGATCATCAAGAAACATTGCTGTGTTTCTAGTTGTTTGGCCTAATTCTGCCTTAAGCCCCTTCCTTCCTGAAAGGTCATTACTGAGACCCCCTTCTCCTTTCAGAACCACTCAGAACTCTGGCTGAGGGCCTCTAATTGACTTGGTAATTGACTTGGTTACAGCAGATATCCTGACAGTTCAAGACAAGGGTGGTGCCCCCAGTGACTCTGTGCCCTAGCCATGGGTGGAGTACCCCTTCCTTGGCACCCTAGGCTGCTAGGCTGTCTGATCTAGTTCCTTCCTTCCCTGGAGCCTTGGCTGGGTTCCTCACAGCTCTCCGGAACCACAAAGAACTCTCTCCTTTCCCACTCTGGGACAGTCTCAGGTCTGACTCTGTGGCTCGGTCCAGACATACACTCTCTTCCCACCGCCCCTGGGGCATGTAGCAAAAAAGCCGTCTCCCATCCAGGATCCTACAAATACAGACATGGGCCGCTTCATAGCCTTTCTGTACTTCCAAGATCAGGGGATCATAATGTTTGTCTACCTGCCTGAAAAATGAAATGCAGGGCGAGGGAGTGAAGCTAAGGATGGAGATGTGGAGAGGGAACTTTTCAATACTTTTTCTGCCCCAGGAAAAAGCAGAGAGACCAGAGAGGAAGCTATTGCATATTCCAGGTAACCAAAGGTGGCAGCTTGACTGGAGTAAAGGCAGTAGAGACAGAGGGCAGGGGACGCTGGGAAACCATACTTGGGTGGGAGGACCCAGAGTACATGCTGATGGAGGGAGGTGGGAGACAGCAGACACTAGGGCTCAGAATCAGGCATGGAGTAGTGGCTTTGACTTGAGTGCTTGGTGTGAATAACTTGGGTCCGATTTGGAGACCAGACAGGAATGTGTGGCAGGCTCAGGATTTCTGCCTCCAGGAGGCAAGCTGGGGCAGGAGGGTCATTGGCTGTCTGGCTGGGATACAGTTCTGTCACATGAGCCGCCACTGGCAGAGTTATATCTTGGAAACCTTAAGAGGCCTTGGTTATATTTGTCTTTTAGCATGTGGCCCCAGAAACATATGATGCAAGACAGTGAAGACATGAGCTGTCCTTTTCTCAAAAATGCGCAAAAATGTGCTGACACCTCTTACAAGAGTACTGGAAAAATAAACAAGATTTTAATTATAATTTATATTGGAAAAAAAATACCCTTACATTTTAAAAAAAAAAAAAACAGCTAGGCTAGTGGGACAGACTCCTTTTTAAAAATTTTTTTCCTGGGGCGCCTGGGTGGTTCAGTTGGTTAAGCCTCTGCCTTCAGCTCAGGTCATGATCTCAGTGTCCTGGGATCTAGCCCCACATCAGGCTCTCTGCTCTGCGGGGAACCCTGCTTCCCCCCCTCTCTCTGCCTGCCTCTCTGCCTACTTGTGATCTTTCTCTCTCTGTCAAATAAATAAGTAAAATCTTAAATTTTTTTTTTCCTTTTGATTTTATTGGGACTTAGCTGTTGTTTCTTCACTGGGTCCTGAGCCAAGAAATGCTGGTTTTTCTGGAAAGAAGGGAAACGAGAGAAGAAAAAAAGAATCTTTTAAAGAGTTCCTTCCTCCTCGCTCCTCAGAAAGAAACTCCAACCAAGAGACCAAACAAAACCCCAAAGATCTGTTCGAAAATGTGCCCATGGATTGACTAAGTGAGTGGCCCTTGGGGCTGTTCACTGTTCTAAGGAGTGGGTGGGGTGGTCAGGGCAAGGTGGGGAAGTAGGGAACCAAATCAGCCTAGAGTTTGGGGGAAAATTGGAAGATGCTGGAGAAGGGGACGAGGGAGGTCAGAGGGCGGGGAAGAGGAAGGAAGCAGGAGGAATTTGGAATCACACAGCAAACAACAGTGTGCTCCTAACCACTACCATATGTTGATCATGAATTTGCAACACAGGCTGGCTTTTTTTTTTTCTTTGAAGTGAAGCCCGATTATTACAGAGTTCGAATCTTTGCGAGCTGGAAAAGCAGAGTTTAGCAATTCACCCCCTGCCAGGATGTCCTCTGTGGGCCCTCTTGTGAGGAGGGGGTCTTTTTACACAGATTTGTAAGCCCATAACGTCAGGCCAGAGTCTGGTCTGTAAACAGAAAGAGATTTCCTCTGGGTAGGGTTAAAGGCTCCTGGGACCTATGTCATCTTTTCCATCCTCAAACTGGGAAGTGAGCAGGCCAGATTTCACTGCAAAACAAAAAACATGGCTTGGTGAAGCCATGATGCTCCTTGCCCCACTCAGTCCCATCCTGGCTCTCACAGGCCCTTCCAAGCTCCAGCCATGATGTCCTGGTCCCCGGCCTGCGTCAGCCACCCTGCAGCAAGGAGTGGGTGTTGCACTCTGGGGCCCTATCCCTACCGCACTCTGGCCTCCATCCCTGCCCCTCCCCCTTGCCATCACTTTTGCTCAGAAGTCGCTGCCCCTGTGTCCGCAGCCCTCAAGGGGAAAGGCTGGGACACATCTCCAAGCCATGCTGCTGGGATCTGAAGCCAGGTCTTCTTCTGCACACGCCATCAAATTTCAAAAATACAAAAGGCAAGAGAGTGAAATAAAAAATAAATCTCCTTTCTTTTCTATTTCCCAACCACACAGTTGCCTTCTTCAGAGACAACTTCCTCCTTCGCCATACTGATGTCTGGCACGTCTGTTAGGAAATATGCTATGTGTCTACAATCATAACCATGTGTCTTATTAAAATATTTTTATAATGGTAGCATATTTTACATACTGTCTGCATCTGGCTTTTTTCACTTAATAATGTGTCTTGGAGGTATTTTCATTTCAGTATACATATAGCACTGCTTTTCCTTTTCAAGGGCTGTATAGTATCCCATCCAAAACTCTGATGGTTAATTTTATGTGTTAGCCAGGCTGGGCCATGGGGTGGGTGCCCAGATACATGGTCAGACATTATTATTCTAGATGTTTCTGTGAGGGTGTTTTGGATGGGATTTACCTTTGTTATTTATTTTTTATTATTTATTTTTGGATGAGGTTTACATTTAAATTGGTATACTTTGAGAAAGCAGATTGCCTTCTGTTGTGTGGGTGGGCCTTATCTAATCAGATGAAGGCCTGAAAAGAAAAAAAGCTGACCTTCCGGGGCGCCGGGGTGGCTCAGTCTTTAAGTGACTGCCTTCGGCTAGGTCATGATCCCAGGGTCCTGGGTTGAGCCCCACATCAGGCTCCCTGCTCAGCAGGAAGCCTGCTTCTCCCTCTCCTACTCCCCCTGCTTGTGTTCCTTCTCTCGCTATCTCTCTCTCTCTCTCTCTCTCTGTAAAATAAAATCTTAAAGAAAAAAAAAAAAAAGCTGACCTTCCCTGAGCAAGCAAGAAGTCTGCATGCAGGCTGCTTTTGAACCTAAAACTGCAACACTGGCAGGGCATTTGGGTGGCTCAGTTGCTTAAGTGTCTGCCTTTGGCTCAGGCCATGATCCCACGGCCCTGGGATCCAGCATCCAACTCCCTACTCAGCAGGGAGTCTACTTCTCCCTCTCCCTCTGCTCCCCTCCCCCCACACTCGCTTTCAAATAAGTAAATATATAAAATCTTTAAAAACAAAAACAAAAGCAACTGCAAATTGACTCCTTCCTGGGTCTCCAGCCTGACTGACTTTGGACTTGAACTGCAACTTTTTCCTGAATCTCAAACCTGCTGGCTTCCTTCATTAGATTTTTAGACTTACCAAACCTCCACAATCACATAATCCAACTCCTAAAATAAATTTCCTTTTCTATATAACACACATCCTATGGTTCTGTTTTTCTGGAGAACCAGACAAATACTATAATCTATTTGACCGCGTCTCTATGAATGGACACTTAGGGTTTTCATTGCGTTGCTATTACAAACAAGGCTGCAATGAATATCCTTGTATGCATGTCATTATACCCTTGCCATGCTCATGTTGTAACCACTATGGTATTTTGCTTCTGTATATAGGAATTTAGAAAATCCTCTCCCCTAGCAGTAGCCAGGGTAGCATGGGTAATGCCTGGCTACAAATATTATTGTGAGTCGCTAGTCATTATGGAAGTGCATTGTGAGATACCCCTATAAACCCACTAGAATGGCTAAAATTTCCAAGACTGGCCATATTAAGTGTTGACAAGGATGTAGAGCAACTGGAACTCTCACACCCTGCTGGCGGGAGTATAAAAGGGTGCCAGTATTTAGTAAGAGAGTTTGGCAGTTTCTTAAAAAGACAAAACTACAGCAATGGTATGATCCGGCCGTTCAGTTCCTAGGAATTTGCCCAAGAGAAATGCAAGGGTGTGTCCACACGAAGACTTGTATACAAATGTTCACTTTATTTGTAATAGTCCCTAATGAGAAAAAAACCAAATGTCCATTAATGGGCAAAGAAACATATTGTGGGACATCCATACCATGGAATATTTATCAGCAGCAAAAAGGAGTGACTCGCTGATTCATGTAGTGGATCATGGGGTAAGTCCCAAAATAATTATGCAGATAAAACATGTGTAAGTACTGTATGAGTTTTTGTATATAAAATTCTAGAAAATATAAATTAATCTGTAGTGATAGAAAGCAAATCAGTGGAGATGATAAATAGGTTCACTGGCTTGATTGCAATGACTGTTTCACAGATTATACACGTCAAAACATCAGAAAGTATACTTTGAATATGTGCAGTTATTGTGTTTCTCTTTCTCTCTCTCTATATGGTGTTTCAGTATAAAGCTCTAACATCGTATTTTAAGTGTCAAACAGTATATATTAGTGCTTTCTTCTTTCCCATATGTTTTCTAGGAAAAAATTTTGATCTTCCTCTTGTAAATGAATGCCTCGGGACAATCAGATCATGTCACATACCCAGGATGATAAAAGGGAAAAGCACACTCGTATTTTTCCAAACTATTAGCCCGGTTACAAATTGATGTCATGAGTATGTCATCTAGCCCCGACCCAGCTCTTCAGCTTTGTCTCCGTCACACCCCAAGGTTGAGATAAGCTGCTTCTCACCGGGCTGTCGGTTCCCCAGCGACACCAGCTGTGCCCCTGGGACCGCAGAGCAGGCAAAGCCGAGCCCATCTGCTGGGTGTCCAGAGCAGAAACTCGATGCCTGCCTTGACGGGAGAACCTGAGGATGTCCAAGGAGGACGCCCTTCCTTGCTCTGAGCTGACCTCTCCTTGCCTGATTGCAAGCTGTGGGTGGAGAAGGCGGAGTCAGGGTCTGTGAGAGCCCAGGGCACTCCTCACTGCTTGGCTGCCCGTGCAGATGCCCTTCTGCCAGGCCCGGACAGGCAGCTCCCCAGATGCAGCGCTGGATGCCTCGTGAGCCATCGGAGCTCGTGTTAGGAGGCAGCCAGTCCCTCTTGTGTCTCCTCACAGGCCAGAAGAGAGCAGATTACAGCGGCCTGCCGCAGGTTAGAGCTGAAGGGGCCAACACCACCTTGTCTGGCCTCCCTTCGAGGCTGCACATCAGAGGCCCAGGAGCCTTTAAAAAGTCTCCTGCTTACTGTGTGTCAGCAAGCCCTGCACCCCCAAGGCCTGGCCGTGTCTGAGCAGAAGACTCCAGCAAACATAGTCTTCTATGCAGTTTTCACTGGCTCCCATTGTTGGTGCAACCTGTCCCCGTCCCCCATTCCCCAGCCCAGCCCGGTCCTATATTTTCCCAGCCCCTGATAGAAGGATCTTCTATCCTTCTATGGACCCCAGAGGACCATACTCTCAATTTTGTGAGTTGTACAGAAAATAAGAACACATCGTGCCCATCCCTGCTCACCCAGGGATAAAGGTGAATGGAAACCATGTTGCTTATTATGTCTAAAAAATTATAGGCCAGGTGTGTGGCGGGTTCAGATTTGCAGGATCAAGAGAGAGATGCTGGAAAGCTCAGCTATCGAAAACAAAAAGGTGAAGGGCTCTGGGTTCTTTGGTTTCACTTGGCCAAGGCCCACAACTCTGTAGATGCTCCCAGTCTGCAGGATCACTTCAGCTCCCAGGCTCGGGATCCTTGTTCTCCCTGGAGACTCACAAGCTTGCTTATGCTCCTCTGCAACTTGTCTTTTTTTTGGAAGTTCAAGAAGAGCGGTTAAATTGAATGATGAGGGTAGTGGGATATTCCTTTCTCAGTAAGATGCATTTAGAAGATTCTACCATTAATAACAACATTCCGTAAACAACGTGTGCCAAGAATCCCAAGACCAAGTGACGCTTGTGAGGCATCAAAGGCAGAAGAGCTCAGAGGTCTCGTTTTACCTTACCCAGAACGTACCTGCGAGTAGGGGCAAATTTATTCTGCCCAGGTAGAAACTGTTGGGCATGCATTGTCAAGGTTATGAGGGCCTGGACTAGACAAACAGGGGGGTCTTGATGCATATTTCTCAGAAATAATCTGGAGACTACAAATCAGGCCAGAGGTATATTAGTCAGGGTTCAACCAGAGAAACAGAATAAGTATGTATTGAGTGATTTATTGTAAGGAACTGACTTCTGTCACTGTGGCGGCTGGCTGGATAAATCTGTGGGAAAGGCCACCATTCCCTCCTGTAGGAAGGGCAGACTGGAACTCAGGATGGATAGAAGCTGCTGTCCATAGAGAGAATTTCTTCCTCAGGAAAGCTGTGGCTCTGCTCTTAAGGCCCTTCCACTGATTGGACCAGGCCCACCCAGATTAGTTAGGATAATCTATCCTTTTTTTAAAAGATTTTATTTATTTATTTATTTATTTGACAGACAGAGATCACAAGTAGGCAGAGAGGCAGGCAGAGAGATAGAGGGGAGGAATCAGGATCCCTGCTGAGCAGAGAGCCCGATGCAGGGCTTGATCCCAGGACCCTGAGATCATGACCTGAGCTGAAGGCAGAGGTTTAACCCACTGAGCCACCCAGGCGCCCCAGGATAATCTATCTTATATAAAGTCAACTGATTATGGATTGTGATCATAGCGATAAAACACCTTCACTGCAACTCCTAGGTTGGTGTTTGAATAAGTGACCCATTGAGCGGACACAGAGAAAAACATCACTGCAGATTCTGCTTATTGGTCTCAGGCTAAGCCATGTCCATGGAATCCTGAGAAGTCTGGAGGACTAGTAGGTGAGTGGCAGCTGGGCCTCTGAGGGATGGGGCCCCCCGCAGTGGGTGAAAGGAGGGGCCCCAGCCTGCATGGGACTTTAGGCCGTGGGATCCCAGGAAGCCCAGGGTCTCAGGGCTGGGTGAACCTTCCGACACTCTTCATTTGAATCCCTCTGTCCCTTGAGAAAACTGTGGCTCCGATCAGTGAAAAAGCCCAGAGCAGCTCGAAAAAGAGGTGAGGTCTCCCATGTGGGAGGATGAGGAAAGAATGAGAAGGCAGAGGGGAAGCAAGGAAGGAAGAAGGCCTGACAGAGAAGGAAAGGCAAACAGGTTCTCACAGCTCGGAGGTGAGAGGGACCCTGGGGTTCCCTTATCGCACCTTCGGGGAACCTGAGGCCCAGCAGGAGGGAATTCCTCTAGCCTACCCTGTGGGTTGAGGGTGGGACTGAAGCCAGGCCCAGGTCTGCTGGGAAGGTGCTGGGGGCCCTCCATCCGTCCCCACCCCCACTGCCCTCCCAGGAAGCCGGAGACACTAACAGTGACTTCTCTCACCCTCAGGCATTTGCGAAAGAGAATCAATTCATTAATCTGAACAATCAGTTTCAGAGCCAGAGGGCTTGGGGATTGTATCGTGGGAACAAACGCAAACACAGTCTGCACCTGAACAGACACCTGCGTCCTGGGTGTACAGGTGACTCCCCACCTCAGCCCTCCAGGTCAAGGGCACCAGGGAAGGGCTGGGTGGCTCTGTACAGGCTTCCCCTATCCTGGCTCCCCAGTTCTCACCCCCCAAAGGGATGTGTGGCTCAGGACAAATGTTGTCTGGATGGTGGGGCGGGGCACCATCTTCTTGTTTTTCTCCTGCATCTTGCAAATGGCATCACAGAGCAGAGAGACCTAATTGGCACGTGGCCATCCAACAAACCACTGCCTGGAAACTCCAGTCCTCCAATTCTCTGTTCAGCCTCTTGCCTGTGCCTTTTCCCCACTATCTCTCACTCATTTCCAGCAGGCAGCCCAGCACACGGGCAATGCCATAGAAGGGCCTGGAAGTGTTCTCACTGCATCTTAGTGGGCAGATGAAGGTAGGCAGGCTTGAGAGGGCTTGATAAGGTGTAATTTACTCTAACTCTTAGGTTAAAGGAGAAGTATTCGAGGATGATTTTGAGGACTCATGCTTCAAAAAGCCACCCAGAGAGATACTGCGGGTCCCGGGGAGAAACGGGAGCCTTGGCTGCTCCTTGACCGCATGCACAGCAGTTATGACCGTGACTCATCCAGACCCCACTCTGGGCTCTGCATAGGGCAGCATTTCTCCCCATGGCTCCCAAAAAGTCCCCGCTCAGAATGGAACCCTTCTAGAAAAGAGGAAACTGACACTTGAGGCAGGGGCCGAAAGTCACTACGGGTTTCACATCGCTCCTCAGAAACGCCCTGTGTTGTGAAAGGTCACATTTTGAAATGGCTAATGTTAGCACCAGATGCCAAAGCTGGGCGGAATCAGGTTCACGGAGCTCTAATGCAGATTAAATAGTCCTTTTATCTGTGATTGGGGGTTGATAACCCCATTTCTGGATTGTCCATCCACCAGCAGGTATTTTTTGGGCTGGGTTTTGTGCCTGGTGGTTTGGTGTATAGAAAGATTGATAGCCCTGTCCTGGCCCACCGAGGTAGTAAGGCAAACTCCTACAGATACTGAACAAAACCAGCCTGGGCGTGCACCTAGAACGCCACCTGAGTGGTGCTCGCTGGAGTTGGGCACCGTGGCAGCCCTGGCCACTGAGGTCCAGGCCAAGAGCTCAAAGTGGGGGCAGATCCCAGGGGTCTGGGCTGCTCAGAGATTACAGCTGTTCAAGGACCCTATCCTTCCTCTTCCTTCCTCCTGCTGGCAGTCCCTGGCTGGGACTTTTGCCAATGAGGGTAAGAGCCTGGTGAAGCAATGGATAAAGGAGGGCAGAGATCCCCTTCCCATCTTCCTTCTTTTCCCCCCAGCCTCCTTTTTTGAAATACCAGTGGGGAAGTAGAGAGGGTTAAGTTGTCATTACCTTGGTGTGAGTTGTTTGGATTCACTGTCTCAATAGAAACAGGGTCTCCAGGAAAGGCAGGCCATCCCCCACATCGGGTCTGTCTGCTCTGGGTCACCCTGGGAAGGGCCCCTTTCTGAGATGATGACCCCCTGCTCTGTGTCCAAAAGAAAGAAGAAAGCAGGCAGACTTGGGGAGACTTGAAATCTCATCTTCTGAGGACAATCTAAAGGAAATTTTATTTTCCAAACTAAGTGAATATTTTTTGACAAAATGATGTCATTTGAAATTGTTTCAAGAAAAAAGGTGGTTATAATCACAATGATGTAATGCCCAGAACCAGAAGACCAAATCAGGAAATTCCCAGGCCTGGCTGACAGAGGCACATGACCACATCCTGTCACCAGGCTAGCGGTGACACTCACACAGGGAAGTAAGGCTGATGAAGGCAAATGGACCACTCTATCAGAAAGCTGCTCTGAAGGGCACCTCTGTAGTTCAGTCGGTTAGGCGTCTGCCTTTGGCTCAGGTCATGATCCTGGGGTCCTTGGATCAAGTCCCACATTGGGCTCCTTGCTCAGTGGGGAGCCTGCTTCTCCCTCTGCCTGCTGCTCTCCCTGCTTGTGCTCTCTCTCTCTCTGAAAAATAAATAAATAAAATTAAAAATTAAAAAAAAAAGAAAGTTGCTCTGAAAATTAGTTCCCCCTTTTTTGGCTTTCCAGAGATGTGCTTGGCTCAGTATTCTGTCCATTCTGGTCCCATTCTACCCCAACAGGTCGATTTCATACTGTCCTCAGGGTGGCAAATGGTGTGCATGTGGGTAGATTTAACTCAGCTTCTGTAGCTGGTCAGTCTCTCCAAGGTCATCTCTGACCTCGTGCACTCTTACAGCTCTGAGGAATCTGATTCCATTCGCCTGATGCAAGTCTTGCAACACTGAGCTTTTTATGACATTATATCTGCTTCTTGGGTGAACTTGGAAGCAGCCAGATCATGCCCAGTTGCTTGCTCTTATTTTAGGCTCAGATGCTAGCAAATACATTGATGAAATCAGCTTCCAAACCTTTTGTATTTTCATGTTTTTGATTAAGTGATACACGCACATAACTCAACAGTCATAGCCTGCTCCGTGCTCAGGGAAATGTCTTCCTCCCACTCTTGCCTCTCATATGCTACCCCTTCCCACCTTCTTTCTTATTAGGTTTGTATGTTTTTTTCCCAGAACACATTTTTGCAAATATACATAAACATGAATATGTATTTTATCCCCCCTTGTTTTTTATTTACAGAAATGTTATGTGTACATTGTTCTGTGCCTTTTTTCTAAGGTCTTCGAGATCTGACTGTTTATACAGAGAGCTTCTTCATTCTTTCCATTAAAAAGGTGCAGATTGTTTATTAAACCAGTTTCTGTTGCTGACAGGCTAAGCCAGTTTGGATGGTCTCAAGCTTTTGCTATCGCTAACACCGCTATGATGAATCACATTGTTCATTCACCATTTCACACATGGGCAAATGGCATCTGTCCCATACATGCCCGGAAGTTGCATTGCTGGACCAAGAGGTGTGAAGACACTTAAAATTTGGTGAATTTTATCAAATTGCCTTCCACAAGGGTTACCCTGGTTTATATTCCCATTGGCAGCCTATGAGAAGGACTGGCTTCCCACAGCCATGTCCAAAGCGCGTATTACCAGACATTTGGATTTTTGTCAAGCTATTAAATAAAAAATGGATTTCATTTCAATTTTGGGGAGTAATAACTAAATTTTGATATAATTTTTAAATTCTTAAAAAGTGTGTAAGAGTATACAAGAGTAAGCAAAGTCTTCCTATATATTCTTGGTTTGGCTGTAATTTGCATTTCTTCTATGAAGAGAGAAGTTGTAAGTAAAGCCAAAGAACTGACCACGGCATCAACAAAACTGGTACCAGGTGTTCCTTGTATGGACATAACACAGAAGCAGGTGGAACAAATCCTCATGAGCAGCAGAAGCTGCTGGTCCCGGTTTCCATGCAGGAGCGGGGTAGAGCAGGGTGAAGGTGAATTCTGCTCGGGACTCCGCAAGCTGGAGAAGCTGCATTCCCCAACAGATGCTCACGGGAAGCTCAGGGGGCCACTCTTGGAGGGCAGCACCCTTGCTGGAAGGGTGCCCTGCCGGCTACAGGTTGTGAGTAAGGACAGCTGTTATGCCCAAGTTTTTGCGTCCGAGAGACCACCAAGGAGCCAAGCACCGATGCAATCACACGAGGGTTTATTTGACAAGCTTAAGCCTGGGCCCAAGTATACCCGACACAGCAGAGTAGGGACTTGGACCCTGAACCAGATTACAGTCAGAGTTTTTAAAGGCAGAGTAGGGGTGGGCTCGGCGGTGGGTGAGAACAAAGGCGATATTCAGAAGGACTATCAGGGTAAAGAAGACTGTCAGGATATTGAAGGCCTGGTTACTATCAAGCCAAGGCGGTTTTTCCCCTCTAATGAGGCACTAGCATGAAAACAGTTGGGAGTTTCCTGGTGGAATGTCACATGCCTCCTATCAAGCGTCCTTGTTAGTGAGATTTAGCACTGGGATATTTGTAAACCGAGGGAGACTCCTGTCTTGCAGGATTGTGATTTTTTATAAGTTAACTATTTGTTCATATATACTACCAAGCGGAGGGGAGCAGGTGGAGAGGGGGTGCAAGGTGCCAGCTTTTGCTTTGCCAAGATGGCTGTACTTATGTCAGGGCTAGACTTGAGGTGGGTACAGCCTTGTTTTTCTTGGCCTCCACACAGCTACACCTGGCTGGCAAGGTGGGACAGTGAGAACCCTCTGAACTCTCAAAATTAACCAACCCACGATTGCTTCCAAGACAAAGCCCCATGTTGAAGAGAACTGCTGGGATATTATCCAAATCGAACACGGGGACAATGGAACAGAGGAAGCAGGAGGTCGGATGGAGGCGGAAAACAGAGCCAGCAGGCAAGAATGATGCCACATTTTTCAACACTTGTGAGAAGAGAAAGCCCAAAGGCATGCTGGCAAATGAACAAAATGATGTATGCCATGATATTGACTGCAGCGCTGTTTGTAACCACAAGAAAACTGGAAACACATCCCAAAATCCATCAGTAAGAGAATTAACCGCGGCGCATCCACACAAAAGACTGCTGGGCAGTTCTAGAATGGAATGAGTGCTACGTGTCTACTACCAGGGTGTGATTTCTGGGATACAGGACTCCCTGAAAAAAGCAAGTTGGAGAAGCGTTGAGTACGCCACTATTTATGGAATAAACGGGGGTGATGGGAACATAAGTACACATGTGCTTAGATTAAATTGTTTTTTAACTAAAAAATAGCTATGGGAGAGAGGGGGACAATATTCAGGGGACAGGGATAAAAACTGGTTACCTATGCATATATTTTGTAGTTTTGACCTTGGAAACAGGCTGGTTTTACTTAACTGTAAGAAAATGTAAACCAAAAGGAAAATACAGCCCTTAAAAGTTGAGGAAAAAAAGTCAATCAGATGTAGCTGTGTATCCAGTTGATGGAAAAAAAAAAAAAACCCATATAGAGAGGAATGACTTCAAGTTACTTTAAAACCAGTCATTCGATTGCGTGGAAAGGCTCACATTCTTTAGGTTTTCCTGCCCAAAGGCTCTGTCTTCTTGGTGATGGGGGATGGGATGGGGCGGGGCAGCAACAGAGCGCGTCTTGGATGTATGCTGTTGTGGGGTGAACTGTGCATCCCCCAAATTCACATGTTGAAGTCCTAACCTCCCGTATCTTAGATTGTGACCTTATTTGAAAATAGGGTCATTGCAGATGTCATTAGCTAAAATAAGATTAGCTCATTCGGATGGGCCCTAATCCAAAGGACCCACTGTCTTTATAAAAGGGGGAGTTTGGACGGTGACACACATATCGGGAGAATGCCACATGAATGTGAAGGCAGAGGTCAGGTCCATGCTTCTATAGGCCAAGAAATGATGAAGATTGCCTTGATTCATATTTTGAAGACCACGGATACGTGCTCTTAATTTTGCTGAACATCAAGTTCACTGATTTGGACATCCTTCTCGATGTTTTTCTATAATTTAAAAGAGAAGCAACAGAAAGATGCCAAACCCATGTCAGTACGTTCACATCAGAGTCCTTAAGGTTAAAATTTAATGCCATAAGCCCAAGTTGTGATTTTAGCCAAATGCAGGGAAAGTCATTTTCCCAGGGTGAGGATTACATAGTACTTTTCGTCTCCAGGGTTCAGGGGTCACACTTACCAATTGCTCCTTGCAATTCCCTGGGGGCAAGTAAAAATAGAAACCACGTATTGAATTTGGCTGAAGGAGATAATTACCAATATGAGCAGACAAGAAATACCTTGAGGGATTAGAGATGAATAATTAAATTGTGGTAGAAATATTTCAAGGGATAATTGCCTTCCGCTTTCATCAGGGTAAAGAAATTATGGCTTCCTTGGGGAGCAAACCGTATTTCCATTTTATAAATGAAGAAACATATCCAGACAAAAAGTTTCTTGTCCAGGCAAATACCTATTAGCCAATAACCTAAAGGGAAGTTAAAGTGAGAGCTGTAATAAATCCACAGTATTATGAATTTTGAAAATCCTGAATCCATTTTCTCCTCTGTTAAAAAAAATAAAAATTTGCTGATGACAGCTCTTAGTAACCATTGTCCACTGCGGTGGTTAGAAGGCTTAGGTCAATGGTTCTCAAACTTTTGGGTCTCAAAACCCTTTATATTCTTAAAAAGTATTGGAAACACCAAAAAGCTTTTGTTTACCTAGAATATAGCTATTGATAGCTCCTATATTAGAAATTAAAGTTGAGAAAATTTAAAAATATTTATAAATTCATTTTTAAAACAATAAGGTCATCATAAGTTAATAGAGATGACATAATTTTATGAAAAATAAATATATTTTCTACAATTTAAAAAAAACATTAGAAGAATGGCATTGTTTTATGTTTTAAAAGTCTCTTTTTAATGTTTGGCTGGACTCTCACATCTTCTGATTCAGTCTGTTGTGATATGTTCTTTAGGTTGAAATTTATGAAGAACATCTAGCTGCACACAGATATGTAGTTGGAAAAAGGGAGTATTTTAACAACCTATTTGGTAATTGGGGCTATTTTTCTCTTATTCTACACAAAAAAACTAGTAAGTGGTAATTCCTTTTTTTTTTTTTTAAGATTTTATTTATTTGAGAGGGAGAGAGTGGTGGAGAGGCAGAGGGAGAGGGAAAAGCAGACACCCCACTGAGCAGGGAGCCCCAAGTTGGGCTCGATCCCAGGGATCATGACACAAGCCAAAGGCAGGTGCTTAACTAACTGAGCCACCCAGGTTCCCCAAGAAGTGCTGATTTCTTAAAGGTCAGTTGTAATGTAGGATATGAAACCATATCATTAAACTTCCAAACTATTACACTAGAAATTACTAGTCTGCCTTGTATTCTGATTGCCTCTTTTACTGTTCATGATTCTGTAACATCATGCCTTGGTTACCTGGGAAACGCTGGTTCATTGAGTTACATGGATATTCAAATATTGACAACATTATGCAACATAAAAAAAAATCCCATTTGTCTATTTCACCTCAAATCTCTTCAGAAAACTCTCCAAGCTCCTGGTGGTAGATACAAGTCGTCCAATATTCTCACTTTAACCTTGAAACCTATGATTTTATCCTTGGCAACAAATTCTCTGGTTAGGACAGGCTCCCTTCATTCATTTCAAGAAAATGACTGCCAAATACCTACATCTGAATCTTTGCATTTTCCTGTCAGTCATTCTTTCAAGTAAAAACAGTGCTGCTCTGTGGACAAGAACAGTTGTGGTCCTAAGTCAGACAATTGCAGAAGTGCTTTATGTGAACTTCCCATTTTGTTATTCAGAGTACTTAAAAAATGTGGTCTCAAAGGTCAGCATAACAAAATTAATAACTTTTTGTTCATCATGAACATTCTGAATCCAAGCTAGCATTTTTTAACAAACTGATGCTGGACAGGGAGGAACGCCAGGACGACTAGTTGCGCTCAGTACAAGGACCACTGTTTTGATTTGTGCGAAACCTCCAGGGGCCTCATCGTCCCTTGATGGTACACCACCCACCGGGGTGTCAACACAGTGGAACAGCCAAATGATGTATTGTTGTGAAATTAATTTTGAACTCAGGTCCTCTGAAAGGGCCTTGGGGATCCCCAGGGATCAGCAAATCATACTTTGAGAACATTTGGATAACATACCTGACTGAATCCTGAGCCCAGTCAATATTTAAGAAATTGACATTTTGAAATCATTCCTGACATAATCATTAGGAAAACAAAGTGGAAGAGACAGATAATGGGTGGATGGATGAGTGGATGGATGGATAGATGGATGGATGGAAGGATGGATGGATGGACAGATTTCAGTCTGGCTTTGGAGGCTTGACATGTTGTATATAAATGCAGCACTTCTTTATACCTAGTACCCGGTCTTCCTCCCTCACTTTATGATCTTGCTTCTTGTAAACTATATTTTATCCCTGGTGTCTCTCCTTCTTATTTTCCACCTTCATTTATTTCCCATCACCACTGCTCCATTGAACCTACTCTCATAGACCTCACTAAATCTCCCAAAGATGGGCAGTTGCTAAATCCTTTTCTTGAGACTCCTAGAGATCTAACATTATTGACTACTCCCTCCCTTTTATTCCAAATTAATTGTATATTTGTCAAGTTAATAATACATATAGTTATAAAAATGAAATAATAGACTTGTTACATCCACACAGACAAATGTAATGCTGGCAAGAATGTGAAATGAGTGGTTATTCGTATACTTCTAATGGTAATGCGATACCAATTGTCCAGAAAATAACATATATATATATATAGTAAATGTAAATAGATATTCTTCAAAAAGCATTAAAATGTTTGTACTTTCTTATCTAAGATTCCTAAGACTCCATCCTAAGAAAATAATAATTTTTAAAATGGTTTTAATGCAAAAAAGGTGCTTGTTGCAATGCTATTTATAGTACTAACCACTAGAATGGTTAGTAAATTATGGTTTATCTCCCCAATAAAATATTATATAGCCATCAAAATGGATTCCCATAAAGCCTATGTAAACATAAAGAAAACCATTTTTTGACTATAGTTAACACACAGTGTTGTATTAGTTACAATGTACAACATAGTGATTTGAAAGTTTATATATTATGCTATGTTCACCCCAATTGTAGCTACCATCTGTCTCCATACGACCTCATTACAGTATCATTGACTACATTCCTTATGTTGGGCCTTTTGTTCCCCTGACTCATTCTGTTACTGGAAGCCCATATCTCTCACTCTCCATCACTTCTTTTGCCCACCCCCTTCCTCTGGCAAACCATCAATTTGTGCTCTGTATTTATAGGTCTGCTTCTGCTTTTTTTTTTGTTTATTTATTCATTTTTAAAAAATATTCCACATACGAGTGAAATCATATGGTATTTGTTTTTCTCAGTCGGACTTTTTTCACTTAGCATGATAGCCTCTTGGTCTACCTATGTTGTCACAAACGACATGATCTCATCCTTTTGCGTGGCTGCATAATATTCCTGTGTGTGTGTGTGTGTGTGTGTGTGTGTGTGTGTGTGTGTATCGCATCTTCTTACCCATTCATTGACTGATGGATACTTGGCTATTGTAAATAATGCTAAAGTAGACAGGGATGCATATATCTTTTTGAATTAGTGTTTTTGAAAGAAAACCAGTTAAAAACTAGATATAAACTTATATATAGGCTGTTTGTTACAAATGTTATTTAAAAGGCCTTTAGGGGTGCCTGGGTGGCTAAGTGGGTTAAGCCTCTGCCTTCGGCTCAGGTCATGATCTCAGGGTCCTGGGATTGAGCCCCGCATCAGGCTCTTTGCTCAGCGGGGAGCCTGCTTCCCGCCCCCACCTCTCTCTGCCTACTGCTCTGCCTACTTGTGATCTCTGTCGGTCAAATAAGTAAATAAAATCTTAAAAAAAAAGAAAAAGGCCTTTAGCGGGGCACCTGGATGGTGCAGTCGGTTAGGCGTCTGACACCTGGTTTGAGCTCAGGTCTTGATCTCAGGGTGGTGGGATCCAGCCCGCATCAGGCTCAGCACAGAGTCTGCTTAAGATTTTCTCTCTCTCTCTCTCTCCTTCTCCCTCTCCCTTTTCCCCTGCTCTCTCTGTCTCTTTTTAAAAAGATTTAGTTATTAGGGAGAGAGAGGGAGAGAGAGAGACCATGCATGCACAGGGTGGGGGCAGAGGGAGAGGGAGAGAAAAACTTAAGCAGGCTCTGGGCAGATCACAGAGCCCGACGCCAGGCCTGATCTCACCACCCTGAGATCACAACCTGAGTCAAAAACCAAGAGTCAGCCGCTTAACCAACTGCACCATCCACGCACCCCAGTAAATAAAACTTAAAACAAAAAAATCAAAGGCCCTTAGAGGCAATTGCAAAAAATATATACAAAAATTAAATGGACTCGGGCAAACAAAAAATAAAATAACATAGTACTAAAATGCTTATTATAAAGTACAGTGGTTCCCTTCCCTAGCCTTCCCAGCTCTCCTCAAGCCCCCTACACACTTCACCTGTCCCTGCCTTGCTCTCTCAGATCTTCTCTGCAGAGATGACTACTGTCCATTCTTATACCACGTGTTCTTCCCATCCCTGTATTTACATCCTTCTGCACTGTGACTTTGCAGACCCTACCATCCACAGGGAGAATCTAGCTCTTCCCCCCTTGAACTCAAGCTTAGCTATATGATTTGTCTGGGCCAGTGGAACTTTAGCAACGGTCACACCAACCCTGCAAATGTGCATGTGCGTTGGGTTTGCCCTTTCATGGTATTCTTAAACTATATGAAAGAGGGAAGCCTGAGTGGCTGTTGGTTTAAGCGTGTGCCTTCAGCTCAGGTCATGAACCGAGGGTCCTGAGGTCAAGTACCACATCAGGCTCCCGGCTCAGTGGAGAGCTTGCTTCCCCCTCTCCCTCAGCCTGTTGTTCCCCTGCTTATGCACACTCTCTCTGACAAATAAACAAAGAAAATCTTTTTTTTCTGTTTGAAGAACTATATTAAAGAGCCTGGGCCAGCTGCCTGCATGATGAAACACAGATGGCTAAATCATCACCATCACCCCAGCTGACATGGAACCAACCGCCAGATGGGTGAGAACATTCCAGACCATCCAGCCTCAGCTAAGTTCACTGGCTGACCACACAGTTCAGCTGAGCTGACCTAAACCAGAAGAAATGCCCAGCTTATCTACAGAGTTATGAGAAAGAAAAAGATGTTTGTTGTTTAAAGCCACTAAGTTTTGTGGTGGTTTATGACATAGAAAAGCTTACATAGACGTTCTTTTAGCTTCCCTCCCCACAACATACACACACTTCATATTTTTAAATAATAGGTATATATGCTATATTTTTACAAATCAGCTTTGGATACTATCTCTTGGCATCTGTAATGATGAAGATTTATTACTCTTGTACTGTCATCATCTTTGCCCCCAAATATACATATTTCAATTACATATTTCAATGTTTTGTGAAATCAATAGTCAGTTGTTTACTTGATGAGGCCATGTAATCATTACCCACATCTAAAACACTGTGGTATCCTCTGGTTAAATTTCTTTTCTGACTTTCTGTTTTTCTCGAATTTACCATAATTGCCTTGTTTACTCATGTGTTTCGTTTTCTTGGCCCTTTTTGTTCGCTAAGTCTTGCCACACTTCCCCAGGGACTTTCATGACAGTTTGGGGCGGGGGTGGGGGGGGGGGCAGGAGGGGGGGGGATGCCGGTCCTGACTGTTTTTTTTCCTGACTTACCTTCTGGAGACCTTCTTTCTCTTCCATCTGTACTGGCTGCTTCCCAGGCCTCCTGCACAGCTGTCATCCAGAGACTTCCCTTCGCTCTCAGACTTTGAAATTCCTTTTGATTTTCTCCTAGATTTGATTCCTTCTTTCCTGGTTCTCCTGTCTTGCTCTTTCTTTGTTTTCACCTTGTTTTGGTGGCGTACATCTTCGAGCAGTTTCCTCAGCATGAAAACCCAGTAGAGCTGCAGAAGGCAACCGCGCTCACAATCTTCCTTCCGTGTATTTTGCTCCTGAGTCGCAGGCTCCTGTCTGGTCTGGTTGACCTCTGCACGTGATTTCCGGGTTTCTCCCTGAGCCCTTCACCACCTTTGGGAGTCTTTGGCCACACCTCACCCCTGTCAGATCTCGTGTCTGCACCTCACACCTTCTTCTTTCATAGCTTCATTTCACTTCTTCTGGTGGCTTTCTGAGGTGGGAAGTAAAATTTTTGAGCCTTGTCTCAAAATGTAGTTATTCTGTCCCCATCCTTGGTGGGTAGCTTGGCTGTGTGTAGAAATAAATTGGAAATCATTTTTTGTTCAGAGTTTTGAAAGACAACCACTATTGTATTCTAGTTTCCAGGGTTGTTGCTGAGAATTTCAAGGCTGTTTGAGTCTGATTCTTTCCATATGGCTTGTTTTTCTTCCCTCTCTCTGGAAGCTTGTAGAAAGCTTCCAGTGTCTTGTTCTCTTTGTTTCCAGTGTCTTGACATTTTGCTCTGATGTGCCTTCACATGGATCTGTTTTACTCTAATGCTATGGTCACTAAGCCAGCCTTTCAGTCTTGGAAACTCATCCCTATAGTTTTGAGAAACGTTATCATAGTAATGATTTTCTCACTTCTATTTCCTCTCTCTCTCTTTCAGGAATTTCTATTATTTACATTTGGATGTCTTTGACTAATTGTCTCAGTTAAACTCAGTACAAAACTCTGTCCACATGGTTTCTTTCAAAGCTGGAAGATTTGGAAGCATTCTGCACAGACTAGTTTCTGTCTCTGAGTATTTCAAACCTTGTTTCCTCTCCATGATCCAGATACTTTCAGAGTCTGTTGTTGAAGGACACGCTCACTTGTAGGGAGATCCCTGGCTTTGCCTTTCATGGCACATCATCAGGTGAGTCAGCACAGTGGGAATGACAGCGGTCCTAGAAACCATTCCCAAGACAAGGAAATGCAACTGAGGCACATGAATTCCCATCACATTCAAAATAATGAAACTCCAATTCAATTCCTCCTTCCTTGAATGCCCCATATCCCACTAGGACACCACCTGACACAAGAGGAAATGTAAAGGAGAAGCAGAGGAGGAAATAGCCAACTGCCTTACCCAGTGGGGGTCAAAATCTCTTATTTTTTTGTGAATTAAACAAAAACACATGATTTTCAGGCCCAAACATGGGAAAGGTCCTGAAGCTGAAGCTTGTTAGATTAAAGTCCTAAACAATTTGAGAATTAGTAGGCTTAAAGCATTTTGAAAGCCTTAATTTAGAATCAGAATTATAGACCTGGAATTTGACATCACTTAGTTTAACCCACTAGTTTTGCCCATGAAGAAAACAAAGCCAATTGAACTACTGAGGCTGTGACCTGGGAAAGTGGCGTAATGTAAAAACCCTCAAAAGAACAATATGGAAATTTAAGCAATGGAGAGAGTTCCTGAGACTACCCGGATGGGGGCTAGGGCAGGACCACAGAGTTCCCCACTTATCAATTCAGAGTCTGGACAGGGAAAACCTTATTCCCGTTATAAAAATGATCATAGGCAACTAACATGCTGATCACAGTTAAGCTTATCTATTCATCAGTTATGTCTTAAAAAGGAATAAAGCCAGATTTCTCTTAAAATATTCTATAACTGTTTTTTTTTTCCCACTAATTTAGACCCTGGGTAATAATTTAGTGTATTTTAAGGTTGCCTGACATTTTATTATAAAATGAACTTTTTCGAGTACCCGGGTGGCTCAGTTGGTTAAGCATCCAACTCTTGGTTTTGGTTCAGGTCATGATCATGAGATTGGGCTCTGTGCTCAGTGAGGAGTTTGCTTGGGATTCTTTCTCCTTCTCTCTCCCTCTCTGCTAGTCCCTGCACTCCTCCCCAAGGCCCCGTTACTCCCCCCTCATTCTCTCTTTAAAATAAATAAATATAGAAAAATCTTTTAAAAAAATAAAATGAACTTTTCCAATAACCAAACACACACACACACACACACACACACACACAGACACACACACACACTCTTACTCATTCACTGGAAATTAGATAAAAGGAATATCATAAACCCATAATTTCTACCAGCTTAACAGCCATTGGTGTTCATTTTGATATATTTACTTTTGGTTTGTGTTTAGTATTACTGTAAACACAGTATAGACAATTTTGTATTCTCTTTTCACTTAACATTATATCATAAATATTTTTCCTTGTTTTACAATTTTAAAAACATTAGAGTATCTCATCATATAGGTGTACCATAATGTACTAAACTATCACTGGTCATTAAGGTTGTTTCTAATTTTTTTCTATTATAAATAATGATAAAAGATGATAAAGGATGTCTTTGTGCAGATGATTTCTCATTTTTTAGACTTTAAGAATAGATTTTTAGAAATGACATTACTTGGTTAGAGAATGTGAATTTACTGTAGCTCTTAATACATACTATCAAATAGTTTTCCAAAATGGTTGAGCCAATTTGCAATCCTATGAGTTATGTACAAAAGTATTAATTTCATGATATCATCAGATCAGGATATTATCTTTTCAAGTTATATTCCTTTAACAAAGAGGGGAATAATATTTCATTTATATTTAATTTCAATTCTTTATATCATTTTCCTGTATGATTCTTAGGAAATTTTGTCACTGGTTGCGAATTGTCCATCCATAGCCTTTGCCCATTTTTTCTCTTTCTGCTGTAGTGTTTTACTTGTGAATTTCTAGAATATATTTAGATCACAAAGATATTCAATTTGCTAGAGATTGTTTTTCACTGTTGCTTTTAGTTTGGTACTGTTACTTATACTAAAAATCAGTTTTGGGGTGGGAAACAAATCAATTGATTTATAATACAGCTTAAATGTTCTATTGATTTCTAATAGTCTGTGAAGCAGAATTCAACATTGCAGTTTTCTCCTCGCTGTTAAACTTCTTTTGGGTAGATAAGAAATTCATCGAGCGACTCCTGTCTGGTTCAGTCAGTAGAGCATGCAAATTTTGATCTCGGGATTGTAAGTTTGGGCCCCATGTTGGGTGTAGAGATTACTTTAAAATCTTAAAAAAAAGAAAAAGAAATTCATTGAGTACTATCCATATTAATGTAGGAGGAAATAAGAATTCTGTCAAACCATAGACTTTGAGCAGGTTGCTAAGTTGTTCCTATAAAGTAGTTGTGTTTGTTTTGCCACCACTATGCTGTGTCATTAAAAGGCAAACATTTCAACATGACCATGAAATATGTCAAGACAGACTTAAAAATGGAGATGACATCAACAATTCAAAGGAAAGAACCATTTGAGAAGATGGTTAAGGGTGTCTTTTGAACAAATGAAGTGCTTTTTGAGATATTTCAATAGAACATTCAAGGGAAGCAACCGGGTTCTTTTACTTTTATGGTTTTATTTTATTAAGAAGCGTTTTTCCATCAAAACAATTTTTGCTTCATTGAAGGGGATGGGGGAAAGACTAACTTGAATCCACACTTTCCAGCTCACAACTGATGAAACGATCTAATGATGACTAATGGGGCTTTAAACTGATTTTTAAATAATCCTCTTATTTCTTAGAAATAATGAATATACTGTATTATAGATCCATTCATCTGCTATAAATGCTTTTATTGGCAGTCAGACTCTCCTTGGTAGAAGTCTTTAAAAATTGTCTTCTCCCAGAGTGCTATGATGAAAGTTGACAGAGAAGGCTAATACAGAACACATTTTAACCATAAACTATGGTGTGAAAGATCAAATTAAAATAATGTATTGAAATAGTATCAGTTGGGGTGGGAGTTTTTAGCTGAGGGACTGGAATCTGCTTGTATATCCTTCTTCTCTCCCTTCCATGTCATCACTGCTCATATTTTATCTTTGTCTCTCTGTGCTGAGTTCTGGGTCTCTTTGTCACTGCAATCTTCTGATTCTCTAATTTTCTCTTAAAATGACTTGATCAAGAGTTTATCCAATCTATTGATGTTTTTCGTGTTTGTTTCATAATTTTCCATGTCAGTGTAGTTCCTCTGCCTGTTAAGGCTGACCCTTCCATTTCGCCCCAGTAGCCAGTCCCCTCCTTCACCTCCCTTTAACAGTTTAATGAGATATAATTCACAGACCCACACATTTCACCTAAAGTGTACCATTTAATGGCTTTTAGTATATGCAGAGTTGTGCCACCATCACCACAACCTAATTTTAGAACATTTTCAACACTGAAAAAAAAAAAAACCTACATTAAAAACAAAAAAAGAAGAAACTCCGTCCCCTTTAGCATTTGTCCCCTGTCCCCCACCAACTCCAGCCACTGCAACCACTAATCGATCTACTTTCTGTGTATAGATTTGACTCTTCTGGAGATTTCATAAAAGTATCTATACAATATGTGGTCTGTGACTCATTTCTTTCACTTAGCATAATATTTTTTGAGGTGCATTATGTATCTTTTTCTATTGCTGAACTATATCCCATTAGTTTGGATATACTACATCTCATTTTTCCATTCCTTGATTAATGGACACTTGTTCATTTTTTTTCTGTATAAGTAATGCCACTACGCACATTTGTGACGAGGTTTTGTGTGCACTTGGCTCTCATTATGTGTGTAGGAGTGGAATTGCTGATCTTACAGCACCTCTATGTTTAACTTTTTGAAAAACTGTCAAAACTTTTTCACAACAGTGCATCATTTTACATTCTTACCAGCAATGTATGAGAGTTCCAATTTCTCCACAGACTGGCCCTGTAATCTTGGACATGTAATTTAACTTCTCTGAGGAGTTAAATAATATAAATGTACCTGCCTTATAGAGTTATTGTTGAAAGGATGAAATGATTAAAAAAAAAGTGATAGGATCCCAGCATGGAACACAATGAGGGCTGTGTAATTTTTTGAGGGGAGTATTACTGTAGTCCAAAGTGGAGAAATGTCATAATTCATTATGAGTTAAATTGCTTCCACCCCCAACTCCATCCTTCCGGGTAGCCTGACTTAACTATGGCCTTCCAGATAATTTGGAAATATTATCCAAACTAGGATAATGGTCTGTGGACAATTCTTTCAACGTTGCAGAAGTAAACAAAGTCTTTGCTCTTTTAGAATTTACATTCTACTGGCGAAATAATCAACAAATTAACATGTAACTTCAAGCAGTGTTCACTGAAGCCATGTCAGTGCAATAACCTTTACTCTGAATCCACTGTGGTCTCCATCTAAGAATATACTTGACAGGGGGACTCTCAGGTGGCTCAGTGGGTTAAGCCTCTGCCTTGTGCTGAGGTCATGATCTCAGGGTCCTAGGATTGAGCCCCGCATCAGGCTCTCTGCTCCCGCCCCCCGCCCCGTCTATTTGTGATCTCTGTCTGTCAAATAAAAGGTGAAACCTCAAGTCTCATAGATACACAAAATGAACACGTGTCAAAGTTACGTGGTCACTTAATGAGGAAACCCGTATCATATCAGAACCAGTTTAAAGAAGAATTTAAAGTACTCATATTGTTAAATTGTGAGCGGAAGATGAATTTGCAAATAGATGCAAAATGACTTTCTGCAAAGAGCTGTAAGATTCAACGTCAATTCCAACGGACTGGAGTATTCCCATGGCTATTAGCTACTTACAACAGAGTTGCACAGAGTTCTACAAAGAAAGATAGACAGCCCACATAGAATCAGGATACCCAGAAAGGTGTGTCAGACTGTTTTTTCACTGAAGTCACCCAGTAACCTTTTGGTCCATTTTATTGTGCTTCACAATTTTTCCCAGTAAAACTCACTCTTACCGGTATAAACCCAGCAACTAAGCAGTTCTTCCACTTTATTTTGCTTTTATTTTCCTCAATCCTCTTGCCTCCTAGTTGCCTGACTTAGGTGGTATTTCTTTGCTCCCACCAAGAAGGCTTCAAAGTGAGGGAGTAGTGGAAAACTAAACCTAATTCCTCCAACAAGCCCCCAACCTCCACTCCCAGGGTGAGGAAGGCCCCTAAGGGGTATTAGCCCCGCCCCTTTCCTACTGGCACCGCCCCCGTCAGCCAAATAATCGAGCTGCGCGCAAAGGTCACGTGAGCAGTCTCGGTCCCGTGACGCCTGCGAGGCAGTACGTGTCGGAGACATCACTCAAAAAAGCCGTTCGTGCCCGTTTCTACCACCAACCCATCTCGTCTCTTCCTCTACCAATTAAATGCCTCTTGTCTTGCCGCTCTCGTCCTAGGGATGGTAAACTACCAGGTTACCCAGAACCTTTCTAGGCCTTCGAGCCAGCCCCTGCCCTTACATAAGAGGCGGGGATCGTTTAGCCCTGAGGCGAGTCGTGCTTCTGATTGGGCGTGACGTTTTGTCAATCTCCAAGTTTTTCCAATCAGGGGCCGAGTTCACCCCGCTTTCCTTTCTTCCATTGGCCTGTGCGCGAGGAAGGTGGAGGAAGAAGGGTAAACCGAGGTCGCGCGAGAGCGCCGCTCGGCACTCAGTGCGCAGGTGCGAAGGAGCTGGTTGGGGCCCGGGCCGGGGGTGGGTTTGAAGACGCGTCGTTTGGTTTTGGAAACTGTGGCACAGCTATCTGGGTTCGACCTCTGGGCGGAGAGCGTTTGTCAGGGGCCCATCCGAGAACGAAGCTTGTGAGATTCCCGATGGTGTCCATGACTTTCAAACGGAGCCGCAGCGACCGGTTCTACAGCACCCGGTGCTGCGGTTGTTGCCATGTCCGCACCGGGACGATCATCCTGGGGACCTGGTACATGGTAAGGGCGGGCGGGGCTGGAGGGTTGGGGCCCAGGGGAATGCGCATGAGCGGGAGGTGGGGGAGCCAGGTCTGGAAAGAAGGGAGTGTTTATCGGGAGGGGTGGGACTGAAAACGGGGTGTTGGGTGGGGCGAGAAGGAATAAGGGAGTCTCTTTAGGGTGCTGTAACTTTGAGAGAAGGGACTGTGGCCAGGAATTGGAGTGGGGGGGGGTAGGAATGGGGAGATTGTTCCTTGGCTCCAGTTAGAGGAGAAAATCAGAGTGGGGAGAAGCAGAGGCGCTGTGGGCGGGCGGGGGAGGGGATGGAGAGTAGGGGGTAGGTGGGAGGGATGAGGATACTGGAATTTGGTGGGGAGTTCTGGAAACTATCTGATTTTGGTCCTTTTTGTACTGATCACGGGATCAGAACACTCGTCCACCTATGCTCCCTGGAATTTTTTTTTTTTTTTTCCCCCCGTAACCAACAATTAGAAATGGACCTTGAGAAGTGCAGCCTGGTTTAGACGTTGTCTTTCCTGGAAGGAAATCGAAAGATCCAGCTGTAACGCAGTTGTCTGTGCTTCCTGGACTTTACTTGTTCCCGGTATTTGTGATGTAGGCAGGAAGGCCTCTGTTGTAAATCTGGAGATTTTCTTGGAGGCAGTGCCTTTTGCCAGGATTTACGCTCGATCTGCCTTTTCCTGTTGCAACTACCTCCTGCCCATTAGACGCTTTGTATTCCGTTTTTTAAGAGACCTTTATTGAATGAAGCCTTCTCTATTCTGGCCACATATACTAGCATTTCCTGGGTTCCAAGATCTATGTCATGACCAAATGGGCAGTGTTATTGGTTGTGTTTTTGAGATTTCTTAACACCATCTCCAGTTTCCCTACACGTTGAAGCTAATTTATCACTGGTGGGATAGCTTTAGGCTATAATTACTTCACTGAAGCTTTCACAAACTTCTCATATTGTTGACTTCATTGTCTGCTTTCACTGTGACTTTGCTGTTTTTGTAGGGGTTTTTTGCTGTTTTGTTTTGGCATGAAGGATTGTGTCATTAATGGTACTGTGTGGTTTCTGTTAACTTCTGTGAACTAGAAAAAAAAGAAGGAAAGGCTTTATCACATTCTTTTTGCGTTTCTCTGTTATCATTACTTCCCTACCCAGTGCCTTGAAATCATTACCATTTGAACAAACATCTGATGAGAATACTCTTAGGCAGATAACTGTTTCCTGGCTGACCCCCAGGGGACTACTTCCGACCAGGGGATTATTTCTGACCACTTTGTTTTGTTTTGTTTTGTTTTACAGTTTTGCTTTATTGCTTTATTTGCTTTGTTTTACATTAAAAACAACAAAACTTGAATGTGTAGGTTTATTTGCTTGTTTCTAAGTTTAATAGCTCTTAGTTTATATTAATATCTTTAATATTCAGAAGCATCATCTTATTGGTATAATTGTATCAGATTTCTCCTCAAAATTCCCTTATTTATATTTTAACTGATTTGTAATATTGGACATTAATCAATTAATGGCAGTAACAGCATTGTATTTCTAATTTTGGTTTCTCTCTTCTCCATTTTGCTCAGGATTTGGGTCTTCAGTTTCTTTTGTTAGTCCTTAGTTTTGCCTTCCATTCCCCTAGATGAATCATTCAAATCTTTAGGGTTCTCAGCCCTCTTCCTCAACCATGCCTCCCTCATCTCTAGAAGATGACCTCCTTCCTACTGAACTGAGAAATTGTGTCCACCAGCTGGGACTCTTGCCTGCAAACCTAATCTTCCTGTTTCTTCTCCGAATCTTTTCTCCATTCACAGAACAAAGGATTTCTAACTCCTCCTCAAGAAGGATATAACCACTATCCCAATTTCAACAATCTGAATATAATTGGCTGTATTTCTTTCCAGTCGTTTCTAGGCAGATTTTTTTTTTCTTAATGCTGTGGGCTCAGCTCATAAAAATGGAAAGGAATAGCAGGAAAAAATACGAATTATGTACAGCAAAACCCAAAATGCAGGGAGAAAAACTTCAGTAAGGGCATTTATTCTCCACTGGAGGCACTTGATGTGAAAACGTTTTACACCTCTCCCTTTTTCCCTGCTTTAGTTTTCACAGTTTTAGTAGGAGGCCGTTCTAATGTTTCATAGAGTTTGGGGTTAGCAGAACATTGGAATCTTCTAAAATCAGTCTGTCCCTACATAAGGAGTTTACTGATATTTGCAGTGTAAAAGTCTTTAGTGGACATATAAAAAGAATAAATTACAGGGATCATTTGTTATCTTTTATATTTCTATTAACCTGCCACACAGAGGATCTCAGTTGTTTCTTTGTCTTGAAAATATCTGCCGTTAAGATACAGTATTACAGAGATTTTTGGAGTACATACACAAAAATGAAACTTAGGAGAAGGTGATCAGTAACATCAGATTCTAACTAGATGAAGGACTGGGAAAAAGCCATTGGTTTTGCTGGTGACTTTCAAAAGTGTGGCTTCTGTAGTACCACAGCAATATAAAAAAACACAATTTCTGCTAATTGGGAAGGCATGTAACCTTTCAGAGAACAAGACCACCTACACAAAAGTGTAGTATAATACCTCTAAACAAAGAGGACATTTCCAAACAGTGTATTTTGTTGCTGGAAGCTTCTTTATAAGACAGAAGTAATAAGAGCTTGAGTGAGATAGAATACCACTTCCCTCCTTCATTACCTTGTCAAGGATCCTTGCTTCCTCAGTTTCAGGTGGAAGGATATTTATGATCCTCATTTTTTTTTAAAGATTTTTATTTATTTATTTGACACAGAGGGAGAGAGAGAGAGAGATCACAAGTAGCCAGAGAGAGAGGGGAAGCAGGCTCCCCGCCGAGCAGAGAGCCCCATGTGGGACTGAATCCCAGGACCCTGAGACCATGACCTGAGCCGAAGGCCGAGGCTTAAACCACTGAGCCACCCAGGCACCCCTATGATCCTCTTTAGATTGCCTCTGTGCTGTTTGAAACCTGGGTTGAGGGGGGCAGCCCTCCCTCCTGCTGGGCCCAAGATACTGTATCAGTGAAGGTATCTGATAACAGTGTCATTGCTTTCCGGCAGCTGGTCTAGTGTTAAGGCCATTCTAATACTGGACACTGTGAACTAAAATATTCTGTGATATTAAATAGTGCAGCCAGTTTTATGTACCAGAAAGGTACCAGCCCGGAAGTGTTAGCTTTGGCATTTTATATTGGAAAGAAGCATAATCCCTGGTTAAGGAATACAAAATCTCAGAGTGAACTCTAGTGTAAATTCTGGCTTTCCTCAAATTGTTTTCTCTGTTGTTCAGCCAGATGATTTTAGGCAAGTTTGTTACGTAGTATAAGTTCAGATGTTCATTGAGTAATTGAAAGTAGGCTTATAAGTGGGCTGTAGGACTGTTCTCCTTGGTTGATGTCCTGTTAACAAGAATACATTGTGAACATTTGTAATAATTTCAGGTCTTGAAAAGACTTTATATATGGCTGTGTTTTCATGAATGTCTCAGACATAGTTTGAAGTTTATAACTGGGAGAGAAGTGAAGACAGCTCTTCTCAAGCTCTGTTCCTTTCCTGCCCTTGTTCCTCTTTAAATAAGAGTAAAACCTGTTTATATTTCGAAGTTAGTATTTTTCCTCAAACACACTTTTTGTGACTCAGTACTTTCGCATGTACTATCTCTTCTCCCTCCCCGCCAAATCATTAAAAAATTTTTTTTGTGTGTGTGTTAAAGATTTTATTTGAGAGAATGAGAGGGAGAGAGAGCATGAGAAGGGGGGGGGGCGAGGGTCAGAGGGAGAAGCAGACTCCCTGCTGAGCAGGGAGTCCCATGCTGGACTTGATCCCGGAACTCCAGGATCATGACCTGAGCCAAAGGCAGTTGCTTAACCAACTGAGCCACCCAGGCACCCGCCCCCTCAAGTCACTTTTTAAAAAAATTTTATTAAAGAACATGGCATATATAAAGAATAGTGAGATAGTATTAACATCTCCCATTTCCTCATCACCTAACTGTGACTACTAACAACGCTTTGCCAATTCTGTTTAATTTTTTAGTGGTTAGCTCAGATGTTCTGTTGAAGCTTTTCTTGTTTCCTAGCTAGAGAGATTGGATTTCCTCACTGTATACCTGGAAAAGTTTTACATACCACTTGTATGTGCTTATTAAAGAGTACTTATTACACAATTACTAATGATTATCTTTTTATTTTTCTCCCCCCACAAGATGTTCTCCTTGAAGGAAAAGGACGATAGATCTTTCTCTATAAAATGTGTATAGTAGCTAGCTTGTTAATTAGAACATGTGAAGTATTCATTAGACTTTTGTAAGATTAATTGTCTCCTCCCCAGAGTAGTAGGAATAACTCATTTGAAACTGCACGTACCAGTAAACAAAGAAAGTTTATATGTGTGTGAAACATTTAACAATTTTTAGAGATCGCCTTTTTGATCTTTATCTGCTGAAAATGCTTCAGTGACTAGCAGTAAAGATTCTTCCTGCCTGTGAGACCCTTATCAGGATGCCCTGAAGCACGTACGTTGTTTTAATTATAGTCTCAGCAGATACTGGGTTGTGGCAAAACATACCGTGGGAACTTAAAGAATAATGATTTAAAACAAAAACCAGCTCCTGGAGAATCTTCTGGGATGGGTGTGGCAGTAAGATGAGAAAGCAAAGAGGAATTCCTTTCTGGAGGCGGAGTACTTCATGGGTCTGATAACTGTTCCTTTGTAACAAGTAAAATCGACTCATCTGGTTTTTGTAATTGTTTGTTTACCTATACAAGGTGTATGGGAGGCTTGCAAAAATAATGCAAACCAAATAATTTGACCCAGTTAATTTACAGGACTGCTTCCACATTGAATGGTATGTCCATAGCCCATGCCATTGACATATTTGCTATGTTCTGTATCTCCATATTATGAGGTTTAGAAGTTAATCATTATTTTAATTACACTGTTGTTTTCTTTCCTGAATAAATAAAAGCAAAAAAAAGTCAACTGGGAATAAAAATTCTGAAGTTGAACAAAATGCTATTTGCAGAGAAATCTTTTATCAGGAATTTTACGTTGTAGGACTGTAAAATTGATTTTTTGAAAAATGCTCTGTGGAACTTAGAAATATCGATTGTAATCAGAAGTAGATGTAGCACAGGGCCTAAATACGAGCACAGGATGGGTGCTAAGTTTCAGATCACAAGGAGGATTTTCCAGGTTAATGCTTTAAAATGTAAGTTGAAGTTCTAATGATTATAGTGATGTAATGGAATATAATTAAGTCAGTGAAGATTCAGATTGTGTGAGCTTATAAAGAAGTAACATTGCAGTTTATTTTATCATTTCTTGGTCTTTTCGATTAGAGCTGTGATTTTTGTTTAATACTCAGGGTTGTGACAGTGAAATGAAGTTTGAGTTGTCACTAATACTACAAGAAGATAATAGTGGATGAATCTGTGGCTTATCCGTGTAAGAGAAAATAGATTTTGTAAGTCCTACATGCAATTCAAGTATTTAGGAGTTTAATTTTCCTTTCCTAAATATTTTATTTATGGAATTTATTTATATTTTGGAAGGGAAAATTAAACTCCTAAATATTTTTGGTTGTGTCATTTCCTTCATTTAGTCATTGAATTTGTGTTTTTCTTGAAATGAGGTTTTTTTTTCTGTACTGTGCAGAGCTTTTTAACTATGACCATATTATTGTTAGCACAGAATAATTTGCTGAATTGATTTCACGCTGATTTTCATATACAGAATCTATAAGGTTTCAGTAGATATATCTAATTGTTCAGTAATTAATTCACCTAGTTGGATGAACTCCTGTTCATACACCACATGGTAACCAAAACCCATTGCAATGAATATGGAAAAAATCAGCCTTCAACCAGGGAGCCTCCTTGCAGGTATGGTTGTCCTTGGTAAGACCTTTCAGGAGTTGAAGGATAAAGTACCTTGCTTTTGAGCATTTACTGAACATAATTTATTTAGACAATAAAGTTTATGAACATTTTATAACTTTAGATAATAGTTTCTTTTGGAGAGACCTCAAAACAGGAGTTGCTTAGGAAAATGGGTGTAAGTGATCATGTGGTACTCTGAAGCAGGTTGTCTTAAAAAGAGCCAGGTTTGTATCCTAGCTCTGCCCTCTACTGTCTCAGTGAATTTATCACAAGTTAATTCACGTGCTGAAACTTCGTTTTCTTACCTGCAAATGGGCTTTAGTAGTGGTTGTGAAGAATGAGTGAAGTGATACGTGTGACTGGGCCTGCTGTACTGCTGTATAGTACATCCTCAGTAAATGTCAGTTGATTCTGAATTCAGTATTGTGACATTGTGTAGATCTCCTAATCCTTACTGAATGATAGAACTTGGGTTGCTTGTCTTAGAGAATGTAAAGTGCCTTCAACTGAGAAACTGTTGTTTCCCATTCAGGACAACAGGAGAGAGCTGAGTAACAAGAGTTTGTTTAAAGTACGTTGATGATAAGGCTCTAATGTTCTTAAAAGTATCATATTCAGATTTCACAAAGGGAAGAGGGTGGGTTCTGTGGACTTTGAGACAGGGAAGCCTAACTGCAGTCCAAGGTGGTTTTCTGTACTGAACCATTCACGGGACTGTTCTTGAGCACCTCGGGGGGGGGCGACAGGGCCTCCTCGGGTACTGCAGGGACTCACTAACCTCCAGAGGCATAAATAATTTCTTCTTTAAATAGAGTTAGAACCTTGGTAGATTGGGAAAATTCACCAGATATTATGATGGAATTTCAGCAAGAAGCTTGACAAAGACTCAAGATTCTCTGAAAGTGGTAAAGAATTTTATTCAGAGATTGCTTGTTGATGCGAAGAGGACAACCTCTGGCCCTCTCCTGCGCTTGGCCCTCCTCTCTTTTACTAGTGACTGAGACGGAGATACTCATACATACTGATCATATTTTGAAATGCTGGAAGCTAAAAGAGATAGGAAATCTGTAGGGTGTCCGAATCTACGTCCAGAACATCTTGACAGGCAAGAATACAGTACAGTGGAATCCACTGCAAATGTATAAGGGCTTATGCCTGGGCCTCTGGATCTACCTGTTCAGGTTCCGGTGGTAGCTTAGCAGGATCAAGTGTGAAAAAGAATTAAGGGTTTGGGGGAGTTACTCTCTCATGAGGTTCAAAAAATTGATGGAGCCAGTGAGATTTCAGGCTGTGCTAGTTGCAATTTGTTAACTTCGGCTGTAGGAACTGAGATCTCTGTGCTCTGACCAGCTGATCTTACCTCATTTTCGTGGTATGTCCAACAAATGGCGCATGTGTACAGAGGAGAGCAGAAAGGAGGTAGTGAGGTAGCTGGACAGTGCTTAAACCATTAGAGAAATGCGTGAAATAACCTGAACGTTTATTCTAGCAAAGATTGTTTGGAGTCCTGCATCAGCTCCTCTTAAGTGTTAGGGGAGCACTTACTGAAAAAGGGAAGCATGTTGTTTCAAAGGATAGAATTAAGGCCAGTAGGTGAAAGTGAAAATGACCTAGTTAAAATCTTGGAAAGATTTTTAAGAATTTGAGTCAGGCCTAAGAGGAAATTAAATAGTTTTCTCTGGTTAGATAGGACGTGCTGTAGAGGAGTGTCAGGGTTATCTGATGCATCACTGTTTACTTAACTGATGGGTATTATATTTATCTGATGGATAAGGATGTTGGGTGAACTGTAGTTTCTTCCAGCCTGAAAATTCCGAGACTGGTGTGTGAATAAATACATGACTCTGAATACAAACAGTTTGTAATGATTCCTTTTAAATGTTTTGCCGTTTTGTTTTGTTTTGCTATTTATTAATACAGGTTCAGTCAAGACATTTTTTCTCTGAAACATTTAAGTTTATACTTTAAGATACATACTTATTTTTAGAGTGGTGTTGCATATTTTATCTGTAGGTAGTCTACTATTTTTCTTTTTTTTATTTAAAGATTTTATTCATTTATTCATTTGAGAGAGAGTGACTGCGAGAGCACAAGCAGGGGGGGAGAGGCAGAGGGAGAAGGAGAAGCAGACTCCATGGGAGCCTGATGTGGGGCTGGGATCCCAGGATGTGGAGATCATAGCCTGAGCCAAAGACATATGCTTAGCCATTGGAGCCACCCAGGTGCACCGGTCTGCTACTGTTTTCTGCCTTTGTTATTGCAACTAGAACAGTTTAAACATGGGAAGACATCTAAAGATTGTGGTGAAGACCGTTCCCTGATTAATATAATTGATAATATCTTATCTTTCACAGGTGATAAACCTATTGATGGCAATTTTGCTGACTGTGGAAGTAACTCATCCAAACTCCATGCCAGCTGTCAACATTCAGTATGAAGTCATTGGCAATTACTATTCATCTGAGAGAATGGCTGGTACGTTTTTAGTTGAAAACATCTCCTGCTAATTACATACACACACAAAATTATTTAGAGGATTGATTAAATTGTATTTAAGTTATTCTGCCTGCTGAGGCATAATAGTATTTTTGTGGGGTTTTCAAAGATACTCAGTGAGAATTATAATTGAGCACTTCTGGCCAGAAGATGTTACGGACTACTAGAAGATTTTTTGAGAAATATACATTGTATACCTTGATTCTCGTCAGTGCTGTGGACCTAAGAAGAAATTACAAAAAGACTTGTAAGCCTTTAAGGTCAGCTGGCAGGTATAGTAGAGAATGGGAGCAAATAGGCTTACAGGAAAATAGGAAATACGAATTATTGGAAAATTTGCTGATTATCTTTTGCTCAGGGTCACAATTCTAAATATTTCAGTCATTTGGATGAAGGAAGACAGTGTTGAAGTTAAAAATAGAAGATGTTCATGGAAATTACCTTTTTAAACATTTTTATTCTGTGATAGCGTTTTCATTGTTGATCTTTCTCTGAAATACACATGCAGAAAAATTCTAGTTAAGATTTTATATTGGGTGCTTGGGTGGCTCAGTCTGTTATGCGTCTGCCTTCAGCTTGGCGTGTGATCCCAGGGTCTTGGGATCTAGTACTGCCTTTGGCTTCCTGCTCAGCAAGGAGTCTGCTTCTTCCTCTGCGCTTCCCCCCCACCCCCGCTCATGATCTCTCTTTCTCTCTCTCTCAAATAATAAAAAAAAAGATTTCATAAAGTAAATGTTAGAAATTTAATATTTGAACAGAAAATTTTGCCTCAAGCTTTTCAGTGCAACGTTTTTCGTATTTAAAATTTCACTTCAGAAAAATATTCTGACTACTCATGTCTATAATGTTACAGGATCCAAGTTACATTTTTAGGTTTATTGGTTTTTATTATAAATTCTTGATTTTCATTACATTTGTGATCTTCTCTGATAAATGTATCAAGTTGTTTTTAAAACAAATTTGGTTGTTAATTCACTCACTGTCCAGAGGGCTAACTGCTGTTTCTAGGATTCAGGTAGTTTTGTGGCCATCTGTTGACATTGTAGTATGAAAACACTAACATTTGTTCACACTGTGTTTAAATGCTATTTTAATGAGTCTACTGATTGTCTCTTCAGATATATAATCCTTTACTTCTGTTGTCAAATGTGATAAAAGAGGTACTAAGTACTTACTAGAAACATCCTTCCTGGCATTTGTTTTTTCTTCCTGAGTTAGTCTATTTCTATTTTTTTTTTAAAGATTTTATTTATTTATTTGACAGAGATCACAAGTAGGTAGAGAAGCAGGCAGAGAGAGAGAGAGAGGAGGAAGCAGGCTCCCTGCGGAGCAGAGAGCCCGATGTGGGGCTCGATCCCAGGACCCTGGGACCATGACCTGAGCCAAAGGCATAGGCTTTAATCCACTGAGCCACCCAGGCGCCCCAGTCTGTTTCTATTTAAAAACCAAAATAACTGGGGCACCTGGGAGGCTCAGTGGGTTGGGCCTCTGCCTTTGGCTTAGGTCATGATCTGATCTCAGGGTGCTGGGATCGAGCCTCACATCAGCCTCTCTGCTCAGCAGGGAGCCTGCCTCCCTCTCTCTTTGCCTGCCTCTCTGCCTACTTGTATCTCTGTCAAATAAATAAATAAAATCTTAAAAATAACCCAAAATAACAATAGTGTATAAAATGTTAGTTTTTAATGGCTGTTATTTTGTACTTTAGGCCGTAAAATTATGCACAACCTGCTAATGTCAGCATTTTTTCCAGCATGCAGTGTCAGCATGTGTTTCTCTTAAAATCAAGGTGTAGAAAAAGATTCATGGCTATTGACATTCTTGTAGGTCTGTACAACCGGCTGCCTTGGCTTGAGCTGCCGGGATGGAGTCACAGGTTTCCTGCCTGTTGTGTGAGTGCTGTAGAGAGAATCAGATATATTCGTTACCGTACTTGTTTTGATTACGGTTCTGCCAAAGCCTCTATTCTTGACAGTATAAAAATGCATAGTACTTGGTCATACGGTAGTTTGTGTCTCTTTGGAAGTGGAAAGTTGACTTTCCTGTGACCCAGTGTTATAATAGCAAGTTAAGTTCTGATCATTGGCCTGCCACCTGATTTTATTTTTATTTTTATTATTTGAGAGAGAGACAGTGAGAGAGCATGAGAGGGAGGTCAGAGGGAGAAGCAGTCTGCCGGTGGAGCTGGGAGCTCGATGCGAGGCTTGATCCGGGGACTCGGGGATCCTGACCTGAGCTGAAGGCAGTTGCTTAACCTACTGAGCCACCCAGGAGCCCCTGTTTTTATTTTTAAGATGATTTTTTTGAGAGAGGGGAGAGCGAGCGCATGCACAAGCTGAGAGAGGGGCAGAGGGAGAAGGAGAAGCATACTCTGCCGAGCAGGGAGCCGATGCAGGGCTTTATCCCGTGACCCTGAGGTCGTACCCGATCCAAAGGCTGACACTTAACCTCCTGAGCCACCCAGATGCCCTGACCTGCTGGCTGATTTTATTTTTTTTTATTTTTATTTTTTAAAGATTTTATTTATTTATTTGGCAGAGAGAGATCACGGGTAGGCAGAGAGGCAGGCAGAGAGAGAGGAGGAAGCAGGCTCCCCGCTGAGCAGAGAGCCCAAATGCGGGACTCGATCCCAGGACCCTGGGATCATGACCTGAGCCGAAGGCAGAGGCTTTAACCCACTGAGCCACCCAGGCGCCCCTGCTGGCTGATTTTAAATAAAAAGGTTTATGGTTAGTTATTTTTAATCAGCTAAACAGTATGGGATGAAATGCTTCTGCAACATATGCAATCTGTTTTTCAAATAAGAATTTAACTTCATATTCACGCTGTTAGTGGGTGAACACTTGGGAGCCCCCTGGAGGAGCTGCTTAAATGTGGTGGTGGCTGGAAACTAGAGGTTCATATCTGGGTCTTTAGCCCTCGTATTTTGTTTGCTTTATTGAGCGGAGCGTCTCTTGTTCTCAGCATCTTACATGTATTTTTCACCTGTCATCCCGTTTCTCCCCTATTTTGCTATAGGGCATCTGGAGGATATTCTCTATCCTCTAGAAAATTTTGGAGAGGGCTGTTCTTACCTAATTTAGTGCCAGGTATCGATGATGCTTGTACTACTGCCGAGTGACAAGATGATCTACGACAGTTATCTAATAGTGGGAGTATTCAGCAATTATTCAGTTATCATTATTAGCACCCTTCTGGTTCTTGATCTCTATCCAGAGTCAAAGAATTAACTTTAGATCTGTGCTAAGAAACTCAAGTCGAGTGTGACTTACTCTGGTGGTTTGTGAGGCAGTTAATGAACTTAGATAATGCAGAGGAAGCAGACAACTTGAGAGGGAGGTGGGGAACAAAGAAAAGGCCTGTGAAGTAGTGGAGAAATCATGAGGAGGAAATGAGAAGCAGCGAGTTCACATGTTGGGATGGGGGAGAGGAGGTTAATGGAGAACCTTGAATTTCTGATTGTGCATTTTCTCTGGGGCCGGAGGTGGCAGGTGTAATGCTCTGTATTTAATACACGTGTGTCTTTCAAGCAAGTACCAACCTTTCCCTCCTGTGGATCCCTGCTTAGCTCACAAGACCCAGCTTGTGTCATTTCTTTGTATTTTTTTCCTGATTCCCCAGGGAAAGCTAATTGTTTCTGTTGTAGCACTTGCCACTTTGGATTTTAATTCTCAGTTCTTTCACGCCTTCAGACTCTTAGACCCTGGGCAGAGATCTCTCTCCCTAGCTGAGTGGTTGATGATAAGAGTCAGTGAGTTATAGCCAATTTAATAAACAGGAAAAGCAAAGTCATGAATTCTTCAAGCGTCATTACTTAATGCCGAGACAGATTTTTTTTCTTAACACGCCTTGGTCTTAAATGTTTTCATAGCTAATCTTGAAAATACTAATTTTTTCAGTTCGCTTTAAAACGTTATTTTGTCATGAAGAGTCTTGTTCTTTTTGTTATGTAAGTAGCTTAATTAGATTTTTGTTTCTGTTTTCTTAGATAATGCCTGTGTTCTTTTTGCCGTCTCTGTTCTTATGTTTATAATCAGTTCAATGCTGGTATATGGAGCAATTTCTGTAAGTATCCTGTATTTTTGACTTCTCGAGTTTGACCTTTACTGAGGAGTACTTAATAGTTTCATATTTGTGTTGTGATGTTGTGGTTGTTATCTTTTGTCTTCAGTATCAAGTGGGTTGGCTGATTCCATTCTTCTGTTACCGGCTTTTTGACTTCGTTCTCAGTTGCCTGGTTGCTATCAGTTCTCTGACTTACTTGCCAAGAATCAAGGAGTATCTGGATCAGTTAGTAAGTATATATGCTAGTCAAGTGTTTTTTCTTTATTTTAAGTAAAATACTTAAATAGAAATTTTGAGTCCACTTTAGGTACTATTCTTATTTTATTTTAATTACCCTACTTTTAAAAACTGCTTTATTTTTTTTTTTTTTTAAAGATTTTATTTATTTATTTGACAGAGAGAGATCACAAGTAGACAGAGAGGCAGGCAGAGAGAGAGAGGGAAGCAGGCTCCCTGCTGAGCAGAGAGCCCGATGCGGGACTCGATCCCAGGACCCTGAGATCATGACCTGAGCCGAAGGCAGCGGCTTAACCCACTGAGCCACCCAGGCGCCCTAAAAACTGCTTTAAAATAATTACTACTACTCTCAATTACCGTGTTGAAACCAGTAAGATACAGGTAGAATATCCTCTTACTATACCGTTTGTATATTGCAGCATTAAAAGTCTCTAGAGATGGACGTCATGGAGTCTAAGGAGTAGTTCAGCTTTTGTTTTGAGTATACTGGTATCATAATTTGGCTCTAGAGGTTTCTTGCTCTGTTCAGAGGTGGAGCAGTCCCATGAACCCCTTAGTAAGCTGAAGTGTTGTAAATGTTTTCTCAGACCCCCCAGATACTCTTCTCAGTCTTCTCTGATACCCGAGGGCACGCCTTGCTAACAGAGGCACAGAATAAATTGAGTAAAGCACAGATGCCCACCGACGCAGTTCACCGCCTGGCGGCTGGATGCTGAGATGCTGGCGGCGCTCTCGCTGCCTGGAGTCCAGATAAATGAAAGTTCATTTCAAAAGTGCTGTGTTGTAGGAATCTTCTCCCTGCTTTCAGATTTCCTGCCTAGTCCATCTTATTTACCACCAAATTTATCATTCATTCATTTCCCAAAACATTTGATGGTTGCTGCTTAACGTATGAGGCACTTTGCTGCGTTCTTGGGATACATCAGTAGAACCAGTGAAGGAATTGGAAAATTGACAGTTACTGCATTAAAACAGTGGTAAGAGGCTATGAAGGAGAGGGTGAGCTGCGTGAGTGGGTGTCACAGGGTGTCAGACGTGGGCTGGGAAGCCAGGCTTGACTTGCACTCATGAGTCTGAGTAGGAATGAAGACAGGGAAGATACAGAAGCAGTTGTTCCAGGTCACGAGACCCCTCGAAGTGGGAAGGAACATTCTGTGTGTAGTCCGCAGACTATAAGGTGACCATGGTGGCTGGCACATAGATGAAGGGGGGAAGCAAAGCAGCATGTGATGAGCTGGAGAGGAGCAGCTGGGGACAGGGCCTAGTGTCCTGGTTGGCCGTGGTCAGAAGGTTCCTCATTCTAGATCTCTCGCCATGTCTGGCTAAAAAATTGCAAACCACCTGAATGAAAGCCGTAGCATTCCCCCATGAGCTGGTCCCATTCAGTTTTTGTCTCTTTATAAATGAAGTCTTAAAGAAGAGTTTTGTCCCAAGGAGACAGTTGGTGTGTGGGTACTTTCTTATTTTTTTGGTCCTTTGGGATTTTTGCATGCTGCTTTTTTATAAAAATTATTTGGGCCTTTGTGTTGACATTTCCATTAAAAAAAGTGTTTTCAAAAATCAGATGAGCTTTAAAGGAGAACATAGAATGAATTTTTTTACTATTCTTTTACAGACCCCAATGGTTTCTCCCTCTGTTATAGTCATTTGGTCTCTCAGACTGGCAAATTCCTTCTCTGTTGGCCAGCTTTTAAATCCTTAATTATTATTTCATAATGCCCTTCTGAAACCCAGCTCACTGACTTGTACACAATAAATGCTAAGTAAATATTTGAGTAAATGAAGTTGACCCTTCACAGTAGAATGTATTATGTCTGCAGTGAATCACAGAAGTCTGTGTGCTTTTATAACGGGAGGCATGCCGCCTTTTTGCCCCTTTCTGAGGAGTATTGAGACTGATGATTGGCTTTTAGAAAAATTAATTTCCTGAGGTAGGATTAAATGACCCCATGAAACTTAGGTAAGTCTTAGCACCTCCTGACCTGGTGACTCAGGGACTAATCTGTAGTTGTATACAGGAGATGGTACGTTTCCAAAGGCCAGAAAGATGTAGAATAGTGAGAAGTAAAGAGAAGATGAGCTCAGTTTGGACAGCAGTGTTCAGACGTGTGTGACATTTCAGTGGCGTGCATTTGTGATGATGAGGCTTAAAGGTAGCATGAGTTAAGTTCTGTTTGTAAGTTTTCGTTGGAAGTCAGTTCTGACTTCGGTGCCTTTTCTTTCTATTTCTACGATGCTCTCTAGGTCTGGAAGTGCAAGTTGTGTATATGTGTTTAATTAATAAACTTCATGGTTTAGAGCAGTTTTAGGTTAACAGCAAAACTGAGTGGAAAGTGCCCACCTCCCACTCCCCCACTGTCCACGTCCTAAACCACAGTGGCCCATCTGTCACAAGTGATGGGCCTGCACGGACACGTCATCATCACCCAGAGCTCAGAGCTTACTCGAGGGTTTACTTGTGCTGTACGTTGTGTAGATTTGGGCAAGTGTGTGGTGACGTAAAGTAGTCACTGTGGTGTCACACAATAGTTTCACTGCCCTAAAAATCCTCTCCTCTCCGCGGCTTTGTTTTATAGCCTGATTTTCCCTACAAAGATGACCTCCTGGCACTGGACTCCAGCTGCCTTCTCTTCATTGTTCTTGTGTTCTTCGCCTTATTCATCATTTTTAAGGTGAGTTGCTGACTAAAACGCTGTCTAAAACCTTGTTGCCTTTTCTCCTTAGAGTTCACAGTTAGGGGACAGTGTTTCCTCTGACATAGTAGTAAAGGTAGCCTCTGGGCGATGTCCTCCCTTTTGTTTCCAGAGAGTGTTTGGAAATGCCAGGATCCTTCCTAGTGTAAGGAACATCATGTTTTTGGAAGTAGTTCATGATTTGATTGAAAATCTATTAAAATTCCAAAGGTTCGGAGGCGGAATTTCTTTTGCAGCACAGTGGTTACCAGACCTGAGTTAAAACCCCAGTTCTGGTTTCTCTAGAAAATGCTATCAGTGAAACGATATGTAAGTGTGAGCAGGTGGGGAAAAGGCCTGGCCTGTGCTAGGTTCAGGTGGATGTCTGTTCCCCTCTCCACGGAGCACGCGTGGGGGAAAGCCTACGTCAGCTTATTAACTTGAGAGCAGGTGGTCTGTTGCGTTTCTAGCAGATGGAAATTTTGTTTGCGTTCTTTTAGGCATATCTAATCAACTGCGTTTGGAACTGCTACAAGTATATCAACAACAGAAACCTGCCAGAGATCGCCGTGTACCCTGCCTTTGAAGCACCTCCGCAGGTGAGTGACCTTTTAGTCTAGTCTCTCTTCAGTAGCCATTACTGATGATTCTCAGAGCCTAGATCTTGACTTCCTCTTCAGTGCCATAGGTATGGTTTCGGGCATGGAGAGCTTTCATCTGCAGGACTGAGCATTTCCCTTTGCAAATCCGGGTACGTGGGCGAGGGGCCGCCTGCGCTGCTCATTCCACTTCACTCCTCGGAGCCTCCCGGAGGGTTGCATTTTGCAGGGGAGATCAGACAGGAGGCGACCCTGTGAGCCATGCCAGGCTCGTGGCTTCTGGAACTTCTGAGGATGGGGTACCGTCGTCTGCAGCTCGTGTTGCTTTCAGAAAACATCCCCACGGTTGGAAGGGGAAGCTGGTTTTTCTGTGGGGAGATGCATGTCATGGGTTCCGTGAGTCTGTGGGGAGGCCTACTTCTAGGGGCTCTTTAGTTGCTGCTGTATTAGCTCTTCCTGGTTTTCAACATGTAGAATGTATGTGGCACGTGTAGGGCCAGCACGTCACACTTGGAGTCACTTGGCTGGAAGGCCCCGCCTCCACAGGTGTGGCCTTTACCCTGGAAGAAGCAGTGGAAGCGCCTGATCCAGAGTATGGTTCTGATGACGTCCAGGATCCGGCATCTTACCGGAGGCTTCCTTTCCTATAGTTTCGCAGCCCCTGAGGCACTGGTACTTTGTCATTTACAGTGTGGTCCAAAGGACCCTGCCTTTCCCGTCAAGGTGTCCTGGTAGCCTCAGGGTCTGTTCAGAAGCAAAACTCTGCCTCTCTCCCCTCCATCCCTCTGTCTTCAGCGGTCTTGGATCAGACGCTCACCTCCACTTACCAGTCCTCCCTACGCTCAGGAACTTCTTAGCTCACAAATTCTTCAGCTAAAATCTGAAAGCTGAATTATTCCAGGTAGGATTGTAAGGCGCTTTAAGTCCGATATAATTTTTTTCTCTCTTCAGTATGTTTTGCCAACCTATGAAATGGCCGTGAAGATGCCTGAGAAAGAGCCACCGCCTCCTTACATACCTGCCTGAAGAAGTTCTGCCTTTGTCAATAAACCCTATACCAGCTTTTTGTCTTGTTTATTTTACAGAATGCTGCAATACAGGGCTCTTCAAACTTGTTTGATATAAAATACATTTTCCTTTGTTTAAGCATTTATTTTCAAACACTAACAAGCCTTTTGGACATTTATTCAGTCTTTTTTTTTTGTTAAGTCTATACATTTTAATAGTTTTTGGAGACAATCTAGGTTAAGCAAGAGCAAAGTGCCATTGTTTGCCTTTAATGGGGGGGTGGGAAGGGGGTATTCTCTACACATTTTCTTTTTTAACTTCACACTTTCTTTATATAATAGTTTGCATTTTGGTTATTTGCTGCCCTGGATACTTTCAGGAAGAATGACTTAAATATTCAGGATGAATGAGTTGGTTATAAGATCTGAAGTTCTCAGCTATGAAAACAGGAACAATATATAACATTTTAACTTTTGACTGTGGAAGATGACGGTTGCATGTTTCTAATTTGTATGTGTTTTCCATCTTTGTGATAAGATGCTTTAATAAATCTCTTAAATATTTACTGTTGTCATTTTTTAAAAAGTCCATTACCCTTTTGTGGTAGATAGAATTTAACATTTCCCATTACAATAAACTCAGACTGCCACGGTCTTCTGGTACTTCGAGAACACAATGCAGGCTTAACTAGAAAGCATTTCTTTAGTCCAGTTACTCAAATATTATTTAAAGTTATGGCGAAGATATTACTTGAACCACAGGCCAGAAATTATTAATGGTTTGTTAGAAAAATTATATGATGAGGTTAGCAAGCTGTGTTTTTATGTAAAGATCATTTAGTATTTAGTTAATGAGTTCATCAACGTCAAGAATAATTCAGTAGGGGCACCTGGGTGGCTCAGTCATTTAAGCACCTGCCTTCAGCTCAGGTCATGATCCGGGCTTCCTGAGATGGAGCCCTTCATGGGGCTCAGTGGGGAGTCTGCTTCTTCCTCTCCCTGCTGCTCCCCCTGCTTGTGCGCTCTGTCAGATAAACATCTTAAAGAATTCAGTAATTCAAGAATAATTTAAAAATGTATCAGGTTAGCTTCAGAGAGGAGCCAAAGAGAAAGCAAGCCAACTGCGACTTACCGCACAACTAAAACATTTTTCCTAAAAATACTCCAGCCTGCATCTTGTTAAGAGTGTAGCAATAGTGGCCTCACACACATCGACCATATAGACACATGAATGTATTTTACACATTTCTTAAAGGGTTAATGACATTGTTTGGCTGCAAGGTCACTTTTACAAACACCCGCCACCACCAAAATAAAGAGTAAACTTTATATTTAGGAAGTACGGTTTTGTCTGGGAGTAGACCCACTTTTGGGTAGTATAAGATATTTTACTGATATTGTGATTTTAGGACATTTCAAAATTAAGGATAAGTTTTCTGGGCTGGGTCTCACTTCATTTCTTTATAAAAAAGAAATCTTGGAGGTCCATGAAGTTTCCTTAGTTACTGTTGGTTTGAGTTCTCTGATGAAAATCATGCTAAATAGTATTTAGATATTAACCAAACTCTTACTAGCTTTTTAGTAGTGGTGGGAGTACATCAAAATGTGAATACATCAGGACCCTGATTTGTGGGGGGGCTCCTTTTAGGACGGGGTGAGCGTGGCATTTGCCTGCAATCCATGGCCAAGCTCAGTGGGCCCAGCTGGGCATTGTTCCTCCTGGAGGGGAAGTGGCGGGCCTTCATGACCTTTAATCATGACTTCATTTGAAACAGGTTTATCTTCTGGAAAATGACACAGGCCTTAGACTTTATGAAGAACAGTCACAATGTGTTAAACCTAATCATTTTCCCTAAGGTAGGGGAAAAACTTAACACGATTGTTAAGGGGTCATGTTTCCAGTAAAGGGAAATTTGTTGTCACATAACAGTTAAATAGCCGCAATATGCCAAAATTTTTGCCTTAAAAAGAATATTTTTTCTTCAGCTAGTTTTGGAGAAAAAATGTTAGTAGATTAGTCTCTCTGACTCTGAAATACAGGTGGAGACAACACTGAAAGATAAATGTTTAGATGTTTGGTCTTTTTATTATTTTTTTAAGGTTTTATTTATTTATTTAACACAGAAATCACAAGCAGGCAGAGAGGCAGGCAGAGGGTGGGGGTGGGGGTCAGAACATGACCTGAGCCGAAGGCAGAGACTTAACCCACTGAGCCACCCAGGCGCCCCTTGTTCGTTTGTTTTAATTAATTATTTTTATTAACATATAATGTACTATTTGCCCCAGGGGTACAGGTCTGTGAATCATCAGTCTTAAACACATCTCACAGTACTCACCATATCACATACCCTCCCCAATGTTCATAACCCAACCAACCTCTCCATATCCTGCCCCCTTCAGCAACCCTCAGTTTGTTTGTTTTTTCCTCTGTTTTATGAGATTAAGAGTCTCTTACGGGTTTGTCTCCCTCCCGATGCCATCTTGTTTCAGTTTTTGGTTTTGTTTTTAAAATAGGAAGCAACTCCAGCTTTAGTAAGGAGATCATAAATCTCACCGTTCTGACTTCTGAGTTTGGCATTGCCTCTGAAATTCCCATAAAAAAGTCTCATGAGATCCTGATGCCTTCCTAAATCACAAAGTCCTGTTAGGCTTGCTTGCTGGGTTTTTTTTTTAAAGATTTATTTGTTAGTCAACAGACAAGAGTGCAAGCTGGGGGAGAGGCAAAGGGAGAAGGGGAGAGAGAATCCCAAGCAGACGCCCTGGTCAGTGCAGAGCCCAGTGTGGGGCTTCATCTCAAGACCCTGAGATCGTAACCTGAGCTGAAATCAAGAGTCAGATGCTCAACTAAGCCACCCAGGTACCCCGCTGTTATACTTCCTAACCTGTTTTCGGCTTTTCTCATCCAACATTGTTGCCTGTGCAACCTCTTGGTTTTCACAGCTTTTCACTGAGTTTTGCCAATCTTTGTCATCTGTTCAGTTTCCTTTTGTAGCTTTTTCATCTCCATCTGCTTTTGTCCACTCTGTGCTCCGGTTTTGGCCTTCTTGCTCAACATTTACTTACATGAATGTGGCTAGCTGTAAAAGCTCCATAAAGTTCCAGGTGTTTCTGAGGCCTATCAAACAAGACTTGAGCCCTGTGAAGCCCTTGTTTCCAGAATTGAGCTCTCTGGAGCATGCCTTTTCTCTGGCATCATTAGTGCATTTGATGTGATGGAAAGAGGATGGTCTTACGGATTATCTGATTGGGTTCAGTATCCAGTTCACACACTAATCCTGGGTAAAAGCTTAACCCATATTTATATTTTGAGCCTGTACTTTGTTGCAAGTGCAAGAGACATAATGATGGGCAAAACAGTAAAAAACAAAAAACCACAAAGGTACCCAGTCTCCTCTTAGTGGGGAGAGACAGATGATTTAAAACAACATAGTAAATTAGTGATAGCACTATGGAGAAAAGGAGACAAGAAAGGGGGATGGGTGGGTAAAATTTTAACGGATGTCCGGAAAGGCCGCTCTTGGAATAGGTGACATGTGAGTGAAACCTGAAGGAGGAAGAAGGTCTTAGGCAGAGGGACCTGCAGGAGTGCACTTGGTGTGTTCAAAGAATAGCCAGCTTGAATGAGGGGAGTGGAAAAAGGAGAGCCAAGGGCAGTGGGCCATGAACTTGGGGAGGTATTGGATTGGCCACTGTAGGTCATTATGATGATTGTCTCAGTAGAAGGGGAACCTACTGGAGAATTACAAACAGATGAGTCTTAAAAGGACTCGAATAACTTCTCTGAATCTGTTTTCTGATCTAGAGAAAGACCACTAACTCACAGAACTATAATAATAAATGATATAATTCATGGGCAAAATCTAGAACAGTGCCTAGCACATACAAAAAATCAGTGGGTCTTATAAAGCAGTTGTATAGAGAAGTTGTTAGATACTGGATTCAGACAAGCTTGGTTTTAAACTGCAGTTCTGCCACTGATTTACTGTGAGTCTGGCCAACTTTATTAAGCTCCGTGAGCTTTAGTGAACACCATATGACTTCCCAAGAGAAGGCAGTGTGTACAGTGCTTAGCACAACTGCAGACTGACTGACAGCATGTCCTCAAAGAATACATCTTATATATGTTGGGAGATTTAAAAATATTACTTAGAAAGTTTTGGTAAATTAGGTAAACTCTAAATTGGCCATTTTTTTCCTTTTCTTGTTTAGCAAATGGGCTACCAAGGAATTTGAAGAATGATTTGTTGAATCAGCCTGCTTCCTTTCCTCTCCCTCTAGCACCTGGGACATCCCTCCATTACAGCTCATGTTTTGTTGTGTCTGTGTCTCTGTTAGTGAACAACTTAGAGAGGAGACCTTACTCTTTTTTCCATCTACAACACTTGGCACAGTGGCCCACACAAAGTTGGGAGGGAAAAAAAGGGTGGTAAGTGTTTACTGAATGGAAAACTTTGTCTCCACGAACTTTACACAGCTAATAGACTTTTTTTTTTTTTTTTTTTTTTTTCTTATAGACTATTTTCAATATGAATTGGATATGATCTAAATGTTGGGTCTACCAGTCTACATTTAAAGGTACTTGCAGTACAAAACCAAGAGAATTTCCATTGATAAACTGTACATTTTCTTCTCTTTGTTTGGTGATGGACTAATCCCTGTTTTCTAGCCTGTGACTAATTTGTTCACAGTCATCGTGAACTTTATTCTAATTGTTTCAATGTCCCTGGCCGCAGGTGACCAATGTGCCATTTTCGGGACTTTGACTCTCAGAGAAGGAGGAACATGTTACAAATAAGCCCAAGCCAAGTAATACCTTTGCTTTTCTGGGTTGCTTTTTGTTCCTATAAAAGTCATGACTTCGGGTATGAGAAGATAAATTAGAAATAAGACGTGTGCCAGACAACATGGAATTCAGGCCCATGAGAGAGGCAGTATGGGGAATGAGCACGCAGTCTAGAGTCAGAAGATGGAAATTTCGGTCCTAACTTCACGCTATTAATCCCTCATGCTGGGGAGTTGAACTCCGGTCTGAGATTGAGTTTCTGCATTTGCGAAATCATGAAGATGCAAACCCCTCACCTACACACATCTGGGAGTTGTTTTTAGGATCAAGTGAGGTAACAGACATGGGAGAGTTGGCAACTACCAGCCACTGTAAATATTATCGCAGGGTGTGTGAGCAAGGAATGGGGAGAGGAAGGACTGAAAAGGGAGAAGAGTATTTGACCTGGAAACCAGAAAAAGAGTAATGGTTTCTGGTCTGTTAGAAAGGAGTGTTTATCTGTCATTCAGTGAGGTAGCTTAAAATCTGGACCAAGCATCAGGAGACCTGATTTATATTCCTTTGCCCTCCTACCAGTAGAATGACAGTAAATAATTCGTTTGCAAATGAATGGCTGACTAGGTTACTTCTTGTGTTGACTTTCTGATACTCTTAATTTTCCTTAAACAGTTAATTACCTTCTAAAGAGGAAGCTAATTTTTAAAATTACATATATATCTATTTAGTTACTATTTCTGGTGTTTTTTATTCTTTTTGTAGATCCACATTTCCACCTGGTATTATTTTTCTTCTGCCAAAGAACTCCTTTTAACTTTCTTTTTTTCTTTGTAGTGTGGTTTTGCTACCGATGAATTCTTTGGCCTTTGTATGTCTGACAGTGTCTTTATTTTACCTTTAATCAAACGGTTCATCCCTGGGTATAGAATTCTAGGTAGTCAGGGTTTGGGGTTTTTTTTGTTTTGTTTTGTTTTGGTTTGGTTTTTATTCAGTACTTTGAAGATGTTGCTCCACCATCTTCTTGTACACATTGTTTCAACTGAGAAATTTTCCATCATCATCGACTCTTCATTTTTTCTTTAAACTTTCAGTAATGAAAAGTTTTGCTCTGTCACTGCACTGCTCTGTCACAACATATTTTAATATGTTCCTTGATTTTTTTTTTTTTTGAGGTATAATGACACAAACATTGTAAGGTTTTGTGTGTGTGTTTCTCGTGCTAGAGGTTCATTGGGTTGATCAGTTTCAAGTTGAAAATATTTTTCAGCCATTATTTCTTCACATAGTTCTTCTGTCTTCCCCTCCTCCTCCTTCCGGGATTGCATGGAGCTGGAAAGATAAGGATAAGCTTCCTGTAATGAAGAGATTTGAGATATACTTTGAGGATTTGACAGAATTGGAGATGCGGGTAGAAGGCTTGATAACCGTAATACAAGGGGATCGAGAGTGGAAAGAGGACATCAAGATCCCTGCCTGTGTGGCTGGGAGAACGCTAGAAATGCATGAAAGGGAGTTCGTTGCAGAGGAAGATGTGGAGGGGCGCTTGGCTGGCTCAGTCAGTGGAGCGTGCAACTCTTCATCTCAGGGTTGTGAGTTTGAGTTCCTCTTTGGGTGTAGAGATTACTTAAAAATAAAATCTTAAAAAAAAAAAAAGAAGAGGTAGATGTTGAGTTCATTCTTGGATATGGTTGAGCCTGAGGTGGTTTTGTCACCTTTGAATAGAGAGTACAACAGCCAGAGTTACTAGTGTAAGTGTGTTGCCCAGGAGTGGGACTCGGACAAGAGACATGGACGGATTTGGGAATTAGCACTAGAGAGGTGGCGGCTGAAACCACACTCAGTGGAATTCCTTATATGATGGTACACAGGGGCTCAAGAAGGCCTAGTCCCTGAGACATTCCACTTCTAGCAAGAAAGAATAACAGTTCACAATGATTCACAAAAGCAGATTCATTGAAGCACAGTTTATCATTAAAAAGCAAGTAGAAACTAAATGTCCCACAATGGAGAATTGCATCAATGAATAGAATATATGATGGAATACAATATAACCATCAAAAATGATGTATTAGAAGAATATAAAAAATGTTCACTATACATTAAGTACAAAAAGCAAGTAATAAGGTCATAATATACAGTGTGATCTCATTTTTATTTTTTAATTTTTTTATTTTATTTTTTTTATTTGACAGATAGATCACAAGTAGGCAGAGGCAGGCAGAGAGAGAGAGAGGAGGAGGCAGGTTCCCTGCTGAGCAGAGAGCCCGATGTGAGGCTCGATCCCAGGACCCTGGGATCATGACCTGAGCCAAAGGCAGAGGCTTTAACCACTGAGCCACCCAGGCACCCTGTGATCTCATTTTTAATAGATAAACAAGCAGAGAAAAAGAGATAATACCACATAGCTTATCTTTGGATGGTAGTGTTACAGATGGTCTTTATTTTCTTATTTTTGCTGGTCTACATTTTCTGAACTCCACAGTAAGTTGCATTACTTTTACGGTTAAGAAAAAAAAAATCTATTACAATTTTTTAAAAGCTGACCTAGAGAAAATCTTATGGGTTTCTAGACTGTGTGGAATATGGGAAGCAGGGAAACAAGTGTAAAGGAAATAGACAATTCGGGTAGAATCAGGATCGCACACCAGCCCTTCCAACAGGGGAGCTGCCCAAACTCTCTGAGGAAGCCTTTGGATTTGGTGATCTGAGTGTTGGTGACCGCTCTTGAGAAGTGTGACAGAGGAGAGAGAGTCACCCCGGCCGAAGTTGTCTTCTGACCACACAGGCAGTCCCTCAAAGGCCTTCTGTGCTGGGTGACCACTTCCTTGCAGCTGCCCTTGCATCGGATCCTGCCCCGGGGCCTATTGCCGAGACCATCAGAACCCAGACATTGCAAATTCCCTCAAGTGTCAGCTGCTTAGAAAGATTGCTGAATGCAGGTTCCTAGGCCCAATCCCAAACCATCTGCATGAGAGTATCTGGGTACCTGCCTTTTAATTCCCAGTATCAGGAAGCTGCCTTATAATAAGCCCCCCGAGTGATTCTCAGACTCAGGTGGCAGAACCTTGGCATTCAGATCTGTGCAATAGGCCTCCTCCCCTTAGGTTTCGGGCACGCGGAGTCAGAGAGAACTGAATCTGGGAGTTTCTATAAATGAGCACAATTAGGTGTTTTGGTTATGAATCAGTAAGCCCAGGATGTGAGAAAATAGCTCTTGGAATCCAACCGACACCATGGCCTTGCATGTGTCCCGGGAGACTTTTGGAGCTGGGCAGCACCCCACAACCAGGAGGTAAGAGTGGGCATGGCTCCGGGGGCTGACTACCGGCTGGAAGGGGCTTCCAGGGACATTTCCCAGTGGGTCTGTGCTGAGGGCTAGTGCAGCTCCTCTATCACGGGACGCCAAGCAGCAGGAACAAAAAATCAGTCCACTGAGGCTCTCCCACCTGTGCAGCTGGAAAGCTGTTAGTGGTCAGGATTAAGGGCGCCTAGCTGGCTCAGTCTGGGGAACATATGGCTCTTGATCTCGGGGCTGTGGTTTTGAGCCCCACCTTGAGGGTAGCAATTACTTAAAAATAAATTCTAAAAAAGGAAAGAAAAAAAAAAAGTCGGAATTGGATGGCCCAGAGGGAGGGGCCTCTGACGAAAAGCCGATCAGGATTCAGAGACCAAAGATTCTTACCTAATCTAGAGAGGAGACCTCAGAGCCCACCCATTCATCCCATTATAAAAGGTGTATAAATAAATTACGCTAGGTTGTATTATGGTTTGCAGCAATTTGCTGTAAAAGCCTTCTACTCCCCACCCTTGGACCTGGCTTGCTTTGGCCAATCACATGTGAGTGGGATTGAGGAAGGCCACTTCCTTGCAGAAATGGTAAGCTCTGTCATCTGGTTCTTTCATCTTTCATTTACTTCCTTTGGCACAAGACCACCATGTCTGAGATTGGGTCTGCCCCTTGTCTAGGTTCCAGAATGAAGATGAGGAGGGGAAGAATTGCAGCCACCCTAGGAAGGACACATAACAGAGCAAGAAATACATTTTTCTTGTTAGGAGTCCCTGAGATTTTAGGATCATCATTACCATAGCCCAATGTAGCCAGAGCTGACCAGTAAAGACATACTATTTTTTTTTTTTTTAGAATTATAAAAACAAAGTAGTAGTAGTATAATGAATTTTTAGGGAAAACTATCCACAATTATTTCCTTAGCCTAAACAAATAGTCTTAATCTTCACATATGCCTACATGGAAATGTGCTGAAACAGACTATTACACTTTCTGTTGCTTGTACCCCAGAATTTCTTCAGAGAAGGAGCCTGGTGGTAGAGAAGGACCTACTCCCCGCTAGAGGAGGCCAATGGAAAGGACTGTCTCTGGAGCCAGTGCCCAGCCTAGAGCCATCTGTTGTCAGGCAGTGAAGTGAAACTGAGCAAAACCATTTCCTCAGCATCCTTGGGCTCTTGGAAAAAGTGATGACAGGTAGTTTCTTTTCTCACAGTCTCTCGTGCCTGTTACTATCCTGCCAAGACAGAGTTAAATTTCAATCCTGTTCTATGATCTTCCCTTCCCTAAGTATTCAGCCCAATTGCAGACCTGCATGCGTACGGAGGCATGCAACGCAGGCACTAGCTCTGCCCTTCTGGAGCCTACAGTCTTGTGGGAGGGATATAAACATAAATAAATGGAATATAAATGGAATAATTACAAGCTAAGGAAGTCCCCCAAATGAAACACACAGGATGCTATGATAGATCAGAAGGCAGAGACAGTAGGAAAGAATCTATTTAAAACACAATTTTTTAAACTGCTAGCTGGGAAACAGTGAACCACAAACTCACGTGCTCGTGATCACATTAAAAACAAATGAAACAGAACTGAATGGAGGTGAATAGAACAGCATCAAAAGTGGTTAAGTGTTAGTATTGTTTTGTGGATATATGTGTTAACTATTTATGTAGCTGCTGGCTCATAATGTAAAATGTAGTTGTTATCATGGGTCGTGGTAAAAATAAGCTTGAAAAACTGCTTAAGGTCTGGCCTCATGGAAGGCTGCTCTGAGGAAGACATTAACCTGATGACAAGCTCCGTGTCCTCCAGGCGGCGGAGAAGGCAAGGCTGGCCTGGTTGAGGCATGGAGAGCAGGAGTACAGGTCTGGATGTTGGTCAGTGCTGCAGGGGGAGGTGGGATTGAATCTCGAGGAGCCTTGTTGGCCCTGAAAAGGAATTTGGATTTTACTGGAAGCAAAGTTGCAAGGAAGTGATTTTTAAGGTTACTGCGTGGAGTGTGGGTTTTAGAGGACTCATAGTCTGGAAGCAGGGAGACCAGGTTGGATCTGTTGGAACTCGCCTTCGTTGTCAGGTTTTAGGACCCAGCTCAAACCTCACCTGTTTTTAGAAGCCTTCCTGCTTTCCTCAGGCGGAGACAGTCTGTTTTTCCTAAATTCACCTTGTTCCCTGAGACCGTTTATGTTTTTCTCCCAGTAGACAGTTCTCCGAGGGTCCCCTCGGGGGCGCCAACCCCCTTGCTGCCACCATCCCTCTTCCGGAGAGGAAATGGGGTCTCGAAGCCTCTGTTGGTACAGGCTGGCCTCCCAGCTGCCAGGGGGTTCTCTGGGGAATGTATGTTTGACTTTCTATTCCTGGTAATATAAGTTCAAATGTTTACGGATGTTTGAAGCTGGGATGAAAGCGTTCCTATTCATGCTGCTAGAATCTGTGAGGCTTTTTTGTTTCTTTTACTGAGAGCCCACAGCAAAATTTGGGTGACTTGGCTGGGGAAAGGAATGCAGTGTGAGGAGCGAGATGCAACCTCGCCGCAGGCACCGTTGGCGGGAGCGGGAAGACAGAGCCCGGGGCCCCCTCGGCTGGGGCCGGGGGTCAGGCCTGCTGCGGCGGCAAGAGAGCGCAGGGCGGGCGGACTGGGCCGGGGGGGTTCGCAGGCCTGAGCGCAAGTCTCGGTAGAGGCGGAGCGCGGCCAGGAGGAGCCCGGCCTTGCCCACCCAGACGAGGCCCGGCGGGGGCCTCCGCGGGCGGGACTTCGGGCACGGCGCCGCCGCCGGCCTGCCCCAGACACTCCGTTTCTGCCGCCGGAATGCGCGGACAGGAACCCGCGGGTCCCGGGCGCGGAGCCCCGCGGCTCCACCGGCGCTCCGGCGGTGGGCGGGGCGCGGGGCGGGGCCACGGGTGGGCGGGGCGCGGGGCGGCGGGACCTTTAAATTGGCCGCCTGGGCGCGGGGCCCAGGTTCTTGGCTGCTGGAGCGAGCGAACCTTCGACGACGACACCTGCAGAAGTGCGGAGCCCGCCATGCCGCGCCACCTCTCGGGACTGCTCCTGCTGCTCTGGCTGCTGCTGCTGCTGCTGCCGCCGACCCCCGCCGCCCCCGGCCCCCTGGCCCGCCCGGGTTTGCGGAGGCTGGGCACACGGGGCCCAGGGGGCAGTCCCGGGCGCCGCCCTGTCCCTGCTGTCCCCACCGGCACGCCCTATTCCGGGGCCGGCCAGCCCGGCGGGGCCCGCGGCACAGGTACGCGGGGGGAGTGGGACCCCCGCCTGGGAGGGACGCGAGCGGGCACCGGGGAGGGACAGCCGGCAGGAGGGAGGTGGGGAGGACCGGGCGGGAGGGATGGGTGGCAGGGGAAGCAGGGCATCCAACAGGAGAAGCCCCGTGCAGCCGCCAAGTGTTCCTTCCGTCCCAGCCTGAGCCAGACTGCTGTGCAAGAGAAAGAATCCCCTCCCCGATGAGCCTGTGGGGAGACGGGTCCAGACAAGGGAACGGGGATGTCCAAAGTCACCCACAGTCGGGACTCGAATTTGGGTCGCGGAAGCTCAAACTCCAGCCGCTTCCCTCTGCAATTGGGGCCTGGAGGATGGGGCAGCGTGGGAACACAGGCGGCCTCCCCGCCTCTGTGCCAACCCCTACCTCTCTGTGCAGCTGAACAAACCCTTCCTGAGATTCTGCCTTTAGTTGTCTGGAAATCACTTCACCTATAGCCCCCGATCAGGGTGACCCTCCCTCTCCTGGCCACACCCTTCAAGCTCTCTCAGTCCAATCTAGGATCTGGACCAGAATTTGGACTGGAATTCACACCAGGGAGTGGGGGTGGAAAGCCAAAAAGGAAACCAGAGGGGGCCGCTGGATGGCACCCGACCTCTCTTGTAACCATCCTGGTCTCCACGTCTTCTGCGGCTGACCAGGTGTTCTGCTTGAACTGACTGGGTCCCAATCCCAATCTGTACTCTCTTAGATCCTCAAACACCCAAGACACTGAGTCTTTGGTCAATAATTTTCCATTGCCCTTTTGGTCAGTAGTTGGTTTCTGGGGCGGAGGTTCCTAGAGTAGCAGAGCTGGAAGACCATCCGTCACAACCCCTAAAAGCATGTAAATTGAGATTTACCAAATGACCCAGAAAATCTGTCAGAGCTCAGAACAGAACTCAGGGCTCCAAAATCCCACACAAGGATCTTTCCGCAGCTACAACCTACCAAGCTCTTAAAATGGGTTTACATAAAATTTTATCTTCATTGCCAAAATGTCCAGTTTTGGTCTTGCTAAAGAGGAGAGGCTGCACCAAACCATTTTCTGGGTCTCCGGTCTCATTCATGCCTCAGATTGATTTGCTTTGTCTATCCCCTTCTGCACCTTTCTGGATGATGTTGAGAAAGAGCACAAAGGATTCTTTCCTGCATCAGCCCCAAGGGGCTAGATTTGAAATGGTGACAGCATTGTCTTTGAGCCAGGGAGTACCAGGATTCATTAGGGTTAAATTTAGGGGGTAGCCTGCTTCGCTTCAGGCTGGGGTGGTGGGGTTGGGCAGTAGAGGGATGCCTTTCTTCTAAAAGGTAACCTTGCCTCTGGTCTTGACCCACCTCCCTTGGGGATGGGACTGGGAGAGGGAGGAGGGATTCCTCAAGGGGCGTTCGAGTTCCCCCGCATTACTTGGATCCAAGCTGATCTTGAATGATAATCCTTTAATAAACATTACGTTTCACCCTTTCCTAAATTCCCTCCCTTTTTTGCAACCAGAAATGGCTATGCTTTCCTATGGGCTTTTATTTCTAGCAGAACTATAAAAAAATCAGCATAATTTTAAGTATGGAAATCTTTTAGGAAATTCAGATTCTCACTTTCTTAGTTTCTGAGAATCAAAGTGCTGCTTTCTAGTAGAGGGGAGTGAGATTCCAAAACAGTGATGTTGCAGAGGGAGTCCAAATCAAGAAGTAACCAGATGCTCAAGGAATTTCCCGTCATCTGAGTTGAGCCCCTATATTCATTTTCTATTGCTGCTGTAACAAATTAGCACAAACTCAGTGACTTAAAAACAATACACATATATTATCTAAGAGTGCTATAGACCAGAAGTCCAACACTAGTCTCAGATGTCTAAAATTGTGTCAGTAGGGCTGTGTTCCTTTGGGAAGGGTCTAGGGGAAACTGAATCTTTGCCCAGTTTAGCATGTAGAGGTTAGAGGTTACCTTCACCTTGACTCATGGCTTTTTCCCTATTTTCAAAGTCACGGAAAGAAGTTTGGGTCCTTCTCACATCTCATCACGGTGATCTCCTCTCCTGCCTCTCTCTTTTTTACTTTTAGGGGCCTCTGTAATTACCTTGGACCCACCCCTATAATTCAGGATAAAATCCCCATCTCAGGGTCATTAACTTAATCCATCTACCAAGTCTTCTTCTTCTCCTCCTCCTCCTCCCCCAACCCTCCTCCTTCTCCTTCTTCTTCACCTTCTTCTTCTTCTTCTCCTTCTCCTCCTCCTCCTTCTTCTTCTTGCCATGTAGAGTAACATACGTCCAGGTTCCAGGGATTAGGACATGGATATTTTGGGGGGCAAGGGAGCTTTATTCTGCCCAGCACACCCCCTGTAGCCTCCATAAAGGATTCCATGTGAGAAGGATGGAATCATGCACATATACCATAAGAACATAACCTTGACATGAGTCAGGACAAGATTTGGGTATTTGGGTTGTCAAATATGGGTCTCATATTGACATGTATTTTTCCTTTTATTCTAATTATGTACAAGTACCTACATCCATGTCCAGGAAGGATTTTCAATAGGATTCCTCTTCCTTGCTCCTGATGCATGGTAATCAAGGGATGAAATGAAATTTGGGAGGTTTTTTTTTTTTAAGATTTAATTCCTTTTGACTTAACTAAATACATGACATATAGCATACTTCAGGGCAGTAGCTCAAAATCAACAAGCAGGATGTTTACCAGGTACATGATATAATGTTGATTTTTTTTGTGGTGGAAAATATGGTTTCAGAGAGAGGCAGCCATTCAGTGAAAAGCCCTTTAGGCTGGGAGTCAGGAAACCTGGAGTCCCATCCATGACCTGCTGTTTTCTGGCTCACCCACCTTCCAGAACCTCAGGCTTCTCACCTGTAAAATGGGTATAAAAACAAACTCTGTACCTCTGACTTCACTGGATTGTTTGTTTTGTGCCCTAAGATCTCTAAAACGTTATTGAAAGTAAAGTATGATTTATTTTCTTAATTGAATACGTCCAGGAAGCAGGATAAAACCAAGAGGATAGTTTTCTGTTTTTAGAAGAAAACTCTCTAGAGGCATCATTCCTGTTCCAGATAGGGCTTTTTCTGTCACAAACTGTCTTGTGTAGGAGTTCGTTTTGAATCCATCTTTATCCCTTAGTCACTGAGTAAATTGCCTTCTTACACTAGCGTTACCTTCCAGCCCCCTGTCAGGAAAAGAAAGAACCCTGGTTGATGCTTCATGCCCAAGCATCAGTTACATTTCCATTTAGGACTTGGTGTGTATGACGAGTTGTGTGTGTGTGTGTGTGTGTGTAGAGGAGGAAGAATGACTGGAGAAAGATGTTTAGTAACTGGCTTTCCTCTCAGCCAGTCCTGACTTTTGGACTTGATATTGGTGGCTAGGAGAGAGAGTTTAGGACAAGATTGGGGGAAAAGGAAGAAAGAACAAATGAAAGTGAAGATGTGTGTGATGTTTTTTTTTTGAAGCTTTTATTTAGGGCCACCTGGGTGGCTCAGTGGGTTAAGTGTCTGCTGTTGGCTCAGGTCATGATCCTGGGGTCCTAGGATGGAGCCTCGCGTTGGGCCCCCTGCTCAGTGGGGGGTCTGCTTTTCCTCCCTCTGCCCCTCCCCCTTGCTCATGCTCTTGCTCTCTCCCTCTGAAATAAATCAGTAAAGTCTTAAAAAAAAAAAAGATTTTCTTTGAGTGAGAGAGAGAGGGCGTGAGCTGGGAGGAGGGACAGAGGGAGAGGGAAAATCAGGCTCCCCTCAGCAGGGAGCCTGATGCAGGGCTCCATCCCAGGACCCCAGGATCATGAAGGTAGACCCTTAACCGACTGAGTCACCCAGGTGCTCCAAAGATGTGTGGTGGTGTTACAAGGAGCTTGGTATTTTTTTTTTTTTTAAGATTCATTTATTTATTTTAGAGAGAGAGAGAAAGAAAGAGAGGGAGGGACAGAGGGAGAGGGAGAGAGAATCTCAAGCAGACTCTGCGGTGAGCATGAGCCAGCGTGGGGCTTGAGCTTACCCTGAGACCATGTACTGAGCCGAAACCAAGAGTCAGAGCCTTAACCTACTGCGCCTTCCAGGGGTCCTGTGTTTGGTACTTTAGAGTAGGAAAGGTACAAGCTTCTTTGCTTTTGTAGCCCCAGGGCTAAATACATGGTAGGTCCCCCAAAAGTATTTGGTGAATGAAAAAAATGAAAGGGTTGACTACAAGAGTTTGGTGGGGGCAGAGGGGAGAGACAAGTGGACAGCTCTGCTCCTAAAACCAGACACGCAGAGTTGGAAGTACAACCGACGTGGATCAGATTGTCATTCCTCTTCTCACCTTTAAGTATCTCAGGCTCACGGGGCCCCAGAGTTCCCTAAACCTGATGAATGACGAGAAGGAGGGGGCACTTAGGGCTACTCTGGGTGCAGTTTTTGTCCCATTGGTGGGGGAGTAGAAGAAGGAAGCTTCCAGAAAAGCACCAGTGTGTTTGCCTTGAACTCTGCCATTGCTTGAGGTGTGTGAGGCCTGGACAGGGCAGCGAGGCTATTCAAGGCCACTGTCCCATTGTGCCATGGCTGAGGTGCCCAAGAAAGGTCTGGAAACCATTCATTCCTGGGAGGCAAGCAGAACCTTGGGAGCAATGCTGAAGCAGAGGGATGAGGTTCTAGGGGAAAGTTTGGGGTTCAGCCAGCCTTAGCCAGTCTATTGGAGAAACTTCTCCCCTCTGTGTGAATCCTCATTAGGGAATTTGGAAGGACCTTGGTGCTTTTAGCATCTTTTTTTTTTTTTTTTAAAGATTTATTTATTTATTTGACAGAGATCACAAGTACGCAGAGAGGCAGGCAGAGAGAGAGAGAGGAGGAAGCAGGCTCCCCGCTGAGCAGAGAGCCCGTTGCGGGGCTTGATCCCAGGACCCTGGGATCATGACCTGAGCTGAAGGCAGAGGCTTTAATCCACTGAGCCACCCAGGCGCCCAGTGCTTTTAGCATCTTAAGGGAGGATGATGGTCTTGGGGGAAGGTAGCAGACAGTAGGGTCTCCAACTCCAGGGCTCTTCGGGTATGAGGACCGCCCCATTTCCGACTGGGATCACGTCATTGCTCAGCTGTGCCCGTCCTCCACACCCTTCTTCGCAGGTGTTTGCAGGAGCAGGCCCTTGGATTTGGTGTTCATCATCGATAGTTCCCGCAGTGTGCGGCCCCTGGAGTTCACCAAGGTGAAGACCTTTGTCTCCCAGATAATTGACACTCTGGACATTGGGGCGGCAGATACACGGGTGGCAGTGGTGAACTATGCTAGCACCGTGAAGATTGAGTTCCATCTCCAGACCCACTCAGATAAACAGTCCTTGAAACAGGCTGTGGCCCAGATCACACCCCTGTCTACAGGCACCATGTCGGGCCTGGCTATCCAGACAGCGATGGATGAGGCCTTCACGGTGGAGGCAGGAGCTCGGGGGCCCACTTCCAACATCCCTAAGGTGGCCATCATCGTGACAGACGGGAGGCCCCAGGACCAGGTGAATGAGGTGGCGGCTCGGGCCCGGGCATCTGGTATTGAGCTCTACGCCGTGGGCGTGGACCGGGCAGACATGGAGTCCCTCAAGATGATTGCCAGCGAGCCCCTAGATGAGCATGTTTTCTATGTGGAGACCTACGGGGTCATTGAGAAGCTCTCCTCTAGATTCCAGGAAACCTTTTGCGGTAAGTCTTGCTCCCAACTGGAATATTCAGATATTGTGTCTCCAAAGAAAGAGATTTATTCTTTTTTTTTTTTTTTTAATTTTTTTGGTAGAACCTTTATGGAAAACTAAAATATAAGCAGTGCTTTTCTTCAGTTTTTTACCAGCTTAAACACACTTTGTTGGTTTAGGAATATAGAGTTGCTTTATATATAACTTGGTTTGCTCATAAAAATCTTCGTGTTTGCATTAGAAATGTGAAGGTCTAGAAATATCCAGAATAAATGATCCTGCTGTTCCCTGATGGGGTCAGAAAAAAATAAAAATAAAAAACTCAAGACTCCTCTTTTCTCCCCTCTGCCCACAACTCCATTTTCCCCAGATATTTTCTTTAGCTTTACCATCTCCGGCTTTAACAGAACTCTGCTTGTTTTCCTGCTGAAGACGGGGAGCAGCATCTGTCTGCCTGTGGAAAGATCTGCGGGCTTTCCAGTGTAACTGTCAGTTAGGGTTTTGCTTATTTTCCGGATCCTCTAGTTTTCAGATTCTGTTCTTCCTCTGATTATTCTTTGTGGAGGGACAGGATTAAGAACGGGGTTTGGGGGAAGGGTTGAGATTTCAGTTCACTTGGGAGATAGCGAGAAGCAGATTTTTTAAAAAAGGATTGTTACTGTCCTTCTTTCTTTTTTCCTTTAGGATGCAGTTTGAATATGAGCATGCTAATTTTTTTTTTAAGATTTTATTTATTTATTTGAGAGAGAATGAGTGAGAGAGAGCATGAGAGAGGAGAAGGTCAGAGGGAGAAGCATACTCCCCAAGGAGCTGGGAGCCCGATGTGGGACTCTATCCTGAAAGTCCGGGATCACGACCTGAGCCGAAGGCAGTCGCTCAACCAACTGAGCCACCCAGGCGCCCGAGCATGCTAATTTAATTGGAATTTTTAGCATGAATCAGTCAAATCCATGAATATGAATCCAGTTAAGGCGGGGCTTTAATCTTAGCCACTGATCAGAATTATGAATGTGTGAGACGCATACTTTATTTTTAGGCTTGTTTTTTCTTTTTTAAAAAGATTTTATTTATTTATTTGAGAGAGAGAGCGAGCGAGCACAAGCAGTGGGGAGGGCAGAGGGAGAAGCAGACTCCCTGCTAGGCAGAGAGCCTGATGTAGAACTCTATCCTAGGACCCTGGGATCATGACCTGAGCTGAAGGCAGACACTTAACAGAGTGAGCCACCCAGGCACCCAAGTTTCTTTTTTACTTTGTATCCAGCTGTGTTTTGTCTTTGTATCTACACATATTCATGCTTTATTATTACTATTATTTTTTATTTATCATTTAGAGATACAGTCTTTCAAAGCCTTCTGTGGAATTATCCAAACAGGTGTGGGCAAATTTCTAGTTCAGGTGAATTTTAAAATGTAGATACCATTTTCTGTGTAAACTATGCCCCATCTCTTTACTCGATACGCGTTAATTAATCTGATGCACTGATGATGCATGGATAAAATATTCCCTCCATATTATTAAGCAGTAGTCTGGGGATGGTGACGAGACATGAATTAGTAATTATAGTTGCAAATTTCAAGGAGGCTTTATATTGAAATTAATGTGGAACTCAGCAATCACCCCAGTTTGTCAGGAAATGGGAGATGAAGTGTTGGTCTAGAGCAAAGTTTGGCCTCAACTCAGCCAGACCTGGCTGGTGGCCCCTTGTCTTTCCTATCCCAGGACACTGGGCCTTCACAAGGTGTCCTTGGCATTCATTGGTTTCTCAAAAGAACGTGGCTTTCTTTCTCCCAGGAAAACCCCCTGTGCTTGTGGGTGAGAGCTTTTCCATAAAGACGCTGGTCTGTGGCAGAGTTGGGTCTCAGAGCTAGCACCTGGGGTTGGGCTTGAAGGCCATAAAGTAGCAAGTGGTGAGTGGCAATCTTTTCCTTCTGGTACAAAAGACCTGCTTGTTCTGGGGGAAAAAATGTCCTCTCTATGGAAAAGAGACTGAGGGGCAGCTTGTTGTAGTCAAAGGGTTGGAAAGATCATTCCATGAAAAGGCTCTTCTTGGGAAAATATTAACCTTGACCTGTTGCCAAAGCAGTCGAGGCTGGGTTACCTGCCCAGGGGTGCCAGCCTCCTCCAACAGGCCTCCTTGGTTTCTCAGAAATGACTAAATTCATTGATTCTTCTTTCAAAACATGTTACTAGGAAAAAAAATCCAACGAGATATAAACACCTCCAGGAGTGAAAAGGTGGGGCTGCGGCTTCGCTGACGTAATCTCGTTTATTCTGTTCTTCCTTCTTTTTTTACCTGCTTGCATCGAGCGTGTGAGTCCACGCTCCTTGCAGATACTAGAGGCCCTGAAGTTGCACACATGTACGTTTAGGCTCCCACACCCCTGCTGCTCATTCGGAAGCGGTTACCTGCCTTGCTCTCCACTGTCTGCATGTGTTACAAGTACGTATTACCACCCCACTGAGTTCCAGGCGGAGGGACATGCCTGTGTGTGAATTCGTTTTGACAGACACTATAGAGCCCTTGGAAAGCAGATTCTGGCCCCAGCAGGACAACCAGCTCATAGACTTTCCAGAGGTGCACTGTAGTTCTCCCCGTTTCTTGCAGTTGGGAAGTAAATTCTTTTTCCTGGGCTAGGTGGAGACATTGAATAAAACATCAAGTTGTGTGACCACGTGAGTGTTTGCCTTCGGCTCCAAATTCAGAATTTCCTTTCTCTTTAAGAAAGCTGAAACAAAATCTGTAATTTTAAATTAGTAGCATCATTCGTGTAAGAGTGGTGTTTCCAAGAAGCCAGAGGCAGAAGACAAAGGGCCATTGAAAAGGAACCAGAGGGTGATGTCTTTTTGACAGGGAAGCAAGTATCTGGAATATTTCTTATGTGTTGATACTGACGATTGTCTACTTCTGGTGGGCAGCTCTGGACCCGTGTGTGCTTGGCACACACCAGTGCCAGCACGTGTGTGTCAGTGATGGGGAAGGCAAGCACCACTGTGAGTGCAGCCAAGGATACTCCTTGAACGCCGATCAGAAGACATGTTCAGGTGAGGCCCGCTTTGGGGAGCTTGCCTGACTAGGACTCAGCTAGACACCTGCCCTCCAGGTTTGGGTCTGGCATTATGCTTTTCTCTTAACTGCCTTTTGGTTGGTTCATGGTTGCTTATCAATGTTTTTCCTCTAAAATTGTTGGAGAAAAGTGAGGTAACACATGAATCAGCATCTTTATAGTACTTATAATTAGTTTTCAAGAAAAGGGTTAGTAGGGAAATGGGTTAGTCAGGAAGGGGGCCAGAACTCTCAGTCTTTTTGAGGATTTTGGAACTATTCCTGGATTTTACTTAAGTACAAGCTGCTCCTTTGTCTCTGAGGCCAGAGCTGCTCACTGAATTTAGACTCAGAAGAAAGTTTAGAGAGGTTCTCACTCATCTGGTATATGGCTACTCACATAAAATAAGTAAAGATAGGATCTACGTCCATTTTTTTTTTTTAAATCCTCAGAAAAAGTCTTGAGAGGAAGGAAACTTAGAGATCATTTAATTCAACCTACTCATTTTATAGATGATGAACTTGAGACCCAGGGAAGGAAGACGACTTACCCATGTCATGGGGTCTGTTAGTGAAAGAGCCAGCACAGAAATCAGTTCCCAACCTCCTATCCTGCAGCCTTTCTGTTGTGCTAGGCCACCTCTCATTTTAATAGCTGTGTGTGTGTGTGTGTGTGTGTGTGTACGTGTGGTGGTGACCCATAATTAATTTACCACGTTTTCCTGTGTTTCCATTTGTCCTGATGGTCTTTTGACAGCTATCGATAAGTGTGCTCTGAACACTCACGGTTGTGAACACATCTGTGTGAACGACAGAACTGGCTCCTACCACTGTGAGTGCTACGAAGGTTACACCCTGAACCAAGACAGGAAGACTTGTTCGGGTAAGTGGAGGAGGAGGCTTTCCTTTTGCTACCTCCCCATCTGCATTCCCCCCCAGCCGGTGTTGGAGGGGTAAGGCACACTGACAGGGCACTTGGTTGGTTTTTCTCTCTTGGGCCTTGTAGCCAGCCCTGGCAGTGCTTTCCAAATGCTAAAGACAGTTTAGTAAGTTAAAATCAAAGAAAGCTCCACAAGATACTTATTAACTACAATGGGATAAACAGTACCTTCGTAGTGGAGAGAGCTGGCAGACACCCTTTCAACCAGGTGATCAGAGGGAACCCCACCAGTCATGACCCGCGGTGACATCATGCCTCTCCTCACACGATGTCCTGAGGGCACAGGAGCGCTTCTGTTGTCTTCTTTAAATATTCAGCCTCAAGAGGAAACTTCAAACAAACCCAAACTGAGAGACATTCTACAAAGTAATTTTCCAGTGATTTTCAAAGCTGTCAAGGTCATGAAAGGTAAAGATGGAGGAAGTGTCCCAGAGAGGAGGGGACTAAGGATATGTGACAGTGAAGTACAATGTTGACCCTGGATTGGGTCCTGGACCGGAAAAAGGGCATTAGTAGTAGAACAAATGGCAAAATTTTACTAAGATCTGTGGATTAGTTAATAGCATTGTGTTAGCGCTAATTTCCTGGTTTTGATAATTGTGCTATGGTTATATGGGATGTTGATGCTCGGGGAAATGGGGTGAAGTACAGAACTTTTTGTACTGTTTTTAGAACTCTTCCATATGCCTGCAGTGGTTTCAAAATGAAAAGTTTAAAGACAAAAAAAAAAAAAATTATCATGTCCATGTAGAGAAAAGTGCACTGAGTGACAGTTTGGGTCCAGAGTTCTGATGCTGCTCTGAGTCAGCTGGTCTCCTCTGGATTCAGCTTCTTCACTTAGAACAGGGAGGACTGAATTACAATTCCTTCCAACTCAAATTTGGCGCCTTTCTGAATCTAGTGGAATTAGCCTCACAATTGTTGGTCCCCCCCTGATTCAGCGTAAATTCAATAAACCTAAAAGGAATGCTTTAGTAATTATTTATGTATTTAGTATTTATGAGATACTTAGATCATAAAAACTCAGTCTGGATGATTTTGAAAAAGCAGTTGGGAAAAAGGAAGACTAAGGATTGTGTGGAGGATTTTGCTAAACACCGCTAACTTCTGGTATCAGCCCATAGTATGGATGGCTGTGGAAGGTTTCCAATAGGTTTGCCTCTTATATATTTCTAGCCACAGGTAAGAAGATTTCTATATATGGGTAATAAAAGACTTCTCCACTTTTAATTGCTTTTCTCCTGGAATTTTCTTTGGTAGCTCAAGACCAATGTGCCTTTGGTACACATGGCTGCCAGCACATTTGTGTGAATGACAGAGATGGGTCCCATCACTGTGAATGCTATGAGGGTTATACTCTGAATGCTGACAACAAAACGTGTTCAGGTAAGGTCCACTCAACAAATTCTTTCCTAGCTGGCTCTATCTATGGTGGTGAAACCAACTTGCAATTGATACAGCAAGAGACTCTTAAAGATACTTAATGAATCAGACTCTACACCTTCTATCCTGCTTATAAACCAAGGCACGCATTGCTCAGACGGCAGTGAGCTCACTTGATTTTGCAAATATATCTCATTTCAGAAATGGGTAGGGAGTGAGGGATATGAGAAAAGCTAACTGAATGTAGGATCCTTATCCAGGAAAATGTTATAGCTCTGTACGCTGGGGACTTGTGAAGCAAATGGGAACTTTAGAGGAAGTCAGTTGAAAACAGTAACTACTTGGTGTGATAGGCTGAACTGATCTTTTTCCAATTAAAACTTGCCCTGGAACTTTTCTGTAGCATTAATCTTAAAGCCGGATCGTTTTAGTAAAGGAGACTTTGTCAATGACTGAATTAGACCCACACAGATCTTCCAGTAAATGTGAAGTCAGTTGTTCCCTGACGATTTCTAAATGATCATTCTTCTGTGAATCTGAGCCTTATGTTTTGGCGAATCCTCATTAATTTGATTTAAACTCACTGGCAGAGCAGGGTGACATTTATAATGTAAAAACACTTCTGAGAGAAATTCCTGCCTCTCAAGGCTGTGTTTAATTTTGGCCATTTTATTAGATTTTTATGTATATGCTCCTGTCCCTTGAGGAGAGGTATTATGTGACCTTTTCAAGAGAGACTAAGGGAAATGGCACATGACCAATGCCCTTAAAAAAAAAAAAAATTAATTAAAGAGGACTGAGCACCTATTTTGTTCCCAGGACTGTGCAAAGCCCTGTGGGGATGTAAAGAAGGACATTTTCTGCCCCGGGGCAATTTACAGGCTGGGTGCAAAGAGAACCAACACCTTGGGGAAGCAGAGACTAGGCAGGGAGAGGGATGGACAGTACCGTAGGGCTGTGGAAGCCTGGGAGGCAGGCTGTCTGGGGAAGGGTGCAGACCATGTGGGCAGCAGGTGGGCCTCGAGGGTGGTGGAGGTTTAGACAGAGGACTGCAGAGCTGGATGGCCAAGGGGAATGGCTTGTGTTGGTTTGCTCCGGGGGTAGGACCAAGTCAGTTGGGGTGGAGAGGCCTCATGGCTGCGCTTCTCAAATTGGTTACAGGTACCCCACTTGGTAGCTTAAGCAGCCAGGGTCATCGAAGACTTTGAAAAAGAACACTAAAATTTACATTTAAACTAACAGATATTGGAGCACCTGGGTGGCTCAGTCATTGGGGGTCTGCCTTTGGCTCAGGTCATGATCCCAGGATCCTGGGATTGAGCCCCGCATTGGGCTCCCTGCTCAGCAGGAAGGCCTGCCTCTCCCTCTCCCACTGCCCCTGCTTGTGTTCTCTCTCTACCCCTGTGTCTCTCTCTGTCAAATACATAAATAAAATCTTAAAAAAATAAACTAACAAATATTATGGAATAAATGGAACATTTTATTAAAAAAAAAAGTCAAAGAAAATGTTCAGTTACGGCAGACTATTCCAGGCCATGCTCTGAGGTCACAGTAGCCAACTTCTTCAGGGCCTACTGGATGCCATACATGGTTATAGGCAGCTCAGACACAATCACACCTTTATTATTGCTCACAGCACCTGTATGAGGAAGCTGAGGCCCAGACAGGTTAAGTAACTTGCCCATGGTCACGCAGCTAGTGAGTACAGAGCGAGGATTGGAACCCAGGCACTTGCTCTGGTGGTTACGCATGTGATTGCATGCCAAGCTATCACATTTCATGGTTGTTGTACGTGGTTGTACAGCACAGGCCAAGACTAGATGGCAGAAAGTTAGAGGGTTAGGAAGGAATATATCTATGGAGCCCAGTGCAGAGCAGTGTTTATAGACTTTAAAGTAATAAGGGCTACTGTTCTGAAGCTGGGGTACATAACATGGGTCATATCCCCACTAGGGGCCTGCTTTTCCCCCTGCTGGGCAGTAGTACCACAAGGCTTGTAGATTAAATATGGAGCCCTAGAGCAGGGCCGGGGGTTGAGGCATGACGGTTGTTATCTATAGGGCAGCTTTAGGCTGGGATGAGGGAAAAGTGAAACAGTCTACTGTTTTGCCTTTTTTTTTTTAATTTTAGAGAGAGAGTGAGCAAGCATGCACCTGTGCAGGGACAGGGGCAGAGGGGGAGGGAGAGGAAGAGAGGGAGAATCTCAAGCAGACTCCATGCTGAGCGCAGAGCCCCCTGCAGGGCTGGATCCCATCACCCTGAGAGCATGACCTGAGCCAAAACCAACAGTTAGACGCTCAACCCAATGAGCCACCCAGGCACCCCCGGCTATCCGGCATCGTGCTGGAAAAGTCTGAAGTAATGAAGGGGATTATCAGTGTTAGAGTTAGAAAGATACTCTATGTATGATACAGTATGGAGAGACTTGCCTTTCCCTCAAAGCTCTTTCATAGGCAATAGTGGAAGTTTCCCGTAGAAGTTTCCCAAGTGTGGAGGGACAAGCAAACAAGCAAACAAACTTGGTTGGTTCCTGCAATGGCAAAGGAAGAACTTGTGTCCCCCAGGAAGAATTTCTGGGTTTATTAAAGGAGACCTGCTGTTTTCACTTATCCTGGGTCCGTCTAGATGTGGAATGAGTTGAGCATGGCACTTTTTTTTTTTTAAAGATTTTATTTATTTATATGACAGAGATCACAAGTATGCAGAGAGGCAGGCAGAGAGAGAGAGAGGAGGAAGCAGGCTCCCCGTTGAGCAGAGAGCCCGTTGCAGGGCTCGTTCCCAGGATCCTGGGATCATGACCTGAGCCGAAGGCAGAGGCTTTAACCCACTGAGACACCCAGGCCACCCCCCCGAGCATAGCACTTTGCTCTCGACTCAGATTTGGGCCAGCCGTCTTCCTCCTTGTGATAGATTTCTGGGGCAGATAATAAATGCTCCACTCTCCAAACCGACACCTCCCCTCACCGTCATCACTATTGTCACTACCTCTGTGTGCATGGGTGTGCCGGCTGGTGTCTTCTGTCCTGCTTTGCACCCTTTCCAGGGCAGCCCTTGGTCCGCACAACACGCACTTTATGTGCATCGTCTGAGTTAGCTCCCTGTGCCAGTGGGTCCCTAATACATTGTTTCTGGTGCTGGTGAAGATGGTCCCTGTGTGGCTGGAGATGTGGGAGGCACTTGGAGGCATCCAGAGAGGCCAAAGGTAAGTTCCAGAATGTAATCAGGACTCGGTCCAGCCCCAGCACTGCAGGCAGGAAGAAGAGAGGAGGCACCGCCATGTATCTGCGAGAAATGAAAAGGCAAGCGGGGAGACAAAGGTGGGACCTGAGGGATGTGAGATGTAGGATGAGACAACGGGCGTTCTCCTGGAAGGTGGGCGCGGTGTCGCTGGCCGCGGATGGGTTCATTCTCAGCACCTGTTGTGACTGCGCCGGAGCTTTTCTCTCCCGGAAATCTGTGTCTCCTTCCGCGCTGTGACCTGGGACTATTTTCTTTCCTGCCCTGCGCCCCGGTAGTTCGCAGCAAGTGTGCTGGAGGCTCGCACGGCTGCCAGCACCTGTGTGTGGACGACGGGCCCGCGGCCTATCACTGCGATTGTTTCCCTGGCTACACCCTGAACGAAGACCAGAGGACGTGCGCAGGTACGGACTGTCCCTGCCACCTGTTTGGTTTGCAAGGCTCGTCTTCTAGGAGGCAGCTTTCCTCTCTAAGGCCTAAGCGCCATTCCGAGGGGTCCGAGGCCCCCGGAGGCTCGCAGCTGTCTTCCCAATGAAGCAGGTGTCCCCGCCAGCCGTTCTTCCCCCTAGGATTCCTTCCTCTTCGTTTTCCTTTCTGATAACAGTCTCTTCCTAAGTGGGATTGTTGTTGTTGTAGTGATGGTAAGATACACCTGACGTCCAATTTCCCGCTTTAACCGTTTCGAAGCGTCTAGTTCAGTACCACTCCCCATCCGCAGAGCTTTATCATCCCAGACTGGAGCTCTGCCCCCATCCCCTTCTTTCCCCGCCCCGGTCCCCTCTGCTTTTTTCACCCTGTCACTCCCTTTGCCCCGGGGGCTCCCTGCTTCCAGGTCCTGGGCTCCACCCTGTGCACACCTGGCTATGCTAGGAACGCGTCCTGCCTGTGTACACCCTTCGCTGGGACCCCCTTCCCTCACCACTACCGCTTGCCAAAATCCAAGAACCATATCCTTGCCAATATTTGGTTTTGTTGGATTAAATTTTTGCCATCCTAGAGGAGGCAAAAAAGTGTCTCCCTATGGTCTTTATTTTTTCATTTCCTGGCTACTTCCTGTATTAATTAGTCATTGGAGTTTTTTTTAATTGGGAAATGCTACATATGCCCTTACTTTTCTCTTGGGTTCTTTGTATTTTTCTTACTGATACGATGGAACCCTATGCGTTTCTGGATATAAATTCTTTGTTGTTTTATGTGTGGCAAATATCTTTTAGTGTTTCTATTTTTACTTAAATGATGTCTCTGCAACAGTATTCATGATATTTTAGTTAAGTTGTGCGGTAGCTTTATGAGTGTTTATTTTTATTATGCTTCATCACTTGCCAAAGTGTTCTCTAAATTGCTTTGTTTGAATCAAATACTACACAGTTGTGTTGGTATGTTTGTTTCTATAACTAAAGAACATGAATTAATTGAATTAATTAAATTGAATGAATGAATGAATTCAATTAATGAACATAATTAATTGAACAGGTCTAGTTCAATTTTACCCCCTCTACCAGAGCTTCCCTTTTCCTTCCAATGAGCTCGGTCCTCTTTCAGCCCAGGACACCTTGTGCTGGGGTGACTTGTTCCTTCAATTGTTCCATCAACCCTTCGGTCAGCCAAGCGCCTACTATTTTCTGGACCCTGGGTGTATAATCGTGAACAGAACACGTATGGTCTTTGGTAACAGTCTAAGGGGAAAAGACAAGGAAATAGCTATTTATAAAGAAGAGCTGTGAGAAAAGAATGGGGTCCTGAGCCCATGAGGGTTGGGGGACCTCCTTCAGGTTGGGAGGAGCTCTCTGAGGAAGTAACATCTGAGACCTGAGGATCAGTGGTATTTAGGTTGGAATTGGGGAGCTGGAGGAAGAAGGGAGAGCAATGCCAAGGACTGCCTGGTGACTTTAGGGGGAGAGGAGGGAAAGGGAGAGGAGAGGAGGGGGAAGGGGGGAGAGGGAGGGACTCACCTGGTTCCCAGCACCTGTGGCAACCACCACCAGCCAGGGAAGGGTGGTGTCACTTTGAAGAGGGAGGCAGGGGCTGAGTCACGATGATCTTCTGGGGCAAGAGGAAGGAGTTTATATTTTGTTTTATAGAAGATGGGAAGTCACTGGAGAGTTTTGAGGAATGGGGCGCATGATTCTGTGTACATTTTCACAAGTCCCCCTGGCTGCTGTGTGGGTCTGAGGGGCTGACGAGCTGGGCGGGGCAGTCGGAGACTGTTGTAGTGGTCCCAGGTTGGGTGAGGAGGGGGACAGTGGTGACGAAAGCAAGCTGATTCCAGACACCTTTCTGAGGGAGAATGAACAGGATTTAGTGATAAACCAGATGTGGGGAACAGGCCGGGAGACGAATGAGGATGGCTTTCCTATTTCAGACTTGGTCAGAGTTTGAGACTTGTGTGTTTATGCTCCTGGAGACAGTAACTTCCAACCCATGGGGGCGGTCGATGTTGTCTATATTTCTGGCATCTTCCATAGCACCTGACAGTTACTAGTAGATATTTCTTCACTTGAAGTGAAGTATGGAACCTCTTCTTGGGGAGGGTGAGGACAGTAGGGAAGAGCTTGCTTTTAGGACTTGAATGTATCAGGGTACTAATATCTAGGCTACCCTATCTAGGGGTTTAATCCTCAGAGAACTCAGACTTGGGGCATTTTTCTTCTCATGGAAGATGGGGATTCCAGCCGCATTTATGTTGGGTTACGTCCTACAACATTTGCCTAGCCATTCACTTCTTTGCTCAGCAAGCATTCATGGAGCTGCTCTTCTAGATCTAGTACTCTTTCAGGTCTTGAGGAAGGAACTGGGGACATACAAATGTTTTGTACTTTGTAGTGTACAAGTCTTGCACATCATTTGTTAATTTTAATCCTAAATTTTTATTTTTTGATGCTATTGTGAATGGGTTCATCTCCCAACTTTCAATTGTGCTACATCCCAATTTAAAAATTTTCTGTGAGTGTTTTAATTAGACTACTCTGCCGAGCCACTGTCCTCACAGAACTTACAGTTTATCAGGCAAGAAGCACTGGAAAAGCATCATGAGTGCCAATTATATGCTCTGTACAGGGATGATGGGGATGTACTTAATTTCAGTAGATACTTTCTGGCTTACCGACTGACTGACTGATTTGGGCTGGCTGTCCCTAAAAGCCAACAGGATTTGGACAGGTAGATAGATTTTATTTGATCAAATGAATTTATGGTCATCTTCATTCTCTATCCTATCTTTGTAGCATGTGGGAGAAAACATAGGAGCAAAAGACCATTCTCTGTCCTCAGATGACAATGAAAGATTATACATGGGAAATTACTCTTATTTCTGTTAGGCAACTTTAGGGGCTATGATAGTAGGAGAGCTGCCTCACTGCATTTTAGAAAGAACTAGGAGTTAGCATTATCATTCTCCTAGGTTCTTTGCTTAAATGCTGATACAAACCTAATTTTTACTTCCAAAGTATTTATGGGTAAGAATTAGAACTCTCCATTCAGATCATTCAATAGAATAATAGTCTGTATAAGAAATCAGGAATTATCTACTTTTAATTCTTGAAATATTTTGGCCAAAGAGAGAATTCTTTTCCTTATTTTCATTTCTTAATAGGGACACAGTACCATAATAAGATTAATTACCTTAGGTCTGCATTCTTGGCTCCCCCCTATGTCAACTTTTTAAAAATTTACTTTGTATCATAGAAAGTTTCCAACACTCACAAAAGTAGAGAGAATATAATGAACTCTCATATAGTCAATATCCAGGATTGATCATTGTAAACGTTTCCCAATATCTAATTCAGTTTCTTCTGTGACATTAATATTTCAAAATATTTCCTCCTCTTTCTATGTACTCTTATATTCCCTTACCTCCTTGAAAATGCATTTAGTTAAGTCTTAAAAATGGAAGGACTGAATTACAGATTTCCTGATTTCTACGGTTTCTGATGAGCTATAACATTTTGTGTACTGTCGTCATCAGCCATTGAAGAAGCACGAAGACTCGTCTCTACAGAAGATGCTTGTGGGTGTGAAGCCACCCTGGCCTTCCAGGAGAGGGTCAGCTCATATCTGCAGAGACTGAATGCCAAACATATCCTTTCTGGAAAGGTTTCTGCTTTAAGCCACCCTAGGTAGTACAACTGAGCCAAACATTTTAGGACATTCCGGAGGATAAGGACCCTATTCATTACGCTTTAAGATGCGCAAAAGCAATACAGTGTTTATTTTTTTAGAGTTCTTTTAAAATGTTTTAATAGCCTGTTTGGCCCATTTAACATTTACATGCTAAAAGCTGCCTATTTCTTTCTCTAGTGCTTTTCCATAGCAGCTTCTGCTGTGTTATTAACAGATGGAGCTCTTATGCTATGATTCCTTCATATGGGCTTTCTTAGTTCAGAATCTGTAGGTGTACAGGAGGTAGCTGATTAGTGAGGAAATGGCTCAGAGGACACATACTTTACATAGGCTAGCCAGCTGGTCAAAAGCAGATTTCAAAATGTAGCACAGTACCATCTAAGAAACTTTCAAAATCAGTTCTTTTTTTTTTTTTTTAAAGACTATTTATTTATTTATTTGACAGAGAGAGCACAAGTAGACAGAGAAGCAGGGAGAGGGAGAGGCAGACTCCCCGTTGAGCCTCAAGCCCGATGTGGGACTTGATCCCAGGACCCTGGAATCATCACCTGAGCTGGAGGCAGCCGCTTAACCTACTGAGCCACCCAGGCACCCTCAAAATCAATTCTTTAACTAAAGGAGTAATTCAGGAAGAGTACTTTTTCTTAGCTCAAGTTAACAAAATCCTTAAATTGGCCTAACAAGAATGCTCCAGGGGGTCAGCCGACATTCTCTGTTCCCATCTCTCACTTCCCATCTCTCAACTTTACAAAAGGAAGGTACACTTTATCCAACCTGAGTCTGGTAGGGTGAATTTCTTGGAAGGGTAAAATCTCCGGAAAGCCAAACAAAGGGATAGTTCAACTGTTTTTTCATCAAGGTTTCATGAACTCCCCCAGTTTCTTTCACTAAAAGACATTTTTCCAGTGAAATTTTGCCTTTTATTTTTAGTAATTTTATGTCAACATTTATAATTTGTTTGATCAATTATGTGCTCATAATAGTTGTAATGATAATTCAACCCAGATGATTAAAAGAACTGGGGGCCTATGGTCAAAGAATATTAATTTAAAGGTAGTTTCAATATAAATGTATATGTGCTTGTTTGTATAAATTTACCTCAGAGAAGTCTCAGGGATCAAGAAAAGATTTTCAAGATTCAAAGTAGAATAAAATTCTGTGGAGAAAGTGGAAAGGAAATACAAATTCCTTTATTTTAAATATTTGATTTTAAAAGATGGATAGTAGGTGTCCATTTGTATGGTGTTTATATATAGGATACATTTGAAAGACTAATTTAGATTTTATTTATTTTTTAGTTAAATAAAAAAAAGATTTATTTATTTCAGAGCGAGAAAGAGGGAGGGGGAGGGATAGCATGAGTGGTGGAGAGGGGAAGAGGAAAAGGGAGAGGGGAAGCAGCCTCCCTGCTGAGTGCAGAGCCCAACACAGGGCTTGATCTTAGGACCCATGAGATCATGACCCGAGCGGAAACAGAGTCAGATGCTTAACCAACTGAGCCACCCAGGTGTCCCTAGATTTTATCTTAAAAAACCCTCAATACTTATGATATGGCAGAAACTGCATATTTTGTAACAAAATCTTACGATGAAAAATTTCAAATAATTTAAATATACACAGATATCTCTTATTTGTCAAAATTATTTTAGGGGATAAGAGCAAAAATGTTTGAAGACAGATGCTCTGTATCATCATCTCTGAAGACCACTGCTTTATAACATGCTCTCTAAAGAATAGAATTCCTGAGTTTTAGATTAAGGTTTTGATGAGAAAATAATTTCACTTTTTCTTTATTTACTATAGAATGGAATTATTTTCTTTTATCTTGTATTGAAGTGTTTGAAAGTGTGTTTATGTTTTCTGATGTCTAAAAATAAAAGGTGTTGGCCTTAACAACTAGCCACTCGATGATATTTTGGGCAAGTTGCAAGCAGATGCATATGAACAAATACGTCGTTGAATTACTCAGATTTTTCATCTGGAAATACGGAGAGCTTGGTCTATTTAATATTTTTGCATACTTCAATGTTCCTGCTAATAATTTGCCATTGCAAATGCTTTAATATTACTGGATAAGTAGTATGAGGATCTTCTGGAGAATCAGTAGGAGATAAACATTCACATCCTTAAGAGCAAACTTTAGTGTCTCTAAGCTATACTGTGAAATGATTCGTAGGGAGTAGAATGAAAAGTTTGGTATTTCTTTATTTACCAATTGAGCCATTTAATTTTTAAATGTTTATATTAGTAAGATAACCATTCTTACAATGGGAACTTTTGATCTATTTTCTCTTGATAGTATTTATAGTATAAACCAGTTTTATTATTGAGAGTGTAAATTATACAAGTATTTACACATAAAAAAGTTCATATAATTGAGGTAAATATAATTTAGAACTGTTTCTTTAATGCTTTGTTTTTTGCTCACTTTTTGCTGGAATATCACTGAAGCTGTGATCAGTGGATTATAATACACATATCAAGATCAAGTGAACACTACATGAAATATTGTAAGAAACACATAACTAAAGACTTTAGTTTTGAATTAAGTGTTATAACTTCTTACCAAGGACAAAAAAAAAATCCTACATTATCTTTACTGTTTCACTTTAGGATCCAATCAAGAAAATTATATATTTATAAATATTGATCTAACAAGTAACAACAAACCCAATGTCGCCATTTTAAAGTTTAAGCTTAACTTTTCTTCACTTACATATTTAGTATATGTATTTTATTTTTCCGCTTGAAAGCTTATAGCTCTTAGGAGAAAACCGTCCTTTAAATTGTGACTACTCATTTTTTCTGTTTGTATTGTCTTTAGTATAATAAAAAGTTACTATCTTTATATATTATTGTCATGACTTTTTTTGGTGACCCATATCAATTTCATCTATTAACGTATTTCCTTAAACTGAATTAACAAGTATTGAATATATGATGATTTCTGATCAAAGGACTCAATGTTATAACTCTTCCTATAATTTAATCTCATACTTTTAAGGTTAAGAATGTAAGTTCAGGTTAAATAGGCTTTTATCAAGAATGTTATGGGAGGGGGAATAAAACAAAATTATCTAAATTTGGATAAAATAATGAAGTAAAAAAATGTAAGCACTTGAAATGTAAATATAACTTACAGATGTAAACCTAAAATCAGTCAAAAATCTAAAGAGAAACTTCAAAGGGAAGAAACAAAAAATACATATATCAAGGCAGTGTATATTATATGAAAAATACAATGTCATTTTTCACCATTTTTGAAAGGTGACTCAAAGCAGTATTATTTTCCAAACTTCAACACAGGATCAGAATGTTGTTACAGAAGGAATAAATGACAACTCATGTGAAGCACTAGGGGAAGGTACTTAAAAGTGATTTTTCAAGAGTGTGACCATCTCTAGTTTCATCTCTTATACTTCACCGATTGATTGGAATCCATGGCTTAGATAATTCTGATCTGTTTCATGAGGCCAGTATAGGGAGCTCATTGTGCACCCATGCCAACATATCTTCAGAATCTACAGTCTGACCTTGAAAAAATATACACATTTAAAAACAAATAAATTATCTGAATGGGATGGCCGTTAAGTTTGGAAGTAATTTCTCAGGCAGACCTGATTTGTACATTTGGCTAGGCACAATTGGCAGAGAGGGTAGGAGCATCACAGGACATATAAAATGGCCTCTGACGCACAAAGCATATTGGCTTGCTTAGATGGGGGCACCATAGTGAAGACATTTCCCTTTCAAAGGAAAATCTAATTTTAGCTGAGGTTTAGATTTGATGGGAAAGGCATTGGGACCATTGTCAATTCTTGAGTGTGCTGGGTGAGGCAACAGACCACTTCAAAGATCTGAACATTATTTGCTTGAAATGGGGAAAGACTAAGTGGGGGGATTAGCAGCTGCTGCTGCATAAAGTACGAGATAGCTTATGCAATTCAACAGCAGGAGCCGCAGAATATGGTAAAAGGGAAAATCAGATCTAAATTAAAAGATAAGTGAGACTAAAATAATTTTCATGGGAGTTTCTGCCCGGTGCCCAAACTGCGGTGCTTTGTAACTCTCCAACCATTCAAAAAGGACAAGGGAGAACTGAAGAATTAAGGTAGGAAAAGAAGAAAATAGAAAACAGTCGACCTCAGGCGAGAAAATACCAAACACCAAACTTAATGATTCAAAAATGGAAGGCTATGCCCCAATGGCAATTATATGCCGCAAAGGCCCAAAGCTCATGAACCCCGGGGCTGCAGTAACAGTTTAAATAAGCTGTTTAAAAAGTTCTAAAACAAACAGTGAACACAATCTGGCAAGAGGGTTCTCCAATCCCCGAAGGCGTAGGGGAAGGATTGCGCCTTCATTTGGCAGAAAGCGCCAGTCCACCAAATACTGTAAATGCCTTTCCTTTTCATAATGCTGGGACTTTGGGGCTTACAAAACACCCAATCATCTTGACCTTATCTGAACGAGCGCCTTTGATCCTGGGTTGATACTGACACCTCAGGCAAGTTCCACGGCAACCGTCGGAGGTATGAACTGTCCTCCGAGCCTATCGAAAGGAGGACAGCTAAGGCGACGAGGCAGGGCGCTGAGGTCACCCACCTGACCGCAAGCGCAGGGCAAAAAGGCCCAGAAACCGAGCGATCAGGCACGACCGCGAGCTCAACCCCGCGTCTGCGGTCCCTCCAAGACCCCTGACGTCCGCGCAGGCGCACGACGCCCGGCGGGGGGGGGGGGGGAGAACGGGGCCGGAAGTGTCCCTCCGCGCCCCGGATGCGACCCGGCGGCTGTGGTTGCCAGGGTGACGGGCGCTCCCAAGAACTGTTGGTACTCGCAACTGGAGAATTGGAACAGGCTTCCTTGGGCGGGCCTGGACGGCTGGGCTCGTCCTCTCGGAGTTCCCAGAATGTTCTTTTACCTGAGCAAGAAAGTGAGTTTTGCCGCGGGCGCCCTCACCTCCCCTTCGTCCTCGCGTCCAGCGGGCGATTCCCGCATCCCGCCGGCGGAATCCGGCGTCCTGATCCCGCGTCGCCTCCGCGCTTCCCACCTTGCTGCCTCGTCCAGCCTCGTACGGTGCCGAACCGCAGATAATTCTCGGCGGAGCCAGCAGCCCCCTCGCACAGCTCTCCTTTTCCTGCCCCGGGTTCGGTCTTTTTTGGGAAGCTAGCAAGGCAGATCTCTGCGTGCTTCTCCACCCTTTCCCTCTACCTATTGTTGATCCAGGTGCCTTAAATTCTTTGGTTGGTCATGGGCTGCCGGACAAGAGAAAAGTCATAACAAAAGGGTAGCCCAAGGGTTGTATGTGGAAAGGGAATGGGGACTGATGGTCTGGATTTATACCTCCGTTTCCCTCTTCCTCCCTATGAAACATCAGGTGCCTCCCCACTGGGTTCCTGCGGAGTCAGTGTCCTCTTGGGTGCAATTTTTTCTCTCTTCCGCAAATGGTAGGGCAGCTCAGGGGATCGTGCCATGCCCATTTTCATCACAGCTCACACTCTGCAAGAAGGACCGTTTTTCTTCTTGGGGGGGATTTTCTTAAGCCTTCATGTGCAAGTCACTAACCAAGTCCTCCGTGAAAAGCTGTGAAAGTGGTTGTGGTTGCTTTTCAGATTGCCATTCCCAATAACGTGAAGCTGAAATGTGTATCTTGGAACAAGGACCAAGGTTTCATAGCATGTGGTGGTGAAGATGGATTACTGAAAGTTTTGAAGTTAGAGACACAGACAGGTAAATGAGCGCAAGCCCAAATGTTTGAACTTGGTGGAAAATTGGCTAGTATGATTTGTTCAGTGAGATTTGCTCATGGTATTTGTCAGTATGCAGTTCTAATTCTTTTAAAACAAACAAACAACCCCCCCCCCCCCCCCCGCGCAAACTCCCAAACATTTAGTGGTGTTTTTTGTAGAGTATTTTTGCAGTAAAGTTCAGAGAATATTTGCTGAAGTTCTTGATGGAAAAAGAAAAACAATGAAGAATGAGAGCTAAGTCACTATATTGCCTTGTTCTTGTCTGCTTATTGTGCTCTATTATTTGGTCTAATAAAAATGATGTGAATCCACATTTCAGAAGGTCACAAAATCTCACACTTTGTCAGATTATTTGCAGGCTAAATCATCCTCTCTGCTTCTCCTTTCTGCTTCTCAGAAAGAAGCAGAATCATCCTTTCTGCTTCTCAGATGTGTTAATAATTTCTCACCTAGTTTCCAAGAAGAGAAAACGAGACTTTTAAAAACATTTTTGTCCATAAGTTTCATGTGATAACAGCTTGCTTTCTCTTTTTTTTTTTGGTTCTCTGGAATCATAGCAAACAGTTTCACATTTCCTTTACCATCCATAGTGTTGCTCTAGAAGGAGAGCTAGACAATTCCTGGTCTATCGGAGATCTAGATGAGGAGATTGGAATCAGAATCTCAGCTCTGCATACTGAGTGACTTTCAGCAAGTTGGTGAACATCTTTGGGTTTTAGTTCAGTCTTCTGTAAGATAGAGGCTGAACTAAATTCCATTTTGGATTCAAAGGTTCTACACTTCAACCCTGGGGCCTTTGCATTTGCTATTTCTGAGTCTGGACCACTCCCCATTTTCCCCCTCTTATTCCCCACCTCCCTTGCCATCTCTAGTTTATTCCTCAGTCTCAGCTTAAATGTAATTTCTTCAGAAAGCCTTCCCTGGTTCTCCCTCCCTCCAGTCTAAACTAATCTCCCTCTGTTACTATCTCTTACTATGGCTTTACTTCCTCAATTTGTAATTTTACATATATGCATCTACATTGATGGGGGTGGGTGAGTGTGTGTTTAGTATCTCTGTCTCCTCAGTAGATTACAAGCTCTCTGGGGGGGACGCCTTATTTCATTTCATTTGTCATTTTATATTCAGAAGCTTCCACAGTGCATGGCACAATGTAGACATTTAGTGAATGAATGAATGAACAAAAGATTCTGCAAAATCTGGTAAAAACCGATGTGAAAGTCTTTGCTTTCTGATCCCTCTTATACTTTAGACTTTTCAGTCTGTATGTCATAAATATTTGTATTTATGATCTTTTGGGAAGGAATAAGTAGTAATAATAATTACTAATATATTTAATATATTGGGTAACCAATTTTAAAAACACATTTTGCTTTATTTTGCCAGAATAATCTCTTTACAAGGGGGTACATATTATTTTCCTATGTTTCCACCGTGAGAAAAGTAGATCAGAATGAGGCATACTTAAAAAAATTTTTTTTCTAATATCATCCAGGAATAGGATTTCCTTTTTAAAATAAGCAAGAAAGGTCAAAGTCTTATAATCTGTTACTTTAATGTATTTGCTGTAATATTTTTTTCCCCAGATGATGCAAAATTGAGGGGTCTTGCTGCCCCTAGTAACCTTTCTATGAATCAGACTCTCGAAGGTCATAGTGGTGAGTCATGTAATTTTTAAAATCATTTGAATAGTCTTTAGGCTAGAAACCATCTACTTACTGCAGAAGTGTTATCATTTTTAATAATGGTGATATTTAAAGTAATCATTTCTGCTGAGCCATAATTAATTAATTGAGCCTAGAGTCCTTCAACAACTTTTACATGATTAAACAATATCTTCAGTAAATCTAAAACAAAGTCAGGCTTACTTTATATATTAAAAAATACTGTTATTTGTCTGCGGATAGGATATAATCCTGTTTTAGAATCTGACCCATGGTTCCGCATCAAAGTAGACTAAAGAGACATGACAACTGAATGCACTCTATGATCCTAGATTGGATCTTGGAATGAGAAAAAGAAATACCTATAAAGGACATTATTTGGGCAATTGATAAAATTTGAATGTGGACTATGGTTAGATAATAATATCATATCAGTGTTAAATTCACTAATTTATAATGTGGTTATGAAAGAGAATGTCTTCTTAGGAAATAAATGATAAAGTATTTAGGGATTAAAAAAAAAACAAAAAAACCTCCTCAGTTGTTCATATAACCAAGAAGTTTAAGATATGCTCAAAAGTGTGTTACTGAGGGATGGGGGGATGGGGGTAACAGGGTGATGGGTACTAAGGAGGGCACGTGTTGTGATGAGCACTGGGTGTTATATGCAACTAACGAAATCATTGAACACTACTTCAAAAACTAGTGATGTACTATACAATGGCTAACTGAACATAAAAAAAGAGTGTATTACTAATAGAATGGAAAATAAGAGGGGGGAAAAGAGAAATTAGGGCATATACCAGCTACAACTATATATATATACAACATATACCAATTATACCCCTAAAAAAAAAAAATTCAAGTACTTAGTATGATGTCCTTTGGGTATTAATATCCTTGGGAGCCAGTCCAGCTTGGTAAATCTTAATTAAATTTGTTTCTGTCAAAAAAAAAATTTGTTTCTGTCATCAGATAAATGGCAGCTCTTGCATCTGACTGTAATAGGTGCCTTTGCTGGCCTGAAATAGGAACAGACATGAAAATTAGTATCACATGTTGTGGGAAATGAGTGACAATAGCGACTACATCCTATGAATATTTTTGAGTGATTGATTAAACAGTAGCTAGTTGCGTAGGAACCGCGTTGATTTGAACGTGCTGTTGGTGGTTATTATAAAAATACAAATTTGAAATTGTAGCCTTTTTTAAGTTTCTAAATTGTTTTATAAATTTTTTTAGGTTCTGTTCAAGTCGTAACATGGAATGAACAGTATCAGAAGTTGACAACCAGTGATCAAAATGGGCTTATCATTGTTTGGATGTTATATAAAGGTATGCTAGGAGATCTTATGGAACCTTTCACAGAACGGAGTCTGGGTTACAGTGTTTGCATGGGGGAACAACATATTTGAAACAGGCTCCTTTTAACCAGCAGCAGGAATCATCCTGACCGCACAGGGGAATATTTGTGGATTTATTGCTGCCTACTTTTCCTTTTAACTTTATTTTTTGTTTGAACTGTGACCTTGTGTGAGGAACGTGCACTAGGTGACTGCTGATTATCTCCAAAATGAACTTAGGCCCTTAGTAGGATTGTTTCTACTTGAGATAGCTCCCCTCCCCAGGTTTCCAATAAGAATTATTCTCTGTGTGATCAGTGACTAGAGTTAGTCCAGTGGGTAAAAACATTTATTAAGAAGTCAGGGGCAATATTTCATTCTCTTTATTGAGTCATTTAGCTTCCTTTTCTTTCATGGATACAGATTTTATCTTAGCTTTGATGGCTGGCTCATGATTTGTACCTTTTCCCTACGAGAGAGCAAGAGAAGGATTAATTTAGGTGCATCACTATTACCAGAAAATAATGCGTAATACATGATCTCCGAGGCCTGTAGCTATCATCTTTAAATGAGAAGTCTACCTTAGTTTTTGTGTGTTGTTTTGAAAATATTCAGGGTATGCCATTTAAAAATTCTTAATTAAAAAATATACTGGGCTGCCTGGGTGGCTCAGTGGATTAAGCCTCTGCCTTCGGCTCAGGTCACGATCTCAGGGTCCTGGGATCGAGCCCCGCATCAGGCTCCCTGCTCAGCAGGGAACCTGTTTCCCCCTCTCTGCCTACTTGTGATCTCTCTCCCTCTGTCAAATAAATAAATAAAATCTTTATAAAATATGTACTGTACATGAATTTATTTATGTTTTTCAAAGTTTATGTATGCATGTGTATGTCTGGGCAGGGAGTAGAATATGAGAGTACAGGAGATTAGGGTAAACTTTTTCCAAAGTGGGTGTTTTCTGGGCCTCAATCCTGACTCTGATAATGCCCTCCTCGACTATTTATTTCAAATTATGTGATAATTTGGTTAGCTATAGGGCCAGAATCCCTGATACCAAAATGTGGTAAAAAAATAAAAGCAAAACAAAATAAGCTTATGATTTGCGTCATATTCGGTTACATTTTGAGACCCTTCACTCCAGCTCTGTGTGCAAGAATGTTTTTTATCATTCAGCATTAGTGGTGTGAAATCACTAAAGTGATTTGAACTGTTGAAAAATTTTTTTCAAACAGGCTTAGAGTTTTACCTAATGTACTTGTATTTAATATGCTTATAGTTAGTCATTAGAGAGCTTATGCATGCATATACAATTATTGTTATTTTGTTTTTTCCTTGGTTATCATCTGAAGTTTTAGGCTTTGATAAAAATCAGTTACTTTGACCTGTCAAAAGTGAATAAAGTTTTATTTTTTAATGAATAGAAAGAAAGGAAGAAAGAGAGAAAATGTGGGCATTTATTGTGTTTTCTGTGATAATCTTTGAAGCAGTTGTTGGTCAAGGCCTCAGCTAATTTTTTATTTTTTATTATTTATTTATTTATTTATTTTTGGATTTGAAGGTTTTATAGCTTAACGTTTCAGATTGTAGAAAATTTTGCATTTATCCCACAGTGCGTTTTATGGAATGTTTTCAACTACGTGAAAGTTTTGACTTGTAATTTTTTTAAAAATTTGTGCAAAAAGGCTCTTGGTATGAAGAGATGATCAATAATAGAAATAAATCAGTGGTTCGAAGTATGAGCTGGAACGCCGACGGACAGAAGATCTGCATTGTGTACGAAGATGGGGCTGTGATCGTCGGTTCAGTGGATGGTAATGCTTTGTTGTACGTAGAACTAAGATCAAGATTTGGTTGGCATTTTTGTCTTTAGAGGTTTAATTAATTATATGTTAGCTTTCTGACAAAAATAAACATAAAAAGAGAACACAATTTGTTACACAATTTGATGATGTTCAAGAAATACTTATTTTTTTTTAAGATTAATTTTTTTAAGTAAACCCTCCACCCAGCGTGGGGCTTGACCTTACAACCCTGTGATCAGGAGTCTCAGGCTCTACCAACAGAGCCACCTATGTGCCCCTAAGAAACATATATTTTTATGTATACTCAAGTAAAAAATCTATTTTTAAAAAATGTCCTAGAGTGGCATTGAAAAAAGAGTGAATTAATTTTTCAGGATTATTTTAAATATGTCTGCCTAGTTATACTTCATTTTTATACTTGTTAGGCTATTATAAATACGTAGATCTTAGTTTCAAAAAGTATGTAGGGATGTAACAGTCTCTGGTTATTTTTTAAAAATTGAACCATTGAATATTATTGATATATAACATTAGTCTTAGATGTACAGCATAATGGTATGATATTTCTATATGTCGTAAAGTGATCATCTGGTCATTTTTTAAGAGACCTGAGCATGTTATTGTTACTTGTGTTTTATAGCTTTAAAACCTGTGTTTTTCAAATTTTAGTTATTTAGATAACTAAATTTAGGTAACTGGGGCTTCTGAGAGTCTGTACCTTTACTTTAATGTGGAACTCTCTAGAGAAAGAATTTATTTGAAAATGATTTTCACTTTTCCGTTTGTTTTTTTCTAGTGTAACTTCATTTATTCCACAAATGCTTCTGAGAGCTTACAAAGTCACAGCTATAGTTCTAGGCACTAGGTATGACAAAAAATATTTCAGATCTAGAGCAGGAGAAATGGATATGTAACCAGGCATTACAGTGCCTAGTGGTAAGTGCTGAGACTGGGGAAATATAACAACATACAGTAGAAGTATCTAACCCAGGCTTGGAGGGATCAGGGAAGGCATCCTAGAAGGTGATGTGTGCTGAGGCATTAGGCACCAGGAAGGTTGGTTTGTAGAGTGTCCTAGGCCTAAGAAGTAGCATTTAAGAAGGCCCTCAGGGGTTGAACTTAGCCATGTTTAGGGTATTGAAAAAATTTTGAGAGTGAGTATAGTATATTACTAAAAGGAGAAGAGTTGTGTGTGATGAAATTAGAGACATTAGCAGAAGCCAGATTATGCAGATCATAAGCTATGTGAGGAGTTGGGATTTAAATTTAAGGGTACTGGGGAGCCAAAGAAAGGTTTTAAGAATGGGAGCAGGGTGATCGCCTTTGTTCTTTGGAAGCATCTCTGTGACTGCAACATGAAGACTGGAGGGAGGAAAGAAAAATAGGGGGCAGGGTATCAGTTAGAAAATACTATGGTGATTCAGGTGAGAGGTGGTGGTAGATGGTGGCTGAACCAGGGTAGTGACAAACAGGCTGGAAATAAGTAGACATATGCAGGAGATACTTAGGAGGTAGAATAGGTAGGGCCTCATTATTGATCATTTTGGGGATGAGGGTATGGAAGTGTCTAGAATAACAGCCAGGTTTTTAGCTTTGACAACTGGACAAATGCCGATGCCATTAAAATAAGGGATGTGGGAGGGGTGCCTGGGTGGCTCAGTTGGTTAGGTGTCTGCCTTCTTAGGTCATTATCCCAGGGTCCTGGGATGGAGCCCCATATCAGGCTCCCTCATCAGCGGGGAGCTTGCTTCTCCTTCTCCCACTCCTCCTGCTTATGCTCGCTCTCTTCTCTCTCTCTCTCTCTCTCTGTCAAATAAATAAAATCCTAAACAAAACAAAACAAAACAAAAAAGGGATATGGGAGAAAGACTGGTTGTGAGGGAACATTTCATTTTCAGACATGTTGATTTTGTCATGCTGTAGGACAACCAAGTAAAATATGTCACACCATAGTTACATGTGTGCATCTGGGCTAGAGTCATACTTTTGGGAATCACCAGCATATAGATGGTAATTTAAACCATTGGAATAGATGAAAAACCTAGGAGCTACCTGTGGAATAAGAACCTGCAACGTAAGTGTTGGAGATAAAGGAGTAAACGAATGCACAGAAACCAAGTAAGAGGGAAGGGGTGGTTAAAGAAAAGCCTGTAGTGGACCTAGCAATAGGCCATTAGGGACCTCCTGAAGGTCATCTCAGTGGACGTATGGGGTGGAAGCCGGGTTGGGTTGGGCTCAGGGTTGAGTGGGAGGTGAGGAAGTGGTGACTGCAGGTGCGAACTCTTTGAAGAAGCTATAGGGTAGTGGCTGGAAGGGAACTTGGGGTTGAGGGAGATGTTCCTTGTTTTGTTGTTTGTTTTTATTTGAGGTGGTAGTTTTGAAAAAGAATAGATCTGAGTATATTTAAATACTTGTACGAAAGGGCCTGGAGAGAAGAGTAAGAGAAAATGTAAATAATCAGTGGAGATAGATCTTTGCAAAGCTAGGAAGGGCTTAGACCAGCAAGGAGGTGGAGGGATTCACCCTAGATGGGTGTCTGGTTAGAGATACACCCCTTACTTTGTTTTTGGGGGCAAAGCAGAAAGGGTTATTGTGGATTCAGTTTTGTCCTGAATGTTTGAAGGTGGAAATGAGGGATTTCTTTTTTGAAAGCTTTTATTTTCTTTCCAGGGTTGAAGATGAATTCATCTGCTAATTGGGAGTAAGGTCCTAGATTAGAGTTTTGAAGAGAAGGGGGAAAGTTGGAAACAGCTGCTATTTCAAATATTTAGTAGGGTGTTTGGCACATGATAGGTGCTCAGTAAATATTTATTGACTGCATAAGTTGAGCAAATACATTGTGCTGTGAAGAATGTGAGTTCTCTTTAGGGAAACAGGTTTTTGGCACAGTTATTGAAGAATCATGACCTTGAACTTATGTTTTATGTTTTATTTTAGGGAATCGCATTTGGGGAAAAGACTTGAAGGGTATACAGTTATGCCATGTAGCATGGTCTGCAGATAGTAAAATTCTACTTTTTGGAATGGCAAATGGAGAAATACACATTTATGATAATCAGGGGAATTTTATAGTAAGTGCATATATTTTCATATATTCATTAGTTTTGGTTACACCATTTTATGTGATTATTTTATGTATCATTCATATATGTATATGCATTCATTATGATGGTTTGTGTCATCAAGAAGGTCTTCAATTCAGTTTTTTTTCCAATCATTTAGATTTCTTAATTAAAAGAGACTAGGTCACTTCAAGGTAAATTAATGCTTTTAGTTCGGAATTCTTGGTAACTGGAAAGGACAAGATTTCAGTGTATTGAAGCTGAGGGGTAATGAGTTGAATGTGGTACAGTTTAATCTTTGTGTCTTCTAATAGCAGAAGCCTAAGTTTATGTGAGATACCAATGATATATATGTATTTTTTTCCAATGATATTTTTGTAGCAAACTACTCAAGGCTGTTTGTAAAAAGAATGGAAGACTTCAACAGAAAGGGACAAAAAAATCAGGTCCTGGGAAGCAGGCAAAATAGAAGAGACTCACCTAGCATGATCTCAAGAAAAACTCTTGGGTTTGTGGGATTTAGCTGTGTTTGATCTCTGATCTTACTTATGGGGCAGTTTTGTTTGTCGTGAGGCTGAGGACATTACAGAAATCTATTTATTGGTGGAAGTGATAATAGCCAACTTTTCCATAACACTTTGCTCTTTTTGAGGTACTTTCATATACCGCTTGTCATTTAGTCTCATAAATTTTCTGTGAATTTTTTTAATCCTCATTTTGCAAGAGGGAAAAACTGAAACTCAGTTGAAGTGGTTTGTCCCAGGGTTGATAAATCAGTAAGCCACAGGGCTGGTGTTTGAAATCAGATTTTTAAATCCCACTTTCAGTGTTCTTTCTACAATACCCTAAGGTGACGGGTTTTAAAAGATGAACTATTAACCCGATTCTGTTTAGATGAAAATGAAACTGAATTGCTTGGTGAACGTCACTGGAGCGATCAGTATTGCCGGGATTCATTGGTACCACGGCACGGAAGGCTACGTGGAGCCAGACTGCCCCTGCCTGGCGATTTGTTTTGACAATGGGCGGTGCCAAATCATGAGGCACGAGAATGACCAAAGTATGTAATTCTTCTTTCTTTCTTTCTTTTATTTTTTTAATGTGGAGAACTTAAAAAGTATTTTAAAATTGTTCTGAAGATTATACAGTTCTGTAGGCTAAGTGTTTTACCACAATTACCTCATTTATTTTTCTTTTTGAGTAGATCCTGTTTTAATCGACACCGGCATGTATGTGGTGAGTATCCAGTGGAACCACATGGGCAGCGTGTTGGCTGTGGCGGGCTCCCAGAAGGTTGTCACTCAGGATAAAGACGTGAACACCGTGCAGTTTTACACTCCATTTGGTGAGGTAGACGTCTTTTTCCTTTCCTGTGTAGTGAGTAAGGCAGGGGAAAAAAGAATGGAGGTTGTGCTGTAAACGTGCCATATTTTTGGAAAGGGTCTTTTTGAGTAAAAACGATAGAGTATCCTGCATCTTGTCTTTGAATAATATCCTCACTTGTAAGTCTTGATAGTTGTATGTTATCAAATATACTCTGTACATTTAGAAAATGAGCTATTTCACCTAAGAAATCGCTGTGCAGTAGTTATTTAGAATATTTTCTCTGTGATCTGAATGTGCATCTTTTTTCCTAGCTGGTTTTTCAGTTGTTTTTAATATAATTTCATTGTTTTGGGTTAATAGTTTGGATTTTTAATGTGATTTCTGATAGATGTTAAACATACCTATCTGTCTGTTTCTCCTTCAGACTTTTTTTTTTTTAAGATTTTATTTATTTATTTGAGAGAGAGCGTGCAAGTTGGTGGAGTGGCAGAGGGAGAGGGAGAGAATTCCAAGCAGACTCCCTTGAGTGCAGAGCCTGATGCAGGGCTTAATCCCAGGACCCTTGAGATTATAACCTGAGCCGAAATTAACCAGTTAGACACTTAACCAGCTGAACCACCCAGGCGCCCCTTCCTCCTTCAGGCTTCCAGCAGTTTTAATTTGTTGATAAATAGCCAACTATTTTAAGAAAATTTATTTTAGTAACTAATCTTAAGTGATGCTACATTAAAATAAAAGCATTATTTTCATAAATGCATGTGTTATCCTTCTCAGTAGTAGTATTACATTTTTTTTTTTTTAGATTTTATTTATTTATTTACTTATTTATTTGAGAGAGAACGTGCATGGCAGAAAAGGTGGGGCAAAAGCAGAGGGAGGGACAGGCTGCCTCTGTGCTGACTCTAGAGCCCAAAGCAAGGTTCTCTTTCAGGATGATGATACCATGACCTGAGCCAAAACCAGTTGCTTTACCTACTGAGCCACCCAGGGACACCTAATGAATTTAATTTTTAAGGAGAATTTTATTGAAGAACTACTAGAAAATATCAAATAGGAGAATTAATATATTGTGAATTTTAAAGAATTTGGAAAATGAGAACTTACTACTAAGCTTAAGTAACTTTTTACCTGTTTTATTTTCTGTTTCTTGACTCTATTCAGTCCCTATTGGTTTTTATGAATTCACCACAGACTTCATTAATACGTGTTATTGCTACACAAAACCCTTCCCTGGTTGTTTTAATATTTTAAAATACATTTTAGTAATTTCTGTGAGAGTAAGAAATGGTATCAGCTCATTTTTTGAATCAATATCTCAAAATATCCAGTAGAATGTGATGTAGAGAATAGATTGTATATTGCCAGCTAATTATATTTCTGGTAGCTGTTAAAACCTAAGAGAAACAGGAGTATAGTTCTCAAGGTTCCTAACTATTAAAAATTTGAATTCATTCTTAATTCATGCTCTTTATTTGTTATTTTTGTCAGCCATTAGCTTATTTATCATTATATTATTTTGTCTGCTTATTTTTGTTAGTTCAACCTTTTTTAAAATAGAAAAACATGGATTCTAAGGCCTATTTGTTTTATCTTGCAAAACAGTGTGTTATGTGTCAAATTGAAAACTGTTGGTTGGTTTGGCATGGTTGTAATTAAAAGTATCTAGCATAATTCCTTAGGGTAAATTAGTCACTTAGTATTTTTTTTTTTTTTTGAATGAGTGAATATATAGGGGACTTATTTTGGATCTATGTTATTAACATAGGGGAAGTAACTTGGAAGGAAGTTATTATCTAAAGATTTAAACTTAAGGAAACGTTAGGGAAGAATTTGCTTTTGATTCTGAAGGCCTGAGTCTTCTGGTTTTTATACTGTGGTCTTAGCCAGGGAAGGGGGTGACATAGTATGTGATTTGTTGTCAGGCTGGCCTGGCTTTTGTTGTGAATTCCATTTCCACAGTGTTGTCTCACTTGGAGAACTTATTTCACCTCTGAGACTCAGTTTACTTATGTTCTGAAATACAGGTTAACCTCATGGCACTGTTGTAATAATTATAGGAGGTCACAATGAGAAAATGCCTACCCCAGTGCTTAGTGAGTACTTACTGCAAGTTGATTTTCTCTCCTTGTGCTGCCATCACCTGGCTGGCCTTGTTCTCCTCCCAGTGAGGCTCATCACTACCACGAGTGCTGCTGGGAGAACCTGCTTGCTCCTTTTGGTTTCATGCAGGCAGCAGGACAGATAAGAGTGGACCCTCCTAGATTAAAACATTTTTACCCCCATTGGTTTCCCTGGCAAAATGGAGTTTAATACATTAAACCCTACTTCAGAGCATATCTGCTTAAGAACAAGGGATACCAGTATGATTTATTAAAATTCTTGGGTCTGTCAAAAAGCATAGATTTACAATATTTTCTTTTCATGGCCACATTAAAATGTCTTTGTATTAATTTATTCATTTGTTAATTTAGCCATAAAAATGGGCTATTATGTTAAATTAAAAACTGTGAGTTGGTTTGATATCATAATTAAAAGTATCTAGCATGTCTTTACATATGAAGATATTAATTTGAATGCATGATACATTTATTTACTTAATAGATATTTTTGAGTACCTGTTTACCAAGCAGTCCATTAAGAGATAGGGACATAAATGTGAATATGAGTTATGAATATAAGTTAGTGCTCTCTGGTAGCTCACTTTCTGAATTTTCTGGACCTGTAGAAGGAAGGAGAAGGCAGGAAACAATATTAAAGTTGCATTTTGGAGGATGGAGACCATGTTCCAGGAGGACAAGGGAGAGTAAGGCCGGGAAGGCGTGGGGAGAGGAAAGGAAGATTTCAGACAGAAGGGATATTATCCAGGTCAAAGGTTTGGAGGGACAGTAGCTCTGTCATGAGGGAGAACACAGGAATCATGGCTAAATAGTGAGGTACTGAGCCAAAGAGTATAGTTTTGAGCCAGATGGGAAGAGGCATTGTATACTCTGCTAAAGAATGTGATGGTGGGAAGCTGTTGATTTTTAAAAATTATTAAACATTTGTTTTAAAGCAGGATAAGATATGATTGTGTTCCAGAAAGGTAATTTTGACGATAGAATGAATATTGAATTTGGGGTGGTAGAGGCTGGGCATGAGAAAAGAGATAAAAGGTAAAGATTGCAGTTAGACCATTACCATAGTTCATTCAGGAAAGGAGGAAGATGGGAGCGAAAGCAATAGGAATTGGTGACTGACTGGCTGTGGAGCATGAAAGAGAAAGAGTCCAGACTTAAAGACCGCATTTACTGCCACAGGGGTGCCTGGGTGTCTGTCTGCCTTAAGTTCAGGTCATGATCCAAGGGTCCTGGGGTTGAGCCCCTATCGGGGTCCTGCTCAGTGGCAGCCTGCTTCTCCCTCTCCCCCTCCCCCTGCTTGAATTCCCTCTTTTGCTGTCTCTCTCTCTGTGTCAAATAAATAAAATCTTAAAAAAAAAAAAAGAGTGCATTTACTACCACAATAATTCATTCATTCTGAGAGGCACAATTTTTTAAAAAAGATTTTCTTTTTAAGTAATCTCTGCACCCAACATGGGGCTCGAACCCACAACCACCCACTGAACCAGCCAGGTACCCCCAAGAAGCAGAATTTTTTAAAACTCCAGAATCATAATGTATCTTATAATCAAAGTTATCCTATTTTAATTAGCAATGTGTTTTATTCTTTCCTGAGTTGTACATAAATATGCATATTTAGGTTCTGGTGTCTTAGACTTGATGAAATTTAATACTGAATTCTTTCACTTTTGTTTGTAAATTTCTCCTATCATAAGTATGCTTTTCATTATAAAAATTCAAGGAAAATGATTTTAAAGTGAGTAGTAACCTTTCACAAAATAATTTTTATAACACCTTTAATTCCTGTGAAGTAATTGGTGGTAATTTATATTTTATTTAATTATGATACTTTAGATTAAACACAATTATTTTTTCAGCATTTAGGCACTTTGAAAGTTCCTGGAAAGCAGATGTCTGCACTATCTTGGGAAGGAGGAGGACTGAAAATTGCACTAGCTGTTGATTCGTTTATATATTTTGCAAACATTCGACCTGATTATAAGGTGAGTATTGTGAGCAGTTGTTAAAAAAAGAGCTGTTTTTAGTAAAGAATTTTGTTACAGCTCTAAGTATAATGTATGTTTCTTGCATGTGTTTGCAGCCACTTTATTTTAGACACCAGATGAAAGGAGATGTTTTTAGTGTAAAGACTTTAGAACCTGAAAACTGTCCTAGAATACTATACATAATTAATAAAATACTCCTGACAGGGTCTCAGCAGGAAACAGATGGCACACTCAAAGGAATAATTGAAGAGAGATTGATGGAGGGTTTATTACAGATGTACGGGCATGGCTAATGGGTCCAGTAAGGGATGAAAATGCAGGCATCCAGGGGTTAGCAACAGTGGGCAAGATAAGAACATATTGTTCCTGGAACCCACTAGAACTGTGGCTATGCAAGAGGAATTATCCTGCGGGAGCACAGCCTCTGCCGACTGGCTGGGTAGAAACACTTTTGGGGAGGAAATACTTCAGCCCATCTCTCTACCTGCTGGTGCCTTCTATTGGCTGGACCCAACTGGAAACCGGAAGGCAACGTAGCCTGCGTGTTGCAGTTCATAGAAATCAGTCTCCAGGGAACAGCAGGGTAAAGAAGATCAGAGAGAGGGAATGGATCAGAAGGGGGAAAATGAGAATAAATAGCATAATTCTAATCAATATTTAAAAAAAATATTTTACTTATTTATTTATTTCTGAGAGAGTAACAGGAAGGTGGGTGAGGGAGAAGCAGGCTCCCCACTGAGCAGGGAGCCCGCTGCAGGGCTTGATCCCAGGACCCTGGGATCCTGACCTGACCCGAAGGCAGATGCTTAACTGACTGAGCCACCCCGGTGCCCCAATACTAATCAATATCTTATCTTATATTTAACACTTGACTCAAAACAAATTTGGAAGTATGAGGTTAATCAATCTGGTAAACTACTAAGAATATTTGTTATGGAAAACCTACTTCATTTTTAAAAGGCAAACCACCCTGGAGAACTGTCTGATTTTAGGACTGGGAAGGGAAAAGTCCAGGATGAACCTGGAGTCTCTGATAGTGCCAGAAAGTAAGGACGTGCTCAAAACAGCAGGATGGGGCATATCAAAGAGACCAAGAGCCAACCTGGAAGAGCTCCCAGCGGCCAAAACCGGAACACCCTGAGCAACAAAATAAATGATGTAACTTTGGATTGTAACCAAATTATAAAATAAATGTCCATGAGCAAGAGCTGATCTAAAATGAATTATTTAAATAAACAGAGGGGAAGAAACAAATCTTACAGAAGTATTCGAATTACTTAGATACTACCCCCTCCAGTCCCTTGATTCCCTAACTTGAACGTGAGTTGCATTTAGTGACTCACTCCCGAAGAGCAGGCTATGGAAAGGGGAAAAAAGAAAGCCACTTAGGAGAGACCTAGCGGACACCACCTTGTCTAGGAGATCAAGGCTAGCATTATCAAGCGATGTCACATGGATCTCATGTATCCCCGATGTGGCAGATGAGAAGAGCTCTTTGCTTCTGTGATGATCTCGCTAAGAACTGAAAATCCCACTCTAAACAGGAGAAAAACGTCAGACAAACCCGAACTGAAGGACATTCTGCAGAATACCTGACCGGTACTCCTTAAAACCGTCTAGGTCATTAAAAAGAAGGGAAGACTGAGAAAGCATCACAGCCCAGGGGAGTCTAAGGAGATCTGACACTACATATAATGCATCCCAAATAGGACTCTGGGACAGAAAAAGGACATTAAGAAAAAAACTGGTGAAATCCAAATAAAGTGTGAAGTTTAGTTAATAGGACTGGATCAGTGCTGGTTTCTTAGTTGCAACAAATGTACCACAGTAGTGTAAGATATTAACAATAGGTAGAGGGGTATAGGGAACTCTGTATTATCCTTGTAACTTCAAAAAAAATTTTTTTTAGACTGAGAGCATGTGCAAGTAGTGGGGGGGGGGCACATAAGGAGAGGGAGAGAGAGAATCTTAAACATGCTCTACACCCAGTGCAGAGCCTGACACGGGGCTCGATCTCATAACCCTGAGATCATGACCTGAGCTGAAATCCAGAGACGGACACTTAACCAACTGAGCCACGCAGGAGCCCCTATCCTTGTAACTTTTGTATAAATCTAAAATTATTTTAAAGTAAAAAGTTTATTTGAAAAATAATCATGGTATAAAAGGTAAGTATGCCTTAGTTTTGAATAGTAAACACAGTCATAATAATATCAGTTCTGAATGCTGATTTATTAAAAATTAGGTATGAATATATTGGGAGAGTTAGCCAAGAGAAAGAAGTTCCATTATGTTCTGTGAGTTCCACCATCAATCCGTGTATGATATGGAGATAAATAACAAAACAGTCAAAGTTCAGAGTTGTAAATGACTACCCCTGGGAGGAAATTAGTCTGCGGGGTCTGCATTTTATTTTTTTTTTAAATTAACCACATAGAATTATTTGATTTTAGACTATGTGCACATGTTACTCTGGTGAAAACAAATGTAGAAAATGTGGATGGGGAAAAAAAAAGCAAAGCATCTGTTTTTGAATTTTGGCTTGGGGACCCAGAATTTAAACTTTTGATAGGGATCATTCTTCCCTGTTGTCCCCCATGCAGCTGTTAATGACTATTGAAAAATCTGAAATTTTCACCACTGAAGCTTAAATCTTACAATTGAAAATAAGGAAAGTTAAAATAAATTTATTTTTGTAGTACATTCTTTGTTTGATAACTATATTACCTTTAGATCTTTGTTGTTGTTGTTATTTTACTGAGAAAAGGTATTAAGGTGAATGTTCAGTCCTTCTATCTTCTATTCCTGAAGAAGATATTTGGTCAGCATCAAAAAACCACATATTTACAGTATATAATAAGATTTTTCTTTAACAGTGTTAAATGTTCTTTTTCTCTTTCTCTCCCTCTCTTCTTCCCTCCTGTCCTTTGCTCCTTCCTTTCTTCCTAGTGGGGTTATTGCTCAAACACTGTCGTTTATGCTTATACCAGACCTGATCGTCCAGAGTATTGTGTTATCTTTTGGGATACGAAAAATAATGAGAAATATGTTAAATATGTGAAGAGTCTCATTTCGATTACTACTTGTGGAGATTTCTGCATTTTGGCTACAAAAGCTGATGAAAACCATCCTCAGGTGGGTGTTCGTTTCTGTGTTAAAACTAAGATGGGTTGGCCTCTACCTTTTCCAGCATAGCCTCTGTACTGGTAGGTACAGCAGAGTGTTGGGTCTACTGGCCGTGTCTGTCTAGACCTCTGTTTTGAAAAATTATGTGGCTCCGTTGGTTCTCTGTCCCATTTTTTTTTTTCCCTCCAGTCAGCGAATCCATTAGCATTTCATATTGACCAGTTCAGTACGGAAGATTTTTTCTTTTAAGATATATTTCAAGTGCCATAATCCTTTTCCAAGTTAAAATTCCACAAGAAAAAATGAATATCCAGATGTCGAGTATAAATGCTCAAGAAATTATGTAATGATGTCCATTATAACATTTTGGGTAGCTTTGACATTGAGAAATATACTTTTATTTGGAATTATAGTGCTTTCAAAATCAATGTCTCAGTGTAAAATAAATAATGTAAATAATGCCTTTTTTAAAAGTATGCTAACAATTCAGATATTTGCAGAAGCATATAAATTTTTTAAAAAGGGTTACCATTGTCTTTGGCTGGGTTATAGATTATTTTATCCCATTAAAAAGTATAGAGTTTTTAGTTTAAGGAGCCCGTTTGAACAGCCACCTTTGGCTCTGTTCTCTCCTGAAACTCACAAAACAACAATAATGGTATTTTTTAAAAAGTCATAAGCCCATAGGGACCAGAAAGGGAGAGGAAATGGCAACATAGTTTTGGGGGTTAAAGAGTAGGTGGATTAGTGGTAATGACCTTAGCAGACCTAAGAAAGCTGAATCCCAAGTCATCAATGGAGAAAGCAAAGAAGTAACTGGTTTTCATCCCAGAATCCTGAAGAGACACAGGACAGGACTTAATAGTACCTGGTAGGAGAAACAAACAAATGGGAAAACAATTTGGAAGTACTAGAGATTATGCGAGAAGGAGAGAGAAAAAAAAAACAAACGGCATATAAAGAATCCTGTCTGAGGAATCTGACCCGTTCAAGAGAAAAGACCTCTTAAAGTTACTCCTATGGGGAGTCCCCAAGGAAAGATCCCTGCCCCATCACCTTACTGTGAAGACCAGAGTCATGGGGCTCACTCATAAACAAATAGATTCCAAACAGCTTTTCAGTATCTTTCTCTTAAGTCGAAGAAGATAGACAAGGATTATCAGACATTTGAGAAAAGCATCTCATTGAACAGACACAAAGAAATAAACACAAAGAGAAAAGGATTGGGAGGAAGCAGAGACTCTGCAGGGAGAAGAACAATGCCGAAGAATCTTCCTAGAGTTAAGAGATGCTACATCCGTAAAAAGGAAGGGACGCAAAAAAAAAAAAAAAAAAAAAAGGAAGGGACGCTATAGAAAAGGAGGTTTTTGGATATTACAAATATGATAAGAGCAATGAAAAATTTGGCAGAGGAGTTCAAAGATAAAATGAAGGAAAACTCCTGTAAAGTGGAACAAAAAGACAAGGAAATTGAAAACATGAGGGAATAGATAGGAAAGTCAGAGGACCGGACCTGGAAGTTCGATGAGCATGCAAAGTGGAGGAGAGTGATTCTGAAGAAAATATCCAAGAAAATTTCCCTTGAGTTTCTAGATTGAAAGTGCCTTGCTCAGTGAATGAAAATATTTCCACATCAAGGCACATTGTTGTGAAATTTCAGAACACTGGGGGTAGAAAGATCCTTCATAAGCTTTCAGAAAGGGGCGTCTGGGTGGCTCAGTGGGTTAAAGCCTCTGCCTTCGGCTTGGGTCATGATCTCAGGGTCCTGGGATGGAGCCCTGCATTGGACTCTCTGCTCAGCAGGGAGCCTGCTTCCCTCTCTCTCTCTCTGCCTGCTTCTCTGCCTGCTTGTGATTTCTGTCAAATAAATAAATAAAATCTTAAAAAATAAAATAAATAAAATATTTAAAAAAATAAAATGGGGGTGGCGCCTGGGTGGCTCAGTGGGTTAAGCCTCTGCCTTCGGCTCGGGTCATGATCTCAGGGTCCTGGGATCGAGCCCTGCATCGGACTCTCTGCTCAGCAGGGAGCCTGCTTCCTCCTCTCTCTGCCTGCCTCTCTGCCTACTTGTGATCTCTGTCTGTCAAATAAATAAATATCTTTAAAAAAAAAAAAAAAAGCTTTCAGAAAAACAGACTCCCCAGGGTCAGATGTCATCATGGCATTCAACTTGTCAATGGTGATACTTTGGAGAATTGCTTTTGAAATTTTGAGGGAAAATGATTTCCCATCTTGAATTCTGTATGTTCAGCAAACTATAAATTACAATGAAGGTGGGAGGCAGATTGTCCTTCTGGCGTGAAGGTTTTGAATGAGATGATGTCGCCCGTGCTTGTCTCTCTGCTCATCAAGCTTGGTCACTACTCTGCCTATTTCTTGGAGTTGCCTATGGAGCCAAACTCAAGTTACCTGAAACCTTGGGCAGAAGAGGAAGAGAGGAGAGCGGCTGAGGAGAAAAAGAAATAGGATGAACAGAAATGGATTGAGAGAGAACTGGCAGTAGCCCAAGATGACAGCATACTAAAGTGAGCCTGCCGTTCTGTGGAATGGTGTGGATGAATAAAGCTTTCTGTGTTGTGTGAAAAAAAAAAAATAAAATAAAATGAAGGTAGGCAAAAGACATTTTTAGATGTACAAGGTCACCAAAAAATTTACCTTCCAAGCTTTCTTAGTTGCTTTAGGATATGGCCAATCAGAATGAGGACTAGACCAAGAAAGAGGAAGAAATTGGTAACCTGAGAGCAATGGTGAAGAGTGGTACCAGCTGACAGTGTGTGGCATGCCTGCGGTGTCATCAGATGACAGCATGTCCCGTGGTTCCAGAGGAAACTCAAGATGAAATTAATAGAACACTTAATGTGGTTGAACCCTTAAGAGGGGACTTAAGTTAGCAATCAATACAGAGAACCTAGCAAAGAGAAAAAATAAAGACAAATTACCAACCGCAGGGAAAGCAAAATGCACTTGAAAGGAGAATAAATTGTGACATACTTACAACTCAGCGATGAATAACACTTGTATAGTCAAAGTGATGTTTTTTAAATGAATTTTTTAATTAAGTGGATTTTTAATTAAATAGAGCCTTTTTATTTGGAGTGTAATGACCATATTAACCCCTGAAATTCTGATCTAACAAAATGGTAGGTGGAAAGCTGGAGGCAAAGGAGTGCGCCCCTGTGTTGGGTGCTGGGAAGGGGGCTGAAAGAGAGTTACATACCTGTCTGTGATAGTGGGAAGTCAGAGAATGTCCCAGATTGAAACTGAGCAAAACAAGACCTAGCATCATAAACACATTACTTAGATTTGTGGGGGTAAATATTAAAACGATGAGTTAAAGGAGCTGAAAGTTGTTACTTCAGGGAGCAGAAAATGGGAAGTTGGGAGGAACTTCTGTTTTTTAGTAAGAAGTCTTATGGAACTACTTCATTCTTTAACCTTCAGCATGTAGATTATATGTGGATTAAAAAATACAAGTTATTTGTGGCACTTTATGGCAGTAAATCAGCTCATTTTAAGTAGTGGAATAATAAATTATATTTCGATATAATTTTTGTCCTTTAGTTTCTTAGAAAGTTTTTTAAACATTCTTCTATTTTTTCATTCAAATTTTAATTTTGTTTATTTTTAAAAGATTTTATTTATTTGTTTTTAAAGAGAGAGAGAAGCCTGTGTGCCTGCATGTGAATGGGGCAGGATGGGGGGTGGTGGGGGGGAGGGGGGAAGGGCAGAGAGAGAAGGAGAGAATCTCAAGCAGACTCTGTTGTCAGCATGGAGCCTGATGCAGGGCTTGATCTCAGGACCCTGAGATCATGACGTGAGCCAAAATCAAGAGTCAGACTGTCAACTGACTGAGCCACCCAGGTGCCCCTAAATTTTTAACTTGAATCCCAGTATTATTAACACACAATGTTATATTAGTTTCAGGTGTACAATATAGCAATTCAACAGTTCTACACATGACTCACTGCTCATCTTGACAAGTGTACTCTTAATCTCCTTTACCTATTTCAGCCGTCCCCCCAGCCTGCCTCCATCAGTTTGTTCTCTAGAGTTAAAGTCTGTTTCTTGGTTTGTCTCTCTCTTCTTTTCTTTGCTCATTTGTTTTGTTTCTTAAATTCATATGAGTGAGATCATATGGTCTTTGTCTTTCTCTGACTTATGTTGCTTAGCATTATACTCTGTAGCTCCAAGCATGTTGTTGCAAATGGCAGGATTTCATTCTTTTTTTTTTTAATGGCCGAATAATATTCCATCATATGTATCGATACACAACATCCTCTTTATCCATTCATCTGTTGATGGAGACTTGGGCTGCTTCCATAGTTTAGCTATTGTAAATAAAGCTGCAGTAAACATAAGAATGCATTTATCTCTTTGAATTGTTGTTTTTATATTTTTTGGGTAAATACTCAGTTGTGCGAGTCCCCAGTCATGGGCTGGTTCTATTTTTAACTTTTGAAGGAACCTCCATACTGTTTTTGACAGTGGCTCTAATGGTTTGCATTCCCACCAACAGTGCATAAAGATCCATTTAGTTTATATTTATGGAATTAAAGAAGTTTTACTTGAGAAACTGAAAAATGAAAGAGAAAGACTGTAAATAGTACATAGAGAATTGGTTTATTTGAAATCATTCTTTTCAGGAGAACATCTAAGTAAAATAGTATTCTTAGCACAAGATAATAGAAAAGGTGACTAACAGTAAGAAAAATGAAATTATCAACTTTAGAATAATATGGTGTAAAGTGTGCATTATACTTGATTATTTTCCCTAATATTAATTACTGGTAATTGTGTTTGTGCTAACTAGTGGGCATTGTAAATCATTTTTCGCCAGATTGGATTATGTTTTTTTCTGAGTTAACTGATTTTTTCTGAATTTTTTATATTGCTTCAAAGGAGGAGAACGAGATGGGAACATTTGGTGCAACGGTAACAAATTAGTTCTTATGTAGGATGAAAATGAGTTTTGAGGTTACAGCTGATCAGGAATTTTAGAAGTATAAATAATGAAAAGTAGCCAGTATAGTTGTGCTTCTTAGGTGGCCTCTTAAAAAACAGTGTTCCATTAGTTGGAACTTGTTTTGAACTGATTTGAGGAATCAGCCTTGTTTTAATTTTAATTCATGTTTCTTTATGTTTAATGCTGTAGATTATGTTCTTTGCACTTAACAGTCTTTTCAGTTATTTCCCAGTTGTGATACTTTAAAGAGATAAGCATGATATTTTAAGCATTGTTTCCTTTATCGTAAAGAAGCAGAAATTCTGATACTCTGTTTTTTGTTCACAGTTTGTGCTAGTTCTTTGTAATTCTATTGGAACACCTTTGGATCCCAAATATATTGATATTGGTAAGGAAATGTTAATGTCTATTCCTTCTTTAATCAAATTTTATTTGTAACACTAATTTAAAAACCTAACAATTGTATTATTAAGTAAAATGCTATTCTCCAAAATAAGGATGACAGTTCTTCCTGGTTTGCCAAGTCCAGCACCAGTTTATGCCTATTATCGTGGTAAAATTATTAATAATGCTCCACTTCACCTGTCAGAAGTATCCTGTTTAATAGAATAAATTATAGATTACTGTATCTAAAAGCCACAGTAATCTCACGACTGCTATACTGCCATCATTTGCTTTCAATGGGAAATATAATTGTATAAGAATTGGTATGCAGCATAATGATTAGCATGCAATAAACTGAGGATTATAGAAAGAATTTTGCTGTTAAACCACTTTTATTATTAATAAACTGCTTGTAAATACCTCTCTTCCATAAAAACACTTTAGCTGCTTGTAAAAGTGCATTTGCTCTTTCCAGATTTTTCTAATGAAATCAGTCTATTAATAGGGACAGCTTTCAAAAATTCCTGACTTTGTTTTCAGAAGACATTTGTTACTTTAGATTTACAATTCCCTCTAGCCAACAGCTATGAAAGTCACCATTAAAAAATTGCATGTCTTACTCTTAAATTTTTTCTTAAAAATCATTACCAAATATTTTGTTGCCATTTCACTGCAACTTCCAAAAGTAACATTTTTTTAAAGTGTGATAGTTTATTGGATATGGTATTAGAAAAGTTAATAGATTTCAGAAATTGAAAACCCATTGAATTATTTTCTGAATCTGAGAGCTCGTCTTTTTTTTTAGGTTTCCTATTCAATCTTAATCAAATGTTAGTGTCTGTCCTCTGTATTTTGCTAAACTTTTTGGGTGATACAAGCAAATGTGAGAAATACTGGCTTCAAAGATTTTATGCTCTCTGTTCAGGGTCGTGGTAACTCACTGTTATATAGTGAAACTTTTCAACTTCATGTCTTACGTTCATTGTTACTTAGCCATATGTTTACATATGTGCACACATGTATATGTTATTGTTCCTTGTTAAAAGTCTTCCCTGAAATTCTTACAGATTCTTGTTACATGAATGTCTTCTGTTAGAAACATAACAGTCTTTAAGATGTGAATTCTGTCAGTCTTTAGATTATATGCTTTTTCTTTTGATATCAAAAGTTCTAACATAGAATAATGATGATACGTTTAGCCACAAAGTAATTTTGATCACAGGTAGTCTTTTTTTTTTTTTTTTCATAAAGCCAGATGTCAATCCCTCACCTTCATAAAATGGCCAATACTTGAGGGCATGATTATTTATATTTTTGAGTCTCGAAACTTTTTTTTTTTTTTTTTTTTTTTTGCTGTCTCGCTGGCTGAAATTTTAACAAACAGTTCTTTCATTGGTCTGCAGTAAACCCAGCCAAGGACTCAACATTTTTGTTTCATACATATCCTGTAAAATTCCTTTTTTTCAGTTTGTATGCCAAATTTTCATGAGGACCAGAGGCTAAAACGAAAAAAGTATGCAACTGATGTTGTTCTGGAAAGTGTAATTTTTCTTGTGCTACCTACTCTTCCTCCTGACAATCTCTATAGAAACTTTTTAAAAGAACTTCATACTTTATTATAGAAGCTTAGTCTATGGGACTCTTGTTCTATACATAAACGAGTTAGGTACCCATTTTTGGTGCTCTTCCTTTGCACCCTTAAAATACCTTTGGTGCACTTCTATTGACAGTAGTGCTTTTTACTGGGCACTATGATTATCAATTTTCTTGTTTGTCTTCCCCACAAGATGTTGAGCTTCTTAAGGATCTATGTCTTACTCATTTCTGTATCTCCTCTACCTAACACTATGCTTACCCCATAACAAATGTTTATTGAATGTATGGAAAATATTTATTTTCTATCACGAAAATAGAAAATGATAATTCACTTATTTAGCAATAAATAAATTCAGTGAGTTTCAGGTCCTGTGCCAGGCATCTGGAGTTATAAGAAATTGACTATGAAACTTGCTGTAGGATATTTAAAGAAATAATGAAATACAGTTACTCCATTGAACACTGGCTTACTGCTTGCTCCCCATTTGTGTGGTCAGTTTTGTGCTGGGTATTGGATAAGTGCATGTTGGTGAGTAAGGACACCAGGGACATCTTTCCTACTTAATTTCATTTGACCTGAATTTTGAAGATGAGTATTTCTTCAGGTGACTTTTTAAGGAGAGAAAACAGCATCTGCAGAGGATTGAAGGCATGGAAAGTGCCTGGAAAGTATCAGGTGCCTGTCCTTTAGCCATTTTGGTGGGACCATGTCAGTGGTTTTCTAGTGATGGTCTCTAACACATGCAGTGAGTCCTACATATAATCTAGAAATAGGCAATTTGATGAAAACATGTCAGTGCAGTTTCAGTTTACCAGCTCTTTAAGGGGCTCAGAAATGAATAAGTAGAAAAGTAGGGGAACATTACAGATGTAGACATTTATTTTAGGCCTCAGCATTAAAATATTACAAGCAGGTTTCACTTATATGTGAATTCCTAGATTAAGTTATTTTACATCCTTGCTTGCTTAGTAACTACAGCTTCTTAATGTTACAAAGTTCAGTTAATGGAAGCATAAATTTTTTTATTAGTTTCAGAGGTAGAATTTAGTGATTCATCAGTTGCATATAATACCCGGTGTTCATTATATCAAGTGCCCTCCGTAATGCCTTCCTTAATGCCCATCACCCAGTTATCTCCCACCCACCTCCCCTCCAGCAGCCCTCAGTTTGTTTTCTGGAGTTCACTCTCTTATGGTTTGCCTTCCTCTCGGTTTTCATCTTACTTAATTTTTCCTTCCCTTCTCCTGTGTTCATTTGTTTTGTTTCTTAAATTCCACATGAGTGAAATCATATGGTGTTTGTTTTTCTCTGACTTATCTTGCTTAGTGTAATACCTTCTAGTTCCATCCGTTGTTGTTGCAAATGGCAAGATTTCATTCTTTTTGATGGCTGAGTAATGTTCCAGTGTGTGTGTGTGTGTGTTTGTGTGTATGTACACACTGCATCTTTTTTATCCATTCATCTGTTGATGGACATCTGGGCTGCCCCTTCAAATCACTATGTTTGCATCCTTTGGATAAATACCTAGTACTGCAATTGCTAGGTCATAAGTTAGCTCTATTTTTAACTTTCTGAGGAACCTCCATACTGTTTTCCAGAGTAGCTGCACCAGTTTGCATTCCCAAGAGTGTAAGAGGGTTCTCCTTTCTCCATATCCTCGCCAATATCTGTTGTTTCCTGACTTGTTAATTTTAGCCATTCTGACTGGTGTGAGGTGGTATCTCATTTTGGTTTTGATTTGTATTTCTCTGATGCTGAGCAATGTTGAGCGTTTTTTCATGTGTCTGTTAGTCATTTGGACGTCTTCTCTGGAGAAATATCTCTTCATGTCTTCTGCCCATTTCTTGACTGGACTTTTTGTTTTTTTGGGCGTTGAGTTTGATAAGTGCTTTATAGATACTAGCACTATACTTTATGGATATTAGCACTTTATCTGATAAGACATTTGTAAATATCTTCTCCCATTCTGTAGGTTGCTTTTAGTTTTGTTGACTGTTTGCTTTGCTGTGCAAAAGTTTTTTATTTTGATGTCCCAATAGTTCCTTTTTGCTTTTGTTTCTCTTGCCTTTGGAGACATGTCTAGGAAGGAGTTGCTCTGGCTGATGTCAAAGAGGTCCCTGTATCCTCCTTAGGATTTTGATGGATTCCTGTCTCACATTTAGGTCTTTCATTCATTTTGAGTTTACTTTTGTGTATGGTTTTAAAAGAGTGGTCCAGTTTCATTCTTCTGCATGGGGCTGTCCAATTCTCCCAACACCATTTGTTGAAGAGATTGTCGTTTTCTTAAAATTTTTTTCCCAAGATTCTAGATATTTGAAAATTTTTTTCCCAGATGATGAATAGTTGAGAAGGACATGGAGTGCTTTTAACCTGGTTGTGTTCTTTTTCTAAAATGTTCTGTTAAAATTTGGATTCTTTTTCCTGGAGGTTTAGTTCTAGGAAACTAAGAACAAATCCACCTGGATCGGGTAGACCTTTTAATGAAGATCTAGCACAATTTTTGTAGATAGGATTATCTACCCATATGAGTTTGCTGAAATTACTACCTGCTGGTTCAAAAGAATGTATGTTTCAGGTACATTTGTATTTGTTTTTTGTATTGATCCGTGGGTTTGTGTGTGATTTTTTTTATAAAAACCTATGTAGGTAATAAAGGTAAAGACAATAATAGTAACCACATCTAATTCTTATTAACCCTTAATGAGAAGCCATATGGCATAGTGGTTAAGGACATGGCTTCTGGAGACAGATTAACAGGGCTTGTGTCCCACCTTCTCCCACTTCCCAGCTGTGTGCTTCAGCAAGTTATGTAATCCCTCCATCTTTCTGGGTCTTCATCTGCTACATGCAGGTAATAATGCCTGCCTCATGGAGTAGTTGTGTGAGTGAGAATAGATACTATGGAGTATGTTCGTTATATATTAACATAATCATATATTGTACATAGTTAGCAATTATAATTAGTATATTATAATATATACTGGTATATATATTTTATATATATAAAATATTTTATATTATATATAAATGTTTATGTATAAATATAAATATATTATATATTTAAATATAATATATAAAATATATATAATATAAATATTTAAATATATATCTATATAAATATAAATATAATATAAATATATAATATGTAAATATTATATATAAATATTTATATATTTTTATATATGAATATATATGAATATGAATATATATGAATTATATATATATATAAAATTCAATAAATACTGGCTTTGAAGTGATTAGTAAGCCTTTATTCTATTCCAGGCACTGTACTGTGCTTTATGTTTAGGATCTCTTTTAATCTTTAAGCAGCTGTATAAAGTTGGTATTATTATCATCTTCAGTTGCAGTGAGTAAACTGAGGTTCAGAGAGAATAAGTGATTTATCTAAGGCCACAGAGTTAAGCAAGTACCTGTTGCTTGAATCTCAAAAGTCTGACTCTTTCATTAAACCACTAACATTTTACTTTTGAATTAATCAGGCTAACGATTAGTTATTGTGATTATTTAGGATGTATCAAAAAGGAACCAGACTCCTGGGTGGCTCAGTAGGTTAAGTGCCTGCATTCAGCTCAGGTCATGGTCCCAGGGTCTTGGGATTGAGCTGCATGTCTGGCTCCCTGCTCAGCGGGAGCCTGCTTCTCCCTCTCCTCCCCACTTGTGCTCTTTCTTGCTATCTCTGTTACTACCTCTCTCAAATAAATAAAAAAATCTTAAAAAAAGAGAAAGGAACATGAATATAATTTAGTTGTAGGTAAACAGTGGATAGAGGAATAATTTTATATACTTAAGAAAAATTGTATTTTATTAGAAAATAGTTTAAAAGTTTGTGATCTTCCTTCATATCATACTGAGGGCATAATATTTGGCATTAGGGTGTCTGTAGTAGAATTTACTAAACATTTAACAAATGTGTTAGGATTTAGTGGAGAGCGGGGGTCAGAGAAAGCTGAGCAAAGCCTGGGCCTGGCATGCAAGTTCATCCCACTCCGCACTCCCCGGGGCTTTGCTACCCTTTTCCAGGACTGCGGTTCAACCCCTTGTCTATAGGAAAGGCTTCTGGCTCCCTCTAGAGTTTAATAATAGTATCTATTTTGAATAGAAAAATCTTGACAATTATAATGAAAACAAAATTTTTTTTTAGTATGATTCAACTATACTGAATTACTTAGCATGTAAAAATTCTTGAATTTGAAACCCAAAGTTGGTAATCTACTCAATTAACATTTTACCATTAGCTGGTTTCTAATTCTTTGTCCACTTTCTAAGTCTCTTACTGCCTTAAATATCTACTTGGACTGCAGCAAGAGCTCCCTAAATGGTAGCTGCTATTAACACCATTCCTTTATTCTGGCCATGTGAATACTTTGCTTAATATTTAATAAAACATAAGTTTTACACTATTCTAATCATTCATGATTTTAGAAAATAGGTACGAAACTGATCTTTATGAAAGATTTTTTTTGTTGTTTTAATATATTTTGTGTGTGTGTGCTTAGTTTTGTGGTGTTTAGTTTGTTTTGTGACCATGGGCAAGTTATTTTACTTATTTATTCCTCATTTTTAAGTTTTTAAGATAGACTTCATAAGACTGTGTCATCAAAGGGCACACAGAAGGGGGCGCCTGTGTAGCTCAGTGGGTTAGGCCTCTGCTTTCAGCTCAGGTCATGATCTCAGGGTCCTGTGATCCAGCCCTGCATCAGGCTCTTTGCTCAGCAGGGAGCCTGCCCCTCCCCCGGCCTTCCTCTCTGCCTATGTGATCTCTCTCTGTCAAATAAATAAAATCTTTTGGGTCCTGGGATCAAGCCCTGTTTAGGGCTCTTTGCTCAGTGGTGAGCTTGCTTCTCCCTCTCCCTCTGCCTTCCATGCTCCCTGCTTGTACTCTCTCTCTTTTTCTCTCTCTCTGTCAAATAAATAAATAAAATTTAAAAGAAAAACAGAACAGATGAAAAAAAGTTATATGTTTAGGAGAATATTTTCCAAAATTAGGAAGGGACTTTGGAGAATTTTCTTTTCTAAATTAATGAGGAAATATAAGACGTGAGATCAGAGGGAAGAATACAGGCCCAAACCAAGCAGTAATAATAGTGGGGACAGGAGGAGGGAGTGGGATTTGATTTATCTTTTCATCAGTTAATGGACATTTGGGCTATTTCTACTTTTTGGCTATTCAAAACAATGCTGTCTGAACATTTGCGTGTGAACTTTTGTGTGGACATGTGTTTTCATTTCTCTCGGTTATATACCTAGGAGTGGAGTTGTTGGGGCATATGGTAACTCTGTATTTAACATTTGGAGAAACTGACAAACTATTTTTCAAAGTGGATGCACCACTTTTATTTTCCTACCATTTCTGTACATCCTTGGCAATACTCATTAATGTCTAGCCTTTTGATTCTAGCCATTAAAACAGGAGAGAAGTAGTATCTCATTGTGGTTTTGATTTGCATTTGCTTGATGGCTAATGCTGTTGAACATCTTTTCCTTTGCTTGCTGGCTGTTTGTATATCTTCATTGGAGAAATGTCTGTTCAGATTTTTTGCCCATTTTTTTTAATTGTTACTATTTTTATTTTTATTTTTTATTAACATATAATGTATTATTTGTTTCAGGGGTACAGGTCTGTGATTCATCAGTCTTACACAATTCACAGCACTCACCATAGCACATACCTTCCCCAATGTCCATCACCCAGCCACCCCATCCCTCCCACCTACCTCCCCTCTGGCATCCCTCAGTTTATTTCCTGAGATTAAGAGTCTCTTATGGTTTGTCTCCCTCTCTGGTTTCGTCTTGTTTCATTTTTCCCTCCCTTCTCCTATCATCCTCTGTCTTGTTTCTTAAATTCTTCATATCAGTGAGATCGTATGATAATTGTCTTTCTCTGATTGACTTATTTCCCTTAGCATAATACCCTCTAGTTCCATCCATGTCATTGCAAATGTCAAAATTTTTTTGATGGCTGCATAATATTCCATTGTATATATACTACATTTTCTTTATCCATTCATCTGTGGATGGACATCTAGGCTCTTTCTATAGTTTGGCTATTGTGGACATTGCTGCTATAAACATTGGGGTGCACATGCCCCTTTGGATCACTACATTTGTATCCTTAGGGTAAATACCCAGCAGTGCGATTGCTGGGTCATAAGGTAGCTCTATTTTCAACTTTTTGTGGAACCTTCATGCTGTTTTCCAGAGTGGGCTGCACCAGCTTGCAGTCCCACCAACAGTGGAGGAGGGTTCCCCTTTCTCCGCATCCTCGCCAGCATCTGTCGTTTCCTGACTTGTCAGTTTTAGCCATTCTGACAGGTGTGAGGTGGTATCTCATTGTGGTTTTGATCTGTATTTCCCTGATGCCCAGTGATGTTGAGTACTTCTTCATTTAGAAGTCTTTTTAGAGAAATGTCTGTTCATGTTTTTGGCTCATTTCTTTCTTCTTCTTTTTTTTTTTTTAAAGATAATTGTGGGTTTTTTTTTTTTTTTAAGATTTTATTTATTTGACAGACAGAACACAAGTAGGCAGAGAGGCAGGCAGAGAGAGAGGAGGAAGCAGGCTCCCTGCCAAGCAGAGAGCCCGATGCGGGGCTCGATCCCAGGACCCTGGGATCATGACCTGAGCCAAAGGCAGAGATTTTAACCCACTGAGCCACCCAGGCGCCCCTTCAGCCCATTTCTTGATTGAATTCTTTGTTCTTTGGAAGTTGAGTTTGATAAGTTCTTTATAGATTTTGGATATTAGCCCTTTATCTGAAATGTCATTTGCAAATATCTTTTCCCATTGTCAGTTGTCTTTTGGTTTTGTTGACTGTTTGCTTTGCTGTGCAAAAGCTTTTTATCTTGATGAAGTCCCAATAGTTCATTTTTGTCCTTGCTTACCTTGCCATTTTGTCCTTCATTTTGTCTTTGCTTCCCTTGCCTTTGGTGATGTTTCTGGGAAGAAGTTGCTGTGGCTGAGGTCGAAAAGGTTGCTGCCTGTGTTCTCCTCAAGGATTTTGATGGATTCCTGTCTCACATTGAGGTCTTTTACCCATTTTGAGTCTATTTTTGTGTGTGGTGTAAGGAAATGGTCCAGTTTCATTCTTCTGCATGGGGCTGTCCAATTTTCCCAATACCATTTGTTGAAGAGACTGTCTTTGTTCCATTGGACTTTTCTTTCCTGCTTTGTTGAAGAAACTTAGTTGACCATAGAGTTGAGAGTCCATTTATGGGCTCTCTATTCTGTTCCATTGATCTATGTGTCTTGTTTTTGTGCCACTACCATATTGTTTTTATGATTACAGCTTTGTAGAGCTTGAAGTCTGGAATTGTGATGCCGCCAGCTTTGGTTTTCTTTTTCAACATTCCTTTGGCTATTCAGGGTCTTTTCTAGTTCCATATAAATTTTAGGATTATTTGTCCCATTTCTTTGAAAAAAGTTGATGGTATTTTGATAGGGATTGCATTAAATGTGTAGATTGCTCTAGGTGGCATAGATATTTTCACAATATTTGTTGTTCCAATCCATGAGCATGGAATGTTTTTCCATTTCTTTGTGTTTTCCTCAATTTCTTTCATGAATACTTTATAGTTTTCTGAGTACAGATTCTTTGCCTCTTTGATTAGATTTATTCCTAGGTATCTTATGGTTTTGGGTGCAATTGTAAGTGGGATTGACTCCAGAATTTCTTCTGTCTTGTTGTTGGTGTATAGAAGTGTAACTGATTTCTCTGCATTGATTTTATATGCTGACACTTTACTGAATTCCTGTATGAGTCCTAGCAGTTTTGGAGTGCAGTCTTTTGGGTTTTCCACAGAAAGTATCATATCATCTGCAAAGAGTGAGTTCTTTGCCTTCTTGACTTCTTTGCCTTGCCGATTTGGATGCCTTTTATTTTGTTGTTGTTGTTGTCGGATTGCTGAGGCTACTACTTCTAGTACTATGTTGAATAGCAGTGGTGATAGTGGACATCCCTGCCATGTTCCTGGCCTTAGGGGAAGAGCTCTCAGTTTTTCCCCCATTGAAAATGATACTCACTGTGGGTTTTTCATAGATGGCCTTTATGATACTGAGATATGTACCCTCTATCCCTACACTGTGAAGAGTTTTGATCAAGAAAGGATGCTGTACTTTGTCATTTGCTTTTTCAGCATCTATTGAGAGTATCATATGGTTCTTGTTCTTTCTTTTATTAATGTATTATATCACACTGATTTGTGGATGTTGAACCAACCTTGCAACCCAGGAATACATCCCACTTGGTTGTAATGAATTATCCTTTCAGTGTACTCTTGGATCCTATTGGCTAGTATTTTGGTGGAAGTTTTTGCATCCATGTTCATCAGGGGTATTGGTCTGTAATTCTCCTTTTTGATGGGGTCTTTTTCTGGTTTTGGGATCAAGGTAATGTTGGCCTCATAAAATGAATTTGGAAGTTTTCCTTCCATTTCTATTTTTTGTAACGGTTTCAGGAGAATAGGTATTAATTCTTCTTTCAATGTTTGGTAGAATTTCCCTGGGAAGCCATCTGGGCCTGGGCTCTTGTTTGTTGGGAGATTTTTTATTACTGCTTCAATTTTCTTACTGGTTATGGGTCTGTCAGGTTTTCTATTTCTTCCTGGTTCAGTTTTGGTAGTTTATAGTCTCTAGGAATGCATCCGTTTCTTCCAGATTGTCTAATTTGCTGGCGTATAGTTGCTCATAATATGTTCTTATAATTGTTTTTATTTCTTGGGTGTTGGTTGTGATCTCTCCTCTTTCAGTCATGATTTTATTAATTTGGGTCCTTTCTCTTTCCTTTTTGGTAAGTCTGGCCAGGGGTTTATCAATATTTTTTTTTCCCTTAAGATTTTATTTATTTATTTGACAGAGATCCCAAGTAGGCAGAGAGGCAGGCAGAGAGAGAGGAGGAAGCAGGCTCCCTGCTGAGCAGAGAGCCCGATGTGGGGCTCGATCCCAGGACCCTGGGACCATGACCTGAGCTGAAGGCAGAGGCTTTAATCCACTGAGCCACCCAGGCACCTTTATTAATTCTTTCAAAGAACCAGCTCCTGGTTTCGTTGATCTGTTCTTTTGTTCTTTTGGTTTCTAGTTCATTGATTTCTGCTTTTATCTTTATTGTTTCTCTTTTTCTGCTGGGTTTAGGCTTTATTTGCTGTTTTTTCTCCAGCTCTTTTAGGTAGAGTTAGGTTGCATATTTGAGACCTTTCTTGTTTCTTGAGAAAGGCTTGTATTCCTATATACATTTCTCTTAGGACCACCTTTGATGCATCCCAAAGATTTTGAACAGTTGTGTTTTCATTTTCATTTGTTCCCATGAATTTTTAAAATTCTTTTTTAATTTCCTGATTGACCCATTCATTCTTGGTAAGATGCTCTTTAGCCTCCATGTATTTGAGTTCTTTCCAAATTTCCTCTTGTGGTTGAGTTCTAGTTTCAAAACTTTGTGGTCTGAAGATATGCAGGGAATGATCCCAGTCTTTTGGTACTGGTTGATACCTGATTTGTGACCCTGATGTGATCTATTCTGAAGACTGTTCCATGTGCACTAGAGAAGAATGTGTATTCTGTTGCTTTGGGGTGGAATGTTCTGAATATATCTATGATGTCCATCTAGTCCAGTTTGTCATTTGAAGCCTTTATTTCCTTGTTGATCTTTTGCTTAGGTGGTCTCTCCACTTCAGTGAGGGGGGGTGTTAAAGTCCCTTACTATTATTGTATTATTGTCAATGTGTTTCTTTGATTTTGTTATTAATTGGCTTATATAATTGGCTGCTCCCATGTTAGGGGCATAGATATTTAAAACTGTTAGATCTTCTTGTTGTACAGACCCTTTCAGTATGATATATTGTCCTTCCTCATCTCTTGTTACAGTCTTTGGCTTACAATCTAATTTATCTGATACAAGGATTGCCACCCCAGCTTTCTTTTGTCGTCCATTAGTATGGTAGATTGTTTTCCACCCCCTCACTTTAAATCTGGAGGTGTCTTTGAGTCTAAAATGAGTCCCTTGCAGACAGTATATTGATGGGTCTTGTTTTTTTATCCATTCTGATACCCTTTGTCTTTTGATTGGGCATTTAGCCCATTTACACTCAGGCTAACTACTGAAAGATAAGAATTTAGTGTCATTATATTGCCTGTAAGGTTACTGTTACTGTGTATTGTCTCTGTTCCTTTTTGGTCTATGTTACTTTTAGGCTCTCTCTTTGCTTAGAGGACCCCTTTCAATATTTCCTATAGGGCTGATTTGGTGTTTACGAATTCTTTCAGTTTTTGTTTGTCCTGGAAGGTTTTTATCTCTCCTATTTTCAATGACAGCCTAGCTGAGTATAGTATTCTTGGCTGCATATTTTTCTCGTTTAGTGCTCTGAATATATCATGCCAGTCCTTTCTGGTCTGCCAGTTCTCTGTGGACAGGTCTGCTGCCAGTCTAATATTTCTACTGTTGTAGGTTACAGACCTCTTGTCCTCAACTGCTTTCAGGATTTTTCTCTTTGTCTCTGAGACTTGTTAGGTTTACAATTAGATGACGGGGTGTTGACCTATTTTTATTGTTTTTGAGGGGGATTCTCTGTGCCTCCTGGATTTTGATGTCTTTTTCCTTCCCCAAATTAGGGATGTTCTCTTCTATAATTTGGTCCCATATACCTTCTGCCCCCTCCCCTTTTCTGGGATCCCAATTCTTCTTCTTTTTTTTTTTTAACATACAACGTTTTATTAGCCCCAGGGGTACAGGGCTGTGAATTGCCAGGTTTACACTTCATAGCACTCACCATAGCACATACCTTCCCCAGTGTCCATAAAGGGATCCCAGTTATTCTAATACTGTTTCATCTTACAGTATCACTTATCTCTCGAATTCTCCCCTTGTGATCTAGTAGTTGTTTATCTCTGTTTTTCTCAGGTTCTTTATTCTCCATCATTTGGTCTTCTATATCACTAATTCTCTCTTCTGCCTCATTTGTCCTAGCAGTAAGAGCCTCCATTTTTTATTGCACCTCATTAATAGCTTTTTTGACTTCAACTTGGTTAGATTTTACTTCTTTTATTTCTCCAGAAATTTTCAAGCCCAGCTACCATTTTTATAATCATCATTCCGAACTCTAGTTCTGACATCTTATTTATGTCCCTATTGATTAGGTCCCTAGCAGTTGGTACTGCCTCTTTTTCTTTTTTTTGAGGTGAGTTTTTCCACTTTGTCATTTTGTTCAGAGAAGAATAGGTGAATGAGAGAACAAAATGCTAAAAGGGTAACAACAACCCCAGAAAAATATACACTAAACAAATCAGAAGAGACCCAAAACCAGGGGGAAAAGAAAGGGAAAAAAATGTATGATCAGGCTGGTGAATGGAACAGAGCCACACACTTGATTTTGGGTGTATTTTGGTCTGTTAGAAGAAACTGCCTCCTAAAATTTTAAAGAAAGAAAAACATATATATATACACAAAAAATGAGATTAAGTACAATGAAGGGATAGAATATGAGTATAAAAATGAAAATTAAAAAAGATTTTAAAAAAGGTGTTAAGATGTTGGTTAAAATAGGAAAGACGATAAATTCAAAAAAAAATTAAAAAAGAAAAAAATAAAGAAAAATTTAAAAATTTAACTTTGGAAGACTAAAGAGTCAGGGGAAAAAAGCCATGGATTCTCTGTGCTGTATTTCCCTAGCGCTGAAGTTTTGATGTTCTCATTGATCAGTAACCTTGGTCTTGGCTGGATGTTCTTGCTGATCTTCTGGGGGAGGGGCCCGTTGCTGTGATTCTCAAACGTCTGCCCAAGGCGAATTGCACCACTCTTGTCAGGGGCCATGCTAAGTAATCTGCTTTAGAGGAAGGTATTGAGGATGGTGGCCTCCCAATATCCGGCCCATAGGAGCTGAGAGCTCAGGGCCCACTCCTCAGTGTACCTTCAGAGAAAAGCAGTCAATCCCTCCCAACTCCCTGGTCTCCAGCCACACTTGTGCTCACTTGGGCTGTGACCGAGCATTTCTATCTCTGGCGCACGGCCCTGTTTGGAGTGTCCAAATCCAGCAGATTCCTGCAGTGCGCTCCCGCACTGTTCTTCCTGGTGGAAAAAAGGAGGGGTCTCCCCAGATCTGCCACTTGTGGGGTCCCTGCTCAAAAAGCAGTGGCCTATGCCTTGGATCATGGTTTATGGCAATCCCTAGCTGAGAGCCCACCCCGTGGCTCTGTCTTTGCAGCCAGCTTTCCTGCTCCAATACCGGGGAGCTCTGTCACACTCAGATACCCCCAGTCTTTCTGTGACCTCCCGAGGGTCCTGAGATCACACTGTCCCAGTGAGGGCTCCACCCCCCGCTTAGCCACAGGAGTGATGTCCCTCCACAGAGCAGACTTCTAAAAGTTCTGATTTTATGCTCCGCTGCTCTCTCACTTGCCCGGAGCTGGCTGATGGAGGCTTCTTCCCCTGGTGGTCTATCTTCTGGAATATCCCCTCAGATTCACTTCTCTGCACTTCCTGCTTTCCAGAAAGTGTCACTTTTCTGTTCATAGAATTGCTGCTATTCTTTTTTTTGATCTCCTGTTGAGTTTGTAGGTGTTCAGAATAGTTTGATAACTATCTAGCTGAATTCCTGGGATCAGACAAAATTAGGTCTTCTACTCCTCTGCCATCTTGCTCCTTTTTTTTCTTTTTTTGCCCATTTTTAAATTGGGCTATTTATCTTTTTGTTATTGAATTGTAAGAGCTCTTTACATAGTCTAGAAACAATTCCTTATCACAAATACGATTTATACATATTTTCTTCTGTGGGTTATCTTTTCACTTTTTTGATGATGTCCTTTGAAGCACAAATGTTGGGGTGCTTGGGTGGCTCAGTTAGTTAAGTGTCTGCCTTCTGCTCAGGTCATGATCTCAGGGCCCTGGAATTGAGCCCCCTGTTGGGTTTCCTTCTCAGCAGGGACCCTGCTTCTCCCTTTCCCACTGCTCATGCTTTCTCTCACTATCTTTCTCTGTCTCAAATAAATAAAATCTTGAAAAAAGTCTTTTGAAGCACAAATGTTTTTAATTTGATGAAGTCCAGTTTATTTCCTTTTTGTTTCATTGCTTGTGCTTTTAGTGTCATATCTAAGGAACTCTTGTCTAATCCACCGTCACAAAGATTATTCCTAATTTTTTTGTCCCCTCGGACTTCTGTAGTTTTAGCTCTTACATTTAGATCTTTGATCCATTTTGATGTAATGTTTTTGTATAGTTCTACAAGCTTTTGATTCTTTTTTGATTTCAGAGACTGTGTGTGAGGTATATTGTCTGAAATGTGGGTTTGAACGCAGTGCTCACTCAATTCCTTTGTAGCACAAACATTCTGTGTTTCTGTGTAACTAACTTAATTGTCTTAATGCTCTTTTTAATAGTACCATTATTTGTTGCAATGACCAAAACCCATGTGATAGCAGCTTCGAAAGAAGCATTTTATACCTGGCAGTATCGTGTGGCAAAGAAGCTCACAGCATTGGAAATTAATCAGATCACGCGGTCTCGAAAAGAAGGGAGAGAAAGGTATATCTTTTGATGCATGGTTTTTAGTAGCTCAACCCTATCACATTTAAATCAGACATAGTTAATTATAAATTGTCATGCTTGAGAACTGTAAATTGTTTTGGTTACTAAAAATATTTTTCCATTAATTTCAAAACCTTTCAAATTATTTGTTTAAATTTATCAAAATAAATGAGAGGTAGCGTGGTGTAATAAAAGACAGCCCTTGGAGATAAAGAGTGGAAATCTGTGTTTTTATAAGGAAATAGCTATTCTCACTCATTTACTCTTACCATATTAGGATAAACCATAAATATGATTATTCAGTTGAAAATCTAACCAAAGCTTCATTCTTATGGGTTAGTTGTATGGGTCTTTCCAGAAGGGTGGGGGTGATTCTAGTATCAATCTCCATAGGAGAGGCAGGTTCTTAGGGAGGAAGTCTTCAGGTGGGGCGAAGTGGTCACTTGGCTTCTTTCTCTTGCCCTTGATTCGAGGGGGGCTGGGGTTAAATGATAGAGGGGGCTCTGCCACATGGAGAAGTTAGGAGCTAGGATGGGGGGAATTCCCTTTAGTAAGTTTCAAGGTGCAGATGCATTTACTGTGTTTTGTCAGTTATATTGTCTCTGTTGGTGGTACTTTTTTTGCCCTTTTGTTGTTACCCTAAGCCTTTAAATAAAGCATTTTGTTGACTGTTCTAAGCTAATAATTCTTAATCAGGGCGTAGGCCTGTGTTGGTGGGAGTGGGCAGCAGGGGTCATGTCAGTTCATCTTCCCTCACACATGCTTGAGATCTTAATGCCATCTTCCCTTCCCTTTAAGACTCACTCTTGTACTAAGATTGGATGTCCCCAGTAAATATTTTAGATACGTGAATTCATGTGGAAGCAAAACAAATAAACTAAAAAACCCCAAACAAAACAAAATAAAAAAAAGAGTTGAGGGGCACCTGGGTGGCTCAGTTGGTTATGTGTCTGACTCTTGATTATGGCTTAGGTCATGATCTCAGGGTTGGGAGATTGTGGCCCCACATCTGGCTCTGTGTTGGGCATGGAGCCAGTTAAATTCTCTCTCTGTCTCCCACCCCCCCCCGCCTTTCCCCCACTTCTCCCTCTCTAAACAAAACATAACAAAACCCCCAGAACAGTTGAAGAATACTATATCTTGCTTTCTCAGTAGTTCTGAAAGTCTAACTAGAAAGAATCTTTGGCCTCTTTCCAGGAGAGCATGTGACAGTGGTAGCAATAATAAGTAAGAGAACCACAGTCTGCTGGGAGATCTTAGGATAAAGTTGGAACTGAAAAGTCTAGCCTCTTCATAGAGTAAGTAGAGTAAGTTCCTCTGAGAGCCAGCTAAAGATATTCTGGTTTTAAGATGGCAGCATCTCCCTTTCTTTCTATCTGAGATACACTTACAAGTTCTAATGATTGGGCAGGTTCTCTCTGGGCCTCAATTTTTTCATCTGTAAAATATGGTGGATGATGGTAAGAAAAGCCATCATTGATTGAATACTTCTAATGTGCTAGATACTACAGTAAGCCTAGTCAGTACTCTTATTAATCCTGTTTCAGAGAGGAAACTAAGACACAGGAGCTTAAATTATTTGCCAAAGGTCCCAGCTGATATCAGTAGAAATGGGACGTAGATCTGGTTGATCTGGTTGATCTGGCTTGATCTGGCTCTGAAACACTCAGATTGGCCTTTCTTGTAGTACTCTATTTGTTTTAAGAGATGGAAGGTGGTCACATGATCTCCTGACCTTTGACTTTTATTTTGTGATAACTAAGTAGAAGTAGTAGCTGGATATACTTAATAGCAATGTATTATAATGCAGAATCCTGGTACCTCTAAGTTTATTTTCTTTTTTAAAATATATTTTCTTTCTGCATTTAATACATTTCTATTTAACATTTGATCTCATTATACTGACAAAAGTATAATCACGATTTTAATTTAACAGTGATAAAATTTCATGATATTTTAAAGACAGAAAATGGCTTAATTTTGTTGTGACTGTATTCTATCTATGATTTCTTGATCAGGCTCTGTGCATATGTGCTTTACAAACATCATTTTATTTATGCCTCTTGAAAAACCCTGCAAAGGTTGCCGTTATTCTCCACATGGAGAAATTGAGGCTTAGAGGCTTGTCCAGGGCCTCATAGCTACTCTATGATGTATCTTCCCTATCGCCATCATTCGTTTTAATATTTTCCCAGCAAACATAGAGCACCTGACAGTGTGTCACACTGTGCTAGGCACTGGAGGAGATACAGTCTTTGCCTCCTCAGCTGGTGGGAGAGACACGTAAAGTGGAGATGCTATGGTGTGAGTAGTATTATATTGAAGGTATTGAAGGTATCAGATGAGGAAAGTCCAAAAGTAGTGCATCCTCACAACACAGGGAACATAAGAATGATTCTTTATTTCATAACAAAAATTCCATTAATTAGTGCTTCCCAAATACTTTTAAGCTTTACCTTTATTAAGCACATTGACAGAAGGGAAATTATGGAGAAATGACAGAGAAACTTAGTGTGTTGAAGTTATTTCTGAGTGCTGTTCATTTGCAGAGTAAGGTAAAATAATCTGTTGGGGCTTAATGAATTTCATTGGAAATATGTGGTTCAATGTCAAAATACGTTTTTGGTATAACTTTCAGGAACATATCATTTGCATAACTAGTAAACACCTGGCAGGTAGTTTTTACCTTTATGCGATCGAGCTGTGTCAAGAACTCTTTAAAATAATCAGCACATTTATGTTACGTAATAGTATTCATTGGTGTCATCCAGTCCTTTAATTGTTCTAGAGATTGTGAAATGGCATAACCTGTATTTAGACCATCTTTGAAATGATCGCCTTCCCCCCCCCCCCCCAGAATTTATCATGTTGATGATACTCCTTCTGGATCAGTGGATGGGGTGCTTGATTATAGTAAAGCAATTCAGGTAGGTGATTGCAGCAAATGTCGACATCCGTAAGTTTTGAAATACTGTAACTTTATTTTGACATCTGACAAATAATTATTTTTTTACTGAATAGCATGTTATTCTAGTAATTCTTTAAAAAATGTCCATTCTGAAAACCTTTTATCTCAGCCTGCTTTTTTCCCCTTGATTTTTAAAACCATTTTTGAAATAATAATAGGCTCTCAGGAGGTTGCACAGATATAGCACATAGAACCTTTTTATCCCACTTCCCTCTGTGGTGACATCTTCTATAACTGTGGGATAATATCAAAGACAGGAAATTGCTATTGGTAATGACACTCTTAACTGGACTCCCACCCTATTCCTTACTCAGTTTCACTAGTTTTGACATGTACATGTATGCGCGTAGTTTTATGTAATCTCACCATTGGGAACGGACTTGCCTCATGCTAGTTCTCCATTTTTGCACTTGCTCTCCACCCTGTCCCTGCCCCACGACAACCATGAATCTGTTTCCGTCTCTGGTTTTGTCGCTCTGAGAATTTTTCAAATGAAGAGAATCATATAACATGTAACCTTTTGAAATTGACTTTTTCGCACTAAGCATATAAGCCCTTGGGATCCATCCAGGCTGTTGAAGTGCTGTGCCACTACTTCCCCTTCCTCATTCTGGCACGAGCTGTCTGTCCTTCCACCATCTGCACTTTTATGTCTCAGCTCAGGGTTTTGCCTCCCTGCGCTTTTCTGTGTATGTGAGATGTTCCTTCCTTTCGCTCTCATAATTCCTGAGCACATCTCTACTTGTGTCATACTGTACTGTAATAAGGTGTCGGGCTCGCTGTCTTCCCTAGGAGGCTTTTGAGGAATCCCTGAAGGGAAAGATTTTATCTGAGTGTCTCCAGTGCTTAGTTCAGTGTCTAGCACATAGTAGGTGCTCATTAAGTAAATGTTAAGTCAATAAATATATTGGAGAATTTTTCTAGGTGAATTGCCTACTACCTTATGCCAGATTAGTCATTCAATAAATATTTGTTACAGAATAATGATTTATTTTAGGGTACCCGGGATCCAATTTGTGCCATAACTGCGTCTGATAAGACACTGATCGTGGTAAGTTTGAAGCAGACTGATTTTATGAATAATAATTGTTTAAATTATAAAAATAGATTCAAGTAATATGTTTCAGATTTGAATATCATCTTGTGGGCACCTAGCTTACTAAGTCCAACATGAGAAGTAAGAAAGTTTTAAAGATTGCTTCACAAATTGTTAAGCATTTGCAAAAATAGCTGTCTTTAAAATCGGTAGAATAGTGGCCCACTGGGGAGAGTTTGACACTGGGTTGAAGGAGCCACACAAGGGTTGGCAGGTGCGGGATGGATTGGACTGTGGTAACAGGTCTTCGAAAGCTCCCTCCTCCCTGTGGCCTTCTGTTTTGTGTTAGAGAAGGGTTTTGGCTCAGCTACTTTCATAAAACGTAAAATGAAGAGGTAGTGTGTTTGCTAACCAGTAAAGCGAAAAAGTCTAGGGCAAAGTTTTCAAATAAAATCACTGTTACAGTGTCTTTTCTTGAGCTCTAACATTTGAAAATATTAATTTTAGAACTAAATGTTTACTTTAGTAATGCTGGTGGAGTCCTTGAATTTGAATTACGTAATCAGAGCCTTAATAGTGTGTATTTGGTTACATTCTTTAGCCATTAGATAATTTTGTGGGGAACAAATTCCTAAGGAAGGTAGTATTTGTTTTTCCTCATCAGGATTTTTATAGTAGTTTGTCTTACAGAGCCTCTTCTTTTCTTTTTAGATTTTTTTTGTTGTAGGGCAGGTTTTTGTTGTTATTGTTGTGTTAGCTGTGTTTCTGACATTTGCAGAAATAAATAACCTGCAACTCAAATTAATCACAAAAACTGACATAATTCCTAAATGACAGAGTCTACCTAAAGAAATGTACTCAGATAGTTTAATACCAGCCAGAAGTTTAATGGAGAAAATATCTTCTGCACTTTAAACTTCTTTTCGCCATTGAAATGTAGAAGGTTTTAGAACAATTACTTTTTCAAACCTTTGAAACCACAGGACCCCTTTTTTCAAAAACAAAATTTTATTTCATTCTCCAATATGGTAAACCTTCTGAAACCCATACTGCCCTTCTATACATTAAAAAATATCCCCCTCCCCCTTCCAGCCTTTCTGATTGGCCCCTCTTGAGAATCATGCTTTAAAAACAATGCCACTCTGATTAAAATGGGGAGTGGGAAAGATTGGCTGAGTGGGGCCCTCTGCTTTTGTCCTGTTGTCATGGCCAGAGGCACAGAAGGGTTTGAAACCCACAGTTCTCTCTTGATTATTACACCAACTGTTGATCTGTTAAGGCTTGCACAGATTTGCTTAGTAATTTATACTGTTTTATTTTTTTTTTTTTTGAGATTTTATTTATTTATTTGTAATAGAGAAAGAGCTTGAACCAGGGGATGGAGGGAGAGGGAGAAGCAGACTTCCCACTGAGCAGGGAACCCAACGTGGGGCTCGATCCCAGGATCCTGGCATCATGACCTGAACCGAAGGCAGACATTAAACCGATTGAGCCTCCCACGCAGCCCTATATTTTATTTTTAGACCCATTTAAACTAATACTCATTATATCATTGCATTCTGATCATCTCCCTTTGCCACTAACTAGTATCAGATAGGTGGCTATAGATGAAAAATACAGACTTTCAATAACAACTGTTTCATATGGTGATCTTATATGGTTTTATATGAAATTTAATTCAATAAGTGCTTTATATTTTAGCTTTTCATGTACCCTGCATATTAACCTAGACAACAAATGTGAACAACCCTTGTTATTTCTTTCTTGTGATATAAGCATTTATGTATTATGGAACAGCTAGGTTTCTGACTTCTTTCTTGAATGCTACATGAAAAAAAATTAGATCACCTTTAGCCACTTTGAAAGGGTTTTGATTAAATTAGAAGATACATATGTAATCAGTAATGTGATTTAACATCAGAATTGGGAATTAGTTATGACACCATCACTTTGGTTTTGGAAACAAATGTATGAATATAGAGAGAGACCTGTATTTGTAATTTAATTTCATTATGTAAATATGCTTTAATAATCAAAAATAATTTCCATAGGGTCGTGAATCTGGCACCATTCAGAGATATAGTCTTCCCAATGTTGGTTTAATTCAAAAGTATTCCCTTAATTGTCGAGCCTACCAGTTATCCTTGAACTGCAACTCTAGGTAAGTCTGAAAATTTTCCTCATGTAGTTTTTGGGTTTGGAAGTTATCAACTAGGATTTTTGGATTTATATAAAAATACAAAGATGTGTATTTGTTTTAAAGTTGTCTTATAGTTCATGTGATTTTACTATACTATATTTATATTTCAATAGTTGTATTATACTTTATTTAGATGTTTTTCTTTAATTGGGCAAAATGTAGAAATTCTGATGTAATACTTTTTTTTTTTTTAGTATTTTCTTTTAATATTTTATTGCCACCTTTTTATACAGTCAAGAACATACAATGTATCTGACTCTTACTGATGTAATACTTTAAATTGTTTGCATGTCAGTTGCTTTAATTCCCTTGGATATTTTTTCCTCACAAGGAAGCAAAATGGAGAGTTGTCCAAGTCTTCTATCAAATTTGTAAGAATTTGTTTAAAACCAGTTATTTCTTTAAAGCCATTTCTGCCTTCAGATTCAGATGAACTGATTTTGCAGAACAGTAATGGGTAATTATATTTGTGATTTCTGATCCTCATTTTATAATTTTGTTTCCCTTCTCCAATGCCATTATTTGTAGTCGTCTGGCTATCATAGACATCTCAGGCATTCTAACTTTCTTTGACTTGGATGCTCGGGTAACAGACAGCACGGGACAGCAAGTCATTGGCGAGTTGTTAAAATTGGAGCGGAAAGATGTCTGGGATATGAAGTGGGCCAAAGACAATCCGGATTTGTTTGCAATGATGGAGAAGACAAGAATGTATGTTTTCAGAAACTTGGATCCTGAGGTAAACACAAGATAGGAGCGTTAGCAGTACAGAAATAATAAGCCAGATACCGAAACCGATTTCCCTTTTGTTTCCTTAAGAGGTTTGTTGGTGTTGGTTGCATGAATTTCTGAAAATAAATAGAAACATCTCTGTGGAGTTGTAACGTGTTTGGTTTTAAGTGGGAATAATACTGATTCTTTAAATATTCTCTGCTTTCTCTGAAAGGCACTTCCTAAGCATTTATCTGTTCTTTTTAAAAGATGGAGCCATGGGTCTCTAATATATAGTCTTTATTTTTTCCTTGTCAGAGTTCAGGAAGAAAAGAAAATCAGTAGTAACATTACCAAAATTGCCTCAAACAACCTAACCAAAGAAATGTGGTTTTGAAATGTCTTTGTGCTTTTATTCTCTTTTGCCTCTCTGTCCACCTGAATTTGTGCTGCCTTGGTCTTATGTATATTCATAACCGCTCTCTCAACCACGAATCCTGGCCTTTTTCACCCTGATAATTTTATGAATATGCAAGTGTGGAATGATTAAACTGCCCTGTCTGGAGTATCAGGAAGCCCCTTGCTCACTAATTTTTAAGTAATTTTTGGATTTTCTACTTGCAGCTTACATCAGCTAATTTTTAAGCTGGGAATTTTCCCATCACTTGGTCTGCTCTGCATCAGCTGTTAGCATCCGTGTTTAGGAAATTCAGAATAATTTGCGTGGTCGCCTAATCAAAGCATCATTGAAATAAACCTTTTATGTAATTTTTGGATAATTAATGGATTTTCAGTTTGGAATTGTCTCTATGCTTGCTGTACACAACAGAAGTGAATAATAAGAGATAAGTTGATAAATGCTGTATGTCATTAATTGATGTGTGGATTTACAGTTTGATTTTTGGAAAGAAATTGCATGCTTGGGCCCCTGAGGAGCCGAAGATCTTCTAGAGTAATTTATTTAGTGGGAAACTATCTGTCCCTTTAATATCCTAAATTATTTTCACATTTCCCCATTTTGGCTCTACTCCCAATCTTGGTTGTGAAATGACCTGATATAAATTGGTCCCAAAGGCTTTGTTAAAGCTTTTAGGAGCCTTAAGGATCTTTGTAATTTTTAATCCCTGAGTATGGTTTAAAGGAAAGGCATTCGGGGCTGCTGCATTTAACCTGTAAGCAGGGGCTTCTGTCAAGGGTCCAAGGGAAATTTGATGCTTGCCACAAAACAAGTGTGAAAATTTGACATGTAACCACAAGATTACCCCGAGGAAGGGAGAGGAATACTTTTTGAATGTGGGGGTCCTTTTTCCGTCGTGGGCCCCATGTGTACTAAGTCAGAAATCATATGCCCGGACAAGTAGAGTGTTATGCCTGGCTTTCACAATGTGTGTGTAGCACACATGCTGAGTCTAGCACCAGGGGAAAAGATATCTTGGCCTTGTGCAAAGTGATTCTTAGTTTTAACTGATCGGCTTTTTTTTTTTTTTTTTTCTTTTTGAGTTTGTTTTCTGGCTTGGCGAGTAGTTCAGTTTCTGTTGGATTTAGAGCTCGATGCATTTCTTTCAACCTTACCACTGACTGGATTTCTTTATAAATCCTGCTGTTCTTTCATTCATGAGGACACTGGCTGGCTGTGATGCCTGCTTGGTTAGTTACTGTGCTTTTCATTCCTGTAGCTGCTTATTGACTGATCACGTAAGGACACGCTCTTCGTTTTAAAACTGAATTGACTGGGGCTGCTTTAGGGCATCATATTCTTTTGTTATTCAGGAGATAGGCTATTATTTGACAGATAATCGTTGATGTATTTTTATCCATTTGAGTGTTATTATGAATTCTAGATTCATACTTTTAAGTTGTAGAGTTTTCTTTAGATTATATGTGAAAAAAAGCTGCCATTTGTATGTGAAGTTGTAATTCACTGATAAAGCACATTTTCTTTGAGAATTTGGAAATGAGTATTTGATGTTGATATTCCCTGCTTGATCATTTCTATCTCCAGTGATCCTCTCAAGGTACTAATTCAGCTTTTCTAGTCTTTTTCTTGAATCTTCCCTCTCACTGATGCTATTTCGTATTCATATTCCTTTCATTTCTCATATTTTTGTCACTCACCCTCTCATTTTTACACACTTCTTTACCAAGCAAGGGTTTTGCAAACTTTTGTATGTATACCTTCATATGTGCATAATTATTTATTTGGAAATTATATATATGATCTACTATTTAATACAAGTACATTAGGAATCACATCCCTGAAATAGAAATTTTGAAAGACTGAGAAAAAAAATAACAGGAAGTAAACTTTATTTTAAAATGTCATGGTGTTATGGTTCATGGTACCTTTAGCTAGTTTCTCAAGCATAATGTACACTTTAATAGATTGTGGAATTATTAACTTAGTGTAGGTCCCATGTTTCTTAGTCTTCTTGATAATTTCCATTTTTTAACCGACTTTTTGTCAGACCTGATTAGACTGTCATTGTTTTCACTTTTTAATGTGGCTAACCCCGGAGTCTGTGCGAGGGGTGAGGGAGGTGACTGTTCTGTCTTGTCTTGTTTGCTTGTCCTTGCGTTATTGGTATTCCGCTAATCCACAGATTCTTTGTGGGAGGATTTTTAAGCCACATGTCCAATTTATGAGGGTTAGCTAAGTGAGAAACTATAATCCCTAAATCCACTTAGCTAGGTATATACAAACTTCAGTATGTCACAATATTCTAGGATTGAGGGAATCAGCACTTGCAGGGTACCTGTTAGATTTTACATGTTATGAGACCTTCTGACTTATGTACTGAATAAGAGGACGTAATATAGTATAGATTAGTGATGCTTTAAATACTTTCTTGATAAAAATAAATTTCTTGCTCACTGCCTAGGAGTGTGTCCTGCTTTTGTCAGCCACTGGTCTAAAACTTCTTATTTAGTTGAAATGTGGGTGGATATCTAGTGAATTTTGGAAAATAAAGAGAATTAGTTGAGATCAAGCAGAAGTTGACTTTTTAAAAAAGATTTTATGTACTTATTTATTTGACAGAGACAGAGCACAAGTAAGCAGAGCAGAAAGCGGAGGGAGAGGGAGAAGCAGGCTTTCTGCTGAGCAGGGAGCCCAACATAAGGCTGAGATCATGACTTGAGCCAAAGGCAGCTGCTTAACTGACTGAGCCATCCAGGCACCCCAGAAGACTTTTTTAAAATCTGAATTACACAAATATATGCAGATTTGCTTACATGCCAATAGATTATTTTGGAAACTCTTAATTTTTTTGTTTCTCCTCCTTCCTGTATTTTCTTCCTTTCTTTTTATTTTTGGTATAACTTTTTATCCACACATCATCTTTTATGACTTTTATTTTTTGGCAGCCTTGCTTTGTTTTTTCAGATAGCCAAATATAAAACAATTTTGTAGGTATATTTGGATACACATGTAGTATCAAAATAATCCAGGTGTACAAAAGGCCTTTATCATTTATAAGAAATATGTTATTATATTCTTTTTTTTTAAAAGTTTTTATTTATTTATTTATTTGAGAGAGAGAGAGAGAGAGAATGACAGTGAGAGAACATGAGAGGGGGAAGGTCAGAGGGAGAAGCAGACTCCCTGCCAAGCAGGGAGCCCAATGCAGGACTCGATTCTAGGACTCTGGGATCATGATCTGAGCTGAAGGTAGTCGCTTAACTAATTGAGCCACCCAGGTGCCCATATTCTTTCTTTTTGAATTAAATTTTGTTCTGATTCTCTCTGTGTGTTCATTGCTCATAAAGACATATTATTTGCCTTTACATAGTATAATTTTTTTCAGAAATAAAGGTTTTTTGTAAAAATTTCTCATATAATCAACAATTTTTACTTTTCTTTCTTTCTTTCTTCTTTTTTTTTTTTGAGAGAGAGAGAGAGTACAAGCAGGGAGAAGGGTTAGAGGGAGAGAGAAAAGCAGCTGTCCATTGAGCAGGGAGCCTGATGTGGGGCTCAATTCCAGGACCCTGAGATCATGACGAAAGCATATGCCTAACTGAATCACCCAGGCGCCCTAACAATTTTTACTTTTAAAAAGAATATAATCACTTTAAGACTCAATAAACACATATAGTATGTATGCAAGAGCCTTATTTTTAAACTTTGACACACTAAAACTAAATTTGATTCCATTTTTACCTGTAATTTCCATTTTTTTAGTATCTTCCTATTATAATTTTTGTAGTTTCTACATATAAAGAACTAAGTTTCAGAGTTATAAATTTGATATGTTATTTCCTTTGGATTTTGCTTACTTTCTGTTTCATGATATAGATACACACATATATTTTTTTAAAAATTGCATTCTGATATTACTTCCATTACTAGATATTATCTTATCCTTTCTTGGAGGTAGTAAGTATATTGAGAGTTTATTTCTTTTTGTTTACCTAATATTTATACCTACTTTTTCTATAGAGATTTAGGGCAGCTACTTTACATTGTAATATGCATTTACTACACTTTTTTCTATAAGCCTGTATAACAGTAGAATAAGAGACTTGTGTAACAGACTTGTGTATTTACATATTGGCAAATTAAGTCTTCTTATATAGAAAATCTATCAGAAATGCTCTCTGGCTAATGTTACAGAGGATGGACTTCTCCGGATGGTACAAGATTTCTTTGATATATGTGCTTACATACAAATATAGTGTTTGTCAGTTTTATTAAGAATTAAATTTAATGTAACATTGCATGAATAATAATTATCTCGTGATATTGGGCACTTCTGGATTGAGAAAAATTGGACCGATATTAGCTGCTATTAGGGAATTAATATTGATTACATAAGGTATAATAATAGTAATGTGGCCATGTAAAGAGCATCTTTTTTTTTTTTTTTAACATCTTTATCTTTTAGAGATATGAACTGAAATATTTAGGGGTGAAAATGTCATGATGTCTATAAATTTACTTGATTTACTTTAAAATACTTCAGCCAAAAAATGGACTGAAGCATATTTAGCAGATCGTTAATAATTATTTAGATGATGGGCATATTGGTGTTAATGGCATTCTTTCTACTTTTCTGTTGGTTTGAAAACATTGGTAATAAAATATAAAATCATATATTAAAGGAAGGAAATTTTTGTACAATTTAACATAACATTTGTTTTTATCTTTAAAGGAGCCCATTCAGACTTCTGGATATATTTGTAACTTCGAGGATTTAGAAATTAAATCTGTTCTTTTGGATGAGATAATGAAGGTAATTCTTAAAAAGCAACAGTATTTCTGTCGCTAGCTTGGCTGGGATTTCCTTTTTCACCAGACAGTGTAGTGTCCCTGTTAGGAATGGGGGTTGACCCTGCTCTGTCAGTTGCTCCACTTTTAAACAGGTTCCTTCACCTTTCTGAGCTTCATTTTCCTTTCTTGTTTACAAGCCTCTTTTTTTTTGTCTCTATAAAATGTGAAAATAATAGTACCTATCTTCCAGGATTGTTATTGTATAAGGGAATGTGTAAAAAGCACTCACCACGGTGCTAGGATCATGAGCTCAAAAAATGGTAGCTAGTTGTTGTCATTGTTTCTATATTGTCAGCAGAGGAACTGAAGAAATATTTGACAATTTAGTGTTCTGTAGTTCTAGGATACTTCCATAGCTTTTTGTTTGCAGGGCCACTATCCTATTTTTTTTTCAGGCTTTATAAAACAATCCATTTCTGATTCCAGATACCCTTTTGAACCTCTACTTTGGCCTTCACTGACCATCTTTTGAGAATTTCTTTCTCTAAGACTGTATTGAAAAGAGTTTTACTTTCATTTTGTGCAAAGCATTTACTTTGCCTTATGCAAAAAGGCATTTACTACCATGCCTCGTAGATATTACATAGACTTCACTTTTAGATGAAGAAGGCTCTTAGTGGGTAAAATGATTTGCCAAAAGTTCATCTGTTCATTGACTCAGGAAATGTTTACTGGCAGTCCGCAAGATGCAGTTCCTGGACTCAAGTAGAGGGACTGGGGAGATAGACAAGCAATTCAGCAACCAGACAAGGCATGGGGGTGCTGTAGTCTCTTTGGCAGTTGTATCCCTTCAGAGGTCTGCAGCGAGAGAGCCCTGGGTTAGTTCTGAGTCGGAGTGATGTGAGTAGCACATCGGGTGTTGTCCTAAATGTTTGATGTGTGTTCTCTCTTCTAATTCTCACAACTCCGAGGCAATAAGTTTGATTATTATCTTCATTTGTTTGATGAAGAATGTGAGGCTTGGAGAGATAGACTAATTTGCCAATGACACCCAGTTAGCAGTAGACGGAGACATGATTTGACTCCAAGTCGTCTGGCTTCAAAGCTGGTGTGTGTAATTGGTAGCACTGGCAGAGATCAAGAAGGGGAGTGGTCATGGGGGAGGTTGGCCCCGGTTGTAAGAGGCCTTGTGTGCCTTCTGTGGAGTTTGGACTACATCCTGGAGTCACTGGGGGCGTAAAACAGGAGAGTGACATGATTGGGTTTCTATTTGGGGAAGATGGCCTTGGCTTCCTGGGTGGGCACGGGAGGAGGGGGCACACTATAACACGTTTTAGAAATAGTTGTCACATAGCCAGTGAGCAGTGGCATTGGGATTTAAGCTTAGGTCTCTTTGAATCCAAACCTCATGCTCTTTTCATACTGCTTTCTGTCTTGTGCCAGATATTTCCTGGAGAACTTTTTAGCTTCTGAATGCAATGGTTTAGTTGCAGGGTAGGGGGGGCACACGCAGCTCAGTTCTGGGAACCATTGAGGCGCATGTTTCACTTTTTCTTTTCTTGGAATAAGTAGGATATTGGTGAGTTCATTATAACTGTTTGCCCACTAGCTAGCTCTTTCCTGCAAGGCTGGCCTTCAAAAAAAATTTTTTTTGGAGGGGCCAGCTTGCAAAATTAAGAAAAGGAAAGAGGTGAGGAAAACGGACCCTTTTTCTTTTATTTGTTTATCTGCTGCCCAGCAGCACAGGGAGCAACAGTTTCATTGCTCCTGGCAAGGAAAGAGTAGATTAAGGAGTGAGGAGAGGGGGCTGTGGGTAGAGGCCCTGGCATATGTGTTTTCTGCTCTGATGGGAACCACAGGACTCTGGGTGAGAAGAGGATAGTAGTTCCTGGGAATGTGACATTTAAGCGAGGGAAACGAGGCTGCATAATTCTAAGACACCCCTTCTTCCACCACTGCCTTTTCCCTGTGGGCAGCCTCATAGCCACAGGAGGAACTTCACTTGTGGGTTGTGGGTGTTTTCCAGACAACTTGAAAGACCCACACACTGGAATAGCTTTTCTTCCCATTGTGGTTTACAAGGTGGTACAGTTGTGTGTGTGTGTGTGTGTGTGTGTGTGTGTCTGTTTTACTGGAAAAAAAAACCAAACAAAACACATGCTCTAAAGGCAGCTTTCTTTCTTCTCATGTTTACTTTTAGAATCCCCAACATCCAAACAAGGATTATATAATTAACTTTGAGATCCGGTCCTTGCGAGATAGTCGAGCATTGATCGAGAAGGTTGGAATTGAAGATGCATCTCAATTCATAGAGGACAATCCACACCCCCGACTCTGGTATTTAAAAATAAAAAATCTTCCCAAATGACTGGTGTATGCTTTTAAAGTCTCAGCTCGATCGTCCCCCGCTCTTGTAGTAGCCTTCATGGGGGCAGATGCCCATTCCTGCTCTTGTGTTTAAAATACAGAAATTCCCTTCAGATGTGGAAGTACTCAAAATGAGCATAATATTAAGTGAAACGTGTATAAATGTGTTCGTCGCTTCCCACTGTGTTTGGCAGGAAACAATAGGGATAGTAATTGAATTCTAGTTCCAGACCCGTTTATCGGTAATTGCAATAAGCTTTTCTGTTTCTTTTTGGAATGAAGGCGCCTACTGGCTGAAGCAGCTCTTCAGAAACTGGATTTGCACACTGCAGAGCAAGCATTTGTGCGCTGCAAAGATTACCAGGGCATCAAGTTTGTGAAGCGCCTGGGCAACCTGCAGAGTGAGTCCATGAAGCAGGCGGAAGTTGCCGCCTACTTCGGCAGGTTTGAAGAGGCCGAAAGGATGTATCTTGGTATGGACAGAAGGTAAGTCAGGAAGGTACAGGCTCCCTGAATGCTTCGGCGTCCGTGATCTTCTTGTGCAAATGAGGAAGGTACCGTAGACGAGATGTATCATACCATTTCTTTGGAAAATAATTTCAGTTTGGATGACTGGCTGGGGATTCCACAAGCCCCACATTAATTTACATTTTGTAATTTGGAGGCCGTTTTCTTTTCTGGTTTTACATACATTAGTGACTGACCATGGATTTTTTTTCATTTGGTAGGAAAAACACAAGTAGTTTTTCATTTGGTAGGAAAACATAAGACTACAGAGACTGGGGGCTTTTATCCTTTATTACGCATCCCAATAGTTGGGTTTTCTTTTTTCGTTTAGGCCTTTATTTAAGTTTCTGTTGTCAAGGACCATGGACGGTACTTAGGGATTGATTTTTATTCCTATGTTTATTTTAGACGTACATAAGATAACATAAGAATTTCATTTCAGCTGTAAGCACTATGTCTAATGTTTATTAATATTATTTGTACTTCCAGGAGATCCCTAATACTGCATAAGCCCTGAAAAGAAAGATAAAACCAAATGTGTTCATATGTGTGGTTTTTAAATAAGCCTCATTGTGTCTACAAAATCGATGAAAAGAAATGATTAGTATTTAAATCATTATTTTGCTAGGAAAATTGGAATTCTAGGAAAAGACAAAGCAGGAGATCATGTCCTTTACCCTATTTCAGGTTTCCCCCATTGCCTCTTTCCTGGTTAAGTTTCTAAAGTGTTTGGCAACGTACATCGTCTGGCAGTTCACTGCTGTGTATTCTAGTTCCCTGGGATTGAACCTGGCGCATGGTGGGCAGTTGTTAATATTTGTCAAATGAATGAATAGATGCTGTCGTTTGTAGAGATCTTGCTATTGGCCTTCGGCTGAAATTGGGAGATTGGTTTAGAGTACTCCAGCTCCTGAAAACTGGATCTGGTGATGCAGATGACAGTCTCCTAGAACAAGCCCACAACGCCATCGGAGACTACTTTGCTGATCGACAAAAATGGTGGGTAACCTATGGGGACCACCTTCTCCATTCATGCGGCACTTAATATGGTAGCTGCCTGGGCAATTCCCTGTGATGCTGGGGATATTGAAAGCCGTCCTCCCAGATCCTAAAATTCAAGCAGCTTTAGATCCACACCGAGGAGCAAGAGATCCTTTGCAGTTTTCATACTCACAAAATGTGTGCCTAGCTTCAGGCCGCCTTCTACTATTTAAGACCACAGTGTGCATTTCAGAGACGTTATATGACTTACTTCTGAAAAAGGTATAAAAAACATTTTATATTTGGTTGTTTTATGGTAGATTGTTTTCAGCTATCATTGACTTTTATTCTGAAGTTTTCATTTTAATCAATATGCTTATTTATTTACGTCAGTGTTTGGAAGTAAACCTGTGTATCAGATTACGGCAGTATTTCTTAAGAATATCCAAAGGATGTTGCAGCTAAAATATGCTTCACAGTCGTTAGACTTTTTTCCCCTGCACTTTATATGCTTCAAAGACATACAGTAACTGAAAGTGGTCACTAGAGTAATACTAGTAATTCTAAAGAAGGAACATTTTTGGTGAAAATGCTTATTTACCAGGAGATTCACATTAATTTTAAAAGTTTTTGCTTTTTAAAATTTTCTGTAGGTTGAATGCCGTACAATATTACGTACAAGGCCGGAACCAGGAACGTCTAGCTGAATGTTATTATATGTTGGAAGATTATGAAGGATTGGAGAATCTTGCCAGTTCACTTCCAGAAAACCACAAGTTGCTTCCAGTAGGTATTACAAATTGTAGTTTTTAGAGTTGTTAGGTTATTTTATAAGGTTTTTATGTTACAGTCAGGAAACATCCCCTGCCACAAAGAAAATTTAAAATGAATCTATAATCTTATAGTTTCTTAGATGTGGAATGATACTTTTAGTTGTTTGAATAATATGTCAGTATTACAGAATGCTTGAAAATGGAGGGAAAATTAGTCATATTCCCACAATTTAACATGTTCACAATATTCTCTAGTCTTACCAGTTTTATAAAATTGCTTTTAAAGTTAACTGAACAATGGAGGGCGTGTATTGCATGGAGCACTGGGTGTGGTGCATAGACAATTAATTCTGGAACACTGAAAAGAAATAAAATTTTTAAAAAAAGTAAAGTTAGCTGAACGCCTGAAATATTTCCAGCGAAAATGATTTCTTGTCAGATATTTGCTTCAAAATGATCTGAGCTGTGTGTGTATATATTTGAAATTTGCTATAACAAAAGTTAAAAAAGATAGCTTGACTTTTATTAGGTTATATTAACAATAAAGTATTTAATGTTAAAAGAAACAAAAAGCAGAGTTTTGTGGAACTTTGTTTCAAATGTTCTTTTTAAGTGTCTTAATTGCTGAATGATGTTAATGAGTTTATATTTTATTTGTTTTGTCTAAAATGTAAATTACTGAGTTGTAAAATACTTGTACAGTTAGCCTCTCTAGCTGCAGGGTCTAGACATACGTCAGTTGTGAGTTCTACCTCAAAAATTTTGTCAATTAATAGATGAATGAGTAGTAGAATTCTGATAATTTGGTTTTCTCTATTGTGAATCAGAGCAGTTATCCCCATAATAATGGCATTTTCAGGTACCTTTATTCTCAGTCCTGTGCTTTCTTGAGTAGGAGAGAAACTGAAATTACTAAAAACCCTGGGTATTAGGACAGTGTATCCTACATAAATGTCATCAGTTAGGTGTGTCTGATGATGCAGAAAAGAATGTTGCTATAGAATATCCAGAAAAGTATTCTTACTGAGTAAATACTAAGTAATTATAGCTATAGATAATAATTAAATAATTAAAATGATTAAAAAGTTTTAGTAATGCAAATTTTAAAATCACGTTTTTGGAGGAGCTTTTTAATAATATGGTAAAATATGGTAAAATTTCTTTTTTAGTGTTGTAAACTTTAAATCAAGTGTTTGGAGGCATTTTTAATAATATGGTAAAATGTACATACTATTTAAGTGGGGAATTCAGGGTGCAGAACTATATATAACACGGTCACGATACTTACAGCAGCTCACACATACATACAGTTTCATAGAACAAAGATGTTAGGAGATTACATCAGACTATTGAGATAGATTTCCTATGGGTAGTAAGTTTATGAGTAACTTTACATTTTTGTGCTTTCTAACTTTTTTTTTTTTTACTGTGAGAATGTGTAACTTTATAACCAGAAAAATACAAATATTACTTTAAAAAAATAATTGGATCCAAAATGTACTTTTATGATTTTCCCCAAATACTTTTTTTTTTTAGATTTTATTTGTTTATTTGACAGAGATCACAAGTAGGCAGAGAGACAGGCAGAGAGAGAGGAGGAAACAGGCTCCCTGCCGAGCAGATGTGGGGCTTGATCCCAGGACCCTGGGATCATGATGTGAGTTGAAGGCAGAGGCTTTAATTTAACCCACTGAGCCACCCAGGTGCCCCACCCCAAATACTTTAGAAATGGGAGTAGGGAGAGAAAAGCTCTGATTAAGCAGATATTCAGAAAGAAAAAGGAAATTGATTTTCTGAAAATGGAGTGTAAGCCAGATGGGTATGGTCGGCTTTTGTTGTGGTCTCCCTCCTCACCACTGCCTTGCAAGGGAGCTCTGTTTTGGATCTAGTTTCCTGAACTAACGAATGGCCAGCTTGTCTGGGGTGTTTCTTTGGAGAGGTGTGTGAGAGCGCTGTGAATGTGAGATTTCCCTGAAGCCTCTAACGACGACCATTGATTATACCATCAGTTGCTCTAAATGTGTTTTCACACACTGGTATGGAGTTTGTTCCAGAACTCGACATTTCTGTGAAGTTGCTACTGTACTGGGAAAAGGAAAGAGTGCGGTAAGTTCAGGACCTGGTTAAAATTCAAATCTGCGGCGTGAGCCAGCGAAACACTGGTTTTTTAGCATCCTTTCTGGTTTGTAGCTTCTGTCCCTGTGTATGTTTCAACGAAAAATGACTGTAACCACCGGTCAATTTAATACTCATATATCCCTGTGGAGTTTTGTAAATGAAAATATAAGTGATTTCCTTGGTCTGTGAAATCTGAGAGTAATGTTCTGTCCTTACAGGAAATAGCACAGATGTTTGTGAGGGTTGGAATGTGTGAACAAGCAGTGACTGCATTTTTGAAGTGTAATCAGCCAAAGGCAGCGGTAGATACCTGTGTACATCTCAACCAAGTAAGGAACTGAAAACGGAAGTCCCTGTTCATCCTCTGAGGCTGTCGCCAGTGTAGGGTTGAGGTGAATTTTGTGAAAGGAGCTAGATACACTCTTACTTTGCTGAGGACCTAGAAAATGTTGGAGTTTGCACTTACCTCTTGAAGTGCTACCATTCAGGGTGACCCGCTCATAACTAACTCAATATGGGGACAAACCGTATGCTGCTAGTCTGGCAAGTTTTTGTCTGGAAGTAATTTCATAATCTGTATTTTATTAGGGTTTTGTTTCCAAAGAAGGACTAGTTGATGGTCATTGCAAGAGGAAAGAATTGAGTTACCTTATCAATATTTATTTTGGCAAATCTATTTTCCTGTCTCTTTATAGAAAACATATATTTGGAATTTTTAAGATCCGGAATTTAACTAAAAGTGCAGAATTGTGGAAATTGCTGAATATCAGTGTATTCTTTTAAGTATTGAAGTATTTTATAAAACTCCATTTACTTTTTAAAAATAACTTTTAAATGTTAAATCTGATAGAAGATTTTCTTAACTGATTACCTATTTTGTTTTACTGTAAGCAAATGTAGCTTTTTCTTACTCCTTCTTGGTGCAAAAGTGAATTATAATATTGTGATTATAAACTTCGAAGTTTTCCTTTTCCTTTTCCTTCGAAGTTTTCCTTTTCCTGATGTCTTTCCTAAGCAAATCAAAATCTTACATCATTTAATCATTTTGACACACATTTAACTTATAGAATCTATAGTTGCTCTGATTTTAATTAAACTTATTTAAAAAAATATACCAGTTTTTTAAAAATTTTGATGTAGTATTTTTAATCACTATAGACTTAAAGCTTTATTATATGAACTTTATGACATCTGTGACTATAAATGCTTGGGTAACTGAGTGGTATATTTTTCCCTCTAGTGGAACAAAGCTGTTGAATTAGCTAAAAATCATAGTATGAAAGAAATTGGATCCCTATTAGCGAGGTATGCATCTCATTTATTGGAAAAGAATAAAACTCTTGATGCCATAGAACTCTATCGGAAAGCCAATTACTTTTATGATGCTGCTAAACTGATGTTTAAGGTAATATAATAATCTTGGTAAGTATGTGATATGTTCTAGTTACCAATGTTTTCTTGTGTATTAAAGAAAACATTTTCCATTTTCTTTGAAAACAAATACTTGTGATAGCAAAATCCCTCTGGTTTTATTACTGCTGTATCTATGTGTTATCTTAGTATCGTTACCTTTTACTAAAAGGCCTGTTTATTAGTGTTAGCACCTTATTGGTACCTGAACAATTGAATATTAATCCTGAAGTTAACAAAGAATTACAGAATTTTCAGGGACCATAAAGTATAAATTCCCTTAACTGGGAATTAAATCCTGTTGATAATAGAATTTTGAGTCATTTTAAATGTACACATTTTAAAGACATTACATTTTTTCATAATATGCATTTGGAGGGAAGATGACTAGTATATGGTAATGTATGCAAAATTTACATTGTGTTCTATTTTTTCCCATTTGAGTTAATGAAAAAGGGAAGGGAAAACTCTCCTCAGTCTTCTAAATAAATCTTCATTTCAGAAGGCTGTACCATGTTAAAGTCCTGTTATTTCAGTATACTTGGAACATCACTTATAAAATCTCATGGAAAATGCTTACCCCTTCCATGAAAACTTTCTTCATTGTGACTTAAGAGCATTTGTAATTTTCTGAGGTTGTTATGAGTTGTAACTCCATGGCCAAATGCTAAGGAAAAAATGGAGTTCTTAATAAGCTAAAGAGAAGAACGTGGGTTTTAAAATATTTATCATAAATGGGTGGTACTTATGTTCCATCCCACTGGTTTTCTCTTTTTAGTAAAGATCAAATTTCAGAAATGATTGTACAAATATAATTTGATTAAGGAATGTCTTCCCATATTCTTTAAATGTTTAAAGATTGCAGATGAAGAGGCAAAGAAAAGAACCAAACCGTTACGTGTCAAGAAGTTGTATGTCCTATCAGCTTTACTCATAGAACAATACCATGAACAAATGAAAAATGCCCAAAGAGGAAAAGTTAAAGGAAAGGGCTCAGAGGTAAGGTAGAATGTCACAGAACATGAAATCACCTCATGTGTTTAAGGGAAAACAACAACAACAAACAATCAAACTTCTCTTTATGGACAGGCCATTTAATTTGCTTGTTTGCATTTATTTTCTTAAATGGGAGGAGGAAAAGGCATGACTGACTTGGAATTAATACTCAAATTTAGAAATTTCCACTTAGGAGTACTGAAAATGTTTTCTACAAGACTAATCTGTAGCCTTTGCTTTCTAACCAGTGAGTTTTAGAAACTTTCCTAGAATATGTGTATTATTTTAGGTATAATGAATCTCTTATTAAATTAAAGTTTATACTCCATTCTGTTTTCAAATTTGACCATATCATGGGTCATGGTGTATTGTGTGTTGGATCACCACGATGTACACTTTTACTATCTTACAGTTTTATTTGCCAGCTACACCTGAGTAAAGCTGAAAGAAATTTTTTAAAAATATATTTTTTTAAGATCTTATGTATTTATTTGTCAGAGAGAGAGAGAGAGCGCGCGAGCGAGCACAGTCAGGCAGAGTGGCAGCAGAGGCAGAGGGAGAATCAGGCTTCCCACCGAGCAAGGATCCCGATGTGGGACTTGATCCCAGGACGCTGGGATCATGACCTGAGCTGAAGGCAGCCACTTAACCAACTGAGCCACCCAGGTGTCCCAAGCTGAAAGAAATTTTTGATTATACTGGCTTAAAAAAGATGAATTCTAGTGGGGAAGTTAAATCTGTAATGATAGTTTTGTAATGATAAAATCTGCTTACTTGGGTATTTTAATGTATAACCATTTCAGAAGCTATCTTTATTGGAATGACAGTTGTGGTTGTGCTGACAGAAAATGTGGGTCTGCTTGACTCATAGGCCACTTCTGCTTTGGCTGGTTTGCTGGAAGAGGAAGTTCTGTCTACAACTAGTCGTTTCACAGATAATGCTTGGAGAGGGGCCGAGGCTTACCACTTCTATATACTTGCCCAGAGGCAGCTCTATGAGGGATATGTTGACACTGCACTGAAGACAGGTGGGCATATGACCGAAGGTATAGAATATGTGTAAAAATGATCACTTGAATATGAAGGGCCAGCTCCTTCAGTTTGCCCATATGTTAATTTCAATAACACTTTTATCTATGGGTTTATTTTCGTGTTTGAAATTTGCTATCTGTAATTTGTTTAGTGCTTTCCCCTTTTTGAAGCACTTTTAATTTTTTTTAATACATAAAAAGTAATAATTATGGTTCACATTAAAATCAGGAGTTTGAGATAAGCAAAAAAACCGTCTGTAGCATTCACTATTCTATTCATTTAAAGTTAATCACTTAATAGCTCAGTCCATATGCTTTTGAGTATCTATTTTTTGTTTGTTTTGTTTTTTAAATAATATCAGGAGTATAACAGGCCATACTTTTATGTCCTTTTTGAAAAACATTGATATGTTCTAAGATATTTCCATATTAATAGCTTTCCATAGCATTTGCTTTTTTTTTATTAAAATTACACTGATGTAAAAAAAAAATGACATCTAACAATCTAAGTCAAAACAGAAAAAAATACAAAGAAAAAGGTAAAATAATCTAATAACTTGTAAAATAATCTTCTAACTCCGACATAATGATTGCTAACATTTAGATGAACTTCCTTTTAGACATTTCTTCACTCCTACAAAATTGTAGATAGTTTTCCTTAAAATAATATCATTCATGTTGTTCAGGAGCTTGCTTTATACCCTGTGGTATATGTTGCAGTCGTGTTTCCATGTTGACAAACAGAGATCTGTGTTATCATTTGTATTAGCAAGGGGACTGTAAAGCTTTTTTAAATTGGTTATTATACACAAGAACCATTTTTGTTTTTGTATATTTATAACTGACCTTCACTTAATTTTAACTGATTGCTATGTGGTATAACTTATGCAGTTATGTTTAAAATGGTTGTATTTTATATAACTTATGCACAATTTCTAGACTTATAAGGCAAATTAGAACTTTAGCTTGAGAGTTTTTACCTACTAGGTGAAGAAATCCATATACAATCTATTAATTCTGTAATATATTTTAAAGAAAGATTGTATCTCTAGCATAGAAAAGGTGAAAATGAGATATGGCAGCTGTCAAAATAAATTTTCTGAACTGACAACTTAATAGGCTCATTGTCACTTCTTTTCTTCTCGAAGTTCTGTTGTTTTGGTAAGATAAGCAAAAAAAAAATCTGTTCAAAGACATGCAAAGAAAAAACATGATTTCATGGTGCCTTGCTTTTTTACCAAAAGAAAACATGATATTATCTTGAAAATTATGACTAACAGTGTAATATTAATTTACTTTTTCTGGAAGGCCACAGAAATTTCTAATATATTCATATGAAAAAAAGATATGTTTTGACAGCAATTTTTATTTTTTTGTCTGCGTGTGTACTTCTAACCAGTACAGCATGTGCGTCATTTGGTGGTGTTGAGTTTTGTGGCACCTGAGTTGTTGGCTAGTGTTACAGAGCTATGAGATCACATAACTTACTTCCTTCTACCAGTCCTTTGAACGCCTGCCATTGTTTTTTTTTTTTTAAGTTCATAAAAGTTCATGTAGTTTAAACTAACACAGCTTAACATAGATTCTTTTTCCATGCATGATCATGATATTACGATTACTTTCCAAAATCTAAATTGTCCTCTTTTACCTAGCCCTTCACCTGAGAGACTATGAAGACATCATCCCCGCTGTTGAGATCTACTCTCTGTTGGCGCTCTGCGCATGTGCCAGTAGAGCTTTTGGTACTTGTTCAAAAGCTTTTATTAAACTGGAATCTTTAGAGACCCTCAGTTCAGAGCAAAAACAACAATATGAAGATCTTGCTTTAGAAATCTTCACGAAGCATACTCCAAAAGATAATAGAAAATCTGAATTGGACAGCCTTCTTGAAGGGTAGGCTAATTGTAATTAATGTATATCATTCATCCGATTAGAAGCTGGGATTTCTGTAAGTTTAATAGTGTGATATAATAATATAAGCACTGAATTTTGAAGTAATTTTCCTTAAGATTATACCCTATGTGATTTAGTCTTCTAAGTATATTAATGCTTTATTTTCTCATCGTAAGAAAAGTTTTTAGTTGAAACTTGCCTGGATATGTTTTTTCATTCCTAAATTTTTAAAGTGTAATAAGTAGTTTAAGTAATTAGAAGTTTTAAAGTATAATTCATCATTTTTCTTCTTGTTTTTACAGAGGGGAAGGGAAACTGCCAACCTGTGTTGCCACGGGAAGCCCAATCACCGAGTACCAATTCTGGATGTGCAGCGTGTGCAAGCACTGTGTTCTGGCACAGGAAATAAGTAACTACAACTTCTGTCCCTTATGCCATAGTTCAGTGGGATAAAGAAATGACAAATTCCTATGTCTGTAAAATACATGTAGCATATATCCATAGCTGTGACTATATATATAATGATGGACTTTCATACATTTTATATGAAAACCAGCATCATTATTACATAGTTGTGTTGTTACACAAAATTATATGTATACATAATATATACATGTATATATATCATACAGATGTTATATATACATAACATAATTTTGTGTAAATATGCTGCTATGAAATAATGATGCTGATTTTCATATAAAACGTATGGAAATCAGTCTTATTTCCTATCTGTCTGTCTGTTACGATTACATGATAACTATGAAAATATTCCAAATAAGAAATTTTTCTCACCGTTTCAGGCTTACTGACTCATCAGAAACCTTGGCGGGGTTGGGTGATGAGAAAGCGGGAGTGGGCAAAGTTGAATTTAGGGAATTGACATAATCTGTATTAGAAGGTTAAACAATTGTAATATTAAAATGATCTCTATTGTTAGCTGTGTTTCATTAAGTAAGTATCAAATGCCTTCTATATTTTATTTTCAGAAGTGAGAAGGCACTTCAAGATATTTTTTTATAATTTGAATTGTTTCTAAAGCCTTATTTTTTTGTATAGCTTTTCCTTTTTTATCCACCCTTTTGGCCTCATCTGAGAGATGGCATTTAACGTGACTCTATATTATGTAGAAAACTTGGCTCTTTTTATAATGATAAAATTTATACAACAACATCCATTTTGTAGTTACAGTTTTAGTTGAAATATTGTCTCTAAGCAGGGCCCTTCCTTTAAACAACTCTAGGGTGCGGGGAATGATTCTTTCTGGGTCATGTGTCTGTTATGACTTATCATCATTAATTAAAAAAGAAAAATGGTAACCAGCAATGGGTAATTTCTTAACCTGTTTATGTAACTAACAACGTTCTCTATTTATTTCTCATGAACTTCGTCCTTTCATTTTTGTGGCTGCAGGCTAAACTCTAGCACTGTGTCATCACCATTATTTGCTCAAGTTTGGCTGATGCTTAGTAGAGGTAATGAATAAAAATATGCTGCATTGCTATTGCAGCTGTGATACGTAAATTAGTCACCTCTCTCGAAGTGCTATGTGTTAGGTGCTTTAGAGACAAATTAAGCCTGTCGCAGATTGAGAATAGTGAGCTCTGAGAAGAGGTTTAGAGCCTAGATGAGCTTTCGGCAGTGAGCTTATATGCCTAAATAAAATGAGAGGACCAGAAGTCTTAGAAGTCTCTGTGTTCAAGGGCCTTGTGGGAAGTTACCGTAATGCAATGTTAGCCTCCAAATATACTACAAAGCAAGCCATTCTAGAAGTCATGGAGCAGAAAAGGGTACAGACCAATGAAGATGCTTTAAATAACATGGTTTATTGAATCAATTTGAAATGCACGGTGATGGACAAGGAGAAAGTGACTGGGCAGATTAACACTGTTGTTAGGGTAAGGTGTCAGTGGGGTAGAAAGATTACATTACCTGAATCCTGAGTTATGTTCTGTTCTTGTGTCCCGACTCCCATTCTGCCCAGTCAGCTTCCCCCGCCCAACCCTGATAGTATGGCTATAAAGAGGACTGGAGCTGAGGTTTGATCCACGTGACCCAGTCATATGGAATGTGCCTGAAGCTAGTGATGGACACTTGCTCTATAGAAGAGGCCATGGGGCAAGTATACCAGGTCACAGCCGCAGGTTGCCAGTCTGCTGAGCGGTCATGGATTTGATTGGATTGTATTTCTTGGGCAGAGGACTGGCCAGAGTAAGTGTCACCAATGGCTAATTATATCAAGATCTCACACATATCGAACACTTTATAGGTCTTACGCATATTAGTGTGTCATGAATAGTATGTTGGTTGCCTTTATATTTTTAGTGCCTCTTTAATATGAGGTATGGTCATACATTCATAGTCTACTTACTTTGTCTAACATACTTCATAAATTACCTACTTATTAAGTTTAACACAGTTTCATCTAACTGATTTGTTTTCTTCTATGACTAGTACAGGATATTCTTCCAGATTAGAAAATCACATACTAACAAAAGGATCAACCCTAGGGAATATATCTCCTGTTGAACATAATTACATCTTTTTTTTTTTTTTAAGATGCATTTACTTATTTGAGACAGAGAGAGGGAGGGAGCATGAGTGGGAGGGGCAGAGGGATAGGGAGAGGGAGTCTTTCTTTTTTTAATTACTTTTATTAACATATAATGTAGTATTTGCCAGGGATACAGGTCTGTGAATCATTAAGCTTATACATTTCACAGCACTCACCCAATGTCTGTAACCCAGCCACCCTCTCCTATTCCCTCATCCCCAGCAATGCTCAGTTTGTTTAGTGAGATTAAGAGTCTCTTACGGTCTGTTTCCCTCCCAATCCCATCTTGTTTCATTTTTCCCTTCCCTACCCCCCCACAACTCCCCCACCCTGCCTCTCAAATTCCTCACATCAGAGAGATCATATGATAATTGTCTTTCTCTGGTTGACTTATTTCGCTCAGCATAATACTCTCTAGTTCCATCCATGTCGTTGCAAATGGCAAGATTTCATTTCTTTTGATGGCTGCATAGTATTCCACTGTGTGTGTGTGTGTCTGTGTGTGTGTGTGTATCACATCTTCTTTATCCATTCATCTTTTGATGGACATCTAGGTTCTTTCCATAGTTTGGCTATTGTAGACATTGCTGCTATAAACATTCGGGTGCACGTGCCCCTTCAGATCACTATGTTAGTATCTTTAGGGTAAATACCCAGTAGTGTGATTGCTGGGCCATAGGGTAGCTCTATTTTCAACTTTTTGAGGAATCTACATGTTGTTTTCCAGAGTGGCTGCACCAGCTTGCGGTCCCACCAATAGTGGAGAAGGGTTCCCCCTTCTCTGCATCCTTGCCAGCATCTGTCCTTTCCTGACTTGTTAATTTTAGCCATTCTGACTGGTGTGAGGTGATATCTCATTGTGGTTTTGATTTGTATTTCCCTGATGCCGAGTGATGTGGAGCACTTTTTCATGTGTCTGTTGGCCATTTGGATGCCTTCTTTGCAGAAATGTCTGTTCATGTCCTCTGCCCATTTCTTGATTGGGTTCTTTGTTCTTTGGGTGTTGAGTTTATTAAGTTCTTTATAGATTTTGGAGACTAGCCCTTTATCTGATATGTCATTTGCGAATATCTGGGAGAGAGTCTTAAGCAGACTCCACACTGAGTACAAAGCCCTTCGTGGGACTTGATCTCATGACCCTGAGATTGTGACCTGAGTGGAAACTAAGAGTTATATGCTCAATGGACTGTGCCCCTTACTTACATCTTTCTATAAGACTTTCTCTTTTCAGGATAAAACTATTCTCTGCTTCATCAGTGGAAGAGAAAATCTTAAGGATGTAGGGTGAAGGATTCCTTCATGCAGAAGGATTGCATGTTCAGAGTTCTGATTCTTAGTCCATGGTCTAATTCCTGATACATCTTTCTCTTTTTCCTTTCCCATCCCAGGAATCAGCTGAGCACTCGGTTAGATTGTCATTCCTCTAGACCTTACTGTACTTGTTGATTACATTCCCAGTTACTCCAATTCCAAAATCAGCCGTTGGCTCCTCAAGCCTTTCCTAACATATTTTTGGGAGCTCTCTTTCAGAGGCTTCTCATTTGCCATGAATTCCATGTTGCTGGAACCCTAGAATTTTTCTTCCAACAAATTATTTCAGATAGATCCTGACTTGCTGTCACTACCTCTTGTTCAGTTTAATTCAGAAACCACAGTCTCTGAAAACTGTTAAACTTTGTATACCTAATTATCTATATGTAGATGTGTGTATACAGACATATCTTTTCTATTATTGTGACAGCTTATGCCTGTTTGGTATTTATATCTCTGAAAGTTTTAGTGATCTGCCATAATGTCTTGGGGGCCTTTGTCTTGCTTAAAAATAGTACTAGGGAAAGACCTATAGTGTGAGTTGACCTAATTCAGTTTGTTCAGCATGAAGGAAATTTCAGGATAACCCACCAACAAACTCTGTCCTGATGAAAGGAGCAAACACAAGTAGAATTGTCTGTATACAAATAGTTGGGGAGAAGTTGGGCAAAATGAAGCATATATTGAAGACATACAACGAAGCAGTGATATTGTTTCTCTTCCTGTAAGAAGCATGTCTGACTCCATTTAAGTAATGCTGAGTTGTTCTTTATCACAAAACTCGGCCTGAATTATGTGAAGTTTCAAAACAGAATTATATTACATTTCAGAGTTTCAAAATACTTTGATAGGTCAAAGTATTGAGATGATGGGACTAACTAATAAAGTTTATAGTGATAAGCAATGTGCTTATCAAGCAACCGAATAACATTGTTGACCTGCTATCATGCACAAATGCTGATTTTATTACTTTTTTTTTTTTTGCTAAAATACATTTTGAAATGATCTTTTTGTATTCTAAAAGCTGAGATTTTAGGTTTTGTGTGGCATTCAGTAAAAAAAAAAGAAAAAAGTATTGATGTAAAAATGACTTGTATTTATCCCATTTCCTTTATCTATAACTTAAGGATAACATGGTATTTGTTTTGTTTTGATTTAAATGTTCTGGTGGGGGTTGGTTAGGAAAGTGTTGGGCTTCAGAGTGGACAGGGGAGAAAGGGACAAGGAGGTCCAGTAGATGTATAATGTCATATTTTGCTACCAAACAGAAAAAACAACTTAGAAAGGTAATAAGTAAATGTCAGATGACTGGAGATTGCAGTGAATTACTCTAGAAGTCATACAGAGTTCTCATTTAGAAATAGGGAGAAATTATTTTAGCAGAGTTTTAAGAGAACATGGGAAATACTTATTTGATAATGTTGTAGCTCCAAAATATTGCTACTGAGCTTCTAAAATGAAAATGACAATATTATGTTGCCCCCTACTGTCTATTCTTATGATTATTCTCAAGTTTTTTTAAAGAAATTATTTTTTGAAAATAAACATTTTTAAAGAAAAGTAACATATATCCAACTACAAAAATACATAAAGAGCTTTCATGAGTGATGAGAAGTGAAAATGGCCTTAATAACCTCTTTAAAATTAAAGGCATTAATTTTAGTTGAATTTAGAAGGAAAAAACAGGTCAAATTAAATTGCTGTTACTGCAAGTTTTCTTCATGACATTAAAAGACTTGGAGTTAATTTTTTATTTACTCATTTCTTATTTGGCATAGCTTAAATTTCTAGTTCGTAAAATCTAGAGAAAAATGGGATACCACTCACACATCCTGTCATAGCTAAAACTAAAATTACTAAGTAGCGAAAGGATATGGAACAACCGAAACCCTTATACACTGCTGGTGCAAATGCAAAATAGTAGACCCATTATGAAAAAAGTTGAGTTTTAGAAGTTCTCTATATATTCTGGGGGAAAATGTATGTATATGTGTGTGTTTGTGTATTTTTTCCCCACTGCCTTAGTCAACAAGAGAGAAGCTTTACTGAGGCCATGGGGCTCAGGCAAGTGGTGGCCCTATAGGGGAAGGAGGAGCCCAAGAAGAGAGTTTATTTGACTTTCTTCTCAGGGCATGGGTGGTTGGTGTCCCCGTAATTTTTGTAGCAGCTGACAGAATGATGTTGTAGGCAAACTTAGCACTTCCAGCAGACTGTCTTGTTGCAGCTGTAATTTCTGGGTGAGCTGGCAAAGGGGAGGCTTGTTGATGCCACTTGCCACGCAAAGCACCACCTGCAGGTGGAGTCTATGAAGATGGATGAGAGGGAGGGACAGCAGCTGAGCCTGGCCCCAGCACTGAAATCCTAGGTAGGCCCTCCAGTGTCCTCTAGACCAGAGCTTCTCAAGTGTGACAGAGACACTGTGTCGGAATCCTTTGTGTGTCTTAGCAATAGGTGGACACACCAGCCCAGCATCTCTCACATTTTCATATCAGACTCATGATTTTTGATGTTTTCTCCCATTCTCTGGGTTGTCTTTGTACTGTTTATAGTCTTAATGGCACAAAAGTTTTAAATTTTCATGAAGTCCAATTTGTTTATGTTTTCTTTGTGTTTGCGGTCATATCCAAGGAGTTGCCAAATCCAGTGTCACAAAGCTGTTGCCTTATGTTTTCTTCTAAGAATTTTGTATTTCAGCTCTTACATTTAGGTTTTCGATCTATTTGGAGTTAATTTTTTGATATGCTATTTCCATCCAACTTCATTCTTTTTCATGTGGTTATCTAGTTTTTCCAGTAACACTTAATTGAAAAGACTGTCTTTATGCCAATACCACAGTGTTTTGATTGCTGTGGCTTTGTAGTTAAGTTTCAAAGTGAAATGGATTCCCTTCGACTTAATGGTCCCTTTAACTTGAACATGGGATGTCTTTCCATTTATTTATGTGTAGTTTTTTTCAGCACTATTTTGTAGTTTACATTGTACAAGTCTTTCACTTTCTTGGTTAATTCCTAAATATTTTATTCCTTTTTGATGCTATTTTAAGTAGAATTGTTTTGGTAATCTCCTTCTCTGGATTGTTTTTTACATAATTATTACTTAAAAACACTGCACTTAATAAATCACTCTCTGGGTTTCCCTTTGGCAATAACAGCCAGGGAATGTAAACTAACATAACAGACCGTCAGCACAAAATATTATTTAATGGATCCTTACACTATTCCAGAGGCCTGAGAAGTGTGCAGTCTAGGCTCTTGGAGCTAATAAATGGTAATCTGAATTCGGACAACTAAGCTCGAGGGATTTCTACAGTGTCTCAGAGTAACCGCAGCCACCCTCTCCCAGATGTCTTGCTAAGAGCGGACGCTGGAACCCCGAGGGGCGTCAGAAGCTGCGGGCCCCTAAGCCATTCGTAAGAAACCAAGCTTGCTCCAGCTTCTGGCATCGTAGGGCTCCCTCCCCCAACAACTCGCTGTGACAAAGGACAAGCTCTTCGCAACATCAGTCGACAGACACGGAAACCAGTTTGGGCCCATCAGTCCACTGCTATTCTGGAAAAGGAAGCAGGCGGAACCGGCAGCAATAACGGCGCCGCATTTCAGAAGAGCCCGTCCAGGATTTCCCCGGCCGCCCGAGTTCCCCGCCGGCGCCGTGAGCTGGATCTCGCGAGATGATGGGTCCTCCGAACGTACAAACTTCCCCCTTTGCTAAGCGCCGAGGTTTTGCGGTCAAATTAAATTCCGGAGTGCGGAAGTGGCTCTGTGGTGCCACCTCTAAACGCCCAGAAGTCAACCCCCTTTGCACGGAACGCTAGGCCTCCGACCGCTATGGATGGGCAGCAAGGGCAACAAAGCCACGCGACGTTGGCACTCGCCCAAGCTCACTTCGAGAAGGGCGACTACGCCGAGGCCGAGGCGCTGTACTCCGCTTTCATTCGCCAGTGCGCCTGTGCAGGCTCCGTGGGCTCGGCGCCCGGCAGGTAACTATCGCGAGAAGTGGGGTCTCGGCGCCTCCGAGACGCGGGTGGCTGGGGATGTCAGGTCCACGGTTCCGCCGCCTGAGCTACCCCGGACCGGAGATGCACCGGGCGGAGCGTTGGTCTTTCCAGAGGGCGGCGAGGGACGCGTGCTGCCCTCCCCCCGGGAGGTCTCCTACGTTACTCACTCTGACCCAAGACTTGGAGCAGATAGGGCTTTTCCACCTGCCATTTTAACGGGCGGGTGTCTGAGACCTGGAGACGGCGAGGTGACTCGCTAGGACCCGGGACCGCTACTCCGGTCGCCACATCACCGCAGGAGTGCTTCGTTTTTCGTGTGTGTGTGTGTGTGTGTGTGTGTGTGTGTAGTGGGGGAGGATATCACTCGGCCTAAATACTACCATTTCACCCCACAGTCATCCATGGATATTTCAAAAAATGCATTTCTAAATATTAAGGATTCTTACGGAAACAACCACAGTATCATTATTATTACATGATTCCTTACTAATCATAAGTAATCCTTACTAATACTAAATATGCAGTCAGTGTTGGTTCCTGATTGATTAATAACGTTTTTGTTTGGCTGATGTGTTTTTTAGCAGTTGGTTCCCGTCAGGATATACACCAGGTCTCTTCATCTGTAAGGCTCCCCTTCCTTTTTTTTCCCCTTGAACTTTGTCGAGGAAGCCAGTCCTGTGTTTTGAGAGTTCCCCATATTTTAGATTTGCTGAAGTTATTCCCCTGATGTCATTTAATACGGTCCCCTGTATCCTATACTGCTTGGAAGTTGGTAGTGAAATCCTGAGGTTTGATCCGGTTCAGATCCAGTATTAGGGCGATCATATGTTAGGTGGTGCCCTGTACCTCGATTAGAAACCTTATAATGTCTTTCTGTGATATTAGCGACTTCACCTGCTAATACCTGCTTGCCCAGAGAGTCTTGGGTTTATGCCTGGATGTGTAGCATTTGATGGTCCTCCAAGTTTTGCCTTTGTTTTTGTTGATGGAGTGATGTGGACTAGAATGAGAAAACAGAGGAGTAGAATGAACAGCTTTTTGACAAGTTTTGAATTGTCTGCACCATCACTCTTCTCTCCCTTCAAGGATTTGGTTTTTCTTGACAGCATGCCAGCTTGTCTTTTGTATGAGACTTACAATTTTTTTTCAAAGATTTTAAAAAATTTATTTGACAGAGAGAGACAGTGAGAGAAGCAACACAAACAGGGGAAGTGGGAGAGGGAGAAGCAGGCTACCGGCTGAGCAGGGAGCCTGATGGGGGGGTTCAATCCCAGGACCCTGGGATCATGACTTGAGCTGAAGGCAGACGCTTAATGACTGAGCCACCCAGGAGCCCCGAAACACAATTTGCTAAACTCATGGAATTAAACCAGAAAAATAAAATTCCTTTCATGTTTTGATAATACACCAAGGTAATAGTTAATAGAAATTTCTGAACAGGCAATAAGACAGTAGCACCATCCCCTGAACCTCCCCCACCCCACCAAAAAAAGATTAGTAAACAAAAAATGTAGTTTTCTATCATTTCAAGCTCAAAGAGTAGACTTAGCTACTAGGTTTCAAAAAGTATTCGTCAGCAATAGGTATACTGACACCATCTAGTTCCTTTGTACATTTAACCTAAGAGCACCAGTGTGTGTTTATGTAATATCTGCTTCTTACCAATGCCGGAAAGAAAACCTCCATGGTTTACTAGAAGGTCGCTCAGCATGCCTGAATGAACCTTCTAATTTCCTTATAGTTCTGAAATTCTTCTAGGAACTCATGAATTTAAAATGAATTCTGTCATTTCAGATTTTTTTCCTTAAATAGGTCTTTTAGCTTAAATTTATTTTTTAAAATAATGGGTCACTGAACCATTTTGAAGAAGCATTTGCAGTTTTTGCATGCCTGTCACTCTGAATGGTTTACATTTTCTTTTCATATCCCAAAGTGCAGCCTTAGTCATAAACCTAACTTTCCTTTTTTTTTTTTTTTTGCTAAAGCTTGCAAATGTAAAAAAATCCACATTTGTATTAGGAAGTTAAATTCTAGTATAAATACTATCATTACAAAAATCTTAGTATTATCAAAAACATTTTGGCTTCAGTAGTTAACCCACATCTTTAAAATATGAAGCAGTTTCCACATGAAAAGTAGGCTTTTAGAATTTGTTGTAATGAGATCTAATTCTAGACCAAACTTTCTATGATCCTCGGAATATAAGAAACTCACAACAAAGTTTCGAAGCTTAAAAACTGATGGTCTGAAACCTTTCTGGAGTCCTGAGGCTGCATTTTTCTTAAAACCCTTTATGGGGCAGCAGTTCACCTAGTATCATAACAGAGAGAGTTGAAGCAGTCCTCCAGTTTCAAACCTGGTGCTAGTGGCGTCCAGACGTGGTCTTGCACCCAGTCTCTGTCATAGCTCCCGGAAGCAAGTTTTCTCATGCTGCAGTAGTTTTGTCCATCATTAGTAAACTTAGACTTGAAGGAGACCCCTGTGCGTACCTCTTATGGTAGCAGTGGTTGCCGTGCCTGTCCTATCTCAAGGATCTAGAAATTAACAGAAGTCTCTCTTGCTGGCACTGACAGCAGTCACGATGTGTTCTGAGGACTGTACTTTGTACTGGGGGCTTAATGAAGAAATGACAGATGAGCGTAGCCTGCACCTGTTCTGTTTGATTCAAATGTGAGAACCACTTAGGAAAAAAAGGAAAACAGAATTGTCTCTGACCTGGAGCAGAGTCCGTTCATGTTCTCTGCATGAATTGTCTGGCAGGGGAGGGGTGACCTGCTGAGCTGGTGGCTGGTGGGAGAGCCCTTGCTGGAGACCCTGCCCACTCACAGATCCTGGGGAAGCCTCTGGAGCTTTCAGAAGCAGAGTCCCTTCGGCACACGGGACCCCCAGAATGAGCCTAAGCCCCGATGTCCTCCTCGCAGGAGGCCAGTGTGGCCTTGCTGGGGCGATCGTAGCTAAGATGAGAGGGAGGGCCGCTCTGTCCCCTCCTTGGGCAACAGCATGTTGATTCTTCACTTTTGGTCAGCTTGTATTTCTTTACTGATGAAACATGATTTAAAAATCTCATTTTTGGTGGGCTCACTTAAAAATCACATTGATGATTCAGTTTGTGATACATCCATTGCAAACTGGAGCTCTGGGCTGGCTTTTCCTCCTGGCTCAGGGTGAATCTGGTCTGTCTTCTTTGCCCTGCTGGCTGGCGCGTGCTTAGAAAATGAACAATTTTTGAATGTTGCATTCTGTGAAACAAGTTGACAGTGCACGGGGCTCTGAACACACTATAAAATGAATGTGTTTTTTGGACTGACAGGGTAGCACTGCCACGCTATAAGTTAGGTAAAGGGATTAAACAAGAATTGATTCCTCTGCCTCTTTTTTTTTTTTTAAAGATTTTATTTATTTGACGGACAGAGATCACAAATAGACAGAGAGGCAGAGAGAGAGAGAGGAGGAAGCAGGCTGCCCATTGAGTAGAGAGCCCGATGCAAGGATCGATCCCAGGACCCTGGGATCATGACCCGAGCTGAAGGCAGAGGCTTTGACTCACTGAGCCACCCAGGTACCCCTGATTCCTCTGCGTCATTTCTTTGGATTTCGTTTCTTCACTTGGTTTTTCCGGTGTAGATACCGCATATCACAGGCTACAAAGCTGGACAATACCCAAAAGAGAATGAAAGTGGAAATGAGAGGAATTTGGTAACACACGTTTTTAATGTGAACTCTTTGTTTAAAGCAAATGCAGCCCTGAGGATTTGGCTACTGCCTACAACAACAGGGGGCAAATCAAATACTTCAGGGTTGATTTTTATGAAGCCATGGAGGACTACACATCGGCCATACAAGTCCAACCCACTTTCGAAGTTCCGTATTACAACAGAGGGTTGATACTGTATAGGCTGGGTAAGAATTATCTTTTTTCCCTTTTGCCCTTGACTTTATGTTATGAATTCAGAGCCCTCAAATGCGAAACTAATGTAGTAGACATCAAGTCTTAATGTCACATAAAATTTGGGTGTAGTGCCTGGAACAAAGGAAGCATTTATTTTAGACTTCTGGTAGGCTTTACAGTGGAGCATTGGGGTGAGGATTGGACCTGGAGACCGATGAGAGTGACCGCGTTACTTTGTGCCTGTGCATTCCCAACTGTGAAGTGAGCTCAGCACGGATGATCACCTGTGGAACTTTTCTGAGTTAAAATTTTTACAGGCACACAAGACAATATAAAGTGAAGGGGGTTTAGATCCTTAGATTAAAGGACTGTAGGTACTGTTTCTTTTTTAAAGTGTTAAAAGGAATACCAATTTTCTGTTCCTTAATGATAGGATTTTGTTGAGATTTTATGATGTTTTATGCTATTTCTCTGTTAAATCTCAAGAAATAAACCCAGAGTCAATTTTAAGTGTTCATTTAAAGCTAATTTAAAAATTTAATTTTAATTATTCTGTAAGGACATGCAAAATTACTTTGATATACACATCCATATCTCATTATTAAGAAGAAAAAAATCCTTTACTAGGTGTGTTTGAAAGCTCATAAATACAAAAGCACGTGTATCTGAACTTTGTTATGAATAATATATAGAAATACTCAGTTTTATTATTCTTTTTCATTTTTTGGGTTCTGGTACAGGATACTTTGATGATGCTTTGGAAGATTTCAAGAAGGTATTAGACTTAAATCCTGGATTTCAAGATGCTGCTTTGAGCTTAAAACAGACTATTCTAGACAAAGAAGAAAAACAAAGAAGAAATCATTGAAAAAATTTTTGCGAGTTTTAACTTAATTAAAATATTGACTCATGACCCTTATAATACCTGGCATCTCATTCTTTATAATGTAAAGTAGGTGTTGAGTCATTACTTTTTTTTTTTTTTTTGGCGACAAGCTATTTTAATATATATTTAAGATGAAGAGATTCATGCCTTAGCACTGAAAGTTAAATAATATATTTAAAGAAGTTAATTTCAGCTTGAGCAACTGTTGAATAACTGCTTTTTGTAAAGTATAAATAAATAACATCAATGCATAGTTGTATATGATTACAGTAAAATATTTAAAGAAATGTGTGACATTTTCTTCATTAATGTTATATTTTTTATTATTTTCATTCCCAACTTTTTATTTTAAAAATTTGACATCTGGACTGAGCCACCCAGGTGCCCCTTCTCTTGGCTTCTATTCTCTTTTCCTTACTCTTGACTGGGGTCGGATGTAATATGAAAAAACCAAAAACCAAAAAACAAAAACCAAAACTCCGTAAAAGAATTTGTTTAGTTTCTCGAATTCAGTGATTCTTCATCCTTTGTCAGAAAAAAAAAAAAAAAAAAATCACTGAGGGTCAGATTCAGTACTTGCTATTTAGAACCCAGATGCTTATTTTTATCTTGTCTTATTACTGGAAATAACTGAAGGATAATATATTTTTATCTCTTGATCAAAACTTTAGGTGTTACACAGATTCTAAATTTCTCATTTGCTAAATAACACCTTTGTTATGTGCCTTCAAGATATTCTATGTGTGCTGTTGCTCTGATTTCTCCTATTTTAGCATTTCTACTAAAAATATACCCAAACTGTGTCATCTTCCAGCCTTTCTCTCCCTAAAAACAAGAGAGAAAGTTGTGGTTTGTTACAAAGTAAGGTAAAAGAGTAAATGGATAGAAGTTACTTCTGAGCTTAGATAATTACTTTTACACCAACAGAAAACCTGGAGCTATTTATGCCTTTTTTTTTTTTTTTTTTCTGAAATCCAGAACTGAATGAAGCCAACGGATTTACTTTCTGATAGCAAACTACAGTCGGCTGGTGGAACAGGAAATTCTTTCCCAGTCAGCTTTTAGTCATTACCGATTTTGCCCTCTCCTGGATCTTCTCTCTTTTTTCTGTCTTTCACTGACTTCTCTAACCTCCCCTCACTCACTACATAGTCTTGCCCCCCACTCCCATCATTTTGCTGCTCTGAAAGTTTTTCTCAGTGGGTGTGGTGGAAGCCAACCTACCTTCAGGGCAAATCAATTTGGCATTTGCATGAATCTTTGTAACCTCTCTGCCAAACCTAATTCCCCCTTAAAACTTTAACTCAGTTTCCTAAACCTCTTTCTTGCCTAACAAACTTAATTTGTCCCTAAAAAATGTTTCTAAGTGAAAAGCCATTACGTGAAAAAAAAATGGCCATTTTTAATTTAATTTTTTTAAAAAAGATTGTATTTATTTATTTGACAGAAAGAGAGTGTGTGAGTGCATAAGCAGGGGTAGCGACAGGCAGAGTGAGAGGGAAAAGCAAGGAGAGGGAGAGGCAGAGCAGGGAGCCTGATGCCGGGCTCAAACCTAGGACCCTGGGATCATGACCTGAGCCGAAGGCAGACGTTTAACTGACTGAGCCACCCAGGCACCTCAAAATCCGTTAATTTTAATGGAAAAAAATTATGAATTCCATTTTAGCCCAAGATACCCAAATACTTTTCACAGTTAGAAAAATATATTAATTGAGCAATTAAGACAAGTGTAAGTGAGTACTAGCAATTTGAAATTACACAAGTACATTTACAATAATTTCATCAGGTGTAATGGCATGAATGCTAACTACACTCATTTTTTTTCTTTCTGTACAATTTTTTAAAGGACTTAAGTGAGATATAATTTGCACAGCATACAGTTCACACTTAAAGTGTACAGTTCAATGTTTTTTAAGTGCATTCAGTTTCTCTACTGCTTTTAAAACCAATTTTTCAAGGTTTTTGGGTCTCATAGTCCTCTTGCAAACTGCACTTGCTGAAGTTATAACAGAAAAACACTTTTGGGGGGCGCCTGGGTCGCTCAGTGGGTTAAAGCCTCTGCCTTCAGCTCGGGTCATGACCCCAGGGTCCTGGGATCGAGCCCCACATCGGGCTCTCTGCTCATCAGGGAGCCTGCTTACTCCTCTCTCTCTGCCTACCTGTGATCTCTGTCTGTCAAATAAATAAAATCTTTAAAAAAGAAAAAAGAAACACACTTTTGGGCAAATGAAGGACTACACATTACAGAGTCCTTCACAATACCAAAGAGCTTACAGACACAACAGATGGAGGGTCCCAAAGGATCCTCTCATCCTGCTAAGTAGCGCAACACCAACCGTGCTGGGGAAATGGGAGGGTATGCCTCGTTTGAGGCTAAGACACGGAAATTTCACTCTTCTTTTAGCACATTTTAATTACCGTATTTGAGTGAAGAGGTTGCTATTTACAAAAACTGTTGAGAAACATGTGGTATAACTTATCAAAATCCCAGTGAAAAGTGAACTGAACGATCACTACATGAACTAATTGTGTTACTGTGATAGCTTCCAGGTAAATTCATGTTTTGGTGTTTTCTGTATTTCTCGAAAATGCGGCAAATTATGGGAAAGTGATTCCAGTTTACATGGCATTTGGTCAGAGAGATTTGTTAAATTTCACATCTAACATTAGGAGACTTAAAAAAAAAAACACTGTTATGTTCTTTTCAAAAAAGGAAAGAAGAAATATTTTTTTTTTGAGATGTAAAGCCATTGGTAAGATTTAAAAACATAGTTTATATCTCTTCAAATCATAAGGAGATAAAAGGGCACATCCATATAGCAAAAGACAAATGAGAAACACCCACAAGGGAAGCCCCAAAAGCAGAAATTATGAGCTGTGAGTGTACATTAACACAGTGAGGGAAGAACTCAGCAGGACGCTCCCAGGCTTGTGTCTGTCAGCATCTCATCTCACATGCAATAATGCAGGGAAAGTCTTATTTTTCATAGAGGATGAAGCCGAGGCTAAGAAATGCAGTAACTTGCCCAAAGTCATGTTCCAAAATCCATGAAAACATTCGAAACTGTAGTTAGTTGATTTTTGTTGTTGGCATCAACTCAAAGCAGACATGAGAACTCTTTTTTTTCCCCTTTGATCCTGATACAAAATTTAAATTGCCTGTGAGTTGTTTTAGCATCCATCAAGGTGAGTAGCAAAACAATATTAAAATTAGCTTTTACCATGGAACATTATTGCAATTCTAAACTTGCTTGTTGGTATTTTTCCTTCCTGATTGAAAACAGACACAGAAGATGGTGAAAAGCAGATTAATATTAAGAGCAAACTCCATTTGGAAAATGGAAACCCTCCGCTGCCAATATGTAAATTTGTATCTTATGTTAAGAAAAAGTATCCAACATCTATAAGCAAGGCAAAAGGAAGATTGCATATCCTTTCAATATGCTGAGCGCAGCCTAATAGATCCACCCAGGGACTATTAAATTCTCTGAGATTACATGTAACTTACAGATTTTTGTCCAGAGAACATGCAACTGATTTCTTTCTGGTAGAAATGGTATCATGGTTTTATCACCCTGGAGGACATTAACTAGTTATGATTCTAGCTTAACCTAGTGACTTAATTCCCCAATTAGTCATTGACTGTAAATACTCAGTTCCTTAAATGCTCTTTGACCATCCGGCTGGTTCTCTCAATCATGAGTCAAATAGATATTTGTCATGTGTTCATTCTGTTTTCTTAGAAGAGTCATGCTTAGTTTTAAACAGTTTATATTTGGACACTTCTATTGAGAAAACAAAACCAACTTTAATAGACTTTGCCATTATATAGTGTTTTATTTCTCACAGGACTAAGAGAAAAGAGGGACTGGAATTTTCTACTGCCTGTTCATTTGAAATTTCAATGATTCTTGTTTGGATTATGAGAAGTTGAATTGAGCTCCGACTGGAGCAGAGTATGGGGAAGACCTTAACCTTAAACTGCAACACAGGTAGGTACTCCTTTGAAAAGTAGGCGAAAGGGCAGAGAATGTAGAAAACAAAAGCCCCCCCACCCTCCACCCCCAGGCACTTTCCTGTTCTCACGTGGCAAAAGGGGCCAAAGGAACCACTCTGAAGTTGTATCTATCCTTCCAGACCTTTCTCGATCGATGGACAAGTACACAGACATATGTGTGCACGGCCATGCACAGAATCATGGCACACGTATCATTATTCAGTCATTTAAATGACTGCTGATGTGGGACATTCTTCTCAGTAAGAACATAGCAATTGGCCTCATTCTGCTTGGACCCATGATGCGTGCCGATTTTCTGATATAAAATTAATAAGGTCTACGGTAATAAAATTCAAAATTTAAAAATTAAAACCATACAGGAGGGCTAAGTGGAGACTAAGCCCGACTCCTCCAGAAGTAACCTCTTTAACCAGAGCAACTGGAAACAAAGTGTCAAACCGCTCACTTTCCTGCTCCAACCACTCACGTCTTTAAAACCTCAATTTGAGTTCTTTTCACCACCTTCGCGTAGATCTGTGCCCTCTAGGCAATTTTGGCCAGTTTGTACCAGGAACACCTCTGACTGTATCCTCTTGGCACCATGTCTTCCTGAACCTATTTCCACTTTTATAGAGTGCTCTCTTTAAGATTGGAGTTGGCGACAGTGCAGCCTGAGCTTGTCCCAGACAGGGCTCTCGGGGCGCCCCACTCTGCTCCCTGCTACCACCCCAGGCCCACAGGACCCCCTGCTCCCCGCCACCCCCAACCTTTTCTTTTTGCAGGTCTCCCAACTGGTCTGCCTTGGCTCTCACCCTGGAGTGGCTTGTCTGTCCGAGTAAGCGGCAATTTCCCTAAAGGCCTTTGTGCAGCTGCTCCCTCCCGCCCCTCATTCAACCTCTGGCCCTCTCCTCCTTCAGGCCTTTGATCCTCTGTCCCCAGATGGTGGGGCCCTCTTCTGATTGCCCTACGGAGACACGCAAATCCCCATCACACATCTCACCTCTGTCTACCCATTCCACGTGTTTATTCCTTTTCTTTCCCTGTCTTCTCCCACCGGGAGGTAGGCTACCCCCTGGGTAGGGAACTTTGCCTGCTTTGCTCATGCTCCATCATCAGCGCTTTGCACAGAGCCCGGGACACAGAGGGTCCTCAGATATGGTGAGTGGATTAATGAGTTCATTATCAAATCTGCTTATGAAGTTGCTATTTAGATCTTACAGATTCATTGCTGGCCAGTAGGTGTGGGGTGGACAAGTGTTTGATCCCTTGTTTTTCAGTTGATCTTGAAAAGGGGCCTGATTTTTAGTTGTTTTTATTTTAGTTTAAACAGCTCACTGTTCTAGTTTTAGAGGAAGAAAGTCCTCTAAAAGACAAGGTTGATTCAGCAAGGACTTTATGTTTTAATAGGGCTTTATAACAGGTACTTGTTACGGGTTGAATTGTGTCCCCCAAAAGAAATGTTGGAGGTCTTAACCATCAGTACCTCTGAATAGGATGCTGTTGGGGAAGGGGGCTGCTGTGATGTTAAGTCATTGAGGTGAGATCATATTGGGATGGGGTACGGCCATTAATCCAATGTGACCGATGTCCTTATAAGAAGGGAATTTGAACTCAGACACAGGGGAGAAGGCCATGTGCATATGGAAGCAGCCACAAGCCAGAACCAGCTGGAGCCAGCAGGAGCTGGAGGAGGGCAAGGAAAGATCCTGTCCTGGAGCCTCCAGAGGGAGCACAGCCCCGCTGACACCTCGAGGTCAGACTTCGAGTCTCCAGACCTGGGAGAAAATGCGTTTCTGTTGCTAGCAGCTCCACAGTCTGTGGTGCTTTGTTATGGCGGCCCTGGGAAACTGAGTCAGCACCTAACGTTAGTTCAATTTCTAAATGACAGATGTCTTACACGTACGCCTTGGTGTGCTTGCATCCACAAATGCCACTCTGCAAGGAGAAGTAAGCGTTTGGTGACAATGAGCCTATCAACTACAGATCTCCGAGGAGGGGGAGTGAAGGAAGGGGACTCATTTCCCTTTCTCCTGACTGAATCAGGAGAGGGGCTCATGACCAGGGACCCTACAAAACATGCTGGTCTGCCCTGGCTGTCTGCTGAGAAGTTCACAAGCACCCTGTGTGCCTTCAAGACACTCAGCTCTTGGAGGACAGAGGCTCCTCTGGCTCGAGACTGGAAAGATAAGTGGAAGTACTTTGAGGCAGCCAAGCGACAAGCCATTCCAACAAAGCAGGTGAGACGCCATCCGAGCTGGCTGAGTGGCAGGACTGGGAGCTATCACTGGGGCTCGCAGAACAATCATCATTTCTATTGCGAAGACCGGCTGCCAGTAGACTCCCCGGAACGGAGCAGCCTCTTGAATGGGGAGGAGAGGAGGCGGGCTGATGGAGTGGGGTGCCTGTGCCCGGAGCCCGAGCCCGCATCTGTCACGGATACCAGCGTGTGACAGTGGCCAGCGTCGTCTTCTCTACCCTTGTTAACCTCCTCCCACCCTCCTGTCTCTGCTCCCAGTGTTCTCTCCCAGAGCACCCTCTTTTCCTCATTTATTCAAGTCCTGCCCGTTCTTGAAGCTTCAGCAACTACCGTGAACCCTTCTCTGTCAATATCAGCCCAGACTCATGTCCTTGTTCTCCAGGATTTCAGTACGATCTAGACAGAGCACCTTTGCCACTGAATGTGGTCCGCAGACCCATAGCATTGGCATCAGCTGGATGTATCTCAGAGTGTGTTCTCGGAGTGTGTTTCACCGGCCCCCGGAAGACGCCGGTGCACACTGAGGCCTGGGGACCCCTTGTCTACATCATTCAGCTCAGCATCTGATTATGCTCTTCCGTTTCCTGGGGGTTTGTGGCTCCCCTCACATGGAGCTGGGGACCCCGAGGACAGGAACCGCATTTGGATGTGTCTTTCTGGCACTTGGCCCAGGTGTAAGCCCAGGTGCCTGAAAGCCAGGGGTGTCTGATCAGGCTCTCTGCCCTCATCCATTCTATTCATTCTATTTGAGCAATGGAGGAAGGAAGAGGAGGAAAGGACAGATGCTTGGAGACTTCCCTCAGCTCCCCTGACTCTCCCAAGGACTTGAGTTTCCCGGGGAGGGTGGGTGGTATGATCTCCAATTGGAGATCACATTGGTACCATGGAATTTGGCATGATGGATAACACTGAGTTATCACGTCGGGGCCTGCCTCGATCCAGGATTCTGTCTGCAATAGTTTTATGTGGGGTTTCCTCCCTGGAAAAAGTCATCACTATTGAGCAAATCAAGCAATGCTGGCTCACTGTTCCTTTTTTTCTGGATCAATAGGTCCTTCGTCTGGGCAAGTAGCAGTGGCTAGCTCTGTTGGCTCACGGTACCCGTGAGAAGGATTTTCAGACATGACTAATGTATAGCCTCCTCGGGCTTCCTACTCACGGGCTCTCAGAAAACACTGCCGTGCTCTGTCCTCATCAATTACCACCGCAGCCAGCAGTCCCGGGCTGGAGAGCAGCCTGCCCTCGCCTCAAGTGCTCTTCCTCCTCTGTCTGCTAGCGCTCACAGTTCTAGACATAATTCCTTTTGAATTGCTTAATGGGCATATAATTTTAATCAGAGTCATATGACACTTGAGCTGGAAGGAACTTGAGAAATCACCTCCTTGATTTTTATTTATTTATCATTTGCTTATTGAAAAGACTTTATTTTGTAGAGTTCTAGGTTTACGACAAAAGAGGAAGGTACAGAGATGGACCTACACTTTCTACCCCGTGACGCACGCATAGCTTCCCTCATGACCAACATCACTCCCCAGCGTGGTGTTTTTTTTTTTTTTTTCCAGACCAAGGATGAACCTACATGGACAACATTCTCATCACCCGACGTTCATAGCTGACCTTAGGTCACTCTTCATAGGGCACATTCTGTGAGTCTGGACAAATGTCTGAGGACATAGGTCCATCATGATATCACACAGAGCATTCTCACTGTCCTATAAATCCCCTGCGTTCTGCCTTTTCCTTCCATGCCCCCTCCCCGGTACCCTTTATGTTATGGGTAGACAAAGACACGCAAAGGTCGTGCAGATGGTTAAGAATAGAACTTGAGTCCATCTGAGCTCTCCCTTTAAGAATAACAGTGGCTTCTAGTTAGTGAAGCACTTTGGTCTATACCTGTTTTCACTCATCTTGACGCCAAATCTACACCTGCCTCCAGATGGAGCCCCGCGGCCCCAGCCCTATGGTGAACTGTGCGAGGGGCCAGAAACCCAATGCAGAGAAGAGTTAGGTGCACAGACACCCAGGTCACTCCCCTAAGTAGCGAGGGTGCCCCAAAGCACAGGCAGGTTGTGGGGCTACAGGAAAGTAAGCTGGTATAAAGAACTTTGGGAGGGTAGAGGAGAAGGGGAATGTAGACCCAGTGGTGTTTCCACCCATGTAGACACAGGTGATAATTTAACCTGCGATCATGGGAAGGGGAATGGTAAGTTCACATGAAACTAGAAGTGCAAAAGGAGGAAGTCTACTGGGATGAGGGTCAAGGACTAGTTAGAGAAACTTCCAGTGACACAAGGGCCTGTCATCTTCCATGTGTTCTCACATAGGTCTCATGATATCTCTTCCACATTGACAGAATTTCTATTTTACCGAAAGGAAGAGTCCTGACTTAACTTAGACTTCAATTAGCCTTTAATGAGGCTGGAGACCAAGTTCATAGAAAGTTCCAGATTCTTCTTTTCCTTGTACCTAAGCTGCTTCTGGGGTGACCAGATTGTCTTGGTTTGCCCAGGACTTTCTTGGTTTTGAGACTGGAAGTCCAGCGCCCTTGGAACCCTCTCAGTCTGGGGCAACACTAGCTCCTCCCTCTTTTTGCCCCCTTGGGGACAGACCATCTTGATGGGAGCCCCACTTGCTCCCAAAGGGCCTGAGTCAGGCCTGCTTGGCTCAGCTGACTGGCGCCATCGCCAGGGCAGGCGGCGGGCTCCCTGGTTCCCTGGCGCGGTGGGGTGGAGTCCGCAGCCCCAGGCTGCAAGCAGCCGGCCAGTTCCCATCCCATTGCGTTTTGTCACCAACAGGAGAAAGGCGTCTGGTTGTTCTATTGATGCCCAGACTGAGAGGTTGACAAACAGGAAGAGAAGTGACTCAGTCACTTCTCTTGGGCAAACCAATTCCTGCTGTTTCCACCTTGGGACAGATTTAGGTGCAAGGATCAAAACTCACTCAGATTCAACTCAAGTCAAAACTTTAAGGATGTGAGTTTCTCAAATGGAGGGTTGCTGGAGAGGAGGGGGCTGGGACCACAGGGGGTGGGCATGAAGGAAGGCACGTGATGGAATGAGCACTGTGTGCTGTACGCCACTGACGAATCACTAAATTCTACCTCTGAAACCAGCAACACACTATATGTGAGTTAAATGGAGTTTAAGTAAAGATAAATGTGTTAATTAAATTAATAATTAAATGTATTAATTAAATTAAATGCATTCATTAAACAAGAAAGGATACAAGTTTCACGGGGTCCAAGAACAAGCTGCTCGAGCAAGCCTGGGGAGGGGAAGGTGTGGGCGTGGGCTGCCCGCCTGCCAGCTCTCCCGGCGCAGCATCCCCGGTGTCTTGAGGGACACAGGAAATGGCCCTCGGGTTCGAACCAAACAGACAGGCACATTTAGAGGGGATGTTGGACTTCTTTGGAAGGACTAGGTTGGAGGATTTAGCTTAGCGAGAATGGAATGCTTTTCCAACAACAGAGCCTCAGAACTAGGATCTCACCTGCCCACGTGGGCACTGCCGCGCTGTGGTCTCAGGTGAGACTCTCGGTGGGGAGGGGACAAGAAAAAAAGAGGCTGCTAGTGGGCTGCTCCCGGGAGAGCGAGGGAAGGTGGGCCAGCGAGGCAGCTGGGTCCTGCACGCCCGACTCAGGGATGTGGCTGCGAAGTGTTGGGGGCGGGGGGGCTGCTGCGTGAGGTTCAGGGGGTGAAGGAGTAGAGGGATGGCCTGCTAGTAGCCCCCCCACCTCCGGGGGAGGAGGGCTTAGGGGCGGGGGAGCAAGCCTCCCCTCTCCCTCCAGATAATGCGGCTGCAGCCGTCTTGGGTCAGGGCCAGGATCCACACCACGGGCGGGGCGGACTGGGCCTTGTGCTCCTCAAGCTTAGAGACTTTCACCTTTCAAGAAAGCTCTGGATGGCTACTTCCTGGCTGAAGCCTTCCTCACTCTCCTCAGAGCTACTCCCCCTTCTCTGAGTTCTTCTGCCAGGCCTTTTAGACCCACTACTGACGGCCTTTTGCTTTTTATTCATTTTTATTTTTTATTTTTAAAATTTATTTAAAAATTTTGATTTTATGTTAGTTACCATACAGTACATCATTAGATTTTGAGGTAGCATTCCAAGATTCATTGTTAGTGATCACATGCAAATCCCGTCTTCTTAGGGCCCCTGTAAGAATCTCCTTTATGTAAACCAGTGCTTGCACTTAAATGGTATTCTTCCTTTTCAGTGCTCTTGGTGTTTCTAAAACCTTGATAATGACCTGGGGGCCTGAGGTCTTCAGTGGGAAGAAGCCAGCATCTTAAAGCCCTTTTGGCCCAGCAGGGGTCGCAGCGCCCCCCTCCCAACCCACCCTCCCTGTGCCAGGGACATCTGCGGCCAGGGCTCTTTATGGCCCAGAGCACCCCCTCACCCGGCCCTTACCACTAACCAACCCATGACGCTCAGCTGGGTTAATAAGATGGACCACCCATTTTTATAGTGAGAAACATTGCCCTCCTGAGACAGTTACGTGGGCCAGGAAGCAGAGTGGGGGCCCAGCTGAGGGCTCAGGCCATGACAGCATCCTCTGGAAGTGAGACAAGTTCCGGAACTGGGCCCCAGGGAGACGCTCTTACCACCCTCCGCAGAGACAGCTTCAGGACCAGGCCAGGATGGGCTCCAGCAACAAGAGGCCCACAGCTTGGGCCTCAGATCACACGTGCAGGAAGCAAGAGCCGTGCCGAGGATCATCTCCAAAGCCAGGCTGCGTGCTGTGGACTCCCAGAGCTGAGTTAAATAGTGACCCTGGGAGGGAGGGGGTGGTGACGACGGTCACGCAGGCGACCCTGGCCAACACGGTGAGCAGGGGCACAGCTGGGCTCACAGGTCGTCCTTCACAGGTGGGCAGACTCACGAGAAAGTGGGGACGGGCTGGGGGAGCTGTGTTTCCCGGGGCAGCTCTCCCTCCCACTAATGACCTCTAGGCTGCGGTGGGTAACTCGCCCTGTCCCCACGTTCCTTCCTTGCCCACAGGAAAGCAGACGACTTGGCTCTGGTCCTTCATCTCATTTTATAAAACAAATGCTAAGGCAACAAACTTGGAGGGCCTCTCCTACGGAGCACTGAGAGCAAGACCCCCCAAACAGCACCTTACCCTTGGGGCAGTGGGGGCCGTGTGCTTGGTGAAGTGTCTTCATACTTGGAAGTGGTTGTCATTTGTGGAGTGACTTACAGGCTGTGTTGGAGAGTTTCAGGGCAGCGGTCACTGCTGTGATGAGGAAGCAGAGAGCCAGCCAGGACCATGGTCAGGATTTCTGAGTGCTGCTCTGTGAAGAGGAAAAAGGCAGGGTCTCGGCTGGCAGGGGTCTCAAATGACATGCTGTGGAAAGTTCCCATCTCAGATCTTGACCATCTGGCCAGCAGGCACAGTGCCCCTCATAGTCACTGAACCCAGGCTGGATGGTCAAGTCCATTTTCCTGGTCCGAGTTCAAGGTGGGTGAGGGGCTGGGGGTGTCACTGAGGCAGGAAGACTTGAAATTTCAGGCTCCTATGGACTCTCTTCCAGGACTTCCTTCTTCTAGAAGGATAACCAGACTTGTTAAACATCCCATAAAACGCCTGCAAATTAGCATAGCCAGACACTAGACAAGCTTGATGGGTGAGAGCCAGGTGGTTTTTTGCCAAAGAACCTTTAGAATTCACCCAGATCTGCCTGCAAGGCCTCTTCAAGCAAGAGTTCCTTGGACTGACAGAACAAAATGGCCCTGGCCAGATGCAGCCTTGATGCAGGGTGCTGTTCAGACAGCTCTACAGGAAGGGTGGTTCAGAGTCTGGTTGGGACTGGAGGCAGCTCTCAGAAGGCTGGGCTTGTCTGGGAGGCTGGAGGGGAGGTGGTGGAGATGTTCATGGGCAGGAATGGGAGCAGAACTTCCCGGTGTCACCACTGTACCCCATGGGGTTCAGGTGTAACCAGACTCAGGCCGGGCAGTGTAGACACACGCGAGGACAGAAGTGGGGAAGAGGGAGACTTCCTAACAGGAAGTCCACCGATTGGATGGTTTACCAACAGTTCTAGAGTCTTCCATAACCTTAATGAGATTCAAGTCCCCATTTTGCAAAAGGAGGTGATGAGGTTAAAAAAGGGGCCGTAACTGGTGCAGTTCACACAGGTAGTAACTGACCAAGCAGGAGATCTCCTAGAGGTCCAACTTAGGCCAGGCTGCCTCCCACACTTGGTGCCAGTTACTAGTTACCTACCTCCTGTTGGACTTGAGCTCTGGACGTTGATGCCAAATCACCAAGCAGTACTGGTGAGCCAGATCCCTTCCAAAAAACCTAGAAAATACTCTGGGCCTGGGACTCCCCAGGGACTTTCCTCGGTGTTCCCAAACTGTCCATATACCCGGAAGTCTAGATTCTTGCTTGAACCTTCGTGGTTTTCCCAGAGTACCCCTCTTTGGGTTCAGATGTGATGGATTTCACCACCAGGCTCCTGACCAAGGAGTGGTACAGGATTCTCTCACTCTGGGAGACAGAGAGTAACCTCCAACAGGTTACTCTCTGCAGCTGTCAGGAAGAATTTGGAGACAAGGTGGGAATCACTCTGGAGAAACCTTGTGACCATCGGCATCAGCCTTCAGTCCATCCTGCCCCTTCTTACACTCAAGGAGGTCTGCATAGGGCTGGAGGCAACTGCTTGGAAGTCAGGGGAAGATCCTGACTGAGAAACTGCATGGGATGAATGGATTAGTCTTTTGGTAGGCTCAGGTAACACTGAGATCCCCAGGGAGATTGGATCCCCCACTTGAGGGGTCTTGCTCTGACATATAAGTTGTCCTTACGGAATCTTTGGCTTTTATATCCAGTAGGATGGGGTTTCTTGTTCTGCCCCCTCAGCTTTAGCTTTTAGCTGAGTAGAAGAATAGCATTAGTCTAGGGTAAGAGTGGAATCGAGAGCAGGTTCTTTGGTTTGTGGAATCACAGGACAAAAGAGGACTCAAGGTAGCTCTTCTTCATGGACATGGGGACCTGAGGACTAGATAGGATTAGAGACGTCACCAAGGTCCCAACTTATGAGTGACAAAGATGACAGAGTTGGAGTTTGAGCCCAGCACAGACAGCCTACTGCGGAGATTTGTTCTATGGGTCTTTTCCGTTGGTTGGTGGCTGTTTTCTTGATGGATCATGATCTAGTCACATGGTAGTTTGTTTTTAGCAACATCACGTAATCTTCTAAAGGACGGGGTCCCTCAATATTATTCCAGCTTACTTTATCTCCAATATAAGCCAGTATCTGGTGAGGAAATAAGATAAAACAATAGCTCCAAAGGAAGAAGGAAACCAACCACAGAATCTAAAGCCTTCTGACCTACTGAGTCCCTCTCGCTGACTCTTCTCCAGTGTCCCCTTCCCTAATCAGGTGAGGCTCCCTTTAGATGGGGTGGTGGGAGCCATGGGGCCAAGCTCAGGGATACAACCAACCTTCTCCCAGAGAGTGGCCATCTTACCTCTAGTCTGTCAGGGTCTCTCCTGACTGTGGGCCATTCCTTCACAGCAACGGCTTCTTTCTCACAGACCACTTCATTTTCATATACAACATAGTCCCCTTCAAAGTAAATAACCCATGATTTTAGGGTATACTGAGAACATGGGACTGAGAAGGAATGCCATCGAAGCCATTTTAAGAACTGGCAAGAGCAGGTGGTCCTTGCCTTCCCCTCACAGAGGTACAACAGGAGTGACATTAAACTGGAAGAATGCTTGGATTCTGCTAGACTCTCTTAGTTCGCAGGTGTGGTTCTTCAGTGGGCCTTGCCTGCCAGTGGGAGGGTCAGTGGTCATCAGAGTGGAGATGGCCACCCTCCTGTTGGGGAAGCACACAAGAATACCACCATGGTTCCACAGCCATTCCTGCTCCCCGAGCAGGCCTGTCCCCCACTTCACCTGGGACTTTGTAGACTGGATCTGCACTGAGCCTCTGTGCTGCTCTGCGTTGGGATTGGCTCCCGACCTGAGGTCTTATCCCAGGTGGCCTCAGGCATACTGATTTACATTGTATCCTAAGGCCCTCAAGGAGGTAGTGACAAATATGGTACTTGACTCATTTTCACACACATTTTAGGAGTTGAAGGCCAAGGCTGAATGCTACCAGAGGCAAAGATCATGGCCCTACCTTCAAGGAGATCCATATGGAAGGGAAAATAAGGATAAACAATTAAGGACAACCAACCAACCAAAGTACCATATGGTTGTGACTCTGTGATTATGAGAGTTCAAAGGAAAAGGAGTTGGGGGTGAGGGAAGGAAGAGAAACATTTTGTGGAAGTGGCAGAATTTGAAATGGGTTCAGAGGCCTGAGAATTCACCTAGGAAGAGATGGGGGTAAGTTTCATGGAGAAGGTATGGAAGTGATGTGAGGTGAGTTTGAGCTGTGACAGTCTGGTTCCTCTTCTCCAGTGGGGTAGAGAGATCAGTGCGTCTGGAACTGGAATCCACCAAGGCAGATGCTCAAGGTATGCGTCATTTGAGATGGAGGGAGGTGCTGTGGCTTTGAGGGAGGGCCGGCAGTGGGCCTGAAGACAGAGTTGGAAGATGGAACGAGGGAGCGTGGTGATCACAGGTCCAACTGGATGCAAGGGTGTGGGAGGCCCAGGAGGCCTCCTGAAACACCATGAGGGGTTTCCACGAGCAGAGAGCCAGAGGCATTTCTACCTGCCGATGGGGTCTGTAGAGGGATCGACACACTTCATGGAGGAGGCTTCTCTGATCTCCAGTGTATCCACTTTCTTCAGGGCCATGTCACACTGGAGGGAAAGATCCTGGGACCCTCTGTCAGTGGGGTTCAGCTTCCTTACAGGATGGTGAGGCCCAGCCGTTCTCACAAGAGGCGGATTTGGCAACTTACACTCATTGGGCCTAGGACCTCCAAGAGCTGCCTGCTTGCCTGAGGGGCCCTAGGATCTGGAAGCCACTTCTCTTGGTTCTAGGGGTTAGACTGGCATGCCACACATCAAAACACAGTCCATTCCTTGTGAGCTCCGTCCTAGGCTTGTCTTAGAGACACAGGATGTTCCCTCCATGAGAGCTCCCAGGGAGAGATGGCTCCGACCTGCACCTCACTGCTTGGAGGTAAGCTTCAGATTCTGGCCCTGCCTTGGGGCTGACATGCCAACACATCCTTTTTGACTGACGGCCCCAGACCCTGCCACACACCTCCTCCTTGCCCTCCTTGGCCCACCAGCTCAACTGCTTTCAGAGCTCACCTCATAGTGCCCCTGGGGAAAAGAGTTGTGCCGTCAACAGCTGATGGGTGATGTTGTTTCTTTGAAGGACTTCACCAGGGGGGCCTGGCCCAGGGCTCAGACCCTGGTGGCCCATGTAGAGGTCCCGAGAGCAGAACAAACAGGTCCCTGGGACGGCCATGCCCAGTTTCTCAGGTGGCAGGTGCGGAGCAGTTCTGTGGAATGTGCAGAATGGGTACACCGGGCTCTGGTTGGGGTCAGATTCTCCTTGTTCATGATCTTGTCCTGGTCCCACGAGGCTGAAGGGCTAAATATTCATCTGTCATCATGCTCTTTGGTCTTTTTGTGTCTCCTGTGAATGCTAGTGAGAAGGCCCTTAAGGGATAGGGTTTAATCTTAAGTAAAAGGATTTATCTTGTGGGGAATCTGTTGGAGAGCTGGAGGTGGTGAGGGGGCAGTGGCAGGGCCTCTCCAGTCGCAGCTGGGAGAGGCCTACACTCAGCCCTGGCTCTGAATTGGGTTGGGGGGCGGCTCAGGCCCCTCTTCGCCCAGTGCCACCACAACTTTGGCTTGTCTTGCAGAACCGTGGGGGTCAGGGGAGAAAGGGTCAATTTCCAGAGAGCATCTTTGTGCTCAGCATGCTACCCATGCTCAGGGTAGCTGGTAGTAGAGAAACGGGGACTTGGAGAGGCTGGGTCCCTGCTTCCCCTGCACCCAGAGCTCTCAAAGGCCAACTATGGAGGCTTTTCCAGAACCGTTCCCTCCCTTGCTCTGAGAGTGTCGGTGAAGCTTGCCCAGGTTACTCTTGGCTCATTCTGGAGTGGGGAGCCACGGGAACACCCTGGCCTGAGTGGCCCAGCTTGCGGCTGTGGCCCAGCTTGGCTGTGCTGCCCCCCTGACACTACCATCCTCCCGGCGGGGGGCTCGCACCCTATCTGTCATGGCTTTGAGCGGCCTCCGGAGCCTGGCGAACAGGAGTGGTGTCATCTGCGTAATGAATTTCAGAGCTAAAAGCTGAAGGCAAGGCTGGGAATGGGCACCAGCTACTCACATCAAAAGACCCACATGGGTTCTTCCTGGAGAGGTGGGGTCCTCCTTCCAAACTGAAGGCAAGTACTAGACACTTTACCAAATCAGTGAAGGGGAGCCCTCCACAGTCTGAAGATGGTGCCCGCCTGGAACACCCCGGGGAACGCTGGGCTCAAGGCCACACGTGGAACCCTGCAGGGCTGCGTGAGCTGAGTGCCGCACGTGGCGGGCTCACTGCCCCCAGCTGGAGCAGAGCTCAGGCCAGAGGACTGGCCAAAGACGCCGGCACGTGCAGTGACCGGCGCTCAGCCTCCTCGCCTAAGTGGGAGTCTCCTGACCCGAGGCAAGACTGGCAAAGGTGGGGGTGCTCCCAGGTGGGCAAGGTGATACAGGTATGGCTAACCCCCTCCGGGGTCCCAGAAGAGCACAGCGGACGCCGATGGACATGTGGTTTCCAGCTGGGTTTCGAACCTGCCCTCTGGCGTGGGGCTGTCTATGCATCGTGTGGGAAAGAGGTCGGTGGATTGTGCAGATCGGACAAGGACGGCCAGGCCAGTTGCCAGTCCTCCCACGGGGAACAGCCAGTCAGTGCCGTGACAACCACAGCTCGGGGGCCCAAGCGTCAGAGGCCACGGGCACATAGCTCTTCACGGACAGCTGTCGCCAAGTCGGGTTCTCCGGCTGATAGCGGCACACGGGGGGGGGGGGGGGGCTCTTCCATCTCTGCCCAGACCGCTCCCACCCTGCAAGTCTCAGAGATGCTTCCCTATGTCTGCACTTCACGAGCCTCCCTTGCCCACAGTCAAGTGCATCTGAGCCTCTCCTTTGGGTCACCTCCTCGGCAGGGCCTCTGTGATTCACTCACATTCCTGGAACCTGGTCCAGCACGAGGGCCTGTACTGGCCCCATTACGTCTCCCAGAGAGACAATCTGGCCAACGTGACAGTTCATTCATGTGAAGGCCCTTTCCTGTGGGGACCTAGATTCTCTGTAGATGTCCTGAGGGAGGAGGGTCTGGGTGGGGCCGGCAACGTTTGTGCCCAAGGCAACAGTAGGGAGCCCCCCAGTCGGTAGAGACCGACTTGAATACACCTTAAATACTCTCTTGTCTTCTAACCTAATCAACTGTTGCTTGTAAGTCTTAAGTATCAAGGGACTCCGTTCCATGTAACTATCAAAGAATGAATGAAGTCGTTTCACCCCCGGAGACCCAGCGTCCTGGCTGGCGTTCCTTGTGCTTCCTGCACTCGACTCAGGTCCTAACCGTCTCTTCCCAGAGAACCTCTGCCAGGGCCCCAGAAAATAGGAACTGGACAAGGCACAGTTGCAGGTGGTTTCTTTGGAAGGTTCCCAGACGTCTTTATGTTCACACTGGGGGGAGAATCATTTATCAACCCACAAGGAGGGCAAGAGCGCACGTATGTCCCAGGAAGACTTGGCGAGAGTTGAGTAGAGCGGTCCCACCAAGGCCCACCCGTCTCCGTGGGACTGAGGTCTTAGTCTCTTGTTAGTAGATAGACGGGTGGACGTGTGCAGGGAAGGAGTAGTGGGACAGAACAGAGCAGGTGGACAAGAGCACCTAATTTCTGGGGTGCCGGGCTGGCTTCGTCGGTAGAACATGTAACTCTTGGTCTCACGGTCATGAATTTGAGCCCCATGTTGGTCACAGAGATGACTTAAAAATAAGATCTAATTTCTAATTTCACCTGCTCTGTTTAAGGAGGGCCAGCAGCAACCTCTGTCCTCAGCTCCCCAAATCCCATATCCAGGCCATGGTGGGGCTCCGGGTCTGGCTTCCCACCACGCTTCCATTGTAGCCAGACCAACGGCTTTGCCATGGCACCTTGATCGATGTGACCTGGAAAATCAGCCACCCTGAGCCTCACGTCACCTGCCTCACCTGAACTCCTACAGCGTCCCCACAGCCCCTGTAAGTGGGACCTGGCTTTCCTGGGTGCGTCCTACAGAGCTGCTCTGCTCGTGAAGTCAGCCCTGTCAGGGTGGAGACGGAGCCATGCCGGGTTCCCCGATGTCCTCCGCTCCAGCGGCGGGGCCTGGGTATTCTCGTGTGTGGAGATGTGGGATTTGTCTTGGCTGTCGTTTGGGGTTGGGACTTGGGCTCCTGTTTCTCGGGGCAGTTGAATGAGAGCCCCAGCACAGAGGCCAGGAACACAGGGTTTCCCCAGATGTATTCAGACGGCGCGTGGCCAAAGTGGGAGGACAGCTGGGCATCCGGGGGATAGCAGTCCCCCATAAGGGTCTGAAACGGGAGAAGCAGGGTCACCTTCCAGCCTGGGGCAGTGTGGCAGACCTCAGTGTCCCTGGTACTAGGATCACATAGGGCAAAGCTCCAGGCTGATCCTGGGGAGCAGTGAAGGCTCCCTCCTGGATGGGTGGGTGGGCAGATGGATGGAAGGACAGGCGCTGCCCAGCTGGAAAGTGGGCAGTGGGAGGTCCTTTGACTCACCAACTCACTTCCTCCTAGCCACACCAGTCTGGCCAGTTGGTTGGGGGGCAGAGAGCTCTGCGGGGGTGGGGGACATGGGCTGTAAGATCCCACAAGTTCTAGGGGAAAGGTTTCGCTTTTCAGGAAGCTCGGGATAGATGCCTACAGAAGATCCCGGCCGTGCTGCTGCCCTCCAGGAAACGCAGGAAGACCCTGGGAGAGGGTCCCCTCCTTGCTCCCCTTGTGGGAATTCCATGTGGTACTTCCATCCGATCCTTGACAGACCTGGGAGGCAGAAAGAGGCTGTCTTGGGTGTCCCTAGCTGGAACCCTGATGAGAACAGGAGCAGCAAGGTGAGCCTGGGGCAGGGGAGCAGGGGAGCAAGTGGGAGGACACTAGCCCTGAAGGCATGTTGAGCAGGGCTAGGCTGGCCAGGGTATCCAGGTGGGAGGCGGGGCCACCTGTGGGGTGGGGTTGGTGTCGGCTCCAGGTGAGCTTGTGGGCTATGTGGGGCTATTGCTGCTGGAGGCCTGGGACAGGTATGGGCCCCTTGTTGATTGCTGCTCTGTTGGCGACCCTGGAGCTCATGACCCCCAAGGTGCATGACAGACCTGGTGGGGAGGTTGCTCTGTGGGACCACCCCTGGCTCCACGCTTTTGGCTTTGTACAGGGGGTGACTGTGGGGAGCTGGAGACAGAGACAGGAGGTCAGACCATTTTTACCTATAGGGACCTAAGACCTAGGGACTTTCTAGCATTCACCCTCTTCAGGACTGTGTGTGTCCGGGGCCATGCACTTCATGGAAGTCGGGGGAAGAGATCGCTGCAGTGAATCAAGTAACAGGTCTGGGAGCCCTTCCAGGCTCTGCCCCAGATGGGAGTTCATGCTCCTGGGGCAGTTGGCGTTTACTACCACTGCTGAGGAATTGAATTTTTAGAAAAGATTTTATTTATTTATTTGAGAGAGGCGGGGAGGAAGGAGGAGGGGGGAAGAGGAAGAGAGAGAAGCAGACTCCCTGCTGAGCAGGGAGCCTGATGCTTGATCCCAGGACCCTGAGATCATGCCTGAGCCAAAGGCAGAGGCTTAACTGACTGAGTCACCCAGGTGTCCAAGGGATGGAATTTTAAATTTTCTTTGAATTAACTAAAAAAAAAAAAAAAAAGTTCAGTTATCGAAAAAATTTAAAGGGTATTTGGAACAACAAATTCACATTTAAAGTGTGTGAATCTACTTTTTCAACTGCAAAGTTTATGAAATCTAAATACAGAGCAAGTATATATAATGAAAATTTAGTGTTCATACTGAGTTACGTTGTGTTTTACACACACACACACACACACACACACACACACGTCAGATTTTGAAGACTTAATGAAAGAATGCAAAACAATCTCATAAGTAATTTTTATTTGACTCTGTGTCAAAATGATAACATATTTGAATATATTGGGTCAAAATAAATAACATTAAATTTAGTTGCACTTGCTTCTGGGCAGGCTGTTCACAATGACTCAGACAGCCTCTGACTGCAAATGTCCCCAGCAGTGGTTGACTGTTACTCCATCGGCTCCCCCTCTGCAGGGTTGGGGTGCCTCAGCTGAGGTAGCGGTGGGGGCTTGTGCAGGTTCTGGAGCGGAACCTGGCCTAGACCCCAGGTTGCTACTGCGTTCCTGCTGCCACCTGATGCTGGGCCTGCTGGGACATGCCGAGAGTCCTGCTGTGTTTTCAGGTGGCGGAACCCTGTTAGAGGATCAGTCCCACTGTCCACCATCAGCGGGATTTGGGACTTATCTGAGCTTTGGGGCTCAGCTGCCCACTTTCGTGGGCATGGTTTGGTTCTTTTTAAAAAGAGCTGTGCAGGCAATTATAGGGTCCTGTGAAGGTAGAGGAGTCTTTGCTGTTCCTCCGATGACCTGGAGTCTCAACTCCGAGGCCAGGGGGTATGGGACTTCAATCTGACACAGCCTTTCTTTTCTCCTGCTCAACCCCTCGTCCCCCCGGGGCCAGAGCATGCAATTTCCTACATGACCACTAGGTGTCGCCCTCACCCCACCAGTGGGCCTGCCTTCCCTCCATCTAGGGCTCTTTGAAGGTTTACTGTGTGCTGGCCCCAGGTAGTTCTGGGAGGGTGTGTCTCTCCCCTGGCGCTGAGCTCAAGGCAGTGGGCCTGACTTTGATCTTCTGGGATCACACTTTGACAGCGCAGTTGCTCCCTGAAAGCACAAGCTGTTTGTAGGCAACATCAGGAATTAATTGGTCTTGTTCAGCAGAATGCTTGCTCTCTGTGCAGGTCTCAACCTCATGGTGTCTGAGGCTTACCCGTGAGTGTCAGGGAACTCTTGCACTCCGCAGTGTCCCAGCTCCTTGTCCCTAGACCTTGGGAGTGTTGGTGACTTGACTTGGCTTATGTCCTCATTTGAACAGGGATGGGAGGTCCTGTGAGATCTAGTGAGGGGAGGCCCTGCTGAGACCCTGCTGCTAGCCCCCGGGGTGCCTGCAGAATGCAGACCTGTCCTCACCGGCCCCCTGATGCAGGGATCAGGTGGAAAGGGACCATCACCCATGTTCTCTAGGCTACAGATGAATAAATGAGGGTCAGACTGGGGAATGTCTTACTCAGAGTCACTCAGTTGTCTTCTGTCCCAGTTCTTTCCTAGAAAAGGTGCCGGTTATGGGTTGAATCTGTCCCCCCCCAACCCCGCACCCCTTTCATGTCGCAGTTCTAACTCCCAGAACCTTAGAAGGGACCGTATTTGGAAATACGGCTATTGCAGGTATAATCGAATAAGACGAGGTCTTATTGGACTCGGGTGGGCCCTAATCCAATGGGATGGGTCCTTAAAAAAGGAGAACATTTGGACACAGACAAGCACACAGAGAGAATGCCACGTCAAGGTGAAGGCAGAAGTTGGGGTGATGCTTCTATGTTGCCATTTTGCCAACGGTGTGGTAAGCTGCCAACACAGCAGCAGAAGCTAGGGGAGGTGCCTGGGACAGATGGGCCCCCACAGTCCCCAGAAGGAGCAGCCCTGCCAACACCTCGATCTTGGACATCTGGCCTCCAGGTCTGCGAGACAACAAAATTCAGTTGTTTAAGCCGCCAGTCCCCAGTACTTCGTTAGGGCAGCCCTAGCACACTAATATGGTGCCCAAGTCCGAGAAGCTGTTTTGGATCCTCAGTTCTTCCCCTCGGGGTCTCTAATGTGATCAGAGGCTTCTCTCCTTTGTCTCTTTATTTGGCCTTCTGACTGAGCAAGTCCTCTTTCTCTTCCCCATTCTTCCCAGCTTCATATTATGCCCCTTGCTCCACAATGACCCACCCTGTATCAGTTCCCTACAGAATCCATTCTTTTGGGAAGATGAATTCCACCAGAAGGCAGCAGGTAAGCGATTTGATTAAGCTGATTCATATTAAAGGGTGAGTGACTAACACCTACATAATGTGATTCTAGGGAGAAGCCTCCTGTAACTCTCCCACAGGCAATTCTGTGTTTGAGAAGAGTTCAACTCAAACCTTGTCGAGTGAAGAATACTTCTGTCGTGTGTTTGACTCTAAGTGATCCATTAAACACGTCATGTGTTTTCCTTATGATGAAGGCAGAACTCTGGAGCCTGTGTGTGTGCTGCTGTCCTGGAGGCCCAGGAGTGTTCCGCCTTCTTCACAGGTGGAGGATTTCTGTGCAGATCCACCCCTAAGCCCAGCCTTAGAGGCAAGAGCCTGTCTTCCTTCTGCAGTGGGAAGGACCAAGACCTGAGCTCTGCTAGTCCTCAATAGCTCTTCTCCCCACTTCTGCAGCCTTGCTCTGTTCTTTTAAAAATGGGTTTGCTCACAGGGCTAGGGCTTTTTAGTCGCTCTGACCAGACAGGTTGCTCCTGGAGATGGATGGTGCTGGCATCCAGGACTCGTTGGCCTCCTGGGTGTGGGACTAACTGGGCACGATGATAGCACCAGCAGGCCACCCTGCCTGGCTTTGATGAGGGGTGACCTATGGTCTTCAGCTGCAGGGAACAGGCAAGAGGCAGAGAGGCAAGGGATTCTGGGAGGAGGGCAGAAGGTGCGGCTGCCTTTTGAACTGGGTGCAGGAGCCGCTTTCTGCAGGAGCCGCTTTCTCCAGGAGCCTTGCAAAAAGTGGGTAGAAGCTCTGGTCCCTGGGCCAGGGGCTGGGAAGGTGAGCAGGGTCCCTGGGGGGTAGAGAAATGGGCTGTCTGAATAGCCCCTCTTATGCTATTCCTCCTCAGGATGGAAAGCTCTTCCTGCAGTGCTGGTACGCCTGTCCTGGGGAAAGCCACACTGTGGGGGAAGCTCATGGTGTAAGAAGTGGACCACTTGTGGTGATGCTGTGAACCCATTAGATGCTTGCCCCACCTGTCACAGCCCTCAGTGGGTGGATGGACTGGGCAGAACAGAGCGTACACTGGGGGAATTCAAGGAAAGCTTCCTGGAGGAGGTGGAGTTTGAACAGGGCCTTGAAGGATAGAGGGATTTGTTCTGGTGGAAAGGGCTGGGAAGCCATGCTGATGAGGAAGCCCTCAAGTGTGGACCATGTAAGCCGCAGGCTGCCCCTCTAGGCCATTCTGGAGCCCTTCCAGCGTGGATAACATCACCATGGGTCTATTGATCCTAACTTCTGCACCCACCTCTGGATTCCCTTCTTATCTCCAACATGTTCATCGCGTCGATTCCTTCTCTTGTCTCTGCACATGCCAGCCCCTGCCTGCTTAGCTTTGCTGTGGGTTCCCTCCACCTTGTGCTCTCAAGCTCTTGCTGAAATCCTGCTGTCATGTCTGGCCTCACTCCTAGCCAGTTGGTGAAACTTTCCCTGATTTCTCTCAGCCCAGCCTCCACCCTGGAAAGCACTCCTTTGACCCCTGGTTTCCCTCTGTCACCATTCAGCAAACACTGGTTGAGCCTTCAGCTCGGCTGGGTGTTAGGGCTCCTTGCCCCCAGCCTGCAGAAGGTCACAGCTGGGGGGACCGGAAGACACACGAAGCAGTCCCCATGCAGTCTGGCCAGGTCTGGTTTGTTGCAAGATGCAGACCTGGCCAGCTGAGAGACGGGGTCCTTGCTGAAGCCTTGGCCACCTCCTTTGGCATCTGGAAGTCATTGGGCAGGGGGTGCCCCAATTAGCGAGGCCCTCTTGCTTGGGTGCATTCTTGTTGTTCCCTGAGGTATTAGGTCACTCAGGTTTTAGCAGGGACCATATTTGGAGAGCCTGGCTTCCTGGTACGAAGTGGGAAGCCGAGGAGGATCAGGCCTGCTGCTCTCGGGGGCGACGCCATCAGGAATGAGATCGCGTTTCTGTTTCCCCACAAGCCTTGGGAATTGAAATATGTGCAGAAATATAATTCATAAATCGATGGACTTTCTTTTCCCTGTTCCCAGGCTTTAATTTCCAGAAACAAAACGTGAGTGTTATGGCTTAAATTCTCCTAGTTTTAGGAAACCCACCATAACCCAGATTGTTTATGCATAGTTCGCATATTACATGACAGGATTGGTTTGGGGAGTAACGAAGGGTCACGGGATTGTGGTCACACTGGAACAAGACGATCTGAGTGTGGTGACCCGTTATTTATAGTATTGAGACGGCAAATCCTGCCCTTAACCTCACACCCTCCTACCCCCGCCCCCCAGAAAAAACAGAGGGAGTGGAGCTTCTCCTGCAAGCCGAGGCTGCGGGGCACAGCCACGGTCTGTCGCTGACGGAGAGCCGCGCATGCGCCCGCCCGCGTGAGTGCGCCTGTGCGCGTGCGCACCAGCCCACGTGGTCAGCGTGGGAGCGAAGATGGCTGAGTCGCGGGAGGAGAGCGGGCTTCCTAGTAACGCGAGCCCTCCCCTCAGGCTCCCCATCTGGAACATGGGTGTGTGACGCTGACCTCCGAGTGCACCTGGGGGTTTTGTGATATATGTGTGTGTAAAGAGTGCGGGAGGAGGGCTCCCAGGCCTGCCTGGGGATTCCGAAGGCTCCCGGATCCTCAGGACGCAGCTCTGTGTGCCCAGCGGCCAGGCAGGTTGGGCGAGAGCTGCGGCCATCACTTCTGCTCCCGGCGTGAGACCCACTGCGCAGGGCAGCTTCTGTAGTGTGGGTTTCCTCCCACCCTTGAATACGGTGCCCCCAGATGAACAATATGCATCGGCTCTGTTCATTTTACGACAGCGCTCAGGCTTGCTGGATGCTCTTTGCGAGGACGGAAACCCGCAGCTACCTCCACAGACAGCTCCGAAGCAACCGCTTCTCAGGAAATCCGGGCCTCTGTGATGAGGCAGGTGACAGCTTCTCTCTCGAGACTGTGGCAGGGATCGCGGGTGCTCTTCTGGAAGGTGTGCCCTGGACAGGTGGCAGTGGGGTTGGGGGCACCTGGCTAGGGCCCCTCCCCAGGTGCAGAGCCCCCAGTGCATCCGCCTCTGCCAGGATTCCCAACGCCCCACTCCTGCCCTTTTTTGGACCCCAGAAGAAGGTTTTCAAATGGCAGAAGCTGGCCGAAGCACTAAAGATCATAATTTGGGTTGTTTTGACTAAGTTTTTGCTTTCACTTAACAGAACTCCTAGTCTGCCGCCCTCAGTGGAGCCTCAGTCCTGTCTCCAAGGTGTGCAGGGCACCATTGTTCTGGAAGATGGTTTTCTATCGATGCTTGTAGCAGTCCCCACTCACCATTGCCCTCCCTCCCCCCTGCATCCTTTGAGGGGCGGAAATGGTGTAGGGAACGTAACTCTTCAAAACTGGAGAGGACACCTTCTAATGGGAAGAATCCATCGTGGCCTCTGGCACATGTGCTCTTGATGTGGTTGATACACCATGGTTCCTTCGAGGACCAGGTCCCAGTTCAACCAGATACATGCCCACCCTTTGCAGCCAGTGCCTGGCCCACCTGGCTGGCTGGGATAGATAAGGAAAGGGTTCAGGCTCTGTCTGAGACCCCTCTCCCTGCTAATCGCAAGCTGTCCAGGGGCACAGCTGGAAAATCAGATAGTATGGAAGGGATTGAACCTTGAGTCCCTTCCTCTACAGCAGACTGGTACAGGAAGGAGGAAGGAGGAGAAACTTGGAAGTCACTGGGTTGCTTCTCACCAGCCCTGGGCCCTCCTGCTTAGCGACTCGGGGGTCATTGCTTTGACACATGGACTGGGAGTTCAGTCCTCATACATGAGCAGTGTGAAAAGCCTTTCCCTTCCAGGCGCAGCAGCAGCACCTTAGTACTCGCCTTGTGCACAGGCATGGCTTTCTTCTTGGAGAAGGAAAAAAGGCCATTTTCACAGTGAGACTTGCTTCATTCGTCGTAAGAGTGACGGTGAGCCTCTCTCTGAAAGCCGCTTAATCATGTGGCAAGCGCCCTGCTGTGGGGCGTGCTGCAGAGGCCGCCCGGCCGGGCACCCTCGCCTTGTAAGTGGTAAAATACACAGTACGATTAAGTAGCATGAGAAACTCGAGTGTTGTTTCTGAAGACATCAGTCCATGTTTGAACCGTTCTGATTTATTATGAATTTGGGGAGTCTGGCTTCTCCTTGAAAAGCATGGAATGTGCACTTTTTGAGTAATTGCAATCAAATCTCTCCCTGATATGGACTTTCTAGTTCCCCCGACACTGAGCAGCAGTAGTCTGGGGGCGGGATGCATTCACGCTGCAAAATATTTTCCTGAGTGTTCTTTCAGCACTGTTCTCCCACACTTCTGTCAGGAGCAGGTCGCATTGCTTCCCAACCCCAGATTCTCTCTTCTTTGAAGACTTCCCGGGGTCTGAAAGATGGAGCAGAGGGCCTGGGGAGGCCTCGTCTAGGCACAGCACCACTGTGGAGCCTGCCCCTCTGTGCCCTTGTGGGATTTCCTCTAGTTTGAGTGAACAGGGAGAACACAGGAGGTGGGTGCACATCTGTGTTTGATGAAAACTGACCCAGCGCTCCCCTTGCGGTGGGTCTGCCTTAACTTCCCTCGTGCGGTTGGAATTGATAAAATGGGTTATCGAGTTATTCTCCTGAAGGGGCCTACAGTGTCGGAACCAATCCAGGGGCCAAGAGGTGAACTGAGGCGGGATGCAGGTTTTACTCCATTTGGTCACGTAAACCGGGCGCTATGCAAATCTGGGAGATGTCAGTATTAGGGGCGGCAGGTTTTTGGCTGAATTGTTCGGGGAAGTAAAGTGAAAACCCGTACTTTGAAAAATTCGTGCTAGGAGAGGAGACAGAGGAAGCAAAGAATTTTTATTTTTTCCTTTCGCCTTACAAGGCAATTTTAAAAAATAATAATTACCCTTTGAAAAGTTGCCAGCAGCGAGTGAATGAAAACCAGTGAGGGTTCAGAAGTTAGAGTCCTACTCTAGTTTCACATAAGGTACTTAATGGTCCTTTCCCATCATTGAGCACAAATACATAGCCCTAAAATTTCTCTGAAATTTGATTTTGTTCTCTGTTCCAAGGAAAAAGTGTTGTGAACTGTCTAAGCCCAGTTTCCCTGGCCATGACAAATTCTCATGAAACCAGCGCACAGGAACTGGATTTTCACAGCCCCCTTCGGAGGGGCCGTGTGTCCCCAGGCAGTGGGGAGCTGCCCCTGATGTGGATTTCTGGGAGGGGGTGCTATGTGGTGGTAGGGGGAGTTCCATACAAATTGGATACGAATATAATTGATATTTAAGTCTCTCCCTGGAAACTTAAACTTTGATAGTTTACGTCTCTGCTTAATAGTATATTAAATCATTTTATAGCCCTTAACAACTGTTTAATCTTTTTCATTGTTGAAAAATGAGGTAATTGATCTAAGCCATGTCAGAATATGCCAGGAAAAACTTATTTAAATGTACCACCCTTTGCCATGGCATTTCGGGGGATTCGAGGGACCTGTGTGTGTTTTAGGGGGGCCCGCCTCTCCCACAGTGGGGTCTCACCCTGAACCGGCTCAGAGACAAAGAATCCTCAGTGGTTGGAGCCTGCGGGAGGCCAGTGGGGGGACGGCCGAGCCTGAGTTTTGGCCCTTGGGCGATGGTATTGCGGCCATCTAGGATTTTGGCTTCTAATTGGGCATTGTTGAAAACACGCGTTTCTGGCCGACAGCATGTTCTATGATCTCTCACTGTGTTCAGCAAGGTTGTTAGTGCACCATCCCAGTTGGAGTGCTCGTGGCCGGAGTGAGGGAGAGTGAGAACAAGAACAAGAACAAGAGAGGGGAGAGTAAGTGCTCTGTTATTCCAGAAACAAGTATGCCTTCTCCTTGGGAATGACACCAAAGAATACCTTCTAAATGAAGTATGTTTCCCTTCAGAGATTACAGCATCAGTGGATCAAAGTCCCCTGGAAATAGCTTCTGGCAGCTCCAAGGTTCTCTGTAACTCTTCTTTGACTTGAGCAAGGCAGCCCTGTGCTGGGAGTAGCAGCTGACCTGCCTTTGGAGGCCGCAGGGCTGGGGCTGGGGACAGATAGGTGTCCCGTGGATCTGTTGACCGCTCTGCAAACGCTGTGGCCTCATGTTGGTTTGGGGTTGGTTTGGTTGGAAGTGGTTTTGTTGCTCTGGAAAATGGATTGTGGCGCACGGGCTGGCTCTCTCTGTCCAAGTAATGCAATACAGGCATCTTCTAAACTTAAACAAGGCTTTGGCAATGCTGGTGAAATGTATTGTCGTCGGCTCCATGTCCTGACGTCCTCCATAGACTTGAGGAATGTTTGGCCTTCGGCCCCCAAGCCCTTTCTGGTTTAAGTTTAATGAGAGTCGGGGCGATCCAAATGTCGACCTGGCAGCAGGGAAGAGACCCTTCACGTTAATTATTGCTAAGCTCAACTGTCTCCTTCCAAGCCCTATATACAGCCCTACACATTTGTATACATTTTATATGGTCGATTTCCATTATAAATTGCCCATAAATTAAATACAGATTTTCTTGGGAACATCTTAAAAAAAGGGAAAAGATCCATGTGATCCATGTTTCTGGTATTGGAGGTGATGTGGGTTACAAAGGGGGAGGGTGGGCTGTGCGCTGACTCCCCAACATGGAGGTCATGCGTCTGGGTTAAGGCAACCTGAGTGGTGTGTGAACGGATATGCAGCGTGCTTTTTCTCCATCTTTCCTGTTGTGAGCTGCATATCATGATTTTGAAAAGAATGGAGACTGATTGATTGACCTAGACAGACTGGAGCAGGTCCAGAGGAGGACAGGAGGACAGTGAGGGATGGGAGTGCTCCCCTCTCTCCTCCAAAGAGAAGGCTCGGCTTGTTGTGTTTGTGTGGAGGGGAGTGCTCTTGGCACTGAGTCATCATCGTTGTGAGGTGTGTTGTCAGCACAATCTGTGGCTAGTAAGGAAGTATTGATGTACATTAAATAAGAAGTTAGAGCAGATTCAAGGTTCATCTCTCAAATGTCCTTCTCATTTCCATATCCTTACTGAGTGGAGAGCTAAGGGGGAAGTTTTAGTGGATCCCCTAGAATTGTGCCCATCCTCAAGCCCGTGCTCCCTGTGCCTCAGCTTTTGCTACCTCAGGGACTTTGCACGCATTGCTGCCTTCCCTCTTTAGGTCTCTACTTGATAAGGTCTTTCTGACCACTCTATTTAAAATGTATTCTGAGTACTCCCTCTTCCTCCTTTATTTTTCTTTATCTCTGTTAGACATTCTGTGTACTTTATTTATTATTATTATTATAAGCGGTTTATAAGCAGTAGTAAACATAGGGTCCTGAGGTAGAGGTTTTTGTCTCTTTCATGCCCTTTTCTGTTCCAGTGCATAGCACCTGGTAGGTGCTCAGTGAAATGTGTTGAATGTACGAATGAATGCCCACCTTTATGCATTTGGAAGTCATCAGTTGCATGTTACAGAGGAAACAAATGTTGCAAACACATAAATACAAATTCCACCAAGGAATTTGTTGACTTCTAGGGGTGGGAATGCCTGTGGAGACAAGTGAGGACGGCTGCTTGTCACGGAGGTTGTTGAAAGGGTAGGATTTTATGACCCTAGGCAACCTGTCTCTCCTTCTCCATGATTTTGTTCAAGGCCTTAAAATGTTCTCTCCTGGGCTCTCCTGTAATTCAGGATCTTACAATTCTGGGTGCTTCAGGGGAACTTGTCCTGGATCACACAGCTCTGGTTGGGCTGAGCCCAGGTGGCACAGGTTTCCTGCTTAGAATGGGAGCTGTCATCTTGCCGGGGCTGGAGTGGCCTCTGGGCTGGCCTCCAGCAGGTGGTCTGGCCCTGGTGGTCTCTGGGCCGCCTTTATCATTGTCTCCTGGACCTTTCCCCTAGGGCCCAATGGTACTGCAAGTTAATTTGTCCCCAAATGAGGTATTCATTTCTTTATTCTCCACTTAAGTGACTATTATGTGGTATGTTCTCCCCTTGAGTCTGCTTTGGTGCGTACGGACCCATTCTGCTAGGTACTGGACTCGACACTTTCTCTCTCCTCCTTTCCTGCCAGCCCTAGCTCAGACCCTCTCAGAGTGGGCAGAAAGGCTGGGGTTCAGCAGACCAGTTAGGATGTCTAGGCCTGGGCTCTTCAGCTTTAGAGCTTAGGGATGGATGAGAGAGTTTCTACTAGGGCTTCACTGGGGGAGCTCAGCTGGGGTCATGCCCTGGAACAAGAAGAAGCCAGCTCTGTGAGGACCCAGGGCTACAGAGCTGGGAGCAGAGAGCCCTGCTGGTGGATGCAGTGCAGGACACCAGACCCCTCATGTGTGCAAGGAGGACCAGCAACCACCCACTTCCCCATCTTTAGGGCAGGCCGTGTATCAATGTGGGGCTCAGGAATTACAGGAGGGATGTTGGGCATCCCAGCACTCAGATGCAAAGTGTAGAAAATGCCACCCAGAGGGACCACTCCCCTCGAGTGTTCAGAACTCCTGGGCTCCACTACAGGTGAGCTGAGTGACCTTGGGCAAGCCATTTGACTTCTCTTACTGCAGTTTCTGTATCTGTAGAATGGGGACTAGCCTCTAATCATGAGATAATTCTTTTAATGTTAGATGGGAGGGGCTTTTTCTTTTTATTGTACGACTTTGCTGTTTGATTTTTCTAAAATTCTATATAGGCATAAGTTTAATTTTAATAGTAAAATAGGTATTTGGGTACATTCCTGAAATGCTCTGTGAGTATGTCAGTCTCTGCTTTGTATCTTGGGGTTGGAGATGGTAATCATCAGTTTCTGGAGCCCTCAGTTTCTTCTGCCCAAGTCCTTATTCTGAGGCTGTGACACCCAGATGTTCCCAGGAAGGCCTTCATAGAACTGAAATAACCTCTCTGCATTGGAGCCTAGAAGCACGTGCTTGGAGGGAGCTCCGCTATTCCAGCCCAGGGCCCATGGGGCGGTCAGGAGACCCTATGCTTTATGACCCTGGGTGGTGCATGAAGTCTTCTCCACTTGGGCTTCATAAATTATTCTGTGGGATCCATTAGAGCTGGGTGGGGAGCAAGAGAGTGAGTTTATGGGTGATTTACACATGGCCTTTGTCTGAGATCCCACATGTTGCCAGCTGGACAGTGGCTTCTGGCTGCTTCCATGGCAAAACCTTGGCCCAGAGGGGTCCCCACAGTGTGAAATCACTCCACATGACCTGTGACTGGGCAGAGGGGCTCCAAGACCCCACAAAGAGGTCGCCTCCAGCAAATCCAGGAAGGAGGTAAAGTGACACAGCTCCATTTCTCCATTTGTTTTCAGGAGGACTTGGAGTGTAGTCCCCATGGTTGACATGTCTTGTCCCACTGGAGTAAGAGTCCTCTCAGGAAGAATCATGATTCTGGAGCCAGCTGTACCTTTGAGATCATAAAACCCAGCTTTGGATTTGACTGTGGGAGAACAGGCTCAGGACATTTCTGAGGATCATGTTGTAGGTCAGCAACAGGGCTGAAACCAAATTTCTTTCTTCTCCTTCATGTTCCCTTTTTGGACCAAGGGGAAGGGGAGCTGAGGGTGGGAGAGACTGAGGACTCTCCCTGTCTAGATGGCAGTCTTCCAGAGACCCTGAGCTTGTGGGAATGTGGTCCTCCTGCCTGGGTGGGGTGTCTGAGGTTGCCTTCCTAGCCTGGAACCCCACCCCCCACCCCTACCCTGAGCCCGATGCTGCTGGGATGTCCTGGCACCTTCCCTGAGGCTGTCTGGTATGGCCCAGGGTTGCCAGAGCAGTCAGCACCACGGGCTCCTTCCTGGGCTTGGGTGTGCAAGAATGACTCCTCCCTCGCATGTTCTGTTGGTGGTGGCAGCAGTTGGGCGCTGGGGACTCATGGCTTCAGCTCCATCAGTGTCCTATCTGACGTGGGGGAAGGGAGGAGGCCTGGCCTGGGGAGCGCACTTCTGCTCCTCTGGCTGTGTGGCTTTGAGAGAGTCCCTTTCCCTGAGCTTTTCTGGGAACTGTTGCTTCTCCTCGGGGGCATTTTAGGCCTTGATTCTATGGAGGTGTGTGTGATGCCTCCTTCTTGCCTCTGCTTCTGTCTTCTCTGCGTTGTGGGTTCGTGCCTGAGCATTCGTGGAAGACAGAAGTCCATCTTGAAGTTCTTTATAAGTTTTGAACAACAGGACCCACATTTTCAGTCTGCCCTAGGCCTCTGGAGTTATGTAGCTGGTCCTGTCCCTATCCCCAGCCAGTCCTCACTACCCCTCATGCAGCTCAGATGGGTGACTAGGGAGGGCTGGGATAGGGGCAGAGCAGAGGGCACTTCTGGGTGGTGGGGCCACTTGCCGGCTGGGATGAGACAGGGTGGGGTTGACTTCCAGAGACTCTGAGCTTGGCAGAGCTCTTCTTGGTAGCTCACAGATCCTGCTTTTTGTGGCTCTTATCCCTTTGTTCTCCATTTAGACTCCCCACATTCTGCTAATTTCTTACTCCTTTCCTCAAAGCTTGTTTTGGGGACTGGTTTTATGGAGTTCACCATTATAGTGGTCAGGATAGGCTGGGTGAGGTAGCAAAATGACCTGGAAATGCGGTTTTAATACAGTGTTTTATTTTTTACTTGTGCTTTCTGTCCATCACAGATTGGGGGTGGGGCTTCTGTTCCATGCAGTCACCCAACGTCCGGAGCTGATGGAGGCTCTGTCGCTTGTACCCATACTGGCTGGGACTACACAGTCTCTTGATTGCTCTGGCAGGAGAGTGGGATGAAGGAGGGTTCCCCAACTGCTCTTTTATGCTTCAGCTTGAAGGTGACACGCTCGTAGCCCTGTTGGCCAGGATTAGTTCTGGGGCTCATCTCACCACAAAGGGCCTGGAACATGGCGTCTTCTACTTCTAGGAAGAAGAAACAGATACTGAGGAGCACCGGATAAGGTAGGCCCCAGAAACTTTTGTCCAATCAGTGAATAAGTGGAAAGAAAGAGAACTACTATGCCCCCATCTCTTCATCTAGAGAGAATTGTGTTTAGTCTTTACTTGAGAATATTTCTAGTATTTGCTGATGACTTACTGAATGTAAAGCCCTCAGCCAAACTCTAAATGACCCTTGTGCAGAAAGACGCTACCCATCTCCTATCGTGGGGTCTGGAATGTTAGTGAGCCAGGCCTTCCCTGTGTGTGTAGGGGATCTCCTGGGGTTGAGCAAAGTCACAGCAGAGGAGCTGATACAAAGCAAGTGCTTAGTATGTATGGGTGTAGACTGTTGGCAAACTTTAATTCTGATAAACTTAAAAACAAGTGTAACCAGTATGAATTGATCCATACCATTTGGGTGTAAGAACTGTCACATTTATTTTCCTAATCAAATTTGGCTCAGTCCTCAGCCCCCTGAGTGCGGGGATGTCTGAATTTGTCATTGTTTATGTCCCCATCACTCCTGTCCTCTTCTTCCTCTTCTCTCTTCCTTCACTCCTGCAGGGATGGATAAGAGCAGGCTACAGAGAAGTGGGCTGCAGTCTCCTCTTTGCCATTTGTCTTTGCCCAGGACTGTGTTGCCTACTGGGAGACAGGAAGTCCTCAGGTAGCCGATTCCCCTCAGTGTTACCTTCAGAGTGGGGGCCCCACCGTGTCTCAGGGGACTGTGTTTCTCAGCACTGGCTGTGGTGGCACTCGTGAAGCTAATCCTGTAGCCAGGGCTAAAGTGGACCCTGTCCTCCTTGTTCCCAAGCCTCCCCACCCCAGAGCCCTAGTCTGAAGTCCCTCATCTATGGAACGTGGTGGCTCTCAGCCCCATGGCCACTTGGTTGCGGGAGGTCTGCCCGTTCCCCTGTGTCCGTCAGTCCCACCAGCACTCAGGGGTACGAACGACCAGCTGAGGTGTTGCCAGAAACTTTAATGATGAGTTACCTCATTTCATTCACGTTTATGTGGCCAAAGCCCACTGCAGACAAAACACCAGTAAAAGCCGAGGCCCAGGGAAACGCAAGGGCATAGAGCCGAGCAAGCAGGGTTGTTCTCATGGCCCAAAACTTGTGTTTTTTTTTTTCTTTTCCTTTTTTGGCAAAAGAGAAAATGAAATAAGTTTAAGAACAATGTACAGTCCACATTCGATGGCTGTAGAATGCGTATGGCCTTCAGCTGCTTCCAGCAAATTATTCATGATCTATTTGAGCATTAGCTAGACACTGACACCATGTCTCCGTACACTGACTCAGCCCCCGATGGGTCCCTGTGTGGGGGCTTCTGCTCAGGGCCTTGACAGGCTTCCATACCTGAGCCAGGTAACTCCCCTTAGGAGCAACTACGCTCACGCCCACGGATGGGCTCTGGAAAGTGAAGGGATGGGCCTTGAAACTGGGCTTGAGGACCTGGGCACCATCAGTCTGTCCTGGGAAGAGTCTAGCACAGGCACCCGCCCAGGCCCCAGGCACCCTGGCCAAGCCCAGATTGTGATGTGATTTCCATCTGAGGAAAAGAGCCCATCTATTTGCATTTCTTATGGTTCACAACTGGGGAGTAATTGCCCCTTACCTCACTAGCTGTCTCCCAGTGCTGCACTTTTACCCTAAAGTGGTCCTAAAGCTTGGGTGAATTGGAACTCTGGCCCAGCATTCAGGAGATTTCTAGAGCCCAATCATTGACCTTTGCCAATTCCCTTTTCTCTCTGGGCCCTGATTTTATTTTGTCTTTCAAAAAGCAGGAGGTATCCAAAAACAAAAAAAATTTTTTTAAAGATCTGCAGGCGCCATTCTTTAAGCAAAAAGCTCCATATATAGAATAGATAACCTCTCAATTTAGGGCCTTTTGAGAGGGCAGGGCAGGGACAATGCTGCTCATGCCCCATCCTACCTTGTGCCTGCAGTCCGCGTCCCTGACCTCTTATAAAGGACTCTGTGCCCTGAACGGCTCCATCCAGCATTGTTTGAGAGCCACCAGGGTGGGTCATCTGTAAGGACACAGTGATATGTGACATTTGGATTCTTACCTCATCCCTTCCTGGATAAAACAAAATAAAACCAAAATGGCTACAGAGCTCCCATAAGACCCAGGAATTAAGGCAGAGACTCACAAGAGTTTTCTCTTTCTCTTCTGTGGTTTGAAGACTATGTGTTGAGCACTGGATGGCCTCCATTCCTTGGGCCTTCCCTTGTCAGCCAGGCAGGTTTGTTCTGGTTCTCGTGGTCAACCCTCTACTGACCTAGGGGAGCTGTCAGAGCCTTCTGTGACTTGGAAGGCCTCGGTCCTTGAAATTCTGTGGATGGAACACTTGGAGGGGTATGTTGTCAAGGTTTCCCTTCTCCTTGGGAGAGGCCTCTAACCCCCACAATGGCAGGAGTAGCCGAAGGGGGTAGGTGAAATGCGGAGTACCAGCAGCTGGGCATTTAGGAGGGCATAATTTTTCTCTTCAAATTCTAGTTGGGTAAGGGCCATCTGCTTAGTTCATAGTAGATGATTAGTAAATATTTATGGCATAAATGAAAGTGGGGCAAAATAAGAAGGCAGATTTCAACATATGGAAGAAAATGCCTAGATGGCAGTCATTCCCAAGTCTTGGCCACTGGTGGTCCTGAGTCAGTGTTCGGTGGTCCTGTGCCAGAGGCTCAAGGCTCAGAACACTGGAGGGGGTTTGTATTCGAATGGCTCCCAGTCTGCTTTCTCCCCTCACCACTCCTGGCATGGAGGTCTTAGAATCCAGAGAAGAAAGATGGCCCACTTTGGCTATAGCAAGTGCCTGGACAAAGTGACTTTCTTTGTCCCAGGAAAGCTGCCTTACTCCTGCCCAATTAGCCTGGTGAGGACTAGCCTAGGGAAATATCCACTTGTTAATGGTATGGAGACCGAGCGGACAGAGATGTGTGTGTCCTGGGAGGCTCAGCCTGGAATGCTTCACTGCAGGCGCCAATCACAGGGAGCCCCCCATTGGGTGGCCTAGTTCTTTCACTGGGTCAGTGCGGTGGATCTTGCTTTGCTAGGCTCATGTTGCAAGTGAGTTTTCAATTTCTGGGTTGGGAGGGAGGCCTGGTATTTTAGCTTGGCTTTTCTTGGGTGAGGAGTTGCAGCTAAGTTGTTGGCTGTACCTGGCCTAGGAGGTTTCCTTTCTGACAAAGAGCTTCTTACTCTGTGATATTTGGGTCTGTCCGTCAGTACCCTGAAACTTGATGGAACTGGACAAGAATCCCCTAGTGGCCTTAAAGACACCTGGGTCTGGAAAGGCTGTCGAAGCCCCCTGCTTCCTCCCTTGCCACCTAGAGAAACTCCTAGTGAGATCTATGGCAGGTGGCCATCTAGTACTTGGGTCTATCTTGGAGACACCACCTTTCGAGATGGCCTGTTACACTCTGTATTGAGAATACAGATATGGATGCATCTTGTAACCCAAAAAAAGGCTATAGATATGCAGGTATGACACCCCTATAACTTCCTAGTAACCTGTAGCTATCCTTGGGTCCTGGCTCTGCCTTCTAGGGCTCCGAAACCTGTATTGTACTCCTTTTGACCTGGGAAAGCCCTTCAGGACCTGTAGGCAGCAAGGACCCCCCAGATCCTCAGCCACATCTGGGGCTGTGTGAGACTATGAATCAGGATGCTCTCCTCCTCTGCTCAGGGAGGGCTACCAAGGCCCCCAAACAAAGAGGGGTCTGCCCTCCTGGTATTGCTGTTGTGACAGGTTTGGAGCCCCAGCGGAAGGGTGCAAGAAGCTTTGGGCTCTAACCAGAGGGAGAGTCTTTTCCAGGAGTCTGGGAACTTGGACTCTACCTGCTCCTGGCACTGGAAGGGGCTGACATGCTCTCATCCACTGGGGTAGCCTTCTCAGTTTGGGCCCTATCTTCAAAAGTATCATCTAGGCCGATGTTGGGAAGTGCTAAGGCTTTGCTCAGATTGGCGAAAGAAGGTAGGAGTGGGAAGGGGCAGTGTTTATTGAGTTCCTGTGGTATGCTGGATTCTTCTATGTGGTGTCCCCTGTACCACGCACTGGACTCCATGGGCTAGTGCTGTTCTTATTTCACTGGAGAAGTTGGTGTTAACCTTGGCCATGGTGGGGTTTAGATTGAACTTAGGACCACCTGTCTCCAAAGCCTGGGTTCTCAGTTGCTATACCAGCCTGGATTCATGGTCCAGCTTTGCACTGCTTAGGACAGACTGCCTTCTCTCTGGGCCTCAGTTTCCCATTTAGAGTAATACCCTCTTAGAGAGTCATCATCTGTGAATCCTACCCTGGAGTTTCCCTGAAAGTGAGTATAGCCTGTAGGTGTTTTGGGAAGCATCAGACTCTTTCTGAGTGGACAGTGGCATATTCTAGAACTTTCTGGTCTGGAGAACAGGCAGTTGCTGGGTTTCCCTCTTTCCTCTGTCACCATTGGTGTGTTTCCCAATCATAAAGTGATCCTCAGCATCTCTGTTGGCATTGTGACTCTCTCCCTAAGCTGGAGAATGCCCCAACTGGCTCATCCTCTGTGCCCACAGTGGGTCTTCTGGGCTGGCAGTGTTGGCTGTACACTGAGCTCCAGGAGCCTTTTAGTAGCCAAAAGAGGCCCAGGGCAGGGCTTATGAGTGGATTTGCAGCTTGTAGGTGGAAGTGTGTGAAGGCTGGACATCTGGGGTACAGGCACTCCTGTCTGAGAAAGAAGATACACCGAGGCAGGGCTCAGCTCAGAAGCCAGGAATCATGGTCCCTGGTCAACTCCCAGTAAAGGACCTTCTTGTGAGGATCCTCTGGTGGGAAGATGCATCTTGGTGCTAGACGCTGGCTGGGTTTCTGCTTTTGCTGGCTTTAGGATATGCTTAGCAAAAAGCCACCAGTTGAAAGAGGAGCCCACAGGAGCCTTTTGGTCCCACCCCACCCTTTACTTCCTGTAGTTCTTCCCTGACCTCCGGTAGCTACCTTTAGAGAGAGCTGGCTGGAGCTCACAGGGGATATTGATTCCTCTGTGTGTCTGAGGTCTTTGGGATTTAACAGGCACATGTTTGTTGTTGCAAACATGTACCTGGGGCTTAGGTGCCAATTGCAAATCTCCATCACACACCTGGGCTCAGTGAACATAGACCCTCTCCTGTAGAGAGGGATCCTTATGGGGAACAGATGACTTGCTTTAACTCTACACTTGGATTTGCCAGTGGGAAAAGGGACATTAAATCTTAGCATAACTAAAAACTTTTCATGATGATGGATTTCTCAGGAGTGTGTGTAGTGAGAGTCCATGAGTAGGTTCAATATCCCACTCACAGATGGGAAATCAGAGGTGTCCCAGTTGTAGGCGGAGGCTGGGCTCACAGGGACGTGCCCATGTAATGTGTATGGGAGTCTGTGTGTGTGTAGGGTGACATCCATGGGGGCTGATGTGTGTGGTGCCATACATGTTGTTATCCATACCCATCGAGACACATATCCATCACACTTGGGGCCAGTCCCAAGGCTTCCATTTGGACCTGGACTCCATGGGACATTTGCCAGCACATCTCTGACATGTGTGATCCTCTGCAGAACTTCCTGGCTCAGTGGGGGAAGGTCACCCAGCAGGAACAGCTTCCTGGGAGACTGCACAGAACTCCTTCAGACCTCTCTCCTGGCCATTGGCCAGCCCTGGGTTGGAAGGAAGGGCTTTGAAAAGGCTCTTGCCTGTTGGCCATCCAGTATGCCTGAAAGGATACCAGCCTGATGAGTGAAGTTACAATAAATCAAGACCATGTGGTCGGCTCCCCCTTGAGATGCTCCCTGTTAAAGAAATTGGTGGGTGGGAAACATATTTGGCAATCAGCCCTGAAGCTTCTCTTATATCCCCTTTCTCTTTGCTCTTCAACCCTCAAATCTGAGAGTCATATGGTTTATTTTTAAAACAGAAACAGCCAGGGACTCTCATGTCTCCGGGGCCAAGAACATCGCTTCTCATCATTCAGGTCCAGCCTGGGAGCAGAACACATCCTTGGTGTGAATGCTGCAGAATTCAGTGTCGTGAGGCTTGGGATAATGGAAGTGGGGGAGAGAGGGCATCTTTTGTGCTTACAGTGGGTTAGATGATGTAGGGAATCCTAGAATTTGTGTGCTGTGGCATTGGGAAGGAACTAAAGCCCCAGAGTGGAGAAACTGGCCAACATTGTCAAGGGCAGCAGACCCAGGATTGGCTCGTACCCTTATGTCTCCTGCTTTCAATTTAGACTTCTTAACATTGAGGAGCCCGAGATTTGAAGGTTACGTTGGAGTTTGGTTTGAAAAAGAAAAGCCTTAGAGAAAGAAGGGAGAGGAAAACCCTTTGGCCATAGAAATGGGATGGAGAGGGAATTCTGAGAAGCTGGGAGAGAGGAAGTCTAAATGGCCGAGAGAATTTGCTGGAAATGTGAGGGCATCGTATGATCTTAGTGTCACTGGGATGGCTGAGGTGAGGGTGAGTCAGGAAGTAATTGGATCAAGCCTGGAAAAGGATCACATTTAACTCCATAAAGAGGCTGTTTCCAGGGGGAGGAAGACTGTGGTGTTCCAGGACCCTGTTCTTCTATAGTTTACATCATGGGAGCCTGGGAGCCTGGTGCTCATGTTTGGTGGGTCCTCGGGTTGTTAGATCAGACCTTTGTCCCATTGTTCAGGAATGTATTTTAACTCAACAGTGGATTAGAAAGAACTGACATGACAGTTTATGAATTTTCCTGGCTCTTTCTGAATTATGCCCAGCTCTACAGCAAAGAAAGTAGGTGAGCAGGAAAGCACCGTGGACCCTGGGGCCTGAGTTTGAATTCTGTAACTTCCTCTCCCAGTGACTATGTGCATATCTCTTCCCTTTCCCAAGTCTTCATTTCCTCATCAGTTGGTGGTAATGGTGCTCCTCGCCCATGGTGGGGCCCATTGTTTTGTCTGCCCAGCTCTTACTTCCCTGTTCTTATGATAATGGTTCTCTGTTCCTTATGGCAGGGACTCTCCTCCCTGTAGGTTGAGTGGTCTTAGTGGAGGCTGCCAATATACTTCCCCTCCTCCCACCCCTGCTGGTGATCATAGTAGGGTCAGTGGATTGATCCCACCCTTCTGGCCATGGTCATTTGATAAGAGTGTGTTATAAAAGAACATGACCAGAATTGTTCCTGAACACCTGTGAGATGCCCATGTGGGAAGTCCCAACCAAGAAATAAGTGAGGGAGTCCTGGGGATGGTGGCGCTGAGTCCCTGTAGGTAGCAGTTGAGGTGGAAGCTAAGAGCCACCATTCTGTTGTTACTGATGTGACTAGGTGTCTGTCATGGCCTGGTGAGGCTTGAGGTGGGACTGAGCTACCATTTGGATTGTAACCATTTGGGCTCCTTTGCTTTCAAGGGATAGAAATCCCAACCCAAACCACCTTAAGCAAAAAGAGAACTAATCGGCTCACTTCTCTGAAAAGAACGGAGTTGGGCTGGTTTCAGGCTTGGCTTCAGGCAGGGCCTTAGTCAACGTCACCAGGATTCAGCGTCTCTCTCTCTCTCTCTTTTTTTCTCTCTTTTCCTCTCTATCTCTTTCAACTCTGCTTCCTTTGGGCTGACTCCATCTGGAAGTGGAATCCCTCCCTCAGGGTACTGAATGGCTGCCTTAGCTCCCAAACTTAGATTTCCTCAGATTCAAGGCCAGTAGGAAATAGCATCAGTCTCTTTCCTAGAAACTTGAGTCAACCTCTCATTGCCTCTCACTGGTTCGGACTGGGTCCTGTACCTGTCCCCAAATTGATGTGATGGGATGATCTAGATGGCTTACACTTAGGTTATAGGCTTTAGTCCTAGTTAGGGAGTGATGCACACCAAAAAGCGGCATCTAAGAATTGGTGAGAGGACATGGTTATCACCAGAAGGATGAATAGATGGGAAACCGCACCGAGGTCTGTGCTGTAAATGGTTAGCACCCCACAGGGTGCGCAGAACATCTCAGGGCAGCTCATGTCCTCTTTCCTCATTGCAGACACCGTTAAGTGTTAGGTATAAGGTGTCAGACATCTCTTACAAGATGATTACAATTTGGTTTCTAGGTGAAAAATAATGACCACTGAAGAATGCCAAAAGCTATTGCTGATGGTAGACACAAACTGAAGTGGGTTAAGAAAATGAGTGTTCTTAAGTTTTGGACACATTAGAAGATGGAATATTGAAGTCAGCAGAGGCATGCACCAATGGTATAAATGAATTTGCCATGTGTTTTATGCAAAGACAGGAACAGGCACTTCCTAAAACCATTTCAACAGCTTCTATAACTAGTTCAAAATGGTTCACCAATTGGGAAAAGACTAAGGAAAGCCAGGAAAGCAGTTACTTGTGATTCAGGAGAAAGCTAGGATCCAGTACAAACATTTTTGTGTATCTTTGATTCTAGAGAGTTCACAACATCTAGAAAAGCATTTTTAAGGCATGTCAAGGGCCCAGTCTTCCTTCTGCTGTGCGTGCTGCAGAACCAGCTCTGGCATTGCACCGGAAGACCATCTGTAATAGCCTCTTTTGTTTTTGTCCTCCCCAACATTGGTTTCTCATACTTGGAGTCTTCCTTAAGCCTGTGGGTGCTGGCCAGGTCATCTGGTCAATGTTGAGGTCACTTAGGGACTTCGGTTAGAGATAATCATTTGCCTGGCACTGAAGTTTTTGATGAATGAGCGAGATAGGGAGTGGTAGTGAATAGATTGCCTGAAGGTATGAACCTCCAAAGAGCCAGGATTTACACAAAACAGAGTGAAGAAGTATTGCTCTGGAAGAGCCTGAGACCAAGGAAGATGTGAACTCTACCTCTTGAACTTGAAGATAAGCAGTTTCCTCTGGAGGGTGCAGCAGGGGAAGTGCTGTTCTCGGGGATGGGAATCCATGTGCCCCGTGACTATTCCCAGATGACCACAGCCTTGGGACTAGACATACTTATTGGACAGCAAGTCTAGCCAAGTGTGGTCAGCCCTTTGAACATCTGCCATGGATACACTGTTCCCAGCACCTGCCCGACATCTCCTCTGTGCTCTTGCCAATGGCCAGGCCCCCCAGAAGTCCCTGCACAATGTTCCTACATGTTTGATGTCCCTGAAAGAAGAAGGAACACATAATCATGATTTAAAAATAAACAGCAGAAGACAAAGTATTTTGGTTCTTGGCTTTACCCTAGGCTGGTGAAGTCATCTCTGAGCAGACTCTTGCCACAGTGTACTTGGAGACCTCTGAGGTTTGACAGTGCTTGGGCTTTGTTGGGAGAAAGCTGGGTCTGTTCACAGATGACAACCATTTCAACCACAGTCATGATGAAGCTGGGGCAGGACCTTGAGCTTGCAGAGCCCCATGGGCTTGCCATGGGCTTGCCCCTTGCCAATCCATCTGCCTCTCTGTTGTCTTGTCTTTTTTCTCTTTTGGGGATGGGACAAAGCATCCCCACTATTGACTGGCTTTGCCAAACACAAGCCAAACCTACGCTGGGGGCTTGGTGGTGCTTTAGGATTCCTCAAATGCGTGAGGGCAGAGGGCTAAGGTCCAGTGCTAAGACTAAGCTTTGAAACATATGTCACCTTTATGAAACAGGAGCCTTGGAAGGAGATGATCATGTAGATGGCTTCCATCATGCCTCAAGGAGGGCTTTGGAAGTCAAGATGAAGCAGCTGGGAAGGGGAAAAGCATGGAAGCAGGAGGCACAGTGTCACCAGCGGGATTGAATCAATGCGTGATTCTCCCCAGAACTCAGACCACTGATCCTGGAGGAAGAGTTGCCGTATCTGTGGGTTATTTAGAAGTATTTGGGTCTGGTATAATAAACTGATATAATCAGTTGACTGCTCTGTGAAACCAGATTAGGATCTAAAGCCAGATGATGAACTGGGAAGGGTATTTGCAATGTTAATGATAGGGCTGCTCAGCCCAATATATACAAGCCCTTTACAAAAGGAGAAAGAAAAACAACCCACACAGACAAATGGACAAATAAATTTAATAAGCAATTTACAAAAAGAAGAAATAAAGTAGTCAGAGGATGTAAAAAGATGTTCAGCCTTGCTAATGATGACAAATATGAGTTAAAAATTGAGATATCATGTGCCTATTGGTGAAGGCAAACAGATTGGGTTAAAAAAAGTAACAGTTTTGAGAAGTCAAGTTGTTGAGAAACATTTAGTTGAAAAGAGTATGAATTAGTACAACTTACTTGTAAGGCTTTTTGACAACAAGTATCAAAGCATAAAATACCATATCCTTTGACCCAGAAATCCTGCTTTTAAAAAAAAATTAGCAAAAGAAGGAAACTGTGTGGGGAAATTTGAATGGGAATGCACTAGAATATTCATTAATTTCTGATTATTAGAAAAGTGGAAAAACTCCGAAATGTCCATTATTAAGGGATCAATTGACTGAAGTGTGGCTCATACTACAAAGGAAATAGGCAATCATTTAAAAATGATAGTGTAGGGGCTGCCTGGGTGGCTCAGTGGGTTAAGCCTCTGCCTTCAGCTCAGGTCATGATCTTAGGGTCCTGGGATCGAGTCCCGCATCGGGCTCTCTGCTAGGCAGGGAGCCTGCTTCCTCCTCCTCCCTCCCCCTCCGCCTACTTGTGATCTCTATCTGTCCAAAAAAAAAAATAAATAAATAAATAAAAATGATAGTGTATCTTCCATCAGCTGAAAGAAAATATGTTCATGACATGTTTTTAAGTGAACAAAACAAACAAAACTACCTTGATATGTAACCAGTCCTCTCGTTAGATCTTGCCCCAGTGTGGGCACGTGCATTGACTCACAAACCATCCTGGGATGCTGTGGTCCAGGTGAGCAGCCAGTTGGTGGCATTTTTAGGAGGATTCATGTCTCCCAAGTGTATTCTCAGAGACCCAGTGACAGAAGGGAGGCTGGCTGGTGTCGGACTTCTGTGTACCTACTGAAGATGAAGTTCTGAGGGAGGAGAGTTGGGGGTGGGGAGAGACTGTGGCCCTATTTCATCCATGTGGGATCGAGCACCAAGTGTGTATCCTGTATTCCACTCCTGTGATTTTTGGAAATAACAACTTTTAAAAAAAATTTCAATTAGTTAATTTTTTTTGTGGGGGGCGGGGGAGGACAGAGGCATAGGGAGAAGGAAACTTAAGCAGACTCCATGCTGAGTGTGGAGCCCAACTTGGGACTTGATTTCAAGATCATGACCCTGAGATCATGACCCAGAGATTACAACCTGAGTCAAAACCAAGAGTCCAACCCTTAACCAACTGCACCAACCAGGCGCCCCTGGAAATGCAAGGAGGGACCTTATGATCAGTTGCTGGACAGCCTCCTCTTATGTGTATATATCCCCATGTGACAGGTGCAGGGCTATGGGTACAGCTTCTGGAGCTAGCCTACCCAGTGTGAGCTGCTGGCTGCACCTGTCACTAATGCAGGGCCTTGGGTACGTGATTTCACCCACCTGTGCCTCAGCTTCTCCACCTGTAAAACACAGCACCTGGCTCATCGTAAGTGCTGTGTTTTCTATCATTATTTTTTTTTTTGCTGTTTTCTAGTATCTTTTTCTTAACTGACCATAAAACACAATCTATTTTGCATGCTATATTTTTAAAGGAAGGAACTGAATTATTTCTCCTTAAAGTGATAACTGATAATGTGGAATCCCTAATATTTTTCTGTTTTTAAACCCTGTCAATGAACAAGATTGAAATTTATATGGTCTTTGAGCACTTTCTTTTCTGGGGGTGAGAGGTTTACTTTGCATTGTTCAGTTTTCACTCACCTTCCTACCCCGCGTCTCAGTAGCATTAGAAGCAGCTGGTCACTACCTCTCGTATAAAAATTCTTTCTTCATTTGCTGTCTGGGTCACAGGCTCTCAGGCGTCCTGCTCACTGCCTGGCAGTGCCTTTGCTGGTTCCTCATCTTTTGATGTCCAGACACTGGGGTGCTTCTCTACTCCATCCACTCACTGCCTTGGGGAGTCTCACGCAGTTTCATGGCTTTAATACTTTCTGTGGGCAGGATGACCCTCTGTCCTGGTTTGCCCAGCATAGTTCTGGTGTTTGCCTTGTCATGGCATAAATAGCACTGCTTTTCAATCTCAAGGAGTCCTAGTGTGAAAGCTAGGTTATATGTTTACCCTATCTACAGACTAATGGCCCTCAGGTTTTTTCCTCGCATCCTGACCTCTGCCTTTGCACTCTAGCCTTATATATGCAGCTGTGTGTGTGTGTGTGTGTGTGTATTTACATATATATTTGATTTGCAAATTGATTAGCAATTTGATTTGGAATTTGATTAGCAAATTGGCATCAAAAAAGACAAGTCCAAAATCTACCTTTTAAATTTCTCCTCCAAACCCACACTTTCTACATTCTTGTAAATGATGACTTCATTTTTCTGGTTGCTTGGTCAAAACCCTTGACTTCTCTATTTCTCTCAAACCCCATGTCTGGTCCACCAGCAGGTCCAGTTGGTCGCGTCTCTGGTGAGTGTTCAGAACCCATGTAATACTCTTCTCCATCAGTTGGGTGACCACTCTAGTCCAACCACTGGGATCTATCTATAAAGTATCAAAAAGCCTCTTTGCTCCCCGTTTCCACTCTTGTCATCTATACATATTCCCCACCCAGCAGCAGAGAGATCCTTTTAAAACATGCCAGGTTGTGGCAGTCTTCTGCTCAAAATTCTCCCATTTGGCTTTGCATGATGTACTTGGTAAAATCCCTAGTCCTTGCATGATTCAGGCCCCTGAGATCTGACCGCTCTGCCATCATTTACTCTTCTTGCTCACTCATGTGCACTTCAGCTACATTACCCATTCTACTGTTTCTCAAACTGGCACACTCATGCCTCAGGACCTTTGCACCTACTGTTCTTGTTGCTTGGCATACTCATCTCTAATTTATCTAATGTCTCTCTCTCTCACTGTTCTCAGGTCTCTGTTCAAATCTTTTATCAGAAAGGTCTTTCCTAACTATCCTGTAAGTCAAACTTCCCTCATTACTCTCTCCCCTCAGGCTTTCTTATTCATAAAACTTATCAGTATCTGTTGTATTAGAATAACTTTTTTAAAAACTGTCTTCTTTCCCTGACTAGGATGTAACTTCATAAGGTTGGGACTTCAACTGCTTTATCTGCAGTGCCTAGAAGTGCCTGGACTGTAAGAGGCACTCATTAAAATTTGTTGAATAGATTCAGAAAGTACATACCAAGAACATAAAAAATACTTAGGCATATGAAAGTTTTTTTCAGCAGTGCAGTATTTTAAAATTTTCATTAAGAAGTGTTGCTATACTGTTATTTAGCTTGTTCCTTAATGTTTTATGTTTTTTTGACATGATAATAAATGGAAATTTCTTAACTTCATCTTCCAGTTTGATGCCAGTACACAGAAGTGCAATTGATTATATGTATTGATCTTATATCCTCTGGAGTTGCTAAACTCATTTATTTCCTCTAGTAGTTTTTTTTTTGTTGATTCTTTAAATTTTGATAATTAAACAGTCATGTCATCTGTGAAAAGTGAGAATTTCACTTCTCTCTTGCCAGTCTTTATGACTTTCCTTTATTGCCCTGGCTAGGATTTCTAGTATTATGTTAACTGCAAGAGTTGAAAATGGACATCCTTATTACAGATGTTGGGGAGAATGTTTTCATCACCATGTGTTTGATACCAATCTAGGGGAAAAGTGTTTCCTCATTAAGTATGATGCTAGCTATGGGGGGGGGTGTTTGTTTTTGTTTTTGTTTGTAACTGCCCTTTATCAAATTGAAGAAATTTCCTTCCATTCCCTATTTGATGATCATTTTTGTTTTAATCTTGAATGGGTTTTGAATTTTGAATGTTTTTCCTCCATTTTGGGGGGTAGAACACGTAGTTTTTTTCTTTTATTCTGTTGGTATGGTGAATTTCTTTGATTTTTGAATGCCAGATTAGTCTTTCATCCTAGTATAAACCCACTTGTTCATGATGAATTATCTTTTTTATACATTGATGGATTCTGCTTGCTAGTATTTTGTTAAGGATTTTTGCAGTTGTGTTCATGGGAAGTTTTCTTTAACCCACTGAGCCACCCAGGCACCCCTTTTTTTGTCCTTTTGATGGCCAGGGGACCTGTAGCAGTTTTCTTCCTCCATTTCTGAGACTGGTAATGGGTATTTTCTCTCTTTTCTCCCTATCCTTCCTCTGAAGAGCACATCACTTCTATTAGTCTTCTCAAAGATAAATTTTTTGACATTGCTTTTCTATTTTCTGTTTGATTTCCATTCTTTTTATTATTACTTCCTCTTCCTATTATTTTGGGTTCCATTTGCTCTTCCTTTTTTTTTTTTTTAGCTTAAGGTGAAATGTTGTATCACTGTTCCTTCACCTTGTTTCTTTTGCAATAGAAGCTATAAAATAGAAGCTATAAAACGTCCTCTAAGTGCTTTTGCCCTGCATCTCACAACATCCTGAGACATTGTGTACTCATTTTCATTCAGTTCAGAATGTTTTCTAATTCCCCTTCTGAGTTCTCTGAAACTGATTTAAAAGGGGGTTATTTAATTGCCAAATATTTGGGGGCTCTTCTATCTTCTGTTATTACTGTTTTCTAGTTTAATTTTGTTGTGTCAGAGAAGATAATCCATAATATTTTGAATTTATATAGACCTGGTATGGCCCAAACAATGTTGGATACTCAGTGTGCATTTGAAGAGAGCATGCAGGCTGCGGCTGCTGAGTGCCGTGTTCTGAACACAGTCGTCTGATCCGGGTGTCTGAGAGTGTCGGTCACATCTGCTATGCCTGTCTTGGCTTTCTAATCATTCTGTCAGTCTCTGAAAGAGGGATAATAAGATCTCCAGCTCTGATTTGTCCGTTTTTCCCTTTACTTTTTTCAAATTTGGTTTGAATTTTTTGAAGTTACCAACTGCGGGCACATTTAAGCTCACTCTGTGAAACTGAACTTTTTAATCATTGTAGAATGTCCCTCCTTATCTCTGCTAATAGTCACTGTCTTGAAGTCGATTTTATCTGATGTAGCTAGCTGTTTCAGCTTTTTAGTGATAAGTGTGCATGTGCATTCCCTCTCACTTTCTACCTACTTTTTTCTCCACATTTCAAGTGTATATCTTGTAGATAATATATAATTGAGACTTGCTTTTTTTAGATTCATTCTGACTTATTTGACCTTTTAATTGTAGCTTGTTATTTAATGTATTTAATGTAATTATTTAATGTAATTATTGGTATATTGGATTCAGGTATGCCATTTTGTCATTTGTTTTGTATTTGTTGTATCTGTTTCTTTTTATTTTATTTTTTTTTAGAGAGGGAGCAGGGGAGGGGCAGAGGGAGACAGAGAGAGGGAATCTTAAGCAGGCTCCACACCCAGCACAGAGCACAATGTGGGGCTCGATCCCATGACCCTGAGCTGAAATCAAGAGTCAGACATTTAACTGAGCCAACCAGGCAACTCTCTCATATTTGTTTTAAGTTCCAGTTTTCTTTTTTCTTTTCCTTCTCTTGGGTTAATTTAATAATTTTTGTTATTTCATTTTGATTTCTCAATTGAATTTTAGCTATACATTTTGCATTATTATTTTAGTAGTTGCTCTAGGAAATACCATATGTATCTTGAGCTTAATACTTTATAGTCAGAGTTAGTAATATACTACTTTGTATGAAAGATAGACCCCTTGCTGCAGTACACTTCTGTTTACCCAGTTCCCTTTCCAGGCAGAATATAAGTAACACCTACCTGTTAAGGGCAGCATGTGGGATGCTCTTGCTTCCTGATATAATGAGGTGTGATTGGACTCCTGGTCTTGGGTGGTGATTGGTGAAATTCATTTGGTAATCCAACAGCTATGCTATGGCAAGCCTTAGCTTATGAAATACACAAAGTCTGCCAGGCCACAAATCAGTGGGGTCACTGGAAAGAGAGGGAAATTATATGTTGGGTATATGTGAAACATCTGTAGGAAACAGAGGCTGAGAAGTTCTGCTGTAGAGTGAATAAGAAGTCTGGATACTCTTTCAGGAATGGTTTTGTCATATATCATTGGTGTCAATTATTAGGTATTTATTGTTTAGTAATGTTTAAAACAATTTTTTTGGTAGCATACTCCTTAATGAGTTAAAAATCTAAAATGCATGTTTAATAGAAAATTAAGTACTTTTTTTTTTTTTTTTTGTCTTTTAAGAGAGTTAATGATTAATGTGCAGTTTGGAAAAAGTGTTGCTGATACCTTGGGTGTAGTAATACCATTGACCACATGGAAACCTGAAGACACAAACATATTTGTTGAAGAGGCATCAGCCTCTCAAAATCTTTGTAGTTAGGTTTGTGCCCAAACATAATTAGGATTAATAACTATAAAAGGTGTGTTTATATATCATTTTATGACTCATTTAGACCAAATGCCTGTTTTACTAAGTTAATTTCACTCATTTTTTTATTCCAAATTTTCCTGGCCATGGATGGAAAGTGAAGTGATAGCAGTGGGTGTGTTGGCTCCATTAGCAGAAGGATTGTGTGAAGCCAGCATTATATCAGTGTCATAAGATGCTTCAAATAAAATATCCATTAAATTAATTTTGACACTGGTTCAGTTTTTCACCCAATTCAAGGAATCCAAGTAAGCTTTTGGAAATTAATTCTGTCAAAGATAAAATAGCTCAAATGAATGCAATTATAAATTGTTGCTAAGTTGAACACTGAAGTTTTTTTTGGAGTGATAATGCAAGTACACATTTTGGTGGAACACAGTGTTGTAGAACAAATAATAGTCTTACTAAATTAAGATGTTTATAGACTAGGAATGTACTTGGAGTTGGTTGGGTATACATACAATTAATAACTGTGTTGTTCTATCAATTTAATTAGAAGCTAGAGTTGTAGAAAAACAAAATAATTTTATATATATTAAGAAAAACTGAGCAACAAAAGTTTTATGTCAAAACTGATTTTGAGTACAAAATACTACTTTAGGGTGGAAGTATATACTTTCTCCTCTTGCTGTCTCTCATTAATCAGATTTTACAAATCTTTGAACTTTTGAAGAACTACTTTGTCCATCAGCTTCAGAGTCCTAAAATATTGTTGAGATTTTGTATAAACAAATTATGTAAGTTTTGGTCCATTTGTTCAAAACCAGCTGGAAATATTTAATCAAAATTAAATGAATGGCTCACCTTACCACATCAGCTTTTGAATCTTCTAGTGGATTGCAGTGATTGAAAACAAAACCTTCAAGCTTTATCTCTATCAAAGCAAGGGAGGACCTGAAAAAGTGAAATAATGAGAGCTTATATGGTGTGAAATATTTAGTATTCAAATTCTTTTGGAGTGTCTGGGATGTCTTGGTTTATAGGAAGAGGCTTGTGATGGTGTTCATATCAAAATGGAGTGAAATTATATTCCAGCCTGCACGTGTAGTAAAACAAAGTAGGCCTTGCGTTTGCAGCATCTAAAACCGTTCAAGAGAGCCATAAATAGAGACAACTTATTTGACATGTTTTGTCAAGGAAAACTACTCTGAGGCAAAAGGAAAGCATCTGTGAAAATATTTGAAGTGAAATATTTACTCTTTTCAGTATAAAAAATAATTGAAATTGACAATATTCTCCATTTTGCCAAATTTTCTCCAAGTTTGCCAGACATCTCAGGACCAGGAGGCAGAATGTTTCCTAAATTGAAAAATTGCAGTCTACAAAGAAGGGTCAATTGAGAGGCAGCAATTTCAGATTTATTAATCGTAACTTGCAACTCTGAAGAAAACTGTGGGCAATTTAATGGAAAAATTGAAAATGATAAGATCATATTGAAAAAATTAAATTCTTCAGAAAAATTCAGTGATACAATATTAGAGTGATATGTCCAAGAAACCGATTAAAATATGTGAATATGCACCAAGAATAAACTATTTTGCTTCCACTATTTTTTTAATGTTTAGATTATCAACATAAAGTTTTTTTAATTGATACGTGTCGTTATGTATATATTATGGTCTTAGAAGGAATTTCACTTTTGAAATTTGGTTTTACAGAGAACAGTTTTATGGTCCATCAATAAAGTAAAATCAAGATGTTAGTCAGTATATAAACATTTTCAAAGATTATATAATTTTTAGTACTTTTACTTCCTCTTGTCACTCTCAGAAGTGTCCCAGTTTAGATGGTGCATTGTTGGTGGCCCTTGCTGTTGTTTTCGTCGTTAACAAGGTTCACAGATATTCCAGTTTTCCACCTTTCAGACCAATGGTAGTTTGGTACTTTCCTGTACTTTTTGTAATTAGTCATGATTGTGTGGCTCACTTTGGCCAATGAAATGAGAGCAGAAGTGATATGTGACGTTTTTAAGGGCAAGTCCATGACTTAATCTCTCTCTCCTGCTGCAGTGATCATGGAAGCCTGTGTCATATGGGAGCTTCTGTCAGGTACAAGTTTGGATGATGACGTCCTGGAGCACAGCTCCCAGCGATGCTGTGTGAGAAACACACACACAGACACACACACACACGGATCTTTGTGGTGTTAAGCCACTGAGATATTGGGATTATTTGTTTTTGTACCCAAACTTAACTGACCTTAACTGATAAGGCTGTAACTAATAAATGAATAACTTGATCTATTAATTAATTAATTAAAACCCCAGTTTGTTCCAAAAGAACTTGGGGACAGTTTATAAACAGCAGGGTAAAATAAAAAGGTGATTAGGTCCCATGGTAAACAGAGGAATAAAAAGTAAATAAAGTCCAAGGTTAGGTTAGTCTTCCAAATGCATTCCTATGTATTTCCTAGGGGTGGGCCAGCATTTACTTTATAATACAATCTTAGCTACCAAGGTGAATGGAGAAATCTGACCAACAGGGTTTGTAAGACAATAAGAGAGTATAAGATGCTATGTCTATAAGATATTACATTGATATACCAGTGCCTACAAGACACTTAGAGAACATGTTAGTCAAAAATGGGACATTATGTCAAGTACTGGACAGATCTCCTCCCATAGATAAATCAGAGAGTTTCACATGGCTCTTTCCTATCTCAGCTCTGAATGTAGGCAGACGACTTAATGGCAAAGTGTGTGTCAGGAAAACGTAATAGGAGTGGATACGAAGTTGTGACGGTCAGACAGAGCAGCCCAGATCCATAGCTCCTGACCACCTGGACACATTCAGCATGAGCTTTATAGAATCTACAGCATGAGTGCATATCTTTAGTCAGTCCTTTGAGAAATATTTTTCTTATCTTGAAGGCTCTTGTAATAAAAGTTGCATAGGAGGGATGTTGGTGATATTTTCTATCAGGTTCCCAATGTGGAATCAGACCTGACTTCTGCTTCTCTACCATGACAGGGCAAGATGTATAAACAAACACCCTCAGAACAGAGTGAGTTAAGTGCAGAAAGACCTATGCAAATAGTGTGTCCTTGGAGCCCCCAGAAGGGGTGGCAGCTCTTCTCGGTTATGACCGAGTCATTCCCCATTACATGATTGGCACCCCGGGTCTGCACCTTGGCTGCTGCCTAAGGTGCCCGGCTGGTTGATATCAGTGTCTCTGAATAGCTTTGTATTCAAGGATCACTGGAAAGGCCCAAAGGAGCAACATGCTGTGTTGAGTCAGGCCACAGTTTCAGCTAGCTGGCTGTGCCCAGGCAGCCATGGTGTTCTGAGTGAGCTCAGATGTAGGAACCTTGGCCAGGGCTGGACGAAGCCTATGAACCAATGACCCAAAGACTGGAATGTTTGCAAGAGTCTATTTTTGTTTCAGATAAAACTGGAAATGGAGGGATTTGGGGGAGCCAGCCTCCTGGAGATTAATGGTGAAGGAGGGAGCTGCAGCTCATCAGGGAAGTATGTGGGGCTCTGAGCATCCTGATGGATTTCCCTGCAAAGCAAAGGCTGGGTGATGGAGAATAGGACAGAAGAGTCCAGGCCAGTGCAACGCAGGAAGGGCAGAAGCCAGGCCTCCTTGCACTGAGACAACCAGTGTCTCCATCCATCGCTCCATCCATCCGCCTCTCTGTGTCTGCCCATCCATCCCGGGCTTCGCCAAGCACCCAGCTGGTGTTCGGTTCTGTTTTGGCTGCGGTGCTGGCAAAATCCGCACATCCAAGTGTGTCCCAAGAGCCAACCGGCTGGTGAGAGGCAGATGTGACTTCAGACCTGCGTTCCTTCCTCCGCATCAGTGATGGGCAGGGCTTCCTCGTTCCATCCTCAGAGTCCAGGAATCTGGGTGGAGGGGCGATGTCCCTTCCCTCTCAGGCTCTTCCGTAACCAGCTCCCTTTCCTTCTCTCCTTCCCGACCTTGTGATTCCTTGGTCCTACACCCCACACCTGTTAAGTAACCCTAAAGCCAGGAGGTTTCTAGGGTTCCTGGCAAAGAGGTCTGGACTTTGCTGGGGGAAATCTGGCCTCCCCCTACTGTGAATGCCAGGCCTGTCCTCACCCTGAAATGGAGCGGGCCGGGCTCTGGATGTCCCTGGCTGGTGGCCACATCACTGCGTATTTCAGCTCAGGCTGCCCTCCCAGAGTCTGTCTGGGACTTGGGATGTGGGGAGACTAAGCTCACCGTGGGCCCTCCTGGCATGCTTTACAGTATTTGGGGAAGCCAGTCAGTGACTTGGCAATGCTGGGAGCCATGGGAGCCCCTGGTGAATGCCTCACTGCTTGGGCCTGGTCTGACTGCAGGGCTGTGGTTGGGAGGCAGATCGGTATAGCTTACAGGGTTTCCAGGCCTGCCATGCAGGAAGAAGTCAGCTTTTACCCTCAGAACCTGGACTAGAGTGAGAAGCAGGAGGACCCGGACTTAGGGGGTCTTTGAGTCTGAAGTGCCTTCCCTTATTGGTGACTCACTGAGAGGTAATTAGCAGAATGACCCACAAAAGGTTTTTCAAGGCTCTACTCATAGTACCAGCTTAGTCGTAAGTGAGATTGGTGCTCTGTAATCGTTAATAGGTTTTAAAAATGCCTCATCTCCTCATGAAGAAACACAGCAGACCTGCCTTAAAACTGCTTTGAGGGGTGCCTGGGTGGCTCAGTGGGTGGGCCTCTGCCTTCGGCTCAGGTCATGATCTCAGGGTCCTGAGATCGAGTCCCACATCAGGCTCTCTGCTTGGCAGGGAGCCTGCTTCCTCCTCTCTCTCTCTGCCTGCCTCTCTGCCTACTTGTGATCTCTCTCTGTCAAATAAATAAATAAAATCTTTAAAAAAAACTGCCTTGAATATCCAAAGGCCTATTGAAAAGGTGCTTTGAGAGAAGCAAGACCAGTCAAGAGAGGAGCTCAGATCAATCCCTAAGGCTGTCAGCTCCCAGCCCCTGCAACGGTCATTCACTCTTTAATTCCATAAACCCTCACTGAGTGATCTTTGCTAGCTTTGGGCTGGGCAGTAGGCTACGAAGATGAATCAGAAGTGATTCTGCCTTTGAGGTGCTCAGAGGCTAGTAGGTGATATGTTATATGTTTAAAACATGGTCACAAAGATATGGAACGATTCTCACACCCACCAAAAATAAGAGTAAATGCAAATTATACTGAGATACTATTTTTCACCAGCATTTGGCAGTGATCAAAACACTGTATTACAAACTGTTTTTTTGAGACCTGCCTATGTCTCATAGCTGGTGAGTGGGAGCTGGGGCTTGAACCTGAGGCCTGTGACTGCAAATCCTCTTTGTGGTCTGGTGCTCATGAGAGGTGCCTTACATAGTTGATTGGGTGTGTGGCTTGAAACCTGATCAGACTCATACCTTGTTCTGGATCTTTCTGGAGGAGGCCAAGAGGAATGACAGCATCGCGTGGAAGAGAAGATGAAGCCATCTGGCCTGTAGGCAGTGCTGGTCATCTTTTGTCTTCCAGTGGAGCCAGGGCCATCTGTGGTCAGTTCCAGAACCTTGAGTTGTTCCAGAACCTTCAGAGGCTTGAATTGGATCAGTACCTTCCAGCAGGGTCAGGTGGCCCTGTTTTCAGGTTGGGGAATTCATGGGCTTAAGAGAAGAAGGTCTGGTAATCAGTACTTCAGGCTCTAGTACCCTACCTTTGATTCTTGAGCCCTGAGCCTAGGGAGGAGCAATCAGGTGTGGAAGAGAGAGGGAGGCAGAGAGAACGGGGGTAGTAGGTGCTTTGGTTCTTGTTCTTCAGGCATGACCCAGGTGCAGCATGGGCACCTGAGGACAAGTGAAAAATAATGGGGGGAGTGTGCATGAGAGATGTCAGGAGGGAGAAGGAAGGGGGGAGGGAGGGAGAGAGTAAAGGAGCAGGAGGAGGAGGAGGAGGGGGAAGGGAGAGGGAAGAAAGAGATTTACATATGCTTGTGTGTAAACCAAGGGGTTCGCCTTTGATACTGCTCTTCCTTTGGGTAAGAGCACAGATGGTGGAAGCGTTCTTCCTCTTTCCTCTAGTACAGAATGGGGCATATGGTCGTGTACAGGGTTTCTGGTTATATAATGACTAAAGGCAGATAAAGATCCAGCCAAGAGAACAGCAAACCATGGACATGATGCTCATAAAAGTTCTTAGCCAGTCTCAGGGCTTGGCTGCCAACCTGTTTTGGGGTGAGTGGGGTGGACAGAGCCAGGCATGAGGAGCCCTCCAAGAGCCCTGAGGAGGAGGTGGTGGTAGGAGAGGGGAACAGCAATGAAGGCCAGCCCCTGACTGCCAAGAACAGCAGGTTGCAATGCTTAATGTCCACATTCATGCCAGTGTGCTTAGGAACTGTTGTTATTTTTATGAGAAAAATGCAGAAAGGCTAATCTGTCTATTTATGTCTGTCTGGGACCATGTAATTACTGAAGGGATGTTCTCGTGCCAGGATCCAGTCGTGGCTCTTCCTCTCCCATGATGTCTTTGGGAGGCTGGGCCTGATGTCTCAGCTCAGCTCTACTGAGGAGTCTGCCAAAGGTTTTGGGCACCAACGGGATGGTTGGACAGACAGAGGGAAGGGGACCTGAGAAAACCAAGATAATTGGGTCAAATACTTTTATCCATTTTAGAATTTGAGCAAGTGGTTATTTTAGGATATGTTCATGGAGTCCATGCCTGCTATGAAATGGGGGTCTTTTCTATGGATATTTACTGTTCAAGTCAGAGTCTATCATCCATCCATCTCCCTGTTCGCCATCTGTCCAGCTATCTGTCCATCTGTCCGTCCATCCATCCATCCATCTACCTTTTGAATAAGGAGGTCATGCCAGACAGTTTGCTGACCTCTAGAAATACAGAGATAAATAAGACATTGTATTTGCATGTGAAAGACTTGAGTTGTGGGGGAAGAGAGAAATACCAGCCATGAAGCACAATGAATGACACAGGTACTATAGTAGACTCTGTGTGGGTCCTGTGGGTCACGGAAGGGGCTGGGCAGTGGGAAAAGCTTCAGAGAGCAGGTGACCCTTGAGTTGGGGTGTAGAAGCTGAGGGGATGTTTGCCATGGAGGCCTAGAAAACATATGAAGGCTGTCCAGGAGTCCAGAGGATGCTCTGGGATAGTCTACCTTCTCTGTGTGTATCTTGGATTCTAACCAAAACCCATGCTTTGCTGGAGTTTGGGTGGGCTATTCTCAGCCTGGTATTAGGTGCTTTGGGTGACCCGACCTCAAGCTACTCTTTTCATTTCTCTCCTGCTGCTCCCCTACACCCTGTTGCATTGGGCCATGTCATGCTATTCCCTAAGTGGTCTCAGCAGGTTCCTGCCTCCTTGCCTGTGGCCAGGTTGGTCCACCTGCTTGGATTGTCCTCCTTTACCCCATTGGGTTTTGCTTGAGACCTAGGATATTGCCCTCTTGGGTGCTCAGTGACTGGTGAATTTATGAATGCACGACCAGGGGACTCTGAGTGCAGCAGCATGTGTATGGAACTGTGTGTGGCAAGGCTGGGGCATTTGGGGGCAGGTGTAGGCTGAGAAGAGGGTGGCATTTTAGAATGGCACACAGCAGGCCAAGGCCCTGTTGATCAGAAGATGAAGGCAGTAGGCATGTCACCCACCTCCTTAGATCCTTGTCCCAAAGTCCCTCTACCCAGCTGAGGAAATCATCACTGTGGGAAGATAGGTCTGAAAAGGTCATATGACTTTCTGCTTTCTCCATTCAAAGGCTTTCTAAAGCTGTAGTTCTGATATTTCTGCAAGTTTTGGAGGGATTGCTTTTTCACATCACCATTCTCTGAGCACTGGAAGTAGGCACTAATGTTTTTCTGGGGCCTTCCGGGTGGACTGAGCTAATTCCTTGGTTGCGTGGGACTGTGCCCCAGGATGGGGCAGGCATTAGCTTTGGAGGGCTGTTTGCTCTCCAGCTGGGGCCTACTGGGCAGCAACAATCAGCCCGAGGCCTGGCCTCCTCCAGCTCAGCACAGGCTAATTCTCCAGCTGGGCGGGGGCTGGGTGTTGTCCAGCGCTGTGGGTGTGTGTTGACCAAAGCCACTGTGGATGTTCTTGGTGCTGCCCTGGAACTTGGCACACGGGCAGGATAGAGCCCCAGGGGCAGGGGATACAAGGGTAAATTCTCTCTCAGCACCTGGAGTAAACTGGGTGAGGCCCTCACCACCCGAGGGCCTCTCTTCTGTCTGGGAAGTGATGAGGTTGGGCTACGCATCTTGCCAACTCTGCTGTTCCTTGGCTATAGGCCTTTGTGAAGTGGATGGTGCACATAGCAGAACCAGGGCCAGCTGTCCTTAGGGAGGACAGTAAGGAATGGAGAGGTTAGAAGGGCTTGACTGTTAACCCCCTCTCTCTGGTGTCTTATAGCTGGTTGGCCTGCACTCAGCCTCAGGAAATGACCTCCCTGTGGCAGGTGTTTATTTGCTTATGTTCCCTGCATGTCCAGTTGTGTGCCAGCTGTGCCAAGTGGGGCCATGTTTCTCTCCTGAGAAGGGGCAGACCAGTATTGTCCCTAGGTGGTGTGGGACTGTGGCAATTTGGACTGTGAGCATTGATGGGGTTCAGCACCAGGAGCGACCCCCATACATTGAACAGGTCGGGAAAGTCTTCTTACAGGCGATGGGACCAGGGCGGGGCCTAGGATTTTCTCTGGTTGGCATTGGAAGGAAAGGGCTGGGAATTGGTTTGCACATTTGTTCCTTTGTGTGTCTGGGATTGCTGGAGATCCATCTGGAAACTCGCTCTGGTAGGCTTTTTTGGAGGTGTGCTAGGGGAGACTCTGCAGATAGTGTGTCAGCCAGCCTAGCACCAGCATCCGGGGCCCGAGGGCTCAGGCCTCCCTCCCCGGGCTCTAGGTGGGCAGCTCAGCTCCTGCTTGAGGGGAGGAGGCTGAGACTGGGGTTTGTGGGTGAGCAAAGGTCATGCTGCATCCAAGGCAGAGGCTGGAATTTAGAATCTGGATATGCTTCTTGGAGCTTCTCAGCAGAAAGGGCCCGTACTGGATCACCCCTTCTAGTTTTCGAGCCTTATCTCCAGTCCCTTCTGACTTCCACTCTGCAAACTGTGCCTGTCCCTGTGGCCCATGCTTTCTCACATCTCAGTCCTGTGCTTCCTTCTGCCTGTTGGAATGCCCCTGCCTCTCTTCTTTGCCAGGGGACTCCCTTCATCCTCTGCTCTGGTGTTTGTGCCTGTCCAAGCAGGTCTACCTCTGTGCTCCGACACCGTAGCCCATATCTCTGCACCAGGGCTCACCTTACTGTAGGCTGTGAGGAGGGGCTCTAGGCTGTGAAATCCCTGTGAGTAGGCCTCGGGTCTTACTGGTCTCGCTATCTCTAGGGCGCACAGAGGGTGTGAAGAAAGTGCTGGTTAAGCAAGTAAGTGCAATTGTCTTGGTACATGCTCTTTGTCCCTGTTTTCCTCTTCCTCTGGCCATGCCCTTCCCTGGAGGACAAGGGTTCAAAGTGACATTCCCAACCAGAGCCTGGTTCCAGGCTCCCCTACCATGTCATTGGTACCAGAGATCCTGGAATTTTTGGCCCAGATGGCCCTGGGGTCTGCTCAGGGACCTTGCTGGGGTCCATCCTGAGTCCTTATGTGGGTACCTCTTGCTGGAGGTTCTTGGGAGGTCCCTCACGGTGTGTGGTGGAGACAGAGCTGGGGACAGGAGGTGGGGGTGCACCACAGGCTTTCAGCTGTACTCTTGGCACAGGCCCTGCCCACGTTAGAGGTGTCTTGATGAATGACTTCATTCTGAATGGAACCCCGGGTGTTTGGAACTGCAGGGTGCTGAGGCCAAGGGGTGGGGGCAAAGGGGCAAAGGTGGTGAGTCCGGGACCGCCCAGCCCTGTCCTGCTGATCTGCTGAATCTTCGAATTTAACCATTCTCATATTAATAGATAGTATCTCCTGAGCTTTGTTAAGGGTTTTGTAACATTTATATGTTGTGATCTTCACAATGATACTTTTGGTGGGGACTAATTTTGTTTCCAATTTAGAGAGGAAGGAACTGAGCCTCAGAGTTACACAGCAAAGGCTCAGACCCCCGTCTGTCTGATTCTGATTCTGTCTGAGCTTTCGGCCACTCTGCACATCCCTTCTCTCAGAGGGAGGCCTGTGGTGGGTGCACTCAACGTCCCCAGGACTCCAAGACCAGCATCTTCTTTGGGCAGGAAAGTGGCAGCTTCAGTGGGGCCTGGCTCTGGGGGGCTGCTCGGCTCCCTGGGGGTGGGTGGATGTCTGAGCCACCTGACAGTTGGAGGGTTGGAGGGACCTGGAGGCAGGGGCAGGAGGCTGTGCCTGGGGTGGATTTGCGACCTGGGCCTCCGGGGGCTGAGAGCTTTTCCTTTGCCGCTGGGAAAGTCAGCTCTAGAACGAAGGGTTCTTCCTTCCCTCACACTTGAGTTAAAGCCTCAGTATCAAGTTTTGGATCCCCTCTCCATCGGGATATCTAGAAACCCAGTGTTTCTGTTGTACTAAAGAAGACTGTGTGGTAATACTAGTATAATACTATCTTACGATGACTATTACTTTTGCGAAGGCCACTAGGCCTGAATTAGCCTCACTTGCAGGTTTCTGCACCCAGGCCGTACAGTCACTATTCTGGTGTGCTGACTGGATACACCAGTCATTTTCACGCTCTGTGTCCTCTGAGAGCTCACTCCTGTTAGGGGTGATGTGTTCAGTGAGATCAGTAGGGTTGGGAGGCAGTCAGGGAACTGGCAGACATGTGGCCTTTAGACCGAGGCTTTGCTGGGTTAATATGTCACTCACTATCTCACTGCCGATGCTCTTGGACACTCATCTCGTAAGGCCTCAGTTTTCTCTTCTGTTAAATGGGAGTTCTTTCTGGAGGAGTGGTTGCAGGCTTCCGTGGTGGCACATGGTTGATGTTTAGTGGTGACTTACTGTGAATGTCATTCTCACTTTCTGGAATGGTTTCTTGGGCTGTTAAAGGAAGTTGTTCTTAGAAGCCAAGCCACCTGCTCCCGTGTGGGATCTGGGTTTTCTTTCCCAGGCGCGGGTGTGCGTGGGGAGCAGAACAGGATGATTTCTGCCTTCTCGCCTATGTCTGCCTCAACCTGAGAGGGAGCTGGGGTCTGTGCGAGCTTGGCAGGGTCCTCCTAAAGCACTGGCTGGAGGCCCTACTGGGAAGCCTACATTTTGTCTGTGAGAAGGAGGGTGGGAAGTAGCACGGACTTCCCTAATAACTCTTCTGATCTTGGGGATTGTTATTCGTTATGTATCTTTTTTTCCTTCGGAGGGGAAAGAACACAGGGCGGGCCAGAGTGCCGTCACGGGCAACCAGGGATTTATTGCCCGCTTTGTTTTTGGGTTTCCTCCTGTCCTCATCCAGCCTCTGCGGGGAGCGTGGCGCTGCCCAGCCGCCCGCAGTGGGTGGATTTGGAAAGGAGAGAGGCAGCCCTTTCGACTTCAGGGCAGGCATAGCCTGAGCGTTTAGGACTGTCTTTCCCCCGGAGCTCTGCTTGAATAGCCACGAGCTCAGCTGGCCTGGCACTTGGAACTAGCCATTGTGTCCGTGGTGAGTCACTCACGCCGAACTCCCCTGGAAATTCTGGATAAAGTAGGTTCCAGGGACATTTTCAACTTTATTTCCAGTGGTAAAACATTTGGTGTTTGTCTCATGGCTCCCTCAAATCCCTGGCTCCCCTGGGGGCAGCTGCCTTCTGCTGGTGGGGCCTGGGGCAGGCGGCACTCCTCATTTCCTCCCCAGGCTCCCGGGCACCCACCCACGGGCCAGGAGTCTCCCGAGGGCTGGCGGGGTCCCAGCACCCAGGAGGCGCTCAGCAGACTAATGGAACTTCAACAGAGAAAAGGCCAGGCCCAGCCAAGTGTGTACCAGGAGCTGTTCCCACTCTCGATTGGACCATGTAGGAAGGCCATAGTGGACATGGCCTCAGGCGGAAGTGGGGCAAATAGGGGAGATGGCGAGAGGGGTGCTGTGGGTGAGGGGAGAGGACAGAGAATGAGGGAGACCCTGGACGGACTGGCGCCTGTCTCCTTTCCCCGGGGTGCATGCCACCTCTGTACAGTCTCACACGTGGGGGCGGGCTGGGGCCAGCACAGGGTTTCCTGACTGGCCTGCTGGCAGCCTGCTGTGCTGGCTGCTTTCCTCTCTCACCCTCTGGACCACAGCAGCCCGAGGGCCCTCAAGGTGTCTGGCCGGTGCAGCCCTTTCCATCTTGAGCAAGTCCTGGGTGCCTTCGCCTCCACTTCCCCATCAGCTGGGGCATATTTGAGTGCAGGACCCGGTCTGACTGAACTTCTCCCTCGTTCTCCCAAGATCCTTCTCTTTTTCAGACCCCTTTTTGCTGCCTAAGGTCTGGGGAGGGAGGCGTGTATGAGCATGAGGACGAAGTTGAGTGGAACAGCTCCTCAGTGAGGGGATGTGGTGGCAGGCAAGGGGGGGTCTTCCTTCTACTCAGCACATGTCTGGCCCCAGGAAGCAGCCACCAGTGGCTGGGGCTCTGTTCTCTGAGGCTCTGGGCAAGCACGGTCCATCGTTCTGCCCAAGTAGCTGTCAGTCCGTGCTCCACTTCCTAGGGGAGGGCCCAGGGTCATCATTTCTTTGCTGGGGGTCTGGGAGGGTCACAGCTTCTGCTTCTTGGCTTCTTAAAAGCTGCAAACTGCTTTGGTGGGCCCCTGGAAGCAGCCTGGGCTTGCCAAGTGGGAGTCGCCCTTTGGCTAGGCCCAGCGAGGGCTTTCTTCTACCACCCACAGGACTTCCCTTGGTGCAGGGTTTGGGGGTGGAGGGGTCTGGCCCCCAGATGCCAGCTTCCACTGCATTGCATTAATTCTCTCATTTCTGCTTCCTCTCCGCAACAGCCCCATGAATTGAGGACATCTTGGCCCAGGGCAGGGATGGTCCGATCTAAGATCACAGAGACAATAAGTGGAGGAAGTGAGATCAGACCTCTACTCCCTGGATGCCCAGTCTGGGGCACTTTCTCTCCTCCCTCCATGTTGGCCTCACCTACTCCACTGGCCCAGCTGCTTGTCCCTGTGGGGCCAGGGAGAGTAGAGGCCCCAGAAGCTGGCCGCTCGCTGCCAGGCCCAGGGTGGGATGGGGGTGAGGGGTCTTCTCTGACCACACGTCTGTGTGAAGACAGACCTCGTCTGGATCCCTCTTTGGCTTCCCTTCCCTCTGAACTTCCTTTCTCATCCTTGTCTCTTAGATTTTGGTTTCAAGTTTGCCCCTCCTGGGTTACTTCATTGGGTTCCCAGGTCCGGAAAGATAAATCCAGTTAATGGGTTGTTTCAAAGTGCTGAGGGCCATGTGTGACTGAAGCCAGATGCCTTCCTCCCAGCTCAAACTCCCCCTCGCCCCCCAGCCTGTGCTTAATGTGGCTTTGGGGCAGCATCTTCTGTGACCTTTTGGGCTTGGCGAGAGCCCCCGGAGGGCACAAGGCAGGGGCTGGTGGCTGAGAGCTTACACCCTCCCTGGCGTCCCACTGTCTTAGGTCAGTCTGTCCTCCCTAAGCCCCTTCTTCTCAGGAAGCTCCTGTTAATATGTTCCATTTCTTGTATCAAGCAACTGTCTTACAAATAGTGTTGTTAGTAATTCATTGGGGCGGCTGTTATTTTTGGAAGCTAGAACCTACAGTGACCAGCCTGACACTGGCGGCCTTAATTTTTTTTATTTTTTTCAGCTTTCCTCATATTATTGTAGAAATTACAGAAAAATATTTGGCTGGTTGTATTCAACAATATATATGGCTGGTTCCTTGTCATTGTATTCATCCTAGAAAAATAAACCTTTTGGCATCTTGTAGATTTTCATGGGTTTCCCGTGTGTATTGAAATCTGTGACTGTTTTTCTGTGTAGCATCGTGCCTAGGAAGATACAGGCATGAATAATTGGACTGGATTGGTGTTAAACGTTGTCATGTCTCAGTCATGGCTGAGTGTTGGGTGTGTTGAAGCTGTATACAGTCCCAGGGGGTTGGGGCGCTGGGACAGCTAACACCTGGAGGCCCGGAGTCAGGGCTGGCATGGGGGACATGGGGGAGGCTGGCCTTCTGTAAAGCTGGACTTACTTGAACAGGAGGAGAGGGGTCTGGCTGACTGTACCGGCGGAGAGGCAAGGAGTGTTGGTGTTAACAAGATCCCCTGGATGCAGTTTTCCTGGTCCAGAACGTGCTCTGTGTGATTTTGCTGAAGCCTGAGGCAGTCGCACATTTCTTCATGGGAGTCTATGAGATAAGCAGACCAGATATGACTGTGTCCACTTTCTGGATGGGCAAATGGAGGCCCAGCCAGACAGAATGTTTTGCCTAAAGCCACAACTTCAGGGAAGCAGAGACGTGACTGAAGGCCTCAGGATTCGAGGGCAGCCTTACTTCTTCCTCACACGGCCCCACTTTCCCTCTGGCCATTACCACATCTCTGTATTACCGACTACTTCTGGGTGCCTGCCCCCCTTTTCTCTGCTCTTGGAGGCACCAGCAGACAGCTGTGTCCTGGGTCAGCTGACTTTTCCTTATAGGTGTTGCTCTCCTTTCGGCTTCTGCTCTGCCTCCCGAAGCACTGTCGTCTCCCTTGGGTGACAGGTGTGCACCATCCCCAGGGCCTGAGCCTATCCCCAGCCGCCCCTGGACTCCATGGGAGCTCGGCCCCTGGAAGCCTGCAGCCCAGCTTTTCCTTAGTGTAGCCGGAAACATAACTCTTATTTCCTGGCTCTAGGATCTGTCCCTTTGAAGGCAAAATTGCTGTTTTCCTCCTTGAGAATCATCTGAACCAAAGCTGTATTTCGGTTTCTTGACTTGGCTTGAACATAAAACCACAGGTGGGGAAAATACAACCTTCCCAGCTCAGGGCCCATTCCTTTGGGAAAATGGGGAAGGAAAAACTGGTCTTTTCATGGCCACTGTCCTCCTGCCATGGAGGAAGGTATTGCCAGGTCTGGAAGCTGAACCAGACTTTCCTTGGAGCGATTTGTGGCTCACAAAATTGCAAGAGTTTCCTTAAATTGTTTGTAATGTTCCTTGGAATTTACAGTCTGCGATGTTCCCCGGGGCACAGTTCTCTCGCAGGATCCCCACATGTGATCCCCACATTGGCCAGGGAGCGGGGCCAGCTAGAGGGAAGGATGGGCACACGGGTCCTCTCCCCAGTTATTTGTGGGATGGTGTAGAGGTCAGCACGGTGTGTTCTCAAGGCTCTGGGAGTATTGAACTTAGCTTCCAATTCAGTTGGCCATTTGAAGTGCTTTTTCTTTTCTTTATTTTTTCTTTTTTTGTGACGGTAGGCAGAACTTGTTCACTGAATTAGAAGCTTCATGGCGGGGAGGGGGGTAATGAATGCTTTAGACACATCTATTTGCTTTTTAAAAAAAAATAATTCTTAAAATTATGTTATATTAGCCACCATACAGTACATCACTAGTTTCTGAGGTAGTGTTCCATAATTCGTTGTTTGCATCTATTTGCTTTTCTCCATCTCTGTCATTTGTCTGTGAAATCATTCACTCTATCTCCCCTTCCTTCCCTCCTCTGTTCATCTGTCCATCCATCCATTTGTCTGTCCACATCTCCATTTTTTTATTGTGTTCTATTAGCCACCATACAGTACATCATTAGTTTTTGATGTAGTGTTCCATGACTCATTGTTTATGCACCACACCCAGTGCTCCATGCAATCCCTGCTCTCTATAATACCCACCACCAGGCTCACCCAACCCCCAACCCCCCTCCAAACCCCTCAGTTTGTTTCTCAGGGTTCACAGTCTCTCATGGTTTCTCTCCCCCTCTGATTTCCCCCAATTTACTTTTCCTTTCCGTATCTCCATTTTTAGGGGCTGTTTCTGACCAGCTGGCACAGATACACACCAGATCATGGACCATGTATACTCAACGGAGTTCTTTCAACAACTTCAAAAAATGCGACCTGCATTTTCTTACTTTTTAGGCCTCATTTTTCTGGAGTACATGTTTGAACCTAGAAATTAGCTGACCATGGAGTCCTTCGGGTAAGGAGTCCATTTTGTCTTTTAGCGGAGCTTTACACATGAGTGTTTGCTGTCACACTCATTTATAATTTGGTTTGTGGGTGCTGTTGTTTTTCCTTTTGAACTGTAAGCATGGTTGCAAGGCCCTGGCCTCACACTCCAGTCTGATGACTATCAGTTCTCCATACACATTCCGAGCTCAAGTCATGATGCTGTGGTTACGGTTCCCGGAGCACAGTATACTCTTCCATGCCTCTGTGCATTTATGCATGCTCGTCCTGCTGCCTGAGTGCCTTCACTTACCTTATTGCATGGTGAGCTCCTTTCCACCCTTCAGAAACCATTCTGGATGCTGCCTCCTCTGTGAAGCTTTCCCTGATACCTCTAGACAGTGTTAGAGTCACTGTTCGTGTTCTTACAGCTCCTAACACACTGCACTGTTTCCTGTGGGCTCCTTGAGGCCAGGAAGTGGGTCTCACTCATCTTGATCTCTGCCACCAAGAATAAATCTGTACAGACTAAAAGCAAGTTGATTCTATTGGAGAAGCTCATGGATTTAAACCAAAATCTTATGCTTCAGTCCCAAACCATGCTACATGCACTATATGTCGCTTTGGGTTATGATGTTACGCAGTGGCGTGTGTCCTGAGTGAGAATGTGTACACCTGTGGATCCTGGGAAGCCTTTAAGGCCAAGGTCTCTCTCCTTAGTTCTCAAAGCATTTACTGCCAGGGGCTTGAGGCTAATAGGAACATGCGTGCATCTAGATTGTAGGTCATACATAAATGAACAGTACGTGCCGTAAAAGCAGCACATAGAGGTCAGACTCGGAGGACCATACGCCACAGAAGTAGCCCTTACCAAACCTGCACATCCTTCTGCTCAAGTGAGCACCTCTGCCCGAAATGACTCTGAGTGAGTTGGGGTTCTGGCAGGAAATAGATGGAGGTAATTGAGAGCAGTTTAATAAGGGACTATTTACAAAGTCTGTGAAGGACAAGATTCCAGAAAGGGACGGGGAGCACCCTGAGGTGAGGGACAGGGCGAGCTCTAGCTAGAGTTATAGCTCCCTGCAGGAGCTGGGGATGCGGTAGAAGAGGCCAAAGCTTGGTGGCATGGTGGTGGGGTTAGCAGTAAGTACCCTGATCTTCCTCACCACTCACCCTCTGCTTTAGGGTAGCACCTGGCCAACCCCACCCGGGAGCTGGAGGGCAAGGGAACTCATTTATGCAGCCCAGGCAAGCTTCCAGGACACAGGACAGGGCGGTGGGTGGGTCTGCTGCACCCTGGGCAGTGCCCAGCTGGCCACCTGCACACTGGGAGGCCCATCTCTGAATGAGCTGGCATACTCCTAAGGGCCATCTGTGTCCCTTCAGGGGCCTTTATGTGCAAGAGTTTGCCTTTATTCCCAGGTGGGTTCATGTAGGGATCTGAGGAATGGAGGCTTGTGCAGGCTGGCAGAGGTCAACAATTTCCCAGAGGGTTGGGGTGGTTGACCAGATGGGCAGAGCCTCTTTCGTCTTCTGCCTTTCCCCGGTGAGTGCAGTCAGCGGGCTTTGGCGTTGGTGGTTAGGAAGGGAGGAATGGTGGGAGCAGACCGCCTAGCCAAGGCGATGGAGGAGACCAGGGGATGCTGCTTAAGGAGACACCGTGGCTTGCTGCTGACTGTAGGTGTGTGTGTGTTGGAGAGTGGGCTGTTCTCTACGTGGACGTATTGGGGCTGAAAGTAGAGATGCTGTGCGATTTAGTCAAGGGATGTAAGCTTTGGGAACTGAGCTTGAATCCTCATTCCAATGCATGACTTGTGCTTAACCTCTTTGAACCTCAGTTTTCATGACTGTAAAATGGGATCATAAATCTGACTTTGCAAGGTGCTTATAAAGGTTAGAGACACGCACACATTTCCTACATATCGTAGAGAACGGTAGCTGTTGTCTGTTAAGTACTCATTTGAGCAGGTCTGGACACCTGACCTTGTGCTTACTTTGGTCCATGGCCTCTCTAACACATTTTCACTTTGGATCTTCCCCAGGTGAATGACCTTGGGAGAAACTGAAGCGGCTTAAGACTTGCGAAGATGTTCAGGCCCTAAAATGGACTTGTTTTTCACTTTCCCACAAGGCATACTTACTAGGAAAAGTCGCGGAAAATTCGATGCTCAGTTTACAGTCCCAAGAACATGAAAAAGCTCCCCTGCCAGCTAAAAAAAAAAAAAAAAAAAAAAGATGGATGTTATTTCTGGGAGAAGGAATTTCGTACAGTGGCTCAGGCAGGAGACGGTGAGTCAGATGTGCTAAGAGCTGGGCCAGCCTGGCCCCGTAGGTCCCCTGTGAGTCAGTGCTGCCTGTGAGGCTGAGGCTGGGCGGGCGGTGGGCCTGGCGGGCCATGGAGCCAGGTATGGTTCCACACTGGTGAGGCTGCAGCTCTGCTGTCCCCTCACCCCCTCAGGGACATTGAGAATGTTTTCTGCCATCAGTGTCTCCAGACGTGGCAACTTAGGCAGTCGCTGATGTGGTCATGTCCCTCCCCTCCTATTCTTGGATTGGTCTTTTTCTGCAAAGATGACCTGCTTCTAGATGAAACCCTCAACATCCCTCCCCAACTCTTGTAGCTGACCCAGAATTTCTTCTCCCACTGTTTACCTCTGGGGATCTCTTGGGGGTGGTGCAGAGTCTGGCAGAGCCTGGGGTAGCAGAGAATGTTCTATTTTGGGGGCTTTGAAGGGTGAACAGTGAAGGTACCTAGAGTTGGATTCCTTCCAGCTGTCCCAGGGCACCATGTTGGAGAAAATCAGGACACAGGAAACCAGGCATTTGAGTCACGAGAGGGAGAAAGCCTCCATGGGTGAAAAGAGGTCAGCCTTGACAAAAAGCGTGCCAGGGAGGTGGGCAGAACCTGAAGTGTGGGCTTAGTTGGGAGATCCGGTTTCAGTTCAGGCTCTGCCCCTTCCTCAAATAAATGTTGATCTTTCTAATCCAGTCACTCCTTACCTGCAGAATGGGGAGACAGTTCTTAGTTCACAGGGGTTTGTGAAGATTAAAATTAAGATAGTTCATCTTAATCATTGTAGATTACTACTACTAATAGATAAGGAAAGGAGGGATCGGAGAGGTTAAGTGACTTGCCTGGGGTTACACAACTGGTATAGAATCAGGACCCAAACACAGATCTCTTCTGTCCATCATTCTCTGTTGTCCTAGGTTCTTCCATTTTTAGGGGAAGACACAGAATGTTGTAATTAGTTGGTTTTAGGCTCGGGGTTCCTTGTCGGTTAGCCGGGGATCTGGGCTTCTGGCTTGCAGCCGCAGGACAGCGAGCAGGTGTGATCTGCCTGTCTTGGGCAGAGGATGCTGTGGCTGTTGAAGGAGCGGCGCCCCCAGGGGGGGGATATCAGCGGTGGGTGCCCACTTCCACCCTATTGCTCCTCTCCTGACCCCTCTGTGGCAGAGTCTGCCTGTCTGCTCCGTGTCCCCAGAGCTCACTGTTCCCTTCTGTCCTAGCATCTGCCATGATGGACTGGACTCCTTGGTTTTTGTCTGCTTCCCTCGTCAGCCCGGGAGCTCCAAGGGGGCTGGGACAGGTCTTCCTCATCTTGTCCTCCCAGCTCTGTGGGTGGACACCTGAGCCACCTGGTCTGTAGGAAGTGCTAGAACAGCCGGCCGTGCCGTGTGGAGGGTCCCTCAGCTGTCAGAGGGTTGCCCACGCTGGCTCTGGTCAGGGCAGGAGGGTAGCTGACGGGGTGGGTGTTCCAGGTTGGAGGCGGCAGCCTTGTTGGGTACAGAAAACATCTATCCTTGTGTATGTTTCATGCATTTTCTGGGAAGATGTAAAGGCGGCAGTGCCTTCCGTCATGCCAGTTAGGGTTAGTGGTGTGGGCCAGGAGAGGCCCTGCACACAGCCTCCTGCTCTGCTGGGAAAGTGTGTCCTTGGAGCTGAGCGCCTGGGTCATCGGGGATCACCGCGCTCACGCAGGCAGAGCGGGGCTACCTTGGAATCTGGCTGATCCTTTCCTCAGGACTTTGAGAGCAAGAGAGGGGGCTGAGTGAGTGGTCCGCCTTGCCCCCAACCCTACCTGAAACAGAACGCTCTGGCTTGTAACGGGAGTTGAGACTCCATGTGACCGACTGAAGACAGAGATCCACGACACCACCAGTCAGGAAGACATAGGACCCGTGTAAGGCCACTGGTGGTGAGTTCGTAGAGAGCCAGGGCTAGAATTCTGGTTCCTGTTTGTCCGGCTCACGTAATTTGCCTCTTAATTTCTCCTGCTCTTTCATCCTCGAGATTCCCTCCCTGCTAAATGTGGGTTGGATGGATGCTGTCCGGGGGAACAGATGCTTGCAGGGTTTCCAGGTGACATGGGCTGGGAGTCAAGCAGGCCTGGGTGCATGGAGATGGAGCAGCTCCTGAAGCTGCAAATGTTGATCCCATTTTCTACTTGCATACTGTGTTAGTTCAGGTCTATGCACAGTGTGGGGTGGGTGGGGGCTCGGAGCCAGGGAAGGGAGGTGGTTGGACTTGTGCTTTAGAAACATTGCTCCACTGGAATAGGCAGTTGGGGCAGTGAGGAGGAAGAGGGAAGAGGCGTTTGGGGGAACATGGGTGAGGAGGCAGCTGCTAGCTGCTCTACACGCTGTCTGGGTACAGCTGGACAGCCCCCAGGTAGCTGGCTCACACGGAGAGCCTTCCTTGGCCTGCTTTCCAGAGGTGGGGGCACAGCCAAGGCCAACAGGATAGTACCACTCTGCCTAAAGTCTCATAGCTTTTCCGATGCTTCCTTCTTTTCTTCCTGTATCCATGGCCCTTTGAAACTCAGTCCCTGCCAGCTTTCCAAGATGCCTTCCTTTGCTTTGCTACACACACACAGTGTTCCTGCACACCATCTGTGATACTCCCTCCAGATTTTGCACGTTCCTGGGGTGAAACACGTGGACACAAGGAAGAGGAGGAATCAGAGGGACGCATCTCCCTGCATCGTGCTTTGGCTGATGCTGAACTCCTCTTGGATGGCTGGGCCCGGGCTGCTCTGTCAGACCCCTAGCCATCAGGTCGGCTGGAAACCCATCTGGGGTGCCACAGGTCATTGTCACAGGTGGCGTCAGGATGCTACTTCTGTCGGGAGTGTTCTGACCATGTCTGTGGTTCCTGTCCTCACCCAAGGCTGGGGATGCAGCATGGAATTGCCTTCAGCAGGGTTACTCCGCTGGAATAGACGGGGTTTCCCTCTGCTGGATTTCTGTGTAGTGAGTTTCCTGTGTTTGGTGGGTCTCCTATTTCCTAGAGTAGCTGGGGGCCCTCATTAATGAAATTTAATTAGTTAACATCATGTTCATCCCACAGATACTTATTGACATGCCTTCCATGTGCCCGTCACGCTTTCTAAGTACAGTGGAGACAGTTGGGAACAAAACCACACCCCTATCCTCATGGAACTTACATTCCAGCTGAGTTCAGACCCATTTACTTGCTCTGTGGGTCCAGAAATGTCTGCTGGCTGATTTGTCCTCCTGTAATGTGTTAGTTCAGAAAATATTTAAAGCTCTGTTACATTTATAACCTTTTTTTTAAAGTTTTTTTTTTTTTTTTAAGATTTCATTTATTTATTTGACAGACAGAGATCACAAGTAGGCAGAGAGGAGGAAGCAGTCGCCCTGCTGAGCAGAGAGCCGGATGTAGGGCTCCATCCCAGGACCCTGAGATCATGACTGGAGCCAAAAGCAGAGGCTTAACCCACTGAGCCACCCAGGCACCCTCACTCATAACCTTTTAACTATCAGGTTACTGCTCCGTTTTAGGGAGAACATTTACCCAACTACCAGATCACCAGACTTTTCTTATTCAGAAACTCCCCCCATAACATCTGCGATTCATACCGCTTCTTTCATGTAAAGCAGGGATTCCTGCTGCAGATTGCAGGCGGCGTGGATTTGGCACAATTGCTGTACATGTTGGGGATCAAACCTCAATACCACAAGGGCACAGGGGTGGGGAGGTGTCATTAGCATATTCATGACTCCACGTCTTCTGTGTATAGCTCTGTTGCAAAGCTAATGATTTTTCAGCTTTCAGTGAAACATTCTACCTTATGTAGGGTTCGTGTTGTGAAGTTAGAATGTGTGAAGTCCAAACCTAACCTCAGATTCTTAGATACTAACATCTTCAGAAGAGGTAGGCATTCTTAAAATCGGCAAAAGATTGCTGCGGCACCAGAAATGCAAATTCAATTTGTTCATTGTTCTTCCCTACTTTTTACAACCGCTAGTGTTTTGGTTCTTAACCGTGGAATATGGAGGTGCGACTATGAAATCAGGATTCAGCTTTTCATGTGTGGCTTACGTAAACTTCCTTCTGATGTAAAGCCATTATAGTTTTAATTTAATTGTTCCCCCAGGCAGCTAAGAGAGGGGAAGGCATCCAAATTTCACCTCGGTTGAGTTGGCTTTGCCTGCTGGAGGTGTGAACTGTTTTGGGCCGTGGTAGCCGTGAAGGGTCCAGATATCTTCATGCTTTCTACTTCTTGATTTGAGCTGTGAAATATTTCATGAGGCTTTATACGTAACATTGGGATCCTTTTTAAAAAGAACAAAAATATCCCCCCTTCCGCTCTCATTTAACTAGTTTGGTTTTGCCTATGAATTACATATGCCCACCCAGGCACTGGGTCGCTTGCTCAGAGTGGGGTCTCTGCTCCCACCCTCTGGCTGTTGGCTTGAAGCATCTCTGGCCCTCTTGCTCTTTTGTTGAGTGGGGCTCCAACGTTTTGCAGCTGATGTGTTTGGAGTAAAAATGTTTACGGGCCCAGAGGAACATTAGCAACATTACAAATGCTTTTTATTAAGACCAAAAGTGAAGCTGAATTATAACTATGTGACTAGAAGGCAGCAAAGGGCCTTTATTCCTGTGGCCTTGAGGGCTCAGATCTTTCTGTCTTACTTTCTATATGGCTGAAAGCAGGAACTTAGTTCCTCATTAGGGAACTTGATGACGTGAATACAGTTTGATGTTTATTGAGGATTAGAAACATAAAGTAGATATGGAAGAAATTGTTTGGGAGTTTTGAGTAGAAGGTGATAAGCACTGATCAGGGGATGAAGATGGCTTGTGGGAGGAAACTTCTGATGGATCTGGGGGATGAGTGAGGGCCCTGTAATCAGCAAAGTGGGATGGTTTGATCAGGGAGAAAATTCCTGGCAGATGATAAGGAAGGAAAGCCCGGTGTGGCTGTAGCACTGAGTAGGTGATGGCCAGCAAGCCGTACACAGGCTGAAAAAAGGTGGGTTGGGCTGAGATTATAGAAAGATTTACAAATGAATGCATGTATTTGTAATGGTAAGGGAAAGTCTTTAGAATTTTCTATGATAGTCTACATTCTGAGAGGACAGTTTGTTGCTGTTGCCATGCGACTTAGCTGTCTGTTGGGACCTGGAGTACAAATACACGGGGGGCCTGTCGGACTCAGCATTGGGGGGTCCCCGCTGGGACACCAAGGTCCGGCCTGCCTGGTCATTTGAGTCCACTTGCATTACGAAGTTTCTGCCGTAACAATCTGGATGTTATTCTTAATGTGTGCCTTTGGGCAACCTCCCAGTAGGATGAGAGAGCCAAACTGAGCCAGTGCCATGGGCGGAATGTATTCAGAGCCACTTAATAACATGGACATCTTTGTAGTTTCTTTTTTTCTTTTTTCTTTTTTTTGTTGATATTATATTTATTTATTTGACAGAGAGAGAGAGAGAGCAAGCACAAGCAGGGGGGCAGCAGGCAGAGGGAGAGGGAGAGCAGGCTCCCCACTGAGCAAGGGGTCCAACGCAGGGCTCAATCCCAGGACCCTGGCATCATGACCCAAGCCGAAGGCAGCCGCTTAACTAACTGAGCCACTCAGGCATCCCCATCTTTGTAGTTTCTATGATGTGCAGGGATAGTGTCTCACAGAGGGGTGGCTGCACACCCTCCTGGCTTGGGGTGTCTCAAGGCTGAATCTCAGCCTTTGCTTGCCTGTTCTTTTCCAGCTTTGCCACATCTTGGGGTGTAAATCTGTCCACACAACTGGCTGGGGTCATTTGTAGACTCTGCCTCCTTTTGTCTGGGTCTCCCCTAGAGTCCTGCTCTTCCACTGTATTTGGGTAAATGCGGGAAGGAGCAGAAAGTCTTACAGGACAGGCAGACAGATGTCCTGGCCATGTGGAGACTCACTGAGGACCTCTCTGCTTCAGCTGTCACAGGAGCTCCTAGAGCACATGCAGTGGCCCTGGAGAGATACCACCCTCTCTGGCGATGATGGATAAAGCCGGTCCTGCTCCCGGTTCCAACACCTCGGTGGGCTGCTTGCCCACTGTTGGAATGTGGGTTAGTGGGCTGCCAGCCTCACTGTTCTCAGGCCATAAAAACTCTGCCGTCACATCATTTGCCTTCCCACATCAACAGCAGTCATCCCAAAGAGCGCTAATCCCGAAGTGTAAGGTTTATCTTAGGGATTCCAGGTTCTTTGTGGGGTAGCTGGAGCCCTGGATGCTGTGGGTATGATGTCCAAACTGGTGCTGAGCTCGACCTGTGTTCTGTTTAGTATGGTTAAGCTTGCAGATGCATTGTGATCAAATCAGAAACAGATCATGGCACTATTTGTATAGGAAAAGTGCCTGCGTGGGAATTTTATGTTCCAACCTACTTATAAATGGCTATGTGGGAAGAGGTAGCCATTCCCTCCATGATCTAATTAACCATGACATAGTGGAAAGGTCCCTAGAGGGGGGATCCAACATCCAGGGTTCTCGTACCATGGTCACTCACGTGCTAAGTGACCTTGAATGGGTCTCCCTTCATCATGTTTCAGTGCTCTGTAGCACGAGGCAGTGAGGTCTCCTCCAGCAACACTTGGCATTTGCTCCTCCGATGAGCTCAGAAGCAGCAGGAGGGCATCTTTAGTGCGTCCCCCCCCACCCCGCCCAGCGGCTCTGATTGCGGGTGGGGGTCAGACAAGCCTGGTGTCGGATCCTCCAGCCAGATCGCTCGTTAGAAAATGCCTCCCCACTGCTGGTTCTGGAAAGCACAGTCTGACAATCACATGCGTGAAGCAACCCGAGCCATTTTTTCTTTTTTTTGGAGCGGGGAGTGAGACTATTCCAACTTTCTGTTTTGTAAATGAAGGATAGCAGAGAGAACAAGCACAGACGATAATTAAAAACTACACTCCAGGTCTCTCGTAGCCGTTTAGGGAATAGGAAGAAAAAGGAAGGAAATTAAGAAGAGAGCGGCATTGTGAGAGAGGAAGAGGAAAATGGATAGACCCAGTTCAATCAGTAGGTATTTGCTGAGGAGAGAGAAGATGAATGTTCATAAAGCCACATTACAATGGGGAATGTGATCACATTGTGGGCAGCTACAGGCTTCCTTTGAGGACATCATCAGTCCAAGAAGTGTAGTTTTATCTTGGGCCAAGGGCCACCCCCTGTTGGCATACAATTCCTGATGGACTGGGGCCACTTTGGTTCTGCTGAGGTCCATCAGACCTCCTGCTAGGTCATGGGGGAGCTCCAACAAAGGCTTGTCACCTCTGGACAAGTCATCTTGGCTCAGGGAGCTGGATGAACACAGACACTGCTGTGGGTGAGTCCTCTGAAAAGGTTTAGAAGGGGTGATGTTAAAAAAAATTCCTGCATACTTTACAGTGGAGAAACTGGCAATTGCTCCTTTGCCTGGCGGTCAAGTTCACATCACTGGGGATAAGCCACACTGATGGAGTGTGCCCTGATGTCACATGATGAGGAGGGCACTTCACCTTTTATTTTTCTTTCAAACCCACCAACCCAGTATAATCAGGCATAAAGAGGTCAGACAAACCCGATTTGAAAGCACTCCACACAATACCTGACCAGGTCTCCTAAAGACGGTCAAGGTCATGAAAAACGAGGAGAGTCTAAGACACCATCACAGACCAGAGCAGCCTAAGCAGACATGAGGCCCACGTGCACTGCAGTGTCCTGGACCAAATCCTGGAATAGAGGAAAAGACATTGGAAAAACTAGTGAAATCAGAAGGAAAGTTGGAGTTTAGTTAATAGTAACCAACCAGTATTGGTTTTCATTTTGACACATGTGCTGTGGAAACCTAAGAAGTTAATCATCTGGGAGGCTGGCGAGTTCTCTGTAACACCTTTGTGACCTCTCTACAAATTTAAGGTTCTTTCCAAATAGTTTATTAAAAAATACAGAACACCTGCTTTGGCCTCTGTGACGTCCGTGTCTCTGCTTCTGTGGCTTCTTACCCTTTTGATCCCTTCTTATGGGACTGCGAGGATTCTGCTTTCATTGGAAGGTTTTAAGCTGGATTCTATTATTTAGAGTGCTGGGTTAGTCTGCTCTTATTTTTATTTTTATTTTTACTTTAACTAGATGTCATAATAACCCTCAGAGTATACAAGCCAGAGGACTGGAAGCTTTGGTGAGTTAAATTGAGTAGAAGTTGGAGAGTTGTTTGGAAGTCCATAACTGTTTGAACAGTCCTGTGAAAATATGGGATATGGGATGGCCCCTGGCCCTGTGTCCTTTTTTCTTTTCCAAATTTTTATTTAAGTTGTAGTTAGTTAACATACTGTATAGTATTGGTTTCTGGAGTAGAACTTAGTAATTTATCACTTACGTATTGAACCCCCACTGCTCCTCACGACAAGTGCCCTCCTCGATCCCCATCACCTCTCTAGCCCACCCCCTCCCTCCATCCCCCCTCAGTTTGTTCTCTGTCATTAAGAGTCTCAGGGTTTGTTTCCCCCCCCTCTCTCTTTTTGTCCCCTCTTCTCAAGGGCCAGTCTGCTCTTGGAAACACTCTGCTTATTTATTTATTTTTTTTTAGAAAACTGACATGAAGTGTCTTGTTAGAAAACTTTCCTGCATAAATCTCATGATTAAATGTTTGACCAAACTGGTTTCGAGTGGGCTGAGTGTCTGTGGAGTCAGGAACAGAAATTGGAATTTGTGCTTGGAATTCTTGGTTGTTGGAATTGAGTGCCCACATGAATCCGTTCAGCCTTTCCTGAAGATGAGAAGAGCAAAGATCAGAGAGGGACAGACTTCCTGAGACAACTGACAGTTCCTTATGGAGCACACGCGGCATGCCCAGGCCTCCGGTAGGTGGCTGAAGGGGGCATGACCTCACAGGACAGGGACAAGTCATTGTAGCTCATGACAAGGTCACTGAGGATGGTCTCTGTGGGGGTATGGAGTTGCCAGGTCACTAGGCCCTGTCCCCGTGGGGCTGTTGAGGGCTCAGGGGGCACACAACGGGTCTGTTTTCCCGCACAGCTCTGACTCCACTTGCAGATACCTGAGCCCAGTGATCAACTTGGGTCCTGGGTGGGTTTAAGTGTGAAGAAACAACCCTTGGAGCTGGTTGTGAGGCTGGTGAGGGCGGGTGAGAGCTCTCAGAGGCCCAGATCCTTTTACCCAGGAAAGCAGCCTTGAGTGAGCTAGCCAGGGAACCCCACATGGGGTTCAGGCAGGGAGCACACATGGCAGAGAGGGGAGTGTGGGGAACCTTGCAGAGGCACCGTGGGGCTCAGCGGGGAAAGATTCAGTTGTCAGGTCCTAATTACTCATGGTGGCTCTTACTGGGCTGGGCATTAGGGTTACTGTCGTGCAAGCAGCTCAGCCCAGGTCACTCAGGTTTTTACAGCAGAGTGGACCGTGTTCTCTAGATACTAGTGTCATAGAGGGAGCTGGGGAGAGGTGGGTTCCTTTTGCACACTGAGTTGGTGCTGTGGCTCCCTGGTGGGTCAGGTGCCTCCTCTGCCATCACCTCCGGGTAGACCGGAAAAGCTGGCTACACGGGTCATCATCCTGACGTTCCTGGGAAGCCCATCCCTGCAGAGAAGGGAGGTGAAAGGGTTTGTGTCTGGAACAAGGACAGAGCAGCCAGGCCCTCCAGTCACATTCAGTAGCCCCTCATTGCCCAGTTCGGAAGCCAGATGCTCCGACAGCAGAAGTGACCATTTGGGGTCCTCTAGTGAATCAGATACAAAAATCCAGCAGGGTGAGGAATGTTTGTCCGTGAATGAATGATCTCCACCTCTGCTCTGATGTCGCCTCCCGTCTCCCACTGTTCTCCCTGAGCTGTGTGTTGGACCTGGGGCTGCCTCAGGTAGCAGAAGCAGCTGGTGGCCCTTGAACTCTGTCTTGCTCAAGCACGTGGTAGAGCACTGGTTCTGGGGGCTCTGATGCAGGGTTTGTCCTGGTCTACCTTGATATTTTGCCTGCTAGATGCTCTCCTCGCTGAGTCATGGGGAGTCGGAGGGACCTGCTTTTCTGGGGGCACTGGCGTCGTGGGGGAACTGGTCCGAAGTAACATGGGGTTTTGAGAGGCCTAATTCTACCCGTTGATCTCCCCCACATGCTTCCTGAGGCTTTCTTGCTCTGGGAAGCTTGTTTGCCCAGTTGTAACCCACTCTCCTTCCTGACTTCCAGATCTCATGTCGACTGTAAACCACACTCCACGCGTGGCTGGTCGTAATTTACCTCTCACCTCTCGCCCATCTGACCATCGTCCTCCCTTTCCTATCTGTCGTGCTTCTGGATGGGCCATTTCCCCGGGCCCTGAGGCTCAGGCTGAAGCTCTACCTTAGATATTCAGGCGTGCCTCAGGCCGGTGGGCTTGTGTTCACTCACTCGTGCACACACTTGCTCACTCAAGCCCTCACTGAACTCATACACTCTTACACACACCACACACTCATGCATGCACCACACATTCCCTTATACTCCCCCCCCCACACACACGCTCACACATTCAAGTACTCACTTGCACACACTCGTACTAACACACCCTCACACTCATGCATGGACTACTCTCTTACACCCACTCACCCACACACTCGTACACACTCCCTCATGTGCTCCCTCACAGTCTTGAGAGCTGGGCCCTGAGCAGATCTGGGGGAAAGGGGAAACAAAGATGAACCTGCTACTGTCCTTGCCCTCTAGGGCCTACCAGTCAGGGCTGATTCTGTCCACGCCCAAGTTTCAGTTCTAGCAGGATCTGGTCTTAGGCATGAGCTCCAGTCTGGTCAGGAAGCAGGCGAGACTGCCTCTGCATTTTGGGCTCAGAACCTTCAGGGTGATGCAGACACTCCTGTCACTGGGAGCAAACCAACCCCCATAGGATAAGGGATAGGTCATAATAGGAGTCCAGGGCAAGCCAGATGTGCCCCATAGGGCAGGAATGACCTTTCTGTCTTCCAGGAGACCGGGGACATGGGAAGAAGACATTAATTTAGCATTGAAGCACCTTGTTGACAGAGATGACTGTGACACAGCCCATAAGAGGCACTCACAGCCCAGGGAGTGCCAGCTCATCCCAATCAAGAGAGGAAGTCCTTCTCCAGGCCTGCCATTTCTTTCTTCCCTATGTTCCAAACTCTTACCCATGCTTCAAGGCCCACTCAGTCATGCCCTTCTTTGTGAAGCTTGTTCTCACCCCATAGGTGGAATCAATCTCTTCCTTTTCTGTGCTCTCACAACACTTTTGAAAATAATCCCTTTGTTATAATTCTTTGTCTTGTTTAACAGCTGGGCTTGCTTGCTGGTATGTCCTCCCACCATGCTCCTTGAGGTCGAGGCTGTCTCTTTCAGCTCGGTGTCCCAAGGGCCTAGCTCAGGCCCGGCACAGAGGAGGTACTCAGTGAAGGATGTGGCCCAAACAAAATCTGCTGTTACTGCCAGGAATCTGTTAGCTTTCCTCTCACCTGTAATCCCTGGGGCTGCGTCATAGCTGGTAGCTACCCTTGTCACCTCCATACTCACTGCCCAGAGCCTCCTACTTGCTCTCACCACAGTGCACACCGCTGAGTTGCTAATGCCCCCCTCCCCCCGCCTCTGTTCCTTCCAGGGCCATTACTAGATGCCCTCAGGGTGGGAGGGCCATGTGTCCAGCTCCAGTGGCCTAGCGATGCCATTACTAAGCAGCGATGTGTTTACCCAGCCTCTGTAACCCTCATACGCTGTTCCCAATTGCCCTCTGTATGAACCTGGCACAGTATTTTAGTGTGTCCTATAGAATAATATTGAGAGAACGAACAAATCAGTGGCAGAACCTTCTGAGATTTGCCTAATTGCAACTCAAATTGTTCCCATATTGGAAATTACATGGCTAAGATGCCTTTTGGGGAACTGAATATTAGGAGCCCAGGAAGGTCAGCCAACAATGAGTTGCTGGTTTTTTTTTTTTTTTCCCTCCATGAACTCTTACCGAGACATTTTCCTGCAATGAGACATGTATAGGTTGACTCAAAACAGATTTCACAATCGCTTTATCCAATTTTGGACGACTTAATTCGGCAATTCACGTAACCCTCTTTAATCAGCCTCACGTCCAGGGGCCGTCGTGGTCTCAGCACTTTGGCGTAGACATCACTGGGGGCAGCAGCCCTAAGTGCAGAGGCCATGGTCAGTCCCTGCTGTGGCTCGGCGAACTGGGACTGCGTTTGGGCCTCTTAGGGACTGGGTCACGGCGAGGGCCCCAGCAAAGCAGGAGACCCATGAGTCTTGTTTCTGGGCATGCAAAAACAAAAACAAAAACAGAAAAAACCCAGAACAGCGCTACCCAGGGTTATGTCCAGGGACGTTGGAACTAAGCATGACTTGTGTGTTAAGATTGTTCCAGTTTTGACACTGTCGTGGAGTGTGGAGGTCTTGGGATTTTTAACTCGGACATTACATAAAAATACATTGGCTCCATTTCCCCTTTCCTAAGGGGAAATGTCATTTCCTTTCCTTCCCTCTTGATGGCCCTGGAGAAACATATCCTTGGAATTAGCTGCAGAAGTATGTCCAGTTGGTGGCATCCACATTGTCGCCTGCAGGGGATGCCAGGTCCCCGCCGGGGAGAGGGCTGTGTGTCTAGCACCAGCACTCTGCAGACCCTTCATTGCGGATTCACACCCGTCCTCTGAGGAGCCTGGGGAAGCATTTTCCAAATGGGGTAGCCGAGGCTTGAAGCACTCGGATGATTTGTTCAAGGTTGTCCAGGGAGTTCATGGCAGACAGAGCCAGGGTAGTCGGACCAGTCTCCTCCTCCTGACCTGATCCTGGAGTTGTTTCATTGTGTTTTTCATTAAGCAATCGGCCTCTTGTTTGCTTTGATGAAATACTATTGTGCATTTGAGGCTGTGCTTGGTCTGAAACCTGAAGCATGGACTTGGGGCGAGTAGCGTCATCTGGGCATCGTCCGCAAGCCGCTGCTGAGCCCAGACAGCTCGTTCTTAGGTATTTCCTTGGTTATCCAGGATGTGGCAGCTCATGTGTTCTCTGCGCAAAGCTGTGCAGGCCTGAGTTTCTCTGGGCAGCCCCAGTTACAGACCAGTTGTGTGCAGGGCCTTGGTGGGGAGAAAGAAGGGCCCGTGTGGCCAGGACCTCCTCCCGGTGCTCTGCGTGTATCGGTTCATGTAGAGAGCAGTAGAGTCAGTGCCGAGGGGTTCAGAGAAAAGGGAAATCGGTGCTGCCCGATTGAGGGAGTGTGTGTGTGTGCACGCGTGTGCATGGTATGTGTTTGCGTATACTCTGCATTGCGAGAGTTTGTGTGTGGTACTGTGTAGTGTGTGGAGTTTGTGGTGTGTGTAATAGGCATATTGTGTGTGTGTTGTGTGTGTGAGGTATGCATGGGGTGTGTGTATATGTGTGTGTTGTGCGTATGTGTGTTGCATGTATAGTGCATGTGTGGTGTGTATGGTGTGTGGGGGGGCACTTATCTGTAGTGTGTGCATGCGTGTGCCTGGAGGCAGTGGTCAGGAGAGGCCACTGGACAGACCCGTTTCCTGCCCTGATGGTGGCTACTGCAGATGGGGAGGGGAGCATTGCCACAGGGTGTAGGTGGGAAGGAAGGAAGGTGTGAGGGGACAGGGCTGGCCGAGGCGGTGGGGGACAGGGTCACTGTTAGGTTGGCACTAAGGGAGCTCGTTGGGACACCAGGGCAGAGAAGTGAGCTGTTACTGTCCAGAGGTGGCCTTCTCTAGGCCCTTGGCTCCCCATTTTAGCCCTTGGAGGGATGCCTTCAACCTGGGGAATAATGGAATGAAAGAAAATGGCACCTCCTTACCTCCAGGGGCGCTGTGAGGCTCAGGTGCTGTGAGTAGGGCAGGTGCCCTCTAAGCCTGGCCAGTCTGCTGTCCCTGCCCCTGTGTCCAGCCCAGTGTTGGTAACTCCCAAACTCATCTCTGTATCTGAAATCAAAACCCACACAACTGCCTCGTTAGCATCTGCTCTCCAAGTCCCACAGCAGAGAATTCGTGTTCTCTTTCGAACACCCCCCCACCCCCACCCCCGCCTCAGTGGCCTCTGTAAATGGTCCTTCCACCTGCCTGGATCCTGCGGCAGGAAACAAGGTACTGTCCTTAACTAAACATCACTGATTCTTGTGGTTCTATCTTGAAATCTTATTCAAATGTCCCCATCTCTGTACTGCGTGCAGCCTCAACCCTAGCCTAGGGGCCATCAGCTCTCTCTTGAACTTCTCTGCAATTTACCATCTCTTTGATGTCATTCCTCAGCTCTACCTAATCGACTGTCCCCAGGCAACCGGATTGATCTTTATCAAACTAAAGCAGATCATGGGATCATGGGGCTTGGCTCTGTACCTGTGTACAGCCCCCGGTTGGCTTCCCTTTGCACGAAGACACAATGTTTGGTACTATTTGTGGCCTCCAAGGCCTCCTGTGGTCCTGCTTGCTTCCTCTTCACCTTCCTCCCTGCTCCCTTCCCTCTATTACCATGCCTTGCTCTGGGCTCCGGTGCTGCCCTGGCTCCCAGGCCTTCATCCAGACCGCTCTTGATTCCATGCCAATCCCACTGATCTTTCCATGTCAGGGTTAGAAGCATTTCTGCGGGGAGTGCTTCTGTGACCCACAGTCTTCTCTCACAGAAGCGGGTTCTTTTCCTTGGCGGTCCTCATTGCTCCTACTTTGTAATCCTTTGGCTTGTTTGACACCTGTTCCCCGCGCCCCCCCCCGCCCAGCCCGTAAGCATGAGGGCAGGGACTGTGTCTTGTTCACCAGCATGGGCTCAGTGTGTGGCACAGTGCCTGACACATGAAGCTGTTTGCTGAATGCTGGGTGATTGGACGAGGGAGCAGTGCTCTGTTGTCACTTGTGATCCTGTTCTCCTGCCCTCATCTCCTGTCTCCCACTCACTTGGTGGGTGGGGCAAGGAAGAGCCAAAATGTGAGCATGGTGGCTCAGTAAACAGTGCTCACAGTGGGGGCTGCTCTGCAGTGGGGACTGGGGTTCTAGCTCACACAGGCCCATGGAGGCCCCTCTGGTGCCCTGTGATGGAGCCAGTAGCCAGGGGCTGTCACTGAAATCCTTCCTCCTTGGCACCCTATCCACTGAGTTCTCTCAGTGACTCCCAGTATCTCCCAGGGAGAGGCTGAAGGTTCATTTGCAGTAGCTTATGGAGAAGCTGGTTCGCCTGGGCTCACTGGTTTTCAAAAGGCAATTTCCATCTTTGGTCAGGAAAATAAGGCCGTGGGAGCTGATCTGGCACTTCAAAAGGAGCAGCCCATCACCCATGCTTTTTCTTTCTCTTATAATTTGAGATTCTACCACTTTCCCAACCTGTGCATACAAACAAGTCCCATTAAGAGCAATAATGTGAATTTACTGCCTCCTTCCCCTATCATTTTATAGGGTCTGGACTCCCTTGCAGAGGTCCCACCACATATTTTTGCATTCCCCAGTGTGTCTGGTGTGTGCTCCTAAGCTTGTCTGGCTGCTACTTTGTGCCTCTACTTCTAGAAACTGCTGCCCCTCTCTCTGAGTGTCCTTCTCATTGTGGGCCCTGGAATGCTGCCTGAGCATGACTTCTGACTGCGACCATCCTCTGGGGTCACCATGACATACTGTTGGTCACTCCTGCTACCCTCTTCCATCAGGAACCACCACCTTGCGGGCCACAGCAGTGCTATGCAGGAACCATGCAAGTACAAAAACTGAGCACTAGTCTTTTAGGCTACCACCTCATATTAAAGAATTTAAAAACTGTAGACATGAATCCATAGGACTAGATAGGGGAGGAGCAGAACCATTCAGAAACCTTCTTTGCTCAGGCATAGAAATCTTGTATTCAGGTCTACATTGTAGAGTCTTGCCTTAGGATGAATTCTCTCTGTGAAGGCAGTTTGGTTCTTTATGCAGTTAGATTTCTGGGAATTTTGCCCCGTGCATCTCTGGATCTCGAGCAGGCTTGAGCTGCGACCCCTGCTTGTCACCCCTGTGGTACGGGAGGAGCTGAGCTCAGGATTCCTAGGGCATTAAAGGTAGTATCTGTGCTACAGGCTGAGAAATTGGCCCTGCCTACCTGCTGTCTGAGGGAAGACATCAGTAGATTGGTATCTTTGTATATCTCTTTGTGATTGGCTTATGCTACTAGAACTGACCTGAGCAGTGGGATCCGATGATCCTTGTTTTTTCCCTTTGCAAATAATAGGTTTGCATTTTTGCATGTTCTGTTGTCTTCTGACTTACCTCCAGAATCTCTCACCTGGACACACAACATGCAAGAAGATAAAATATTTCGAAGTTCAGATCGGAACGTCCCCTGGGAAGCTGCAAGATTCCAAGGAGATGTCATGGATTTTTCACTTAAGTAGATTACAACCTGAGAGCCCTCCAAGTTGTCTCTGGAACTTGAGCTATAAACATCTCTGAACAAGATACATACAGCTCAGCATCTGTAGGGGAGCCCAAGATTGGAGTAATGATTGGCAGAAATCTTTGGGGCTGGTGGGAGTATTGGGATCTGGCTCCCTCTAGTCAGACAGGGGGTCTGGGCTCTATAGTTGACTCAAAGGGCAGATGATTTGGCAGTGACAAGGTGAGTGGTCATGCCTGAGGATGAGTCACCTGCTGCGGCTGGCACAGTGTCCCCAAGTCCTTCCACTGGCTGGAAGCACCTTTGGTTGGCGTGTTTTCACTGGCAAAGCTGATGCACATGGAATGTTTCCTTCAGAGTTAAAGGCTGTTATCTTGCTAGGAGAGAGCCAAGAGTTTCCTTTGGGTTTCCAGCTCATGAGGGAGAGTTCTGCAAAGCATCACTCCTTTGCTGTTGAAATCATACTCGGCTGTGGCTAATAATTCGATTCAACATTCATGGGACTTCCTTCTCTGTGCCACATACCAAGTAAGGTGATGGGGAAGCAGAGGCTGGTTCAGATATGATTCCTGTCCTCAGAGTCATTTTGGTCAGAACACAGAGCAGTGGTACAGAAAAGTCCTTCTGGCAGCATGGTAGACAGTGTCTGTCCACTTTTTCGGGAGACAAACCTTTGAAATTCCAATGGAAGTAGTAAATGCACTTGTAAAAATATATAGATACACGCCTCCCCTACTAGCATAGGGGGTCCCTTAAGTCAGAACCTCAGTTTGAATAATTCATCCAAGAGGATAGGTTGAGAGGGTAGCTAGAGGCACACCTGTCTATAGGCCTTTGTATTATTCCAGGCAAGAGAGAAGCTGATCTGTGAAGATAGTGGCATAGGGATGGAGAGAATGAAAGTAGAGTTCACAGGATCTGAGGATGCTGTACATGGTGAAGAGGAAGTGAAGGAGGAAGACCCTGAGGGTTATAATCTGGATGATTGGATGGAAAGTGGAAGACACCCAGATTCCCCTCCTCCACTGAGTGACTGGGAGAGGGGGCATAGTAACAGACAAGAGCAGGGGATCTTGGGTGCTGTGGAAAAGGTGACAGATGAAGGACACCTTTGTCTCTAGTCTAGTTTCACTGGCCTGGGTAGTGGTGGCCGTGGCCCCACTGGATGACCTGTGATTGTCATGCTCAGCTTTGGGGGCATGTTTTTTTTTATCTCTGATGTGTAGGCTGTCCTTGGGCCTAGCCAAGGGCTTCTGCAGTTTGGTGTCTGGAAAGAAACATGTCAACCACATCATGTGTGGCCACCTGGAGTAGAGTGTTAGGTTCTGTTCATGGAACTATAGGTTGTGGGACATGTACAATCAGCTGCTGAACTTTTCTAATTTAACCATGCTTAGGGCACCTAAGATCTGATGATTGATACTGTCTGGGAGTAGGGTCAGGCATGGACATATTTACAAAAAGTTCACGAGTTAATTCTGATGCGCTAAGAACCACTGATTTAGACCATCTTCTCTTTTTATAACAGAAGAAATGGGGGTTTAGGAGGGATACAGTCTTGGTCCAGATTAGCAGGTGGCAGGGCTTGGCCCAGCATTCCTGAATCCTGAACCAATATTGTCCTTATCCCCAAGTGCTTCTTCTGGGCTTAGGCCATGGTTCCAGGCTCTCTGAGCCAGCCTTAAAACACCGACATTTTTGAAGACGAAGTCTTCTAACCTGCTTTCAGTTCTTCCCAACACCAGACATTTTTGAAGACAAAGTCTTCTAACCTGCTTTCAGTTTTTCCCTGGAAGCCTTAGGGGGTATGTGTCTTCCCTCCCAGGTGACTGTGAAGGGAAATAGTACTAGAAGTTCTCCCTGAGATCCATACCAGGAAGTAAATACTGAGTTGGCTCTTTTTATGGCCTCTAGTGGAAAGCTGGGTTCCATCATGGCTCTTGGCCATATATTCTTTCCTGAAACATCATTGGAGTCCATCCTGTTCTGTTTTGGACCCAGGCAGCATGGTTTTGCAGAGGAATCAGCCTCCAGAGGGACCCTTTGTTTCCCGCTCATGGGTTAATTTGGCCACAAAACTGGGACTGCCTGCCCGGGAGGCTCTTCTGGGGTTGGGAGGAGAGGGCTGCTGGAAGTAGGAGCATTGGCTTTTGGGTAAGGCTCTTTGGTACAGGTGATACTTAGAGGGCCTGTGAACAGAGCCTCATATTCTTCCTTCTCCCGCGGTTTACTTTTTTTTTTTTTTTAAGATTTTACTTATAGATTTTATTTATTTATTTATTTGTCAGAGAGAGAGAGAGAGAATGTGAGAGAGAGCACACACAAGCAGGCAGAGTGGCAGGCAGAGGCAGAGAGAGAAGCAGATTCCCCGCCGAGCAAGGAGCCTGATGCGGGACTCGATCCCAGGACCCTGGGATCATGACCTGAGCTAAAGACAGCAGCTTAACCAACTGAACCATCCAGGCATCCCTCTGGGGGTTTTCTAAGACCCAGTGCACCATGTCTGGGGCCAGCCAACTGGCCCTCGAGGGCAGCCTGATGCACCAACCCTTTTATCAGGGGTCTCAAATGCTCAGTGTGGACACTCAGTGACATCTGCAGATGGTATTTGCCCTGTCCTTAACTTTCCATCCCGGTAAGGGTTGGGAGGAGTTCATTATGTAATTGTGTAAATGGCATAATTATATAGAAACACTCCGCTGCGGCATCTCTTCATTGGAGAAGGGGTGTCTCAGTATGAGGGGGGCAAAACTACTCTGGAAGAATGGGATTCTGGATAGTGAGAGTGGCTGTTTCAGGCACTGTGGACCCCAGGAGAGTTTCTTGCAGGGGCATGAGTGAATTTGCACCAGAGCAGAGACACACCTTGAGAATTTTCTGTTCTGTGTGGACTTAGACATTAAGTGATTAGTATCCGGTTACAGAATGCTGGAGCAGTCAAAAGGCAGGCTGGGCAGGTAGGGCAGAAAGAGTTGTGCTTTCAAAACTGAACTCAGAGAAATGACCAATGGACTGGGGATTCCAGTAATTTTATTAATCCTGATAGAGCGAAGTGGCCAGACTGGTTTAGCGCAGCCACTCGGATGGGCGTGCACGAGACAGCATGGAGTGGGGTGTGCACCTGCTGGGATGCTGAAGGGACACAGGTGGCGGAAGATGGTGGAGGAACAGCAGGATGAAAGCAGAGCATCAGGCTGGGCAGACACAGAGATGGCACCTCTGCCCTCCCTGGTCTTGGCTCTTACTTGTGCCTGGGAGTGGGGGTGGGGGTGGAATGATGATTAACGTCAGAACCACCTGGGCATTGCGGCATGTTCTTGCTGACTTAACCTTGAAAGTTAGAGGTCCAAGACATGTAGCCATTTATAATCTTCTTGAAGGAGTTTGAATGGGACCCAGAGCAAGCCTTGAGTGGACCATGAGCCTTATGAGCCGTGTAGTCAGACACAGAGCTTGCTGCCCAAATTCACAGCTCCATGTGATGTATGCTCTTTCACAAAGCACTGCGACTCTGAGGAGAAGTGTGAAGATGTTTGTGTGTGAGAGAGAGGGGGGTGGGTAGAGAGAGACAAGGAGCGAGAGGGAGGTAGGGAGACAAAGATCATTTACTTTGCTTCCTAACTGAATGGTCCCTGCTAGAATTGTGCAGTGCAAAACCTGCACAGCTGAACACATCAGCTCTGACTTAGCCCAAAAAGAGAATGTTGAAGAAACTTGAACACTAGACTATGGAGCTTAGTATCGACTCAGATCTGTGATATGGAAGAGTCTATCATATCCATTTTCCATTTGGGAAAATGGAAAAGGTATTTGAGAGGCTTTTGCAAAGAATTCTCCAACTAGTGTGCAAACCTGTCGCTCATCAAGTGAGAGAGAAAACTCTGGTGAAAAGTCAAAAAGGCTGTTAACTAGGGTGAGAAGAGAAGGCATAGAAGGTCTGAACAAGCCAGGGTCTTGTTCAAACATATCTGCATTTGTGCATTTGTGGATTGCTGAAAATTTTGGGGAATGTATTTTAATATTGTAAAGTTCTACTCTCTGTGATACATATAGACATATGGGCGTGTGAACAAATTCACTTGTTTCCTATTGTATATAATGGATTCTCATTTCATGTGCATTTATATTACATGCTGACTTTAGAAATTAATTCCAATTTTAAGATTTAGGTCTTCTTTCATATCCTTTAGCAATGTGCTATGGTTTATTGTGTACGAGTCTTTACCTTTTTCATTAAATTTTTTACTAGGTATTTTATTCTTTTGCATGCTATTAGTATATGGAATTGTTTTCTTAATTTTCTTTTGGATTGTTCATTGCTGGTGTACTGGAACACAACTGATTTTTGTGTGTTGATCTTGTACCCTGCAACTTTGCTGAATTTGCTTATCAGCTCCGGGAGCTTTTTTTGTTTGTTAGTTTGTTTTGGTGAAATCTGTGGGATTTTCTATATCTTAGATAATGTCATTTGTGATTAAAGATAGTTTTAATTTTTCCATCCCAGTTTGGATACCTTTTATTTATTTTTCTTGCCTAATTGCTCTCAATAGAACTTCTACTAGTACAAAAACACAATGCATCAAGTCTCATACGACAAAATGAAGGCAGTGATCAGAGGGAAATTTATAGCAGCTACATTAAAAAAAAAAATCTCAGATGAATAACCTAACTTTAAGCCTCAAGGAACTAGAGAAAGAAGAGCAGACTAAAACAAAACCTATTAAAAAGAAGAACATATGGGGCACCTGGGTGGCTCAGTGGATTAAGCCTCTGCCTTTAGCAGAGGTCATGGTCTCTGGGTCCTGGGATTGAGCCCCGCATCGGTCTCTCTGCTCAGCAGGGAGCCTGCTTCCCCCTCTCTCTCTGCCTGCCTGTCTCTCTGCCTACTTGAGCTTTCTCTCTCTCTCAAATAAATAAATATATAAATCTTAAAAAAAAGAAAGAAGGAAGAACATAATGGTGACTAGAGCAGATATAAAATAGAATCAATGAAAGCAAAAGTTGATTCTTTGAAAATACCAATAAGATTCACAGACCTTTCACTAGATTGATGAAAAAAAAAAAAAAGAGAAGGTGCAAATAAAATCAGAAATGGGAGTGAGGACATTTCTATCAATCTTAACAAAAGAAGAAGGATTATTAGAGAATACAATGAGCCGTTGTGTATCAACTAGTTAGATAATCTAAAAGAAATGGATAAATTTCTAGAAATATAAATTATAAGTTTCTAGAAACTGACTCTTAAGTTAGAAAATTTGAATAGACCTATAAGTAGAGATTGAATCAATAATCAAAAAATATCCAACAAAGAAAATTCCAAGACCAGATGGCTTCACTGGTGAATTCTACCAAACATTTAAAGTGGAATTAACACCAATCCTTTTCATACTTTTCCAAAAATAGAAGAGGGGGGAACACTTCCTAACTCACTCTACCAAGCTATGGTTACCCTGATACCAATGCTAGCTAAGAACATCACAAGAAAAGAAAATTGCAGACTAATATCCCTTATGAATATAGATGCAAAAATCCTTCACAGAATACTGGTGAGCAGAACACAATAGCATATTAAAAGGATTATGCACCATGACCAAGCAGGGTATATCCCAGGAATGCAAGAGTGGTTCAACTTAAGAAGATCAATCAGTGTGATACACCACATTAATAGAACAAAGAAACAAACACATAGACATTTCAACTGATGCAGAAAAAGCATGTGATAAAGGGTTTTTCAGTGATGAAAAACACTCAGAAACTAAAAATAGAAAGGAACTTCTTCAATATGATAAAGGGCATTTATGCAAAATTTTCCTCTTCAGCTAACATCATACTCAATGGCAGAAGACTGAAAGTTTTCCCCTTTAGATCAGTAACAAGACAAGGATTTTTGTCTGCTTTTACCACTGCTCATCAGCATCTTAGCAGAACCTGTTGGCCATTTGTATGTATCCTTTGGAAAAATGTCTGTTCAGGTCCTTTGCTCATTTTTTAATTGGGGTTGGGTTTTTTACTTCGAGTTTTAAGTGTAGCTTCTATATTTTGGATGTTGTTCCCTATCAGGTAATGGTTTGCAGACATTTGCTCTCATTCCATAGGTTGCCTTTACATTTTTTTTTTTTATTGTTTCCTTTGCTGTGCAGAAATTTTCTGGTTTGATGTGGTCCCCCTTGTTTATTTTTGCTTTTACTGTCTGTGCTTTTGGTGTCAGAGCCAAAAAAAAAAAAATCATTGCCAAGGCCAGTGGCAAAGAGATCATCCCCTGTGTTTTCTTCTAGGAGTTTTATAGCTGCAGGTCTTAAGTCTTTAACCCATTTTGAGTTGATTTTTGTGTATGGTGTAATGTAAGGGTTTTTTAATATCATTTAAAGTTGCCTTTGTCTTGATTCAGTATTCGCTTGATTGCTAGAAAGTTTTGACTATTTTCCAGAGTTCTGACAAAGTTACTTCTAACAGTTTTTCAGTGTTTCTTGTCATTTGGAGCCAGTTACTGTCATTTTTCTGGTATCACTCACCACTTTCTTTATAAGGCTGTTCTGAACCCAACCAGAGAAAATTTCAACCTTCTTCTGGTCCCCCAGTCGTCTCACCTTACATTTTTCAAAGGGCTCCCAATTTGCCTTATAAATAGATTAAATTTCTTATTATCCATAATAAAATGTTAATCACTTTACATATAGATTTCTCTCTCTCTCTCTCTTTTTTTTAAAGAGCCTTCCACTTAACCCTGTTCAAAGAAGACATCTGAAAATGTTGCCTCCATATTCCTGGATCTTGATCTCCCCTGGATACCTGGCAGTGTCTGCTTTGCCTGGTACTGACTGGACACAGTTTTCTTGCAGTGATATAGGGCTTGGGGAAGGAATCCTTTGGTCTTACATAACAGGAGGAGGCAGAACAAAGGTGGCAGGGGAGCCCTTCGATGCTTTCCTGTCCCTTTCACTGTCCTTTGTTTCTCTCTCTAGAGTCTTCCTTTGCAAAGAATGTTTGACTCAGAGGGCGGGAGTGGGCCCGAGGTCCTTCACTTCTAGAGTGATCCCAGCAGCCCTTATGCTGGTTTGGTGTCTGTGCCAGTAAGTTTGTTTAATGAACAAAAAGCATAATGACTTTAATTAGGTTTTAGTGTAAATAATGAACACAATTATGGAGTAGGCTCTTTTGTCACCCTTGTGGAATTTATGATTGTTTGAAAAAGTCAACACCCACTTCTAGCCACTCCCATCCTTACTTCTTGGTCAGCCCAGCATCCCCATTAATCAATGGCATTGGCTTCCAATGCCAGAGTGGAAAGTATGAGCTCGTTTTCCCCAACTTGTAGTGACAGCTCACCCTTCCTCACCTCTATGTCCATCTGGGACTCTAGTCTCAGCCTGGATGCCTGAGAAAACACTGGGCAGGGGTGACCATAGGGCCGTTGATTTTTGGAAGTGGGGGCTCATGTCATGGAAAGAAGGATAGAGAGGTCTGGCCCCTGCTGAGAGTTCATGTCTACCATGTACTGAGCATCTGTGATAGTCCAGGTACTGTGCTGAGCACAGATGCCCCAAAGCTAAGGAAACTCACAACAAGCTAGGCCAGAACCATCCCGGCAAGGCCAAGGGCAAGCCAGAAGCCAACACTTGAGTAAAGTCTGGCATGGGCCAGGAGACCAAGACCTTCCACCCATTTCAACAGAATCCACAATCATTTGGCAGTGGGTACAAGGTGGGCCTTGTGGGGTAAGCCATTTCCACTCCAGAGGGCTAAGGAAAGAGCTGAAGTAAGATGCTCTTCAGGTTACCAAGTCTTCTTCATCCTCCAGAGGCTAAGAAGGCATTTTCTGTGGTTTGTAAGGTTTTCTCACCTCCTAATGTGGCTCTCATTTCTCTCTTGTCAGCATCTCATTTGCCAGCCTAGCATCTCTGACTTCTAAGCAGTCCACTCGTCCTGTCTCTCTTCCCAGGGACTGGCTCCCACATAGCTTAGAGACACTGAGAACAGACTCAGCGCCCTCTTTTCCTGTCCAGGTGTGATGGAAGCTTCCTGAGGGCAGAGACCTAGGTCTTTGCCTGGGCCTCTCAGGCACAGAGCAGTGATGAGCAAGTTCCCCTTTCCCACACATAGCCTTCGCTGTCCCCACGAGAGAACCACCCGCTTCCCTGAGCCCCTCGTGGCAGTGCCCAGAGCAACTGGAGCCACTCAGCTTTTCTGGCCCTAGACTCTGCCGGGAGGCTGAGGAAGGCCTCTTTTTGCCCATGCCATCAGGGGCCTGGTTTCCAGGTCCTAACGTGTGCTCTTTTCTTGGGAGGAAAGGACAAGTTCTGATGAGCTCCTGGTCGCCTCTTTCCAGCTGTCTCAAGACCAGCCATGTGTGTGGGGCTGGCGAGGCTTGGGCTCCTTGGCATGCCCACCCTCACCAGAGCTGGGCTTCAGAGGGGCTGGTGCATGCCCTGTGGAGGGACAGAGAGCACCTCGGTGTGCTCCGAGGGTGACAGAAGCTGAGGCTGCCTGGGGCCCCACCGTGGTGCTGCAACCTGGCGGTCATCATGATCTCCCAGTTATTTATTGTCATAACATTAATCACGCTGAACTCACTTGGCATTAATGAGGACGTAATGTGTACTTGGACGGGAATTTTTATTGTAGTGCAGCATTAACTAACTGGCCTATTATTTAAAGTGTTACCAGACCTGGTATGTACAAATGGTTTACTTTGCAGTCTCCAAGTGTTGAAACTTTGTATGGTTTGTGTCAAGAAACTATGAATATGGAGCACAGAAGAGGCAGGGGCTGAACAACGTGGGGCTGTCCCCTGGCAGGCAGGGAGACAGCACACCCTCGAGAAAGGGCGCCCACTGGACAGCCTGGGCAGCCCACCCCCACCCGGGCCTGTGCTGATCTCATTCCTGTGTCTGGGCCAGATGCTGGATATGAAAAACTTAGGGTGGTTTTTAGGGGCTTTCTGATGAAGAGAAACAGAATCGTAAGGTTTAGAAGTGGTAAAAAAGCTGTAGCCCATGGTGAAGATCCTGTGTCCTCAAGGCTCTTTTCTTCATTTCTGGTCGCTGGCAGCTGCAGCCTGGGTCTCTGCCTCAGCCTGGCCCACAATGCCACCCTCACTGAGCTGTGTCCCCCAGGGAGCTCTGTGCTTCCCGGCCTTTGCATACACTGTGCCCTCGAGACTCAATTCAGGTAACACATCCTTTCCAAAGTTCCCTCCACTTTACAGGTGCGTTTAGATGCCCTTTCTCTGTGAACCCCTGTGATGGGCCATGCATTCTAGCTTACGGGAGAAATCACTAAGATGAATAGGTCATAATCCTTGCCAGTTTAGTGTTGAAGTCAAACCAGACACACACGTGCACATACACACAGACACACATACACATACACACACACAGACACACACACATACACACATACACACACACTCCCTCCTTCCCTCCCTTGATTAGCCAACAGGATTTGCTTGCTAGAACTGCCTTAGCGACACAGTTGTGCAGTGCCTACAGCTAGAGAGAAGTTATCAGGTGATCACTTGGCCATTAAGGTGATAGTTACTCAGAAGAGGAAGCAGTCAGTCTGTGCTGGGCTTTGAAGAAGAGATGGAACACCTGTGGGGACGTGGGTGTGGGGCACACCAGGATCCGGAAGATGCTTGATGTGACCCCTACCCTGTCCCAGCCTGTCTACGTGATAGTTTACAGAGGACCTCCTCTGCATCTCCTGTGATTGCTGCAGCAACATTACTGACTATTCGAGGAAGACACTCTTGTCTCCATCTTACAAATGAATGCACAACATGAACAGCAGAGGCTCAGATAGCCTAGTTGATTGGCCATGGCCTCCCACTGCCCCCACCCCCCTCAACTGAGACCATGGCTTGAACCAGAGCCGAGACCACATCCCATCAAACAGGGCTCACTGGGGGCTGCTGTGAGTCAAAATTGATTTTCAAATGCAGGTGTTATGTATGCTGGCAGTTTTTTCTTTGCATTGACCCTGGTTGGTGTCCTGAATGAAAGGAATATTGCACTTGGGTTCCATGGCTCCCTCAGAAGGTGAGAGATCAAAAGGAGTCTGGAGCACTAGCCTGAGCTCTCGCCTTTGCCCCCGATGCAGATGGCAAAACCCAGGGAGGGTCCGAGGAGCATCCTCTTGGTGACGGGCAGTGAATCATCAAGTGTGCTTGGGAAGGACATGCAGTTAACCTGTCCTTTGCACGGTGGGATACCTAGCAGTCCTTCCAGCACCTGCCAGCATCCAGGGGGCCGAAAGAGTCACAGGAGTGGGAGATCTAGGGGTTGAGTGCGTATGAAGTAGTGTGGTCTCAGAGGGAATGAGGCCTTTTAACACTTTATATGTGATAAGGTGTCCTACTTGCTGCATTCTCCGAGTCGAGTTAGTCCCTGGACTAACCGTGTACGAATGACTAAGGCTGATTAGAGGTAAGGGCTGTGAGATCTGAGAGCAGTCACGCTAGAAGAGCAGGGCTGGTGGTGAGCGTGTAGAGCTGCGATGGCAAACATGCCGGGGGCTCACGGGGCCCCTCCACCAAGTGTAGCTGCATGTGCGTGGCTCACAGACGTGCCCATGGCCCTGCTTCTGGATTATAACCCAGACTTCCATGTTCTCATCACAATAACACCCGGCCTTTGCATTTTTCCTTTTGATGTCAACTGACTGTGGATCTGCTGTTCTCTTCATTACTGCTCGTTGCCCTTTGGGAGCGAAGGACAGGCTGCTCTTCTGACTCCGTGCCCCAGCTGTGAGGTGCTCCCAAGAGCCAGCCGAGCCCCTCTTGTGTGGACTTGGGGGGTGGGGATGTGACTCCCAGTCCTTAAGCAGATGGCTCTTGGATTGGCAGGAGATAGGACGTAGTGCCAGTAAGGTCTGTCCTAATGGCAAAAAGACTGTTGATAGTGGCCTGGAATAGAGAGAAAGGGTCTGGCCTCATAGAGTTACTTTTAGGAGCTAGACAGAATGTCAAAGTTTCATCAAGATTGGAGTCCAGATGGGACTCCAGTCCTTCTGGAGTCTTCTGAGCGGTCCAGGGTTAAGGTCTTAGGCCTGTCTGGTAAATCATACTAATGCGTGTAACACATCTCCAGGTCTTGGTGGTTTAATACAGTAGAAGACTTACTTCCCATCACACGAAGTCCAACATGATGTTCCTGGTGTCTCTCCAAGTGGCATCAGAGATGTTCATTTCAGGATATTAGCATCTCCATCCTGTGGTTTTGCCTTCCCCTACGGCTGTATTGCTCTGCTGGGTTTTCCGTATCTGGCTGACAGATGGGGGGAAAGAGGGAAGATTACACTTGGAAGGTTTTAATGGCCAGGCCTAGAAGTAGAGTAGAGCACCTCTGCCCACGTTCAGCAGGCTCGGACTTCAACTCATGGCCACACCTGACTGCAAGGGAGGCTGGCGAGTGGGGTCTCTGTGCTCAAGAAGAAAAGGAAATGGGTCTTTGTATGTCAATCTCTGCCATGCCTGGCCCAGACTGCACATAGTCATAATTACCACGTAGGGAATCCCAACTATATGCTAGGCACTGTGATAGTCTCTATAAATATACACTATTTACATCCTGGTGGATACTGGAAATCAAGGGCTCTCTCAGACCCGCTGGATATGAGGCACAGGACAGAATGACCTTACCTTTTGATGGGACAGAGGGGCCTCACACACAGCCCAGTCTATTTCTTATCAGTTCAGGGCTGGGGCATGCTCAGCCCGAGGCTGGTGAATTTTAGGACCTTGGGTGACTATGGACTGATAGGAGCTTGACTTGTGGCGGGGGTGGGAGTCAGTGGATCTGACATTGCTGGCCTTGAAACCTTGCTGCCCAGCCAGCTTCTTACCAAGGCCCCCCACTCTTGATTTGCTGGTCCAACGGGAAGGGGGTGGGCTTGGGATTTCACCATAAAGAACCATCGGCTGGACCCCAGGCACCAGGTTACTGCTGCGTGACAGGTTCTGGAGTCTTTTTATTCACTGTGTTTTCTCCCTCTGCTTCTCTCTTCCTTTTTTCTGTTTCTCCAGACATCCTTTTATTTTCCTTCTAATTGACATCGTGGACAAGGTCTGCTGGTAAGCTAAACGAGTTTATCCCAGCTGACACTCTGTTTATAATTTACAATTTACATTCCAGCTTTAGCAAGGTCCATCCATTTCTCAACCGTGGCCAGTGTGTTCTCTCTGCGTGCTTGGCCTTGGATTGTACAGAGTGAGGGAGGCAAAGGTTGGGGCCTCAAAGGCCAGGATACTGATGAAACCCGGGGTCTCAGTGTGACAGACGTGTGGATGTCCTAGGAGGATGTTTACCTATCACCCACAAGCGGCAGTGTCCTTAGATGTGCTCGGTCATTCCCAGGCCCAGGGGCTCGGGGCCCGCAGGATTAGGGAGCTGAGTGAGTTCCCCAGACAGCCACGCACAAACCCCTGATAATGAACAGCTCCTTCTCCTGTCCTTAATCTTGCCTTGTTTAAGTTGCCTCCAAATTATGACAGGGCTGGGACCAGAGTTCGCATGACCGTGTTTTCTCCTGTGCTTCATGCAATCTTGTGTAAATCTGTTTTCCCCCTTTGACCCCGGTTTCATTGACTGCCTGGTAAGAAGATTGGGGAAGATGTAATTTCAAGTTCCTTTCAACTCTGAAATCCACGAGTCTCACTTTTCATCATCTTTAATAGGTGTTGTGGCTCTCCTCTCACCCTGGGAGGTGGTGTGGTGAGGTGGAAAGAGTATGCTCTCAGAGCCTCAGCTTTCTCATCTTTAAAATGGGGATAAGATCCGTTATCTTGTGGGGACTTGTGAAGATCAAATGAGACAGTATACGTGAGTGTTGAACATGGGACCTGGCTCAGGGGTGCTGAGAGAGGGTATGTCGTCTAGCCATTTACTCCGGAATTAAGTATGGTCCGTGCTTTCTGTGAAAGCCCAGCCAACCCTCTGCAAAAACAGAGAAACCACAAGGAGGAGATGTTTGATCAGGGATGTGTGGTATAGTGGCCCAAACTCTGGGACTCGGAGCCATGATGAACCAAGGGCCCCGGGAGGAGGAGCGACGTAATCTCGAGCTAGCACTTGGCTTTGCCCTTTGGAGCACAGAAGAAAACCCACGTAGGCCACGGAGAGGGCAGGCTCTCCTTGTAGAAATACATGCAAATGTGTTTGTCATTAGGCCTTCCACGCCAATAATCCATATCTTCTCCTCTTTCCTTTGTTGCCGTTTTTCTCTGGTGGCCAGAAGCCAGATAAAACACACTGTCTCATAAGCTTCAGCAGCAGATTCTGCCTCCCCAGGCCAGAGTGGGGGCTGGGGCAGTGGCCTCCGTTGCTGGCTCTGAGTCCCCTCCCGTGGGCTCGGGCTGGGCAGGTATTTTGTGGAGTCAGGTCGGGGATCTGGACAGGTCCCTGAGACCTGGCCAGCAGTGTCCTCCAGTTATCCCTTTACCCAACATATGGCCTAGGGACTCTCCAACGTGCCAGTGGTCAGACTTGTGCAACGAAAGTAAACAGGGCCAAAGACGCCCTCAGGTGCTAGAACACAGGCAGGCCATTGGTCTTCTGAGCACAGATGAACTGGAGCCATTCCACCCAGCTTGGTGGTGACGGTCCCTGCGGGGTGGCCCCGTCTTCCTTCTATTTCTTTCCTGTAGTTCCCCTATCCATGATATTCTATGCCTGCCCCAAGGCCCTGACACTCGCCCACCACGGGGTCTTTGCACACATCATTCCCTAGTCCCAGAATGTAGAGTCACCTGTCCTTCACAAGCACAGCTCAGGGCCAGGCCTTTGCTAGTGACTTGGCTGAAACAGGTGTCACTTCTTCTTTCTTCCTTCTCCACTTACTCAGGCCCCATCCTTCCATTTGAGGCTTGGCTTCAGGTGTGCCTGACTGTTCTCCTGACTCTTCTCGTCCAGGGGATCTTCAGGTGTCCTCTGAGCCCTGAGGCATCTCACCTGCTCCATTGCCTCCTTGAAAACCTACCTCATATCATTAGTCATCACTTTGTGTACAAGTAACTGGTTTATTGAGGAGTCTCTACTCATTCAGCTTCATCCTGATCATGGATTTTACTTTATTTATTTTTTCCCAGTTTTTTTCAGTGAAATCATCTGGAATCTCCTTTTCATACCAGGTGGTGACTCTCTGAACCACACCTAACCCAAATGCTGTAGCTTTTCAGTTACAGTTGGTTATTAGAACAACTTGATTTAAAATTTGTTCCTAGTAATCAATAAACCTGAGTCAGTCTCAGCCTCAAATTTGATTCACAGCTTTCTCTTTCTGTCTAGCCATGTCTAGCCTCTCTGTCTGGCTCCGTGACTTTGAAAGAGAGAGAGAGAGAGAGAGAGTGTGTGTGTGTATGTGTGTGTGAGACATTTAGTCCCTCAGACATCTTGGGGTGGGACGAAGAGAGCCCAGTGAGAGGAAGCCTCTTCCTTAGCTGGCTGACATGTGGCCTCCTTCTACGTTGTCTTCGTCTGCTCTTCTGGCTCATGAACTATGAGCTCCGTGAGGAAGGGAGGTAGCTCCAGTGTGCTGTGTGACAAGGGCTCATTTCCGTGAGACTCTTCTGGGTCCTGGAGGCTCCTCTGGTATTTGGCCAGTCCCTTTGGCCCATTCCCAGTTGGTAGTGTTCAGCCTACATCCCACTGATTGTGGGTCTTTCTGCTTCCCACACTGGGTTGTTCTCAGACGACTCCACTCTTTGCAGCTAAGCCCAGGGCAGCAGGCATCCGCTGAACCTCTTGGAGCCTGAGCAGTCAGGCAGATTCTCTGGTCCCTTCCTCTCATTTCTTCCTGGCATCTTACCACCACACTCGTTCTCTCCAGTTTTCTTTCTCCGTGCTTAGGGAACAATGGGGTAAGTCAGTATTTCTACTGACATCAAACAAGTAAAGGACATGCAAATCCCCTGTTCTCACAAATACTTCTCTATCATGTCCCTCGGATGGCCCTAACAAAGCACCACATCCTAGGGGTCTCAGAACAACAGAAAATTGTCTTGCGGTTCTAGAGGCCAGAAGTCCATCACTCCAGTCCCCACATGCTGTTCTCCCTGTGTTCAAATTTCCCCTTTTTCAAAGGAAACCAGTCATACGGGATTAGGGCCAACCCTACTCCCACTATGCATCTCATCTAACTGTATCTGCGATGACCCTATTTCCAAATAGGGTCACATTCTGAGGTATTGGGTTCCTCAAATATAAATTCTGGGACGACACAATTCAACCCATAACAACTTCCAGTCTTTACAAGTGATTCTTGGAGTCTATCTCTTCCCTTGCTTCATAGGGAAGGTATGAACAGTGTACCTTCAATACGCAGACCAATCCTCTCCGCCGCTCCAGTTCTCGTTTATGCCGACGAGGCTGGTAGTTTGTGGTGGTAGAGTGGGTTCTGGTCCCGTGAAGTAAACGGTGCAGAGAGATGGTGGCCCTCTGGGTTTAGCACACGGGCTGCTCGGCGTCTCTTGTCCATCACTTTGGGCCGCAGCCACAACTCCGACAGCAGGCAAAGCCCCACACCCTAGTCCATTAGTGCATATCTTGTCTTCTTAACAAAACGGTGACTCCTTCAAGGCAAAAATAGTACCTAGCAGGATACAGACAGAGAGTGAGACCTGATGTCTGTCCTGCAGCTGCCCACAGTCTCGTGGGGACAAAGAGACCTGTGGAAAATGACCACTGTGGAGCACACACGGAGGCACACTGTGGGGGTCTGAAGAAATGGCACCTTCACAGCTGAGGTGGAAAGTGCCCGGTTCCACCCCCAGTTCCAGCTGTAAGGACACTGGGCTCCTCCGTCGGCTTTTACCCAGATGACTGACCCTTGTCCTCCCAGTAAGGCACTAGAGGAAAAGAATCCAGGGCCTTAGGAAGCAAACAAGCTTTCCCTAGTGTAACTGGTGCTGTAGAAGGGGCTCTGGGCTGATCATGGCGGTGGGGAATGCCCAGCGAGAATGGGAAAGCCTGCACGGAGCCATGGGCTCCCCACTGGTGCTGCTCAGAGGGCGAGCCTTGTGCAGCCTCAGTCACCTCATCTGTCTCCATGGTGGGGAGTATGCTTGAGTCGGAAGAGTGAGAAGTGGGACTTGGGTCCCGTGAGGGCGGTCTTCATCCGTGGAGCTCCCCTCGGCAAGGCCATCCGGAAAGGGCATATGTTGTCCTGAATTTTGTCTCTGAGCAGCAGTTGGGCAACTAGGACACCCCAGAACTCCCCAAGCTCAGTGCGCACAGGTGGCATGAAGCTGAATTATGGAAATGTTATGTAGTGTGTGCTGTTACACCCCCTTTAGAGATTGGCGCAGCAGCTGGAAGTCTGTGTGGTCCTGCACTCGGTCTCACGTCCCCTCTGCATGGAAGAGAGGCTGGGATCTGTTCAGGCATCACACAGTTCTCTGACGTAAGGGTTTTTTTTTTTTTTTTTTTTTAATCTTTACTCAAAAATTGGAGTGTAGGTGTGGGATGTCCTGAATTCGCCCTGTAACTGAGTGGTGTCTCTCATTCACTTCGGCATCCCCACTTGTGCTCTTGGAAATAATCTTGAGACATTCTTGGAAGTTCGAATGATGTTAAGGTGTATTGTGCCTGAACAGGCCTGTTGAAGCTGCAGACCCCCACGTGGCTTCACTGGCTTCTGGCAGCCCCCTCGCCGGGCGCCCAGGAGGCACAGGCTCTCCATGTGTCCTGCCCGGCACGAGGTTTCAGAACAGGTTGTTAGCAACACCCCAGAAGGCTTCCAGACCAGAGAGAGTATGAGTAGAAGGGAATACATTACACAGATGTAGGAATCATTATTAACCTCATTTGTCAAATGAGTTTAAACAAGTTGCCATGGACCAGATTGTGTCCCCGGCCTCCAACTTTGTATGCTGCATCTCCAACCCTCCATGTGATGGTATTTGGATTTGGGGCCTTTGAGAAGCAAATTAGGTCATGGCTGTAGGGCCTGAGTCCGATGAGATCCAAGCCCCTGTTGGAAGAGACCCCGGGAGCTTGAGTTCTGTGTGCGCACACGCCCGGGCAGGGCCACGTGAGTACTCTGAAGGCCAGGGAGAGCCTCTTGCCGGACCTCTCTGGGCTGGCACCCTGATCCCGGACTCCCAACCTCCACAACTGTGAGAACATAACTTTCTGTTGTTTCTGAGTCATCTAGTTCATGGTATTTTGTCATGGCAGCCTACACTGACTAAGCCAGAGGTTAAGTATTCTCCAAGGTTACAAGGCTAGAAAGATGCCAAATGTGAAATAAAAACCCACTTCTATCTAAGACCAGAGCATTTGCGTTACATGGTGTTTGTTTGATGTGTGCGTTCAGGTCACTTGCCTTCTCAGATGTTTATTGAGAATTTACTATGTGAAGGCCTTATGTTGTCCTCTGCACACTCCCCTCTCTCTCTGCCATTCTTGTCCTTTCCCCTTCAACCTGCTTTCTTGCCAACACTGTTACAGTAGCTGTTCTGTTATAATGTCGGTTCCCTGGAAACCCCTTACCAGTACAAGGACAGGCGTTGCATTATTACGAGGGTCTAGTGTTGATTGTGGAGCCCCTGGTGAGGGGGTTCAGGAGGAAGAAGGCGTGTGTCTTTTTTCTAATGCAACTTGAGGGCTTTGGGGGCCTACAAATGATTTCTATCCCCTAGCCACTCAGGACAGTGTTAAAATGATCGTGTCCCTAATATTAGTTCACCTTTATCGAGTGTGGACGATGCTTGCCATTTGTTTATTTGGATTCTCATGAAAATGTGTGGGGCAGATATGGTTATCTCCAATGCTGCAGATTTCCCCCCCTCACCCTTGGGTCACTCTGTGCACCTAGGGAGTCTCTGTTGTGTTTTCCAAATCCTGCCAAGACCCATAGCCTAGAGGCCATGAGCTGGTTTGATGGGATTGATGGTTTGGTCAAATTTGTTCCCCCTTAACTAGAGCCAGTCAAAACTTAAAAGGGGCTGGTCAGTTTGGAAGGATTAAGGAATGACATGGGATTTTAGAAAGTTCTGACCCAGCAGCCCCTGAATGACTCTATCTGAAAAACAGGAGCCAGTGACCAGTTTCTGCTCACTTTTCAAACTGAGATGAAGACACACTTTTTACTGGCTTTTAATTTGATCCCTGTGTGGCCTCCCACACCAATCTGCGTTTCCCCTGCTTGTGACAAGCAGGGCTTCTGAGCTGAGAAGTTGTTCCGAGAGGTGCCAAAGGATTTGGGCACACCTGGGGATATAGCATCAGCCCCTTTCTTGAGAGATAGTTCTGGCTTTGCCCTGGTCCCCTAACATGTCCTATAGACTGTGTGTGTGTGTGTGTGTGTGTGTGTGAGAGAGAGAGAGAGAGAGAGAGAGAGTGTGAGGTTGTGAATCACCATGTACATATATATACCCATGCAGATGTCCTTTTAGTCTCGAGTAAAATCGCCTTGTTCGGATGGTGAAAATGATACAGGATTACAAAAGAGATGATCTCAGGGCTGTTTCTCCCAGCAGAAATTCTCTCCCGAGCCTTTTCGGCATCTGTCTGCCCCACAAAGCCTCGTGTGTGACCCCAGGGCCTGCTTGTTTTGCCTTGTTCGGGCCCCTCCAGGTCTCCAGGAACTCCTCAGGATCCACGGTCTCCGTCAGCTCTGGAGCGGGGCCAATCTCATGCCTTCCTTTTTGCTGTCTTCATTAATACTGGGCACGCGTCCCGGCATTCTTGAGAAATTGACAGAGACAGAACATCAATTGTAGTTTAGGTCTACACCGGGGAAACTCACGGTGACAGGCCAGGGGAATTTTGTTGCCAGAGAAGTCAATGGGCCCTTTCCTGGAGCAGCCCAGTGTTGAGACACTCTGGGCCTTCATGAAGTCATAGAGTGGGACACAGGACAAGAGCAACAAGCCGCTAATCTGCTAATTGCGGCCTGGCTAAGTGATATTACCTTTGTGCTTGGCTTTCTCGGGCTTGATGAATGGCTGTGTCTGTGGAAGAGAACAAACCAGGGCATCTTCTCTCAGGCTGGGAGAAAGCTGTGGCGTGTGATTTAGACTTGCAAGACCCAGATGGGGGTCAGGCTGGCCGATATAGTCTGACCCAGAGCTCCCCTCTGAGGGGTGCCTCAGGATTGGGGCCGGAGAGGGTAGCATGGGCAGCGTTGGAACAGTTGGCTCACTCTGTGGCTTCCAGATTCCTCTACTGGCTTCCCACAATAGCTGAGAAAAATGGGGAGCTGCTTTTTCCTGTTTAGGTCTCCGTGGGTCCCTTTCTGTCAGGTGATACCCGAGGGGCAGATGCGGGGAGCAGGACTCAGCAGAGAGGGCAGACCCAGGATGGGAACACAAGTGCCTTCTCATAAGGAGCAGGGGAGGGAGACAGGTGCCTCCCTCCCCAAGTCACCTGCTCTTCCCCTTGTGTTCTTCACCTCCGCATGATAGCACCCGCCACTCCGTGGTGCATTCAGAGATCTCAGAGTTGTCCGTGACCCTCTCCCCTTTTCCTTGCCTACGTCATGAGATGGCACTTCTTTCACTCGCTTGTGTCTTGACATTGTGCCCATCTTATCTTTCCCACTGGGACCTCCCTTGTCTGGGCCAGGGTCCTCTGTCCTTTATGGACCACAGCAGGAACCACCCACCTGTCCCACTTCTAGTCTTGCTTCCCAGTCATCTTTAGCCAGAGTCCTCTTTCTCAGGTGCAGATCTGGCTGTGTCATTTCCCCACTTAACGCCTTCAGTGGTTCCTCACTGCCTTCGGGGTCAAGGTCAGTCTTCTTCACCTGACTGGTAAGATGTGGGCTGGCCCAGCATCGTCTTCAGCTTCCTCTCTCGTCGTTCTCCGCCCAGCCTGCACTGTCCCTTCCAGCCACTGTGAGCCTCCTGTGGGCCCCTAGATGTGCCAGGCTCTTCCTTCTTCCAGGCCTTTGTGTGTTCTTTTCTGCCTCAGCCCCCTTTCTTCTCTTGGCTGAAAAGCCAAGATTCCTTTCTCTGGTCTCAGCTTAGAAGTCGCTTCATCTGGGATATCTTTTCTGACTGTCAGTCCAGGCCTGTCCTTTTCTTTGCTCCCATAGCCGCCAATATGTTCTCACACTGTAGTACTAATCATAGCACATAGGAAATGCCTAGCAATGCAGCAGAAGACTTTTTTTTTTTTTTTTCATGTATGGTGCAGAATTTCTCTTGAGGAAGGAATTGGATTTGTTTAGGGAAATATCTGGACAAGCTGCTTGGTTTAGAAGGTAGGGCTCTGGGCCTTGGTTTAGCAGGAGACAAGGAAACCAAAGAGATTACTGAACTGTTGTATACAAGAGGTAGATGAAAATACATGTGTCAGCGGGAATAGATTGGGGGAAATCAAGTGGGGAGAGGATGGTTGATCAGCACAGTGAACTGGGCAAAGAGTTTTTTTTTTTTTTTTAAGATTTATTTATTTGACAGAGAGCGAGTGAGTGCATGAGGGAGCCCAAGCGGGGGTGGTGGTGGGGTGGCAGGCAGAAGCAGAGGGAGAAGCAGGCTCCCCACTGAGCAGAGAGCTGATGCTGATGCCAGTGCCGGGACCCAGGGATCATGACCTGAGCCGAAGGCAAATGTTTAACTGACTGAGCCCCAGAGGCACCCCTGGCCAAAGAATTTTCAAGACCAGAATAACTCATGTTCAATCAGAGTTGTAGGCATTTTTGTGGCCCTAAACCTCCATTAAAATTTAGCCTACACACTAAGGACTTGTGTGGCGTGTGGTGTAAAGCCTGAAAGGGCTGTGGTTCATGTCTGGGTCTCTTCCATGTGGAAATAAACCACCATCACTGAGGAAAGAATAAGAATTCAGGGCAGAAAAGATATGGTGGATGAACTAGCATAAGGATGTTAGCTTTCCTAACATATATGGGAATGTACAGGAACGTCAGAGAAACGATTGGACTTTCCAAAATGTGGATCAGAGGTTTGGGCCAACTTTACTCAGATTTATAAGGGAGGAGACCCCTGCCAACAACCGAGTTCCAATTCCGTGTCTCCTTTCTCCCTGGGATGAACCTATGAAGGAGACAGGTGTCCATGACTCTAGTCTCTCACTGAACTAAAAAAATGGCTGTGGAATGAACAAAGGAAGGGAAAATGATGAAACATAAGAAGTAGTAGGTCTGACTTGCAAGAGCTATATAAGCTTTTAGAAATATCCTGAGCAAACCGAGGTTTCCAATCAGAAGGCCCAGGCAGGAGGTGGGACGGGTCAAGGAGCCTCACAGGCCCCCTGTGGGCCCGGCTCCCTCGCTGTGTAGAACTGCAGTCTGATCCTCGCCCAAGCTCATCCTCTCTGCAAATGGAGCTGGGGTTAGCGGGCATGGGCACGCTGGCGCAGGGAGGCGGACCCAGGGACCAGGCAGCAAGGCCCGGTGGACAAAGTGGGGCTTGTCAGGTGTGTCTATGGGAGGCGTGTTTCCAGGCTTCCAGGTCAGGACTGGGAGGCTGGAAACCACATTGACTCCTTTCTCTGCATGGTCCCTGCTCTTGAGGTTTTCGCTGGCCCTCTGGGAAGCAGGACATGGTTGTGTAAAACGAGGATAGGGTGTAGGGTGTCCTAATAAGTGGGGCTTCTGGAGCTTGGACTAATGGGTAATTCTTTTTGATCCCCGGCAGTCGCATCAGATCGGCTTGGTTGTGGCACTGGCCGGCGCTAGGCGATGGAGCCGGGATCTGACGCCATACCTTGGGGCTTCCCCTTTCCCTGTTTTGTTTTTACCTCTGCTGTTCATGTTTTGTTTTTCTTAGTTACTTGTATTTCGCCCATTTTCATACGTTCTTTTAAAAAATAGGATTGTCTCCCCAAATATTAGATTTTGTGATTACTTGGATATTACAGATAGAGATAAATCTGCTTTTGCCTTTCCACACGTGAAATCTCCAGATGCCTCGTGGTGGTCTTTTTCCTCACCTTTTACCATGCGATGGAGGGGATCACCCCCTCCCCGTTGTAGAAACGGGTCTGCCAGTGGAATAACCTGAGTGAACTGTGGGGTTTCTGCCAAGTGTAATTGCCCCGAGGACAACTTCATAGTTGATAGACTTTAATCAGATCCCTCGTCTCTGTTTCCCGGAAATCTCCCTTCAGAACTTCTCTGAACCCTGATCCCTGGGGGTTTTACCCCATCATCAAGCCCGTGGGGGAGTAGTTCCTTGGAACGTGGCACAGGGAACAGCTATAGGGAAGACTGTTTCTCTTTTCCTCTCCAAGAAAGGTCGCAGGAAAACCTTGCTAAGAATAAGCTTTTTGGACTTCCGCTTGGGCCCTTCGGCGAGGGCTGCCGCCTCACGGGAGCTGATCTGGCAGGTGGCAGTGGGAGCAACAACTTCAGCCTTGGGGGGCCTGATGCCACTCTCCCCCACCCCCCGCCAAGGGATGCCCACCTTCTTGTTTGGTAATAGTTGTGGCACCGGAGAAGACATCCCGCATCCTCCCTTGCTCCCCCTTTCTCCCTCCCTCCAGCCTATCTCTCCTGTTCAGCACGGCAGTGCTGGCATTACTCCAGCAAATCCGACCTGTTTCTAGATCCTTCCACATGGCATACAGTCCCTAGCTGCTTTGTCTTTGTTCATGCTGTTCCCTTGGCCTAGAATGTCCTTTTCTCCCTTTTCCCCTGACTAACTGCCCCTCTCCCTTTAAGACCAGCTCAGTGATCAGCTTTTGGGGAGGTCTTGCTTGGCCCGCGGTTGAATCAGGTGCCACCTCTGATCTCCCATCATGCCCTTTACTTGCTGTGTCCTGGCTCTGTTCTGCAGAAATGGGATTTCTAGTGGCTTGTCTTCTTTACTAGACTATGTACCCTTGAGTCTAGGGGTGGTATCTGATTCACTGTTGAGTCCCAACACTCAGCACAATACTCAGCAGAGTAGATACTAAGTAAATATAGTGTGTGTGTGAGAGGGAGAGAGACTGATGGATTTGGGGGCAGCTGTAAGGAATAGGGCACAATAATAAGGAATAGGACACAATCTCAGTATTATGCCCAAATTCCCTGCCGGGAGACCCTCTTCATGTCACCTGGAGGTATTGACCTGGAGCTCAGCTGCCCCAGGTCTGAGACCAAGCCTGGGGCTTAGAGTCCTCGTGTCTCCATGTGCCTGTGCCCATCTGCACCTGATTGGGAAGCTCTGCTCCCCATGACTTACCCTTCCCCTAGAAGCACACTCTGCTTGAACTTGGCTCATCTCCCTACTTTCCCCCAAACATGTCCTCTATTTTTCATCTCCCTCCCCTTTGCTAATGCCGTCCTCCCTGCCTGGAATACCGATTTTTGCCCCTGTCCTCTGTGTGGGTCTCTTTATCCATCATTCCCAAGATCTGATTTCAGTCCCTGTTTCTAGGAGTCCTGCGTTTCCACGGCCCCCTGCCTGTAAGCCTCTTCCTCCTCTAAGTTCCGGTGGTCTTGACTCCGACCTTCTGTACTGTCCCCGAGCATTCATAATTTGTCATTGACCAATGTCCTTTTTGGGATCCTGTTTCCCCAGGACAGTGATAAGTAAATAGCCCAAGATCCACCTGTGTTTCCCTGACTCCTCAGGTCCCTGGTAGGTGTTCAGAGATGTTTAGAATCATTCCGTCCTTGGAATGGTAGCCATGGGAGGCTGCTCAGGGAGAGTCGGGTCCAGAGCTGCATAAGGGACAGGCTGAGGGTTCCCAGAAGTAGAGTAGGTGGGTGCCCTGGTATGGGGTAATTTCAGGAACTTTCCGTGCAATACCATCTCCACGTGGACTGCCAGCATTAGTGGATGTGTTCTCTCAGAGCATCTTTCAGACCAAAGAGGAGCAGCCCAGAATAACCGTTCATGCTGTTGCTTTGGGGCTTGTGCATGGTGAGGAGAGGTTCAACTCTGCCAGTGGGTTAAACCGGATAGGAGATGGAAGGTGAGAAGGCGTGGAGAGACCCCTCCCCCGACTTCTCCACTTTTGCAAGCGCTGGTCCAGCTGCAGTTGGCTGGCAGAGAAAACTCAGAGAGACCCAGGCCTCCCTCCGCCTCTGCCGATGAAACTGGGACCACCCTTTCCAATCTGGAGAGGCCACCGCAAATGAAGTGCTTATTTGAAAAGTCCCCTGGAGCCATCCTTATGGGATCAAGATGCAGAAAATAGTTTAATGAGGACGCCAGCCTGCAGGTGCACCTGTGCTAATTCTGTAGACAAAGGCACTAACCTGTCAGCTCAGAGAGGAAGAAGCCGTTAAGCCTCTTTTGGGAAACATCAGTCATGCAGGGCAGACAGAAGCACCTCCCTGAAGCAGGAGGCAGATGGTAGAGGCACTCCTGGGACTCTGCCCCATCAGCCTGGCCAGTTAGCCTGCCCCTGGGACAGATGCCGCAGCATCTCTGGACCAAGTGGCTTGTCCTCAGCAATCCAGGGCCACAGGGGACCCTGGGGGTGAGTGGTGAAGAGACACCATAGTGTGCAAGTGGGGAGAACAGGCTGGAAACTCCCACGCAGAGAACTCAGACAGTGGACCAGAGTCAGGCGCCACAGCTTTTAGAACTTGACTGTGACCTGCAGTAAGAATTGTATTTAAAACCGCATTCCATTGCCTCCCGTGTGTGTGTGTGTGTGTGTGTGTACATACTACGTGGTCTCCTGACACACTGCTTGCCCCTCCTGTGTGCACTGCACTCCGAACATCTGTTCTTTCACTTAAAATGCTTATTGGGACCCACTGCCTTTATTTCATGAGCCCACCTGTGAGTTGCTTCCCACAGCTGAAACCTGTGGGTCAGGCACATGGAGACATTGGGATGGAGAGCCAGCAAGGCTGTGATGCCTGGGAACCGTGGCACGACCTTGTCCCTCTGTGTCTGCTCCACGGGCAGACGGTCAGACCCGCTCATACATTTGTTGTAAAAGTTGAATGAGAGAATCTCTTCCAGTGCTTAGCACAAAGCTGGCCATAGGTATTTAATAACCATTAGATTTGATGATGGTTGTTGGTGGTGGTGATGGCGACTTTTGTCCTCTTAGGTTGCAAATGTGCCCTGCAGTTCCCCGTGGCTCTAGCCTCCTTTCTCACAGCCGTCACTGCTGGAGCGAGGCCATCAGCCACATTTATAACTATTTAAAAGCAGAAGCTCCCCAAAGCAGTGAGAGGCCCGTGAGGAATCAGAGCTTTGCAAGCAGGCCAGAGTAAAGGTTGAGACCCGCATGGGGAGCATCTGTGATGTATGGGCAGATACATACATACATACATCTGTGATGTGTGGAGCATGGATGGATTGATTGGCATTTTGCACCATAGATACATGGATGGAGACAAGAGACGCAACAGAGAGAAGTGGAAAGGATTTGAGAAACGGTAGAGGAAAGGTCACAGACCGGGAAGAAGCCCCCCCCGCCCCCGGGCAATAGTAGAGGATCGGAGCTCCGAGCTCCGAGCAGGCGGTCGCCCGATTGCGACACACTCTTTCTTTGTGTTCACTCTTGGCTTTCCTGGGCAGTAGGGACCTCCGCGTCACCTCCCCGCCCTGCAGCTCTGCCCTCAGCTCTGCTGTCCTGTAGTTCTCATGGGAGGGAGAAGAGAGCAGGGGATCCGTGTGCTGCAGAGGGCCTGGCTCCGGGCTGCTGCGGCCAGAAGTGTGCAGGCCAGCACCTAGCAAGGGACTTCTCAGGCCTTCAGGGGAGAGGCTGGTCACCTGGCTCAGGGCTGAGCCTCCACGCCCACTTTGGACACAGCCAGGAGAAGCCCTCTGCGGAGTCCTTCAGCTTGTACACTTTGTCCCATGTTGTAGATTTGGCACAGTGTAAGGACAGCCGGCCCCTTCGCCCTTTCTCTTTTCTGTTTCACATGGCAGAGATGTTTCTGGCTTCCCTCCCTTCTCTAGAGTGAGCCCCGGATGTTGGTGTGGGGCATTGCCAGCTGAGCCTAGGAGAAGGGGGCAGGGCCAGGAGCAGTCTGGGCCTCTGAGTGCACTCGGCTTTCACGGAGTGGGCGGTTCAGGTGTCTGCTCTACACAGCCACAGATCCCTGCAGGTTGGACCTGGCCCCTCACACTGGGGAGTGAGTCCAGAGAGGCACCGAGCTTGGTACTGGTGCAGATGTAGCTAGCAATCTGGTGAGGGAGATCAGTGCGTGGGTGGCTGTTCTTGGTTCTCCTGCTCCCTGGGGTTGGACGCCCTTGCTTTCCTCCATAATGCCCTGTCCCTCAGGGCATCACAGTGACAGCTCCCTCTGGCCTGGGAGACCTGGCTGAGGCCGAGCCGGCCCCCATACAGCTGGCTGGACAGTGATTCTTGCTGCCCTTCTGCAGCCAGATGGCCCAGTGGGGGCTTGCCAGTGCCACAAATAACATTTTTAATGAGAGAATTTTTCTTTTGTTAGGTTTCAGTCTCTCCCTGCACTCTCCTTCCTTTTCTCCTTGAAAACAGTCTCGTGGAACAGCTGCTATATTTGAGTTGTCCCCTCGTGGCTCAAGCCCAGCCTGCAGAGCAGGACTTCACTAAATGAAAATAGGTCCTGCTCCTCCGTGGTCTGTCTGTCTGCACACTCTTGCCTTTTCTTACTTGAAGGAGCAAATGAACAGTTTCTCCTTCGTAGACCATCTTCTCTTATGTTGTCTGTGCCATGCACCGGCGGGGGAAGCAGGAGCAGCTTTGTCCTCTGGTCCCCCCGCAGGGGACCGAGGGCCACCAGAGCCCCTGGCAGAGCCTGTTGTGTTTTGAGGAAGAACCCTGGGGAAGGGGGCTTCTCTCGCTCCCCTGGGGACTCAGGGAAACTTGCTGGAAGAGGCCGTCCTGGTGAGAGAGCATCCCTGAGGTGGGGGGATTCTCCATGGCAGATGGGAGCGGGTTGTGTCGGGCCATGCCTGGGTCTAGCAGGGACGGGTTGGAGTGCCCCCAAAGGAGAAGTTGAGCTGTGGCTAAATCTCCACTAAGGCCTGACTTCTGGGAACTCAGGGGGGGTCTCAGGATAGGCTCTTCCTGCCCCACTCAAGAGGGGTTGTTGGCTAGGACCGGGGCATTGGGGAGGCTGAGCAGGCACGGGAAGGGCACAAGCCCTGTCTTTTCCATCAGCTGTGGGCGTATGTGGGGGTTGGGGTGGGGCCCTGTCCACTGGAGGGCACTGCAGCACCGCAGTGGCCCACCTCCGCCGCCCCTCTGGCCGAGGACCACGCTGGCGCTCTAGAGGGAGACAGAGATCTGCCAGGCTCTGCCGGCCCTCAGGCTGTCGCCTGTGGGGCTGGAGCAGCTGGGCAGTGTGCCCCGCTTTCTCTCTTTCTCACACAGGCACACACAGGCATACCCCACACGCTCATTCACACGGAAACATGGACCCACATGTTCGCCATCACTGACATTCATAATGCACAACTATACGTTTATATGTGTACGTTCAGAACCACACGCATGGATATGCTCCGAAGTCACATATACTCTCGCTCATCATCATGTGGACTCACACCCATTTCACACACACCCCACTTGATGACTCACTCACACACACACACGCACACACACACACACACTTCCCCCATTGCCAGTTTCAGCCATGTGCCTCACACATGCAGGCGGCTGGAGCAGCTGTTTGTGTGGTGGGGCTGATGTAATGTCAAGAAATTTTGTGTTATATTTAAAATGACACCTGTAAAAATAATCTTCAATTTGTAATTTAAATACTGTAATACTCAATTACGTGGACTGACAGGAAGTGTCCCAGTGGCTTTGGAGAACAACATTCTTGTGCCCACTCCAGCGCACTGGGGATGAGGTGGGGACAAAGTGGAGACCAGCCCAGGCCTCCTTCCTAAGAGGCCCAGCAGGTCACCGAGGCGGGTACCCAGGGCCTTCCATACCCCGAGCAAGTGCCTGCTGCCTGTGCCCACTGACCAGACGTCCCTCTGTCCCTCCTCCCAGGCTTCTTCCCGTGAGAGTGACTCCTGTGGTTTACGCAGGTGACCAAAGACGGTATCCACCAGTGACCCGTCCCTGGTCCCAACACATAATTCCACCATCCTGTGACGCTTTCCTTTGCCCCACAGTCTCAGACCTGAGTGCAGTATGTGCTTTGTGACCCCAAAGCCCAGGGCCTGAGCCCCAGAGCCCCTCAGCACTGACTACTGCATGAAGTCCCCCAGCTGCATTCTCCTCCCCACCGCCTGGGCCCCGCAGGCACGTGGCACACCACGCAGACAGCACAGTTTACCAGACGGCGCTTTGCCCCCGGCCCCCAGGTCTGTAGCTCACGGCTCCCTGTGCTGCCCCTTGGCACTCAGCCCCATAGCCTGTAGCTTGAAGCCCCAGCACCTCAGCCTTCCCCCCAGCTAACCCTCAGTTCACAGCCTGGGTGGTAGCGCTGCAGAGCCCCGTGCCTCTGGACGTTGGTCCTTGGCTGCCCTGCGTGCCCTGTACCGAGCACCTCACTCTTCTCTGAGACCTGCTTCTTCTTCCCCTTTTCTCTCTCTTTCTGAGCGACTGCTGCCCCTGGCTCTCCTCTGCTCCCCTAGACAGCCCTGCCAGAAAACAGGCCATTGTTCTTGACATCCCCAGATCCTTTGTCCTCCCCCACTCCCAGGTCTGTTGGTCACCAAGCCCTGGCCCTTCTCGCCTTACGTGATTCTTCAAGCTGATTCTATCCAATTTTCTGCTTTAGTCCCAGGCTGGGGTAGTTTGCTTCTTTTCACTGGCCTCCTTGCATCCAGTCCATTTGCGTTTCCATGGCAACTGTTCTAGAGCAGTGCTGTCTGATAGAACATTCTGGCATAACGGAAATGTTCTAGATCTGCACTGACCAGTACAGTAGCGACCAGCTGCCGACAGCTTTTGGGCACTTGCAGCGTGTGTGGTGCTCCCGAGGCACTGCATTTTCAATTCTGTTTAATTTTCATTAATTTAACTAGTTGCATGGGCTGGTGGCCACCACATTGGACAGCGCCACTCCACAACCCGAATCTGACTGTTCCATGCCTCTGCCTCCATGCTCTGAGGAGAAAATTTCAATTCCAGGGTACCACGTGTGTGGCCTCGCCCATGGGTTCAGGCTCCCATGGCATAGCTTGCCCTTTGCTTTCTGTGCTCCAGCCTACTGGACCCCTCATGGTTCCTGAACCAGAGTGCGGTTCTTTTGCACCCTGTCTGGAGTCACAGTGTTTCCTCTATTGTGGGGACAAACCTCCTGTTTGTTCTCAGGACTTAGTACAGAGGACCTAGCCTACCTGGGGCACTTGTTCCATTCCCCCAGGCTGTCCCAGCCCCGCTTTGTGTCCCCACAGCTTCTGCTGTGGCCCGTAGCACCCTGCAGTGTAGTCCCCTGTGTCCCTCGCACTCCCCTCCCCTCCTGGAGGAGTCCATTATGAGCGAGGTGACCTCCGTGAGCTGAGAACTGCTTTCTGCCCAAGATTATGCCTGGGCCCCTGTCCTAATGGGTCACACACTGTGGGTACTCAGCTAGTTTTGGCTGAATCATTAAAAGGAAAGATTGGCACTGCCCAGTGCTGAGCTATGGTTTCCTTAGCAATGAGTGTCCTGGGAAGCAGTGGGGAAATGCAGATGTTCTGGACTCTTGGGGTTTCCTCTCCTGATGACCTCACTTTGCCAAGAAGGGTAGGGTCATCATGCCTTTTGATCAGTAGCCCACTGTTTCCTCTTCTGTTTTTTTCCTCCCCTTTCCCACCTCACCATCTTGCCCAGGAGACAGAGCTGTGCTGGCTTGAGGCCTTGGTGCCATTCTGGACTGCAGTTTCAGAGGCTGGCTTCCAGGGCTCCTGTGTCTCAGCGCACCGCCCATCCTTCCCGCTTCCCCAGCCCACCTGCACTCCCCAGCACTACCACTTACACCAGGCTTACCAAGTGGCCCCAGTGTCAGGGATTATTTGATGCCTCCTGCTGGCCCACTCAGAAGTAGGTGGCTTGACTTCAGCTGCCTGTGGCTGGCTGTGTCCTTACTGACATCTCCTACAGACCAGAAGATGGAAAAGAAAGAGGACGCGTTCCTGGGGGTTCCAGAGAATGGTGGGGTGGGGAGGGGTCATGGGCTCAGCGTCTGAAATCACAGGGTCCTTTGTAGTTGGCTGGGGTTTCTAAGGTGATTTTAGGGTTCTGGTGTGGTGAGAATGCTAGCACACTGTAGCCCCGGGGCATGGGCTTTGGACCCTGACAGTTGTGTACATACGTATTCTCAGGACAGTCTTGCATGAGTGCCCTCAGTCAGTTCCATAGATGTGTGCTGCCTCTGCCATCAGACAGTCCCGCACATGTGTGCTGCCTCTGCCATCAGACAGTCCCGCACATGTGTGCTGCCTCTGCCATCAGACAGTCCCACACATGTGTGCTGCCTCTGCCATCAGACAGTCCCACACATGTGTGCTTCCTCTGCCACTCTTCATGAACCCACATAAGTTCTGTGACCTTGCTAAGTTACAGAGATGGTGTCCTCCTGCCTCCTTTAGTTTCCATGAATGCCAGAACACAGACGACAGCTCTGAGCACAGTATCTGGCCCAGCTCTTACTGTTAGCAGGATGCCTAAAAAACTCTTTCAGAGAATCTCAGCCTCCGTGTTTGTTTTTTTATCTGCTCCTTTAACTCTTCTAGAGACTCCCCTTCGACAAGAGTGGGTGAACCCCCTTTGACAGTAAGGATTGTAACAACTCCCAGCTACCAAGTGCCAACTCTACCAGGTATTTTCCTGAAGGCCTCACAAGCACCTTGTCATCTTCTTTGTGCACTTGGAAGGAGATATTAACATTCCCATTCTACAGATGTGGGCGCTGGCTCAGAGAAATAGAGTCACTTTTCTGGGCCACACACTTTGCATGTGTTGGAGCCAGAATTATAACTTTTTATAAACTACAGATATCCCCAGGCCGTGAAATGGGATGCACAGTGATCACGCTAAGGTGTATAGCATCTTGGAGTCTGCGAAGGGCTTTCATATTCTTCTTCACGACGAAGCCCCGTGTCACCCCAGTGAAGTCGGCAGGCGAGGTTGGTTATTCCCATTTCACACAGGAGGAATCAAAACTCAGAAGAGAGAGGTTCTCTCGTGTAAGATTTAACATTCTGAAAGTCATGGGGCACCTTCTGGGTCACTGAACATCAGATTCTGTCCAGGAAAATTAGTGGTGGCTGGAGGTCAACCCTCTCGTTGGCTGTGGATGCTCTGGGGTTCCTTCCCAGCCATCTCCTTGTCCCCTTTCTTTTCATAGCACACTCAGCGGGAGAAATGTTTTTTGGACCTAGTCTTTTGGAATTCTGCATTTTTTCCTTATTCACACCAGACCCGGCATCTCTAGAACTTGGTTTTTCTTGGAAGGGCTGCCTGTGAGAATGGCCTTTTGTTTGCATTTTCCTCTCCCTGGAGGGGTAGGTGGGGGTGGGGGGCTGGGAGCCAGCAGGTCAATGTCTCCCCTCCTCTCTTCCTGCAGCCTCTGTGGCTCTGTAGACAAGGCCCAAGGAGAAGAGCTGGTGCCTTCCCTGGGAGGAGAGGCAGGAGTAATGAGTGCTGCTTGCTTGGTTCCTTCTGACCTGGAAGATTGATTCTGGAAGCTTCTTGTCCAGGCTAGTTGATGGGATCTTAGAGACCCAAATGTTTATGTACGGTTGCACATCAGAGACCCAGAGCAGTGGGGTGTGCGTGTGTGTGTGTGTGTGTGTGTGAAGCGTGATTGACAAGGCCTAGAAGCAACTTTAATCCCTAGGAAGCTAGGCACGTGGGAAGTATCAGAGGGGGTGCTTTGGTTATTTATTCTTTCTTGAGGGAGGGGTTGCATCCTATTCACGGCCAATCCCCAGCCTCTAGGCCTGAGGTCTGGTACATAGAAAGCATTTTGTAAATAATTATTAAATGAATGAATTCTTTCTTTAACTGAGTCATAATTATATACTATAAAACATTCAGAACTTAAGTGTATAATTCAGTGAATTTTAACAAATATCTGTGTTCCTGTGCCCCTGTAGCCAATGCCCCCATCAAGGTATAAGCTATTTTTATCCTCTGAGAAATTTCCCTCACCCCCTTTCCTGTATGTGCTCCTCCTCCATGGAAAAAAACCGTGATTCTGAATACTGTCCTCATAGGTCAATTTTGCCTGGTTTTGGAATTCATAGAAAAATTGGATCAAACAATACAAACTCTTTTTTTCCTGGCTCCTTTAGCTGAGCCTAATGTTTTCGAGGTTTATTCATATTGTTGTGTGTATCAACAATCCATTCTTTTTTATTGTTACGTTTTATTCCATTGCGTGAGCCTCTATCAATTCGCTTATCCATTTTCCTTTTGATGGGTCTTTGGGTTATTTCCAGTTTGGAGCTTTTCAGATTAATGCTGTTGGGAGTATTCACACATAAGTCCTTTTGTGGACACATGTTTTCATTTGTTTTGAGTAATTACATGGGAGCAAAACTGCTGAGTCATAAGGTAGGTGTGTATTTAACTTCACATGAAATTGCCAGTTTTCCAAAGTAGTTGTACCATTTTACACCTCTACCAGCAAAGTAGGAGAGATCTAGTTGCTCTGTATCCTTTCCACCATTTGGTTTTGCGAGTCTGGTTAATTTTGACCGTTCTGGGGGGATGTGTGGTTCTAACTCACTGTAGTTTTAGTTTGGATTTTCCTGATCGTTAATGATGTTGAACATCTTTTTATATGTATTGGCCATGTGGACTTCTTTTTGGGAAGGCATCCATCAAAGCGTTTTCCCATTTTTTTTAAATTTATTATTATTATTTTTTTTTTGGTGTGTTCCAAAATTCACTGTTTATGCACCTGAGAAACAAACTGAGAGATTTGGAGGAGAGCGGGGTGGGTGGTTGCGTGATCCTGGTGGTGGGTATTAAGGAGGGCATGTGTTGCATGGAGCACTGAGTGTGGTGCATAGGCTGTCTTTTAAAAATTGATTTATGGGAACTAAAAAAATAGAATCTTGATTCTAGTTCTTTGTTGGATACGTATTGTGAATATTTTCTTGTGGCTTTCATTTTTTTTAGGTGTCTTTTACCGAGCTCAAGTTTAATTTGACAATATTTTCTGTAGTTAATGCTTCTCATACTATGTTTAGGAAAAATTTGCCCACCCATGTACTCCGCTTTTTATATTATCCTGGATTTTCTTTCCTTTTCTTTTTCTTTATGGTTTTAGGTTTTATATTTGCGTTTGTAAAAGATTTTGAGTTAATGTTGGTGGATGGTTTAAGGCATGGGGTCAAAGTTCACTTTCTGATGCGAGGATCCCGTTGATGAGCCTTCTGTGTGAGCCTCTTCTGCCTCAGGAGACGAACTAGTTGCTAGCACCCTCTCCCGGAGCAGCCGGCCTGAAGCCCAGCTGTCCTTGGCAGCCTCGGTAGGTGTTAGCTACTTTCTACCTTGTAGGAGCACTTCCAAGGGGATCATTAATTCATTGTTACTCTGGGACCATGGGTAGCTCAAATGGCAACTTGTAGAAATTTAGAAGAGGGAGAGCTTCTTTTGCTGGTCAAGTAAGGCTCCTTGGGGGAGGCTCTAGAGGTGGGCTTTGAAGAATGGAGAGGATTTTGGTGTGCTGAATGTAGAAAATGAACACAAAATCATTAGTACCATGCCTCTGTCCCCTGCCATGGAAAAGATGTTCAGTGGGACACATACAGATTGATGTGTGTGTGTCTGTACACGTGTATGTGTATACATATATCCGTCCATATCTGTGTCTCAATTCAATCTACCTCTCCATCTGCCTCCACCTGTATATTTAAATCAAAATCTATAGCCATTTCTGTCTGAATTTGTGTTTATGTGTGCATTGATCTCACTGTATTAGTCAACACATCTGTCTCTAGAAATCTCCGGGTTTAGGAGTAATTAACAGACTGAAACTTTCATGGAGCCTAATGGCACCTTCTGAGCTTTCTGATAGGGCTGGGCATGGGACAATTCTTCCAACCTGCTGGCAGATTTGTCAACCCTCTTCCCATATAAGCTGTAGACCTACAGATGAGCACTGAGCGGGCTCTCAGCAATCACCCAGGCTAAGCTTATTATCAGGGCAACATGCCCAGAGAGGGGAAGGGACTTATCACCATGTCAGAATTCGGAGCACCGCTGACACTGCTTGGTTCTGGGGCCCGAGCTCTCTTCCATTTCCCACTTCTCACACTCAGAGAGCCAGGTAGCCCTTCTTGCCTCTGAGTTTTGGAGCCCTTACACGCTCTGTGATGCCGTTGGCACCTGTGATTCCTCTGTGGGGTCAGAGAGTGTTCTTCCTTTCTAGACCTGACGTTGTTAAGCCATCAGAGCCTCTCTCCTTCTAAAAACTCATGAGCTGTTTGAGGACAGGAGCTGTGTTTTGGTGACCTTAGCATCCCCATATTTTATGAAGCAATGGTCCAAACCCTACTCTACGTGTTGTAGAACCAAGAGGTTGCCGAAGTCTTACTTCAGTAGGGAAACATCCCGGCCAACATGTCATTCTGAGCCCTGCCAACAGCTCTTTCCAACAAACTTCTCGGGTTGAGTAACTTCTTTTTTCTAATAGGCTCTGATGCTTTTGGTATTCTTAATTTCTTTTTAAGAAACTAAACTACCTCCCCTACCCCGAGACCTGCGGTTTGTGACTGACACACGTGCTCTGTGTACACTGTTTGAGCCCCAACTGGATCTGGTCCAGATAGAATGCTAGGGGTTTCTGCCTACAACATAGACCACCCCAAAAAACAGTAGAAGGAAGCTGGTTTGTCATGGGCAGCACAGATGTTTCACAAGCAGGACAGTTGACGTTCAGGTGTCTGTTGACTCTGAAGAGGCCATTGGAGGGGGGCCCAGGTCCAGGAGAGACAGAGGACAGCATTTGCTGGCTGGAGCTCTTGGTTCAGGGCAAGGCTGGAGTCCTCTGGCTTCTCTTTTGGGTTTCTGTGGACACACCCCTTTGCCCCCAGGGCTGGAGTGTCTGTGCCCAGGGAGCCCTGAGCCTGACTTTCTCCCTCCATCACTGGCAGCAAGCGCTCCTGAATCTGCTGGCACCGGAGCGCTGAGATTCCCACAACTTCGCGTGCCTTGGAGGGAGAGGACCCATCTGAGCACGCTGTTCTTCTCCTTGGAGCCTGAGTGTCCCTTGAAATTAGACTCCCTTTGTTTATTTTCTCATAGCCTTAGTGATGGGTTCCTGCTGACTTAGAGAGAAGCTATGTATCCTGTGGAGGAGGCACTAACTAGCTGCTTTTTTAATCCAAATTTGGGGAAGTGTCTGTGGCCCCCAACTCTCCTGGGAGCCTGGGCAGAGCTCAGTTCCTATCTATTGCTGGAGGCTACTCGCTGCTGGGGAGGGCTCAGTACTAGAAGGGGAGCCTTGAGGTGCTGGCCAAGGTACATGGGGGCCTGGGGGCCTGGGAGCTGTGAGCAGAGTTTGATTCTATAGCCTGCCCTCTGGAAGCCAGTTTGAATCATCCGTTGGGCTGGTGCTCACATCCACATCGAACTTCGGCTCTGTTGGTGGGTCCCTGCTGTAATGCTCTCTGTCTCAGCCCCTTTTACCATTCAGCCCTCACTCACAGAGGCCTAGCCTGGGTCACCTCTTCCAGAAAGTTTTCCCACCTTCCTCTGCCCAGTTTAATTCAATTCTGCAATCACATTGTGGCCTTATTAAATGCCAGTCTTTGGGCATCTCCTTACTTTGGCCTCTAGCCCTATCCGTTTGTTTCCCCCGGTGACCTCGTCTTTGTTCTGCTGAGTTAGTGGTGCCTCTGTGGTGAGAGTGGGGTCCGTGGGGCCAGAGACTGGGCTCATGTGGCCCTGAGTGCCTCCTGCACTGCGCCCCTTGTGGGAGCTTGCGGACAGCTCCACAGGTCGAGGGCCACCCCCGCCATAAGGGTTTCTGTTGTTTCCAGGCCTTACTGAGCACTCTGTCTTTGGCTTCTCCAGCATTCCCTCTGGGGATGTTTCCCTCATACATAGGGAAGTTTGTCTCCTTTTAATACCTCAAGAGCCTTTCGAGGACAGAGGCTGCATTTTAAATGATCTTAAGAATGTAGGAAGCCCCAGGCGGCTGATACTCCGCTTCCATACACGAACCCTCAGGCCAGTGTGTCCTTCTGAGCCCAGCTAGTTGTGCCACCAAACATGCTCCATGGGCTAGAATGAGGGGTCAGACAGAATTTTCTCTGTTGCCTCTTAGGGTCTGGCCCTGAGGAAAGCACGAGGAAGCTCTTCCAGAAGGAGCAGAAACAGATGTACCTAACAAGAGCTGCCTCACGAGCCTTCCAAGCATCCACATCCCACCTTGCTGTTGGGTCGATGGGAGTATTGAGGTAGGAGAGAGACGTGCGGGCGCCTCGCTGGCTGTGTGACATGGGATGAATGAATGAATGAATGAATGCTGGCTCCCTCTGTCTCCTTCTTGAGGCAAATGAGAACATATAGCCATTGCCACCTGTGGGTTAGGATTTAGAACTAAGGCAAACAGTGAACGGTTGTCTAGCTTAGGAAATCGATCCATCCATAGGGTTTGGCAGGGTCTGGAGTGTGTGAATTTTCTTCCCTTTGTAGCTCCCCATTTTCCCTCCTCTGGGCCTAGGACGCCTCACTTCAGGCCTGGATATGTGTGGTCTGAGAGAATCTTGTCTCCCTGCCTGGGCTGTGAACTCCTGAAGGCTGAGACCCTGTCTGGTTTGCTTTGGGCCCCAGGCACCTTGCCTGGCCCAGCGGAGTGTTGGATGACTGGGGCTGATCTAGTGGGCTCTCTGGTGTTCCCTAAGGTTGTCTTCCTGAGTTGCCATGGGTCAGGAGCTCCTGACATAGCCCAGATGGGAGGGAGGGGATCGAGGGGGGGAAGAAGGAGTGCATGGGGCTGAACGAGGAGTCGCTGTATCTCCACGGGGCTGTGGCACCGAAGGTCAGCATGTAGGACGTCCTGGTTGGCTCCTGCTTATGGCAGAGCAGTGGCCTGGCAGGCCTCACCCACGTGGCTAACGTGGAGCTTCCTGACTTCTGAGTGCCCATTGACCTCTGGCCAGCTCCATGCTGCTCTCCGGGTCCCTGGCAGATTGAACTTGTTCGGGGCTTTCCAGAATGTGCTTCCCATCAAGCCTTCCTGTAGCTCACCCGAGCGTTTGAAGTGGGGAGTGAGGTAAGTTGATACTCGCTGTAGCTCAGGGCCTAGTCGAGTCTAGCAGCCCAGCCCTGATTACAGAGGCCTGCTCTGTGACCGGCCACATGGCTGACATGCAGGGGGACCGGAGCAGCTTAGGATTCCCAGGAGGGGAGATTGCAGGTCCAGGGCCCAGGTCCTGGTGGACGATTGTTATTACAATGTGTGTGCAGTTGAATGACATCATGCTATGGAGTACATGAATTTTTTTTTGTCAGTCTTTTAACACAAGTTTATGTTTTTCAGACCTTAAAGCTGCAGGTCATTTTTTACATTTGCTATTGAGAGCAGATGTGACTGATCCCTATCGGGTTCTACTGAAAAACGGTGGGGTTGCGGAAGGTCAAATGCAGAATGCCTTTCAATCTCCATTATTACTTCCTCCACTCAGTGGCCTCAGCAGGAAGCCTGTGCTTGGGAATGGTGGCCTTCCGAAGCCTCTCAGGCCTCTGAGCCCAGCCCCTGACCACTGGGGATCCCCGCACCATGAGCCACCGCTAGGCTGGGCAGCAGGCCAGGGGCAGAGAGCTCGGATGAGAGCCAGGACACTTAGCCCTCTCTGGGGCCCAGCTTCCCCATTTGAACAAAGGGAGCAGGGATTGGGATCGCCAAGTACTGAGAGATGCTCATGACACTGTTGTTCTTTAGTTTTTGTGATCTTGGGTTTGGAGAGGCCCAGACTGGGGACTGTATCTGGCTTTGCTGTGTATTGCTCCAGCGATTTGGGGAAGTTCAAGGAGATGCTTCTCGTGGAGGCCAAAGTCCACAAGTTCTCTGTTCTGACAGTCGGCATGTGGGTGGGGTAGATTTGGTGTTGTCTAGAAGAGAACGATGGGGGGTGTCTTCTGTGCTCCCTCATATCACTGCGGTCATGGGGCAGTTCTGGAGGGCAGCTGTGTTCTCAGGCTGCTCTCATAGGAAAATTTCCATCTCTGATTTGGGAGAAGACACTGTATCCCAAATCAAATTCTCTTGTTCACAGAAGTTTTGGTGGCAAGGTGAGGTTGGTTAGGCCCCATTAAAGACCGCTGTTTGGCGTCCATGGTTGTGGGAAGCACTGACTTGTGAGAAACTGAGTACAGGATTCTGATGCAGAGGAGATGGGAGAGGTCTGAGGTCATAGAAGATGGCTACAAGGAGACTGTGTCCCCCAAACAGAGAGACCACAGTTGTTTCTAAGAGCACAGTCAGACCAGTTCCAGCCTGGCGTGAGAGACGTGGCGCCAGCTGTTTCCCTCCGTGAGCTGCTGCCATGGCGAAGTTGGGTGGGTACCTGTGACATTCCCAGGAAGGCCTTTCAGTTCAGACAGGGCATATGGCTCTGAATGGCCCTAGGAGGATTAACTGCCTGATTATCAGGACTTCAGGGCTCCCATGGGAACTCCCTCATGCTTCGTTCATCCACTCCGCAGACCGCAGACCGATTGATTGTTTGAATCACACCCCCACCCCCGTGGATGCTGCACTCCAGAGGGAAGTGCTTGGAATATCGCAGGCATGCGGGAAGGGGAAGAATGGGGAGACCAGTGGAGTGGGACGGAGGCACTTGAGAGACAGTGTCAACGGAGGCTTTTAGGTGCAAGGGAGCCAGTGGCTTTGGGGACTGTCGGCCTTTTTTGGCTCCTTTCTGGTGGCATACATGATGCAATGTATTGTGTCCTACTGAGAGGACTGGGTGCTGAGTCGTCTGTGTGTGTGTGTGTGTGTATGTGCGTGAGGGGGAAAACTTGGAGTCCCAAGGCAGCACCCTCGCCCTCAGAATCTGGGCATTTGGGAAAAGGCAGTTTGCATTAAAGGAGCTTCTTTATTTGCTTGGTTCACTCACTTAGAAAAAAAGCGTATGTTCTTTTAAAGGAAATGATTCTTCTCTTTTACTTGGGAATGTCCTTTTGTTTACAAGGCATGTTCTTGGGAACTCGGTGTGCGATGACTTCTCAAAGACCTTCTGGTGGGCAAAGCCAGCTGTGCTCGCCCCGGCGGCTGGCATCTCAGCACAGAGAGGTGAGCCAAGTCCTGCGTGCTGGCTGGGTTTGTCCGCGGTGGCAGGAAGGGCTGGCCACTCACCTTTTCTCTGATTCTTTAGTCTCCAGCTCTCAAACTAGGACGGTTCTAGCCACCTCACAGCCAATGCCAGAGTTACCTGTCCTTCTTCCAGCTCAGGCCCCGGAGTACCGTTCTTGCTATTTCTTTTCTCTTTTTAAAATTTAAACTCAAGTTAGTTAACATATAGCACATTATTAGTTTCAGGGGCAGAATTTAGTAATTCCTCAGTTCATGTAACACCCTGGGCTCACTCCATCAAATGCCCTCCTTAAAGCCCATCGCCCAGGGCCCCATCCCCCCCCCTCCCCTCCAGCAACCCTCAGTTTGTTCCATGTTGGTAAGAGGCTCTTAGGTTCTAGCTATTTCTATAAACATCTCAATGGCAGTGATTCCAGGACTCACACGCCACAGCTGTGCGATAAGCACCATCCTGTCTTTCCTCCCCCTTGCCTCCTGGGGGCAGGATGGGGACAAGGCGCACCATGGTAAGTGCTCTGAGAAGTTCCGAAGTCTGACCTGTGTGCTCAAGCTGGGGTGCAGCATGGAGGCCATAAGGAGTTAAACATTTTGGCAGGAAGTAGGTCTTCATTTTCTAAGGGAGACCTTCTTCAGGCACCTCACGTTGGCCTTACTTTGAAGAGGAGGCAGCAGTTTTTAGCACGGGACTCTGAGTGGGGGAAGGCCAAAGTGAGTCCTTCCTCAGGCCTCATGGGAAGTGTGGCAAGCAATATTAATAAAGGCATCTTTTCTTTCCCCTCCTTTCTTCAACATAAAATGCCAGGTTACGGTTGGCTAAAGCGTTGTAACATCAGAGCCAGTTAATCTTCTGAGTCCATATTTTTTATGGGCACTGCGGGAGCTGTCCTGGGTTTTTGTTTCCAGCAGTGGGATATCAGGATTTGTATCCTATGGTATATCCAAAGAATAATTCTGCTTCCCTTTGATGTTCCTCAGACATCTTGAGGCACTTAGGGTGCATTCTCAGGGAAGGTTGGAGGACAGGGTTGTAGGGCCCTTATTATGTTATTAAAATAGATCCAGTGAAGGAAGACTGTGAATTTTTTGAGCAGAAAGCTGCATTGCTAAGTGGAAGTCTGGTTCAGAAGTCGCTTCTTGCCCTGACTTCTTGCATCAAGAACAATATTTTATTGCAGCTTGGGCAGAAGATGTTTTGCTGCCCATAAAATTGTTTCGCAGTTGTAGGTTGACATGGATTGTTTTTCCTGACATTTGGAAAATCATACCTTAACAAGATATAGCTTGAATTGAAAAAACAATAAAAAATGTTGTCTGTTTATAGCCTTGAAATTCATTTACCAAATCGGCTGTTCCTTCGGGATGATTGTAACCATCTCCTTGAGTGGCGTTTCTTCCCCTGGTCTTTGCAGCGCAGCCCGCACAGCCCAGCCAAGGTGATTGTCCCAAGGGGCTACTTCCATCACATACTTTTGCTCACAAGGCTTCCACGGCTCCCCGCTGCACCCAGAAGAAAATCTGACTGATTAGCCAAATCAGTCAGAACCTCCTGATCAGCCCCACTGAGCCATTCTAACCCGGGCTCCCATGGCCAGCCTGCGGGCACTTCCCCAGGTGCTTCTCAGCCTCTTGTCTCCATTCATGGCCTTACAGTTCCTGGCATTCCGCCTCCATCACCCCGTGCTCCATCCATTTATCATCCAGCTCACCCCCTTGTCCAGGACAACCCCACCTCTTTTAAAAAGCCTTCTCTAATGATTTCAGCCCCCTGCACATCCCCTTCCCCATCCCTGGCTTGACACTGACATTATGGAGAGGCAACTGGAGTATTGGGAAGAGTCACACAGCCCTGGGTGTGAAGCTTGCTGTGTGACCTCAGGAGAATTGCATAGTGTCTCTGATTTTTACTTTCTTCATCTCTACAAAATGGCCATACCTCCCTCACAGGTGTGCTGTGTGGGTTCGTGACACAATTTAGACGGAAACGATGAGTGTAGTGTCTGCACTTGGTGGGTGCACTCAGAGTGTTAGTTTCTTGTCCAGCTCATGGCATTTACTACATTCAAGTGGGTACACTTGTCGGAAGGCCTGCCACATGACTGCTCTTGGGCTCTAGTGCTTGGAGGGTGGGGACTCATCTGGCCTCTGCTATAGCAACTTGCACATGATGGATCAAGCCCCCGAGTGAAGGAAGGTCGATGGGCTTCCACAGGTACTGCCGGGAGCCCGTCACATCACAGCCCTGCCCGTGAGGACTGAGCCAGTGCCTCTCAGGCCTTGCATCAATCACGCCACTGGAGTTATCTTGCCTCTCTTCCCTGGATAGCAGTAAGGGCCCTCAGCGTCACCATAGCACTGAGCGCAGGGAAGACCAAAACATGGTCCAGCTCTGGGCACTCAGGAGACACGTTAGTAGTGAACCTGACTGACAACCTCTTAACCAGCTGACCTGTCTTGCCCGTCCGTGTCCCTCAGTGAAACCATAAAGACACCAGGGGATGGTGTGAGGGTTTGGGGCCATTTGCAGAGGGGGTTAGGAGGAGCATTTGAAGAGGTGCAGGCAGGGAGGACACAGGGCCATGGCAGTGCCCAGGGGAGATGGCTGGGCTGTGACTCTGGATGCCAGACAGAAGGGAAGTGCGGGGGTGCTCTGCAGACAGGCGGGACAGTGGGAAGGCACAGGCCCACTTCGGTGGCCCGCCCATGGTCTTCCACTGTCTTGTCCTGACGATGTAGGTGGTCCCTCTCCAGGGTGTCCCATCTGGCTGAGCGGTCCTGTTCCAGTCCTACCTCTTCCCCCGAAGCCTTCGCAGATCCTTCACACCAGGGGGCCTCCCTTGGCATGCTGTCCTCTCTGTGCCCGCACTTACCCAGCATCCCCACCAATGGCTGCGGCCCTCATGTGTCACTGTCTCCGTTGCCCTCCTGCTGACGGATACCGATGGAGAATTTATGTGTCCCTGGCACTGCACCAAGTGCCTGACGTCTCTCTAACCCTCACAAGAAATGCACGAGGTTGGTGGTATTTTCTGGCCCGTGTCAGGAGTAAGAAAGCTGAGGATGAGAGGCCGAGCCATTCGCCTTGGGTCAGACAGCCATCAGGAGGAGTTGGCCCTGAACTCGGCCTGCCTCTGGGAGTCGCATTCCTACCCACCACGTATCCTGTCCCCCACCTTGCTAGGTAAGGCGCCCCGCAAATGGCGGGTACTTCACGGTGACTGCCGTTCCTATTGTGATTTCCACAGCGGTGCTGTGGTCGGCTGCTGCCTCTGACACACGCTGGGACAGTGTTGGCAGTTCTGGCCAGGACTCTGGCACCTGTAAGTCCAGCTACAACCTCGGCAGTAGCCGTAACAGCCACCATGACAACAGCAGCCACCGCTACCAGCAGCGCTACTGCAGCTGGCCGTGTGGCTGAGGGGCTTGTCTGGGGACCCAGAACACAGACATGGGGGGCCAGCTGCTGTTTCAGAGGCCACCACAGAGGATCCAGCGCGTTTGGTTGTGTTGGAGAACCTGCAGCCGTTTCCTGGACACTCTGGGCAAAGTGCTGACTGTGCCTCAGGCTCAGCTGGAAGAGCCTCGCCTTGAACTGGTTTGGGAGGAGAGGCAGCACTGGGAAGAGCTGGAAGGAAGGGGAGTGCTCCAGTGTGACAGAATGAGGGTGGGCGAGGACAGGGAGAGTGAGGCCTGTCTCTGGACGGGGTCATCAGGGGGAAGACTAAGAGGTGTTTACTGCAGGACTCAGGGCTGCCATGTCCCATGTGTGGACAGTAAAGCAGGCCGGACATCGATGTGGACAAAAGGCCGCCAAGTCCCAGGTACCTGGTGACGATGTTCTGGGACCACGGTCTCCCTGGTTCCCTGGGGAGAGATGCGCTCATCCTCTCTGAGCCCTCCAGCCCTCGGCCTGCATCTTCCTTGCTGCATGGCCAGGCCAGGGCATGGCCGTAAAATGGACCTGGGTTCTCAATCCGAGCTCTTCCATGCCACCTGTGTGCTCACAGAGCCGTAGGCGAGTGCTTGCTCAGTCTCTTCTCCTGAGCAATGGGCACAACAATGCATCATGTTTTATGAGGATTCGATGATATGATATTTGTCAAGGGTGTTGCACATCGAAGACAATAAATAGTGGCATTTAGGTCTTCCGAGGCTGGTTCTCAAGTTGTGGTCCCCAAGCTGGCAGGATCAGGATCACACAGGAACTTGTCAGCTCTGCAAATACACCGGCTCTATCCCAGACGTACGGACTCTAAACTCTGTGTGGGGCCCAGCAGCCTGGGCTTTGACAAGCCCTCAAGTCTGAGAACCTTGATCTGGTGCAGCCCCAGGGTGGCGTGAGGCACACACGTGCAGTGGCTCAGAGCAGGGGCCTGGCACGCAGTAGGTGCTCGGTACCTGGCAGCTCCCCCCTCGCCTCCTGCCTGGGCAAGTTTTACCCGAAGAGGTTAATGCTACTGCAGGCCTCCTGGAGGTGAAAGGGCCTTGTTCCCCCGGAGGATAGACACATTATGACGGCTTCATTTGATTAAAAGGGGATGTTGATCATTAGTTATGACCCAAATTTCTTCTCTCCCCAGCAATCACTCAAAGTGTTCCCAGATGCTCATGGGGCTGTTGGTTACCTGTGAACACAACATCCTTTTATAATGAGGACGCTCATGCGAACGGAGACTCAGAGAAGTCTAGCGGCCTCCCCGCCCCTCGGGCCTTCCCTACGTTTGATGGAGTGAATGATGGAGGGAAACATATGCGTTCCAGATTGGACCCGAAGTGCTGGGCTTGGAGAGGCTGCCTGCTTCCAGCGGCAGCCGAGGGGAGGTGGGGGAGCTGTGCAAGTATTTGTTGTTCCCATGGGGCTAATTACGGCCTTTTAGAGGCAAGTAGCCGCCCCAATTTCGGTTAGCACAGTTGTTCGTTACTGCATAATTAAGAGGAAGGGGGAGCAGCCTTGCTGGGGAGCAAGGCAAAGAGAAGACCAAATGCAAATAGCTTGAATACTTTCGCCGGAGGGACACTGGGCAGCAGTCAAGGTCAAATGCTCTATGCTGGGCATAGAGGGCCAGGCACTGAGGCCGGAGGGGGAAGGTGGGCAGGGAGATGGCTCCTGGTCTACAGGCATGGAGATGGAGGAAACGACCCCGCCTTAGGCAAGTTTGGCTGGTTTGAAAGGATTACTGCCCCACTTGCTTTACGGCGGGTTCACTTTTGGAAAAGAACAATCTTTGCCCCCTGGTTCAGGCTGTAGATAGGAATCTTCTCTCTGTAGGGGAGGGCATGGGCCTCCTGAGGCCTCTGATGATGTGATGATGTTTAAAGGAAATTTATGAGAGATGGACAGAGCCCCACTGGCATGGGAAGCAAAGCAGATTGGCACAGCCCTGACCAGGAACCCAAAAGTGGTCATAGCATGGGGGCGCCAAGAACTTGGTGCCCTGGTTGTGAGGTGGGAGACAGGAGGCTGGGCACCTGACCTCACGCCGAAGGCCACGGTTGCAACAGCTCTTTTTTTGCCAGGAGCTAATGTGTCCTAAGCCTTTAATGCTGCTTGCTTACATGAAGACAGCATCAGGCCCCTGAACTGGGGTGAGGGGCTGAGAGTTTGTCAGACCCTCTGTGTGGGGAGTTCTGAGGGAAAGGTGAGCAGGCGAAGGAGGAGATGAGAAGCCGAATGTGTGGGGCAAGGGAAGCATCTGCCTTGTGAACAGCTCCTCTTGCTGTGGGGCTCAGAAGTTTCCAGAAAGCTTAAAAACAAACAGGGGAATGTGAAGCCTTGGCTGGGTGTTGGGGGCTCTGGGTATTAACCCAGTGTTGCCATTAACTGGCTGTGGGACCTTGAAGCTTCTGATATTTTGGGGCGTTATAGACTTATCTATAGAGCAAGGAGGGGTGTGAATGTTCTCAAGGGCCCATTTGAAGAGACTGTCTCTTGGTCTATATCACTGCATTAGAGAAAATACAATTGCTATACATTTCCTTTTTTTTTCTTTTTTTAAGATTTTCTATATTTATTTGACAGAGAGTGAGAGAGCACAAGCAGGCAGAGCAGCAGAGGGAGAGGGAGAAGCAGGCTCCCTCCTGAGCAGGGAACCTGACGCGGGGCTCGATCCCAGGACCTTAGGATCATGACCTGAGCTGAAGGCAATTGCTTAACCAACTGAGCTACCCAGGCGCCCTATCCAACTTTGATCGTGAAGTCACCACTCCCTGGGCTTCACAGGTGGGAGGTAAGCCTGATATGAAAGACATAGGAAGAGGCTGAGTGACCAGGACAGGGGCCACAGGGGCTACTGCTGCTGTGTTACTGGCTTCTAAGGACTCCACAGGGAAGGAGGAGAGAGATCCTCAGAAAGAAATCCATTTAATGTTTAACCAAGCCTTTGAACAGGTTTTGCTTCATGGAGAGAAAGAGTTCCTCATCTTCCACAATCTGCTCAAGGTGGGCATTTGGGAATGTCTTAGGAAGGAAAGATGTTGTAAGTTTCCTATGGCTGCTGTGACAAATTTGCACAAACTTGGTGGTCAGAAACCTTGTAAATGTGTTATCTTAGAGTTCTAGAGCGTGGAGGTCCAAAATGGATCTCATTGGGCTAAAATCCAGGTGTTGGCAGGGCTGTGTTCTTTTGGGAGGCTCTAGGGGAGGATCTGTTTCCTTGCCTTTTCCAGTTGCAAGAGGCTGCCAGATTCCTTGGTTGGTGGCCTCTTTCTCCTTCAAAAGCCAGCAAAGTGGGAGAAGACTTTCTCACACAGCCTCACTCTGACACTGACTCTTCTGCCCCCGCCTTCCTCCCTATTTTAACATCAGTTGATTGGCATTAATTCCTGCTGCTGCCTCAATTCCCCTTTGCCATGCATGGTAGCACAGAAACATGTTCTGGGAGTTAGCACCTGGGCATCTTTGGGAAGCCATTGTTCTGCCTACTGCAGATATTAATTTGCAAAGAGCAACAACAAGCTCAGACTGCCACGGGGCCTCAGTGACTATGGTCATATTCCCCAGATTGGCTCCTGAGCTTGGAGGAACTCTCCTTGCCCTGCCTCAGGCCAGATGTCTTTCTCAGTGTCTCTATTCCCCACAGGACGGCCTGTCACCTCGCTGTTGAACACCCCGGGCCTCTGTAGGTGGGACACCTGGAAAGCAAGCTTCTCCAGGATGAAGGAGATCTTTCATTTGGCCATTACCTGGCTTTTCTCGGTGGTGGGTAGGGGGCAGGGAGTGAAGGTGGTGAGGTCCAAATTGGGGGTGAACCCAGTCCATTCATTCCATAAAGACTCATAATAGACCCATTGAAGTCTGTTAACTCTTTCCCTGCTGTGTGAGGCTTAACTCCCTTTAAAATGTCAACAACTTGTAAACAAGGGGCTATGGTTTGCTTACCAGGGGCTTTTGCTCAGCAAAATTTATTGTCTGAGAGATGCCATGAAAGGTTTCCCAGACTCTGGACCCCTCTTTGTCAGCCTCTTTTCTGTTCTTTTATTTCTATAAGAATTTCATTTTGGGTTTTTTTCTTCTTTTTTTACTTCCGCAAGGATAGTTTTTTTTTTTTTTTTTTTTTTCCAGAGCTTCATCATGCAATAGGAACCTCACGGCAGTAGGAGCTTCAGTATGTCTGTAAAGTGACTTGGCTTTCTTGTCACTTAATGTTAAGTATCAGACATTCCTAATGTGTTGGTGGCTGCTTTCCCTGAGTCCCATAGGTCCTAGGCTGGCTGAATGCTGGAGGATTGTGGCCCATCCCTGGCTGCTTGTGAGGGGCTTGTTACCACGTCTCCCCACTTAGGGCTGACACTCCAGCTCAGAGAGGCTGGCATGCTTTCCCACTGGCTTCAGATGGTGCTTTAGGGGAAATGGTCAGCCTTTCTCCGCAGACCTCCTGGCTGAGGGAGAAAGCCCATTTTTATACAGCTAGATTAATTTGAGAATTCCTTTTAACTAAATAACAATTTCAGCCTGTTATTTAACTAAATAACAATTACAGCCTTCTCCTATAGCCTTCTCTGTAGGAGAAGAAATGAAACAGTCTGCTTGTGAGAGACAGTAGGACCCTTGACCTGACCCTAAGGGGTTATGAGCTTTGTTTTGGTCTGTTTGCTCTTGTGGGTTGTGTGCATGGAGTGGTTCTTGGGCCACAGATGCCCTACTGCACATAGGGTCCCTGGCCTTCTCCCCACTGTCCCAGGGATGAAACTGATACATGAAGGGATCTTCCCTTCGGCGGTTCTACAGTGTTACTCTCGCTAAAACTCAAACTGGGCCAGTTATATGCAAGCGATGAATCACTAAATTCTACCCCCAAAACTAGTACTACACTATAGGTTAACTAACTAGAAGTTAAATAAAATCTTGAAAGGAAGGGAAAAAAACCCCTCAAAGTGGGCCTGTCTTTAAGTCAGAAGTTCAGTTCTTTTGGACAGCAGCCCCATCCAGTAGAAATAAAGTGGGAGCCACATACACATTTGTAATACAAATTAATGTATGTGATTTAAAATTTTCTAGTAGCCCTGTTAAAAAGTAAAAAGAAATAGGTGAAATTAATTTTTAATAACATTTTATTTAACCCAGGATATCCAAAATATTATCATGTCCCATGCAAGAACATTAACAAGATATTTCACATTCTTATGTTCAGTTTTCAAAATCCAGTGTGTCTTTTACACTTAGAGCACATTTCCATTCAGATGCTAAATTTTCCTTGGCAATACTTGACCTATATTTAGAGTTCATAAAATTGAGTGTTGAAAAAGTAAATTCACATATCCGAATTGTTCCAAACATACTTAAAAGTTTTCCAAAAACTGACTCCAGTATCAGTTTTTTATTTTGTATTGATGAAAGTGAAATAAAATGAGAAATCCAGCTTCTCCATGACAGTCGCCATGAGTCTGGTGCTCCCTAGGCACATGTGGCTGGTGACTGGACTGGTCAGTGTAGGTCTAGGGTGTCCCTCTGTGGCCCCAGAGCAAACATATGGTTTGGGCCCAGAGGCTCAGGCTGTGGGTGGAGTGCCTAGAGCCCTTCCCCTGCCACAGAAGCTATAGTATCAATTCTGATCTCATGCCTTACTGCTGACTGCTCTGCGTGCTCTTAGAAGGCCAGAGTCCTGCTTCTGGGTTTTTCATTTTCTTTTGTGCAATCATTAATTCATACATTCAATAGGATTACTTCCTGGTACTGAATAGTGCGCTGAGTTACGTAGAAGAATCTTAGCTTACTGAAACATTGGAGGGGCACAGACGATATGTAGGGAAACAAATGAGCAAGATCATCTCAGATAGTGGTGACTGCAGCAAGGAAAAGGAGATAATAAATAGAGATGATAATCCGGTGGGTGGGCAGATGGAATCCCTAGAACCGGCCAGGGAGACCTCTTGAGGATGGGCCATTGGAAATGGGACCGAAGGGGAAGTGAAGATCTGAGGGCATGATCATGTCAGTCAGAGAGAGGATTCAGTGCACTAGACTGGGATTTGAAAACCAGGATGTGCTGGGGCTGGAGGCCAGCAAGTCTTTCAGTAGGACATATGGACTAGGAGACCAGTGTCTTCAGCCATTGGCAAACCGTCCGTATCACCCCACCAGCAAGAATGGAGTGGTTCCTACACGCTCAGGCCCCAGATTTGTTCAGAAAGAAGATGGGGGACATGAGAGGGAGTTAGCTGAGGCCCAGGATTTGGTACCTATGCTTACAGCTTCCTCTCTCCAGTGACAGCTGCCCCACTGTAAGTAAGCTGAGAGTGTCCCGAGTCTAGGCAGAAAGCTGGTGTCCATGTTCATGACTCACTTGGCCCACGGAGCACAGACGGGTGTCATGGAGAGGCTGGTTGGCCAGCAGGATCGGCTCTCCGTGGCCTGAGGGCCGAGTCTTGGCCCCTGAGCCCATCCTCATTACTTGTCCCTCTCTATCACTTGTTTATTGACAGGTTTTCATGGCAACAGAGGAGACAGAAAAAAAAGAATAATCAGCACAGAATAAAATGGCGCAATTTGGACTTTGATTTCACATTGATTGAAATTCTGTCTATAGTACTTCTCTCAGGTCCTGTTTATTTTCCACAGTCTCGGGCATCTCTGTGTCTCCTGCATCAGAGAATAAGATGATTTAAAAAGAAACTCATCTCCAAGCTTCAGAAAAAGTTTTCTTTTTCCCACATAGAATACACATGAGGGAAGACCCGGTGCCCTGGGGAACACGGGTTTGGAGGGCCAGGCTACTCATGCAGGGCCTGATGGGGGAAGGCTATGAAGAGCACATATTGCCATCCTTCCTTTTAAAAACCTCTGTCAAAGCCCATCTGTGTTCAGAAATGCCAGCTGAGTGGTTAGAATGTTCCAGAGATGAGGAAGGAGGTCTGGTGATGGGTATTTTCCCAAGACGTTAATTACTAGTGTGCGAGACACTCGGAACTTTGATTAGGTGCACGGCCAAGCACAAGAGTCAGAAGGGATGGTTCAGTCCAGCCCTAGAGCTCGCCTCTGTTCCACGGCTTGAGAGGACATGAATATGGCCCACACAAGTTCAGAAACTGAAATGCTGGTCTGAGGAGCAGAAGCCGCACTGCTTAAGCCCTGGGAATAGAGCTGGAAGCAACAGAGACAAAGCTTCCATCCTCCACAGGTCCCAGGTTTTAACCGAGGGAGTAATCCTGTAATTGTGTACTATAATATGTTCCAGTAACACTATACATGAGCTGTGCGTACCAGCTAGTAAATACTGATGTGCACTATGATCGGAGATACAGCAGCGTGCCGACTGGGGAGTGTTGGATATGTGGATAGGGTTCAGTTTTAGGCAGGATGGTCAGAGACGGCTTCAATGCAAGGCTGACATTTGAGTTAGGATCCAAAGGAAGGGAGTGACGGAGCACTCAGATCTCTGAGGAAGGAGCATCCCAGGGAGAGAAACAGATACACAGGCCTCAAGGCATGACGTGTCTGGTGTGTTCAAGGAATAGCAAAGAAGCAGACAGAACTAGAGGGGAAGGAGCAGGAGGTGACTTCAGAGAGGTGATAATAGGGGGGTGGTGAGGGGTGGGATACAGATCATTTAAGGCTCTGTAAGGACATTAGCTTTGAATGAATTAAATGGAAGCTTCTGAGCAGAGGGATGATAGGGTCTGACCTGACTTTTTAAAGGATCCCTTTGACAGAAGCAGTGGTGGTAACGCAGGTGGGAGATGGTGGTGGCTCACTCTGGGTTGCTTAGCAGTGCACGTGGTGGGAAGCGGTCAGTCCGGACACGGTTTGGAGCTTGAGCTGGTAGCATCTGTTGTTGGATTCGATGTTGGATTGGGAGAGAGGATCAAGGATGACTCTAGGACTTTTGACCTGTGTATCAGTCAGGGCCCTACTGAGAAACAGAGCCAATAAGATGGGAAAGAGTTGGCTCTCAGGCTAATGGAGGCTGGGACGTCCCAAATCTGCAGGGTAGGCCCTCAGGCTGAAGACCCAGGAGGAGCTGATGTGGCAGTTCTGTTTCCTGAGAGGGGGAGGGCTTTGGGAGCACAAGCGTGGCTGGGTAGGCAGGAAGTTGACTAGGGGCATGTTGATTGTGAGATGCCTGTTAGGCTTCTAGATGCCTGAATCGACAGCTGGGTATTTAAGATCTGGATTTCAGCAAAGAGGACCAGGCAGGGGATGGATATTTGCAAGTGATCAGCTCACAGAGATGGCATTTAAAGCTACAGGGAAAGACAAGGTCATTGAGGAAGAAAGCAGAGAAGGAAGTGTGCGGTGGGTTACCTTCTTGTCCGGGGTGGAGGGGTGTCGGTGCCCAGATCCACCTGTCTGGCCGGCAGAGGCAGCCTCTGAGCTCCCTGCAGTCATCGGGCTCTGCCGGAGAGCTGGAGGCTGGAGGGAAGCACTAGTGAGGGTGCCGTAGTGCAGGTCTCTGAGAACCTGCACTCTGGTTTGAAATGCCTCAGGCCTCAGCTCTGAGATGTGGCTGGTGGTTCTCAGTTTCATTTAGTTACTCACCCGACCCCCTCATACAGAGTACCACCTCTGCTTCCTGTCTGTATCTCTTAGGGACACATATACATCAGGCAGTCTGGGAAAGGCAAACACAGGAATGTGAGTGAAATGGAGAAATGCAAGTGGGGAGAGCATGGGGCTGGGTCCCGAGGATGGGCAGCTTGCCAGCTGTCCTCTGGCTGAGGACCCAGCTCTGTCCTTGGGATCACCTGCAGCTGCCCTCCCCCACCCCCCACCCCTTGTCACTGGCCCTCTTCCTGCATGCGTGTTCATCATCTTCTGGCTAAGGGCTCTGTGCCAGGAAACTGGACTCACATGTCTGCCTTGCCTCTTGGCCCTTGGCTCACAGTCTTCTATTTGGCCTGCCTGGATTGTCATGCATCAGGCCCAGACCCGTGGCAGATCTCTTTCTTCCCATTTGGGAGATGTCCTCTCTTCCTTCCTTTGCACAGAGATTCAACTCCTGCAGTCAACCCCAGAGTCAGTAGTAGTGAGAGACATGGGCCCAGCCTGGAAAAACATCTTTTGGAGGTAACGGGAAAGTTCTAAGGGATGTTTCAAATCCCTTACAGGCTGACCTGCGGGCAGAGCTTGGTGGGGAGGCTGTGGCCTGGGCAGCAACATGGAGATGCTCTGACCTTTGTCTCAGGTACTGTCCCTTCTTGCTAATCACGCCGTTGCCTCTCTGGTCCAGAGCCCCAAGCTAACTCTCCAAACCTGGCAAAGCTGGGAGATTTGTCACCCCATATACTCTTCCATGGCTGTGCCCAGTGCTGCACAGCCCACACTCTCCCACCCCGGATGCGTGGGCCCTCCCTCCTGTCCTGGACTGCAGTCTTGCTTACATTTCAAGGGTAATTTCATCCACGTGGCCCTGATCCCAAGTTTGTCTGATGGAGATTCAGGTGCCAAGATTTCCCCTCCACCTGGTTTTAAGCAGACTCCAAACCAGAGTGTCCTCACCCATCTTCTGGGTGAGATGTGCAGTGCACATCACCTCAGGGAGAAGTCAGGGTGGGCTGTATTGTGGAGGAACACTGTTGATTGGCTCCCAGTCAGAGAACAGGACTCAAGGGCTGCTTATAAGCCCATGAGTTACAGTAGACAACATGGCACAGAAGGGACAGGGCTGAAGAAACTCTTCACCACATGGTCCCTTGGGCTGGTTCCCTGGAACAGGGTAGAAACTGGAGGGGGGACCAGGGAGGACAGGGAGGGGGAAGCTCAGCACTGTGGACCCAGCCCGGATGCCAGGGGTTTGCCTGTTATCAGAGAAGCTGCCTCAGGCCCTTGCTGGGGGTGGGCACTTGCGGTGTCTGGTCTCCTGGTCTCCCTCATTGCCACTGCTTGCATCCTAATTCAACGAGCAGATACGGCCTGTCACTGGTGACCTGGAGTCCAGGTGGGGCATTCCCAGCCAAGGCCCTGAACTTCTGGATGGCCTTTTGTCAGTTATACTGGGTTCGCCCACCTGCTCGTAATTAGCCCTTCAGCAGCCTGGGTCACATGTGGCCTATGCCTCAGGGACTTTCAGTGCTCTGGGTGACCCTGAGTGCTGGGATGACATGCTCTTCTGGTGATGTCATGCCAAGTGGCAGAGACAAAAGGCTTAGCTTGGACTCACATGACGGCAGCCCTGGGATGACAAGAGGAGGCTCTGAGATACCACAAGATCTCAGAGTAAAATTCCCTGGGACTTGTGGGAGGGAGGCTGATTCAAGTGACAGCCCAGCATGCGTCTGAGAAGCTGCAGCTGGGAGATGATTTCTGGGCCACTTGTTGGGGGTCTGAGGGTTGCTTCCTAAGCATGAGAGGAGGCGCATCGGGGAGGGGGCGCTGCTTTTAAGCTGTGAAAAGACTGAGTGCTACACTTGGCAAATGTGCACACTTGGAAATGCTGATTTTCTTTGTTGTTGAAGATTGTCTGCTGGCTTGTTTACACGTTTGAAAAAATAGCACATTAAGTCATTTCTGTGCCCACTGTGCAAAGTTTGAATTCTGATCAATCTTTGGATTAAGACTGATACACTTTGGAAGAATCTGTCTGTGCAAGTACCAATACGGACACTATGGATATGCTAATTAGCGTGGCTCAGTCTGCTCGGTAAACTGACCCTCTATTCTCCACTTTGACCCGCAGCCCCCAACACCCCCCATGCATATTGGCAATGCTATATCGGCCCCTTTCCCCCAAGTCCTGGTTTAATGAGCTTTGAAACATAAAAGTAAGAGGCACTGTATATGCGGATTTAGACCTGTATATTAGTAATTCTGAGAGATCTCCTGTCAGGCACCCAGTATAATTTGTTTTCATTTACTGGTGGAAGTATTTTGGGGGAAGCCTGAAGTAGGGCTCCAAGAAGACCGGAATAGCATTTGTCTTGTCGTCCCTTGTACCTGAATACCCAGCACTTGCTGGAACTCACATCCTGTTGGGTCAATGCAATAGGAGAACCTGTAACTTTCTCCCAGGGCACAGCTTCAGTTTTCCCAAGACTTGGCCTGAGATATGCTCCCCTCCCTGGGACCCAAGGCCTAGTCTGTGGCTCAGCGGCATGGGTGTGGGTTTTAGACTTACATTTGAGATGTCTGTTAGGTGTGAGGACATGCCAAGTAGGTAGCTGGAGCTCTAAGTCTAGGAGAGGTAGATTTCAAATAGGCATATATGAAATTTTAAAGCCCTGATTATTCACGATCATGCAAGAAGAAGAGTATAGGGAGAGAAAATAAGGCGAAGAGTTGCTGGGCTCAGGATGCTCCTGTAAAGAGAAATTAGCAGATGTGAGTGGACCCAGCTAAGGGTCCTGAGGAGCGTTTGTAAGGCAGGAGGGGAACCAGGAGATCATGGCGTCAAGGCCACCGTGTCCATCTGCTAGGGCTGCCATCACAAAGCGCCGCAAGCTGGGCAGCTTAAACGGCACAGGAACTTCATCATCTCACAGTTCTGAAGTCCGGAAGTCTGGTTGCTTCATTTTGAAGGCTGTAGGGAGAGTCCGTCCCGGGAGTCTCCCTGAGCTGCTGGTGCTTTGAGGGCAATCTCTGGCCTTCCCCGGCTTATAGAAACACCTCCCCCTTCTCTGCCTTCTTCACAGAGGCTTCTCCCTGCGTACATGCCCATCTCCAGATTTCCCTGTGCCAGTCACACTGGGGTAGGCCCCACGCTCCTCCACTGTGGCCTCATCTTAACTGATTACCTTCGCAGCCATCCTGCTTCCAGATAGAGTCACATTCGGAGGGGCCAGGGGTTAGCACTGCAGCGTGATGAGAGGGACCCAGTTGCGCCCACAACAGGTATGTCAAGAAGTGAAGTGTCAACTGTGACAAGCCTTGCAGAAACATCTGGCAAAACGAAGAGCGAGAAGTCGTGGCTGAGTCCTGCAGCCTGTGACTTGACTGGAGCGGAGCTCGCGGAGCGGCAAGATCCAAAGGCACGAGCTCGAGGGGCACAGCTGCTCCAGGCCCCGGGTCTCCTCTCTGCTCTGTGCACTTTCCACCACAGTCACTGCCTCTCGCAAGCTCTGGTAGAAGATTTTTAAGTCACTTAAACAGCAAAAGGGAATCATTTGCTCAAGAAAAGCAGCATAGGGATATTTAATGCGTAATGGTAATGTCAGTGGTTTTTGTCTTAATTCTGAGGTCCTCGGGCTGGGGATTAGGAAATAATGCCACTGAGTGCCACTTTGGGGTAGCATTGTTGGCTTTTTGGGGTCTGGCCTTGTTAATGTCTCATAGAATTTTACTGCTAATGGTGGCATTTCATGTATAAGGAAGGGGCCAATGGAGATAGGGATTAGGGTTTTCAAGGAATCCTGAAAATTCTTCCATCCCATCTTCTCTCAGAGACAGACTTCGCTGGAGCTCTGTGCATTGCCTACGAAATGCCAGAGACTGTTCTTAGAACAGTGGCCCCGGAGGTCCTTCCTGACTTCTTGTATCGCCATCCCTGTTCCCACATCCGGATCACACTGCACAGCCTACTCCCTCATCCCAGGTTCTCCCAACTTTTTTTTTTTTGGCATTCCCTATGAGTCCTCTCTGATAGACTCATTGTTCTGGAATTTTCCTCTCTTTAATGAATAAAATCTGCGTTTGCCAGCCACTTACTCTCCTTATTAAAGGTGTAAATGCCATGCTCCTCTTGGCTGGTGTGTGAAGTCGCAGCCTTCCTGGAGACTCTCTGTCATAGCAGCAAGTGGGGCTGCGAAGTCTTGTGGAGCTGCTGGTGCCTCAGAAGTCACCTCAGGAGGCAGGGTCCAGCAGTAAGGCAGTGAGCGTGTTGGGGGCCCCTATGTGCACAGACGCCTGTCCTCCCTTCCCCCTTTGGAGGCAGAGAGTGCCCCCTGCCCTAGACTCAGCCCCCTTCCTACTCCCACACTCCTGCTCCCTCTTCCTCACAGGATATGGCCTTCCATTTCTGGGGAATGAGCTTCCCAGGCACCCAGGAGGGAGACTTCATGAGTCAGGACAGCCTTCTGGGACCAGCCAAACTCACCTACTCTTCCCCTGGTGATGCTGGACAGGGGAGGTTCTGGGGTCCTTTATAAAGCTCAGGGATGAGGGATTGGCAGAGTGTGGCTGGCAGTAAGGGAGTGCAGTCCCCATAGGTGGTCAAGAGTCTGGGGCACCTGGGTGGCTCAGTGAGTTAAGCCTCTGCCTTTGGCTCGAGTCATGGTCTCAGGGTCCTGGGATCGAGCCCCATGCTGGGCTCTCTGCTCAGTGGAGACCCTGCTTCCCCCCCGCCTCTCTGCCTGCCTCTCTGCCTCCTTGTGATCTCTCTCTCTGTCAAATAAATAAAATCTTAAAAAAAAAAAATAAAGAGTCCTTGTAGAAGTTTCTTTCCTCTACCCTGACAGAAGAAAGGCCACTTCTCATTCATAGGCCCATCTGCTTTAAACTCTTAAAGGAACTGAAAGTCATAATGTAGTCTAAAAAATTTTAAAAACCAATGGGAGAAGCAGCTTTTCGAATGTGGTGAGAGGCTGTCTGTCTTGCTGCATGGTTGTTTACGTCTTGTGGTGTGAACAAGAAATCTGATCACAAGGATCTAAACCGCTTCCTTGGCCGGCGGGCACCTAAGTTCTCTGCCAGCCGGGCGCTGTATTTACCCCTTTGACCCTATCTTGTGTTTGACCTCTGAATTCTCTCCCTTCTCCCTCAGGCTCTCCCAGCAGCCTGAACGTTCCCACATTTCCCTCCTGGGAAGTTTCGCTAAATTCGCTGGATTGCTGGGATTCAGATAGCGCATGGGCATGAACTTGCCAAGGTCTGGGGGATTAGGGTGGGTGGGGTCTGGGCCTTCAGATCTGCCTCCATGGTCCCCGACTTCAGGCATGGCACACAGTAGGTTTTCAGAATACTTGTTCGAGCGGGTGGAATGAACTGCAGAAGCCCAGTTAGGACACACAAATTCTCCCTGACCTCTACCTGGTCCCCTAGGGAGGCTCTGCAACGATTAGGTAATGCTCACTTCTCACAAAGGTGCCTCTTGGGATGTTTGACTGTGCAGGAAGGAACCAGAGGTCAGGGGCTGGAAGGGATGCAAGTGAGAGAAGAGAGCAGCCCAGGCTCATTAGAAAGATTGAGAGACTATGAGGACAATTCTAGACCATAGGAAGAGCTACAGGAGGGCTTGCTGTAATAAGATCTGGAGTAAACAGACTTGGGTTTAAATGTGAGCTCCATTTCATATCAGCTGTGGACCTGGCATGATGCTTAACCTTTCTGCATCTTAAATTTACTGTCTACATGATGGGACTAGAAATCAAGAGCCTTCCTTATGCTCCACAAATAAGTGAAACCATATGATAATTGACTCTGTCTGTTTGACTTATTTCACTCAGCATGATCTCTTCCAGTCCCGTCCATGTGATATAAAAGTTGGGTATTCATCCTTTCTGATGGAGGCATAATACTCCATAGTATATATGGACCACATCTTCCTTATCCATTCATCCGTTCAAGGGCATCTTGGTTCTTTCCACAGTTTGGCGACTGTGGCCATTGCTGCTATGAACATTGGGGTACAGATGGCCCTTCTTTTCAGTACATCAGTATCTTTGGGGTAAATACCCAGTAGTGCAACTGCAAGGTCATAGGGTAGCTCTATGAGGACATTGGGAGAAGTGAGTTGGGGGAAATCGGAGGAGATGAACCATGAGAGACTGTGGACTCTGAGAAACTAACGGAGGGTTTTGAGAGATTGGGTGAGGCTGGTGGTGGGTATTATGAAGAGCACATACTGCATGGAGCACTGGGTGTGGTGCATAAACAATGAATTCTGGAACACTGAAAAAAAATTAAAAAAAAAAAAGAGCTTTCCTACCCCAAAACATGGGTTAACTCAATATGACTTAATAAATTTGTGGCTCTTCATTGCTGTGCTTGTTGAGAGATAAGTTATTTCCTCTAGATTATCGTCTATACAAATACGTGGTTGGCCCACTGAGCTGCGGGCCTGATTCCTGAGTCAGGGACACTGGCTTCTCTCTTATCTGTCGGTTTGTCTCTTCTGATCTCCGACCTTTTTCTTCTGTATTTCACCCAAGAGCTAAAATTATTAATCACCATTGCTTCCCCAAGCCCACTCATAGTGTCCCAGCATGGGAGTGCTTTCCTGGTGGGCAGAGGCAGGCAGGAGAAGGTCATGGCGGGATTGAATATCAGCACCTCCCGCACGAAGAGAGATGTCACTTGCAGCCAGTGGGCAGTGATAGTGATATTTTGACATGTGTCTAGTGGTTTTGATTCTAGAAGGTGCATGCCAGAGTAGTGGGACATGTTTGGATAAATCACAACCAACCTGAACCTGAAAGCTTTCCTTTTTTTTTTTTTTAAAGATTTAATTAATTTATTTGAGAGAGAGTGTGAGCATGTGAGTGGGGGGAGGAGCAGAGGGAGCAGGGGGAGAGAGAATCTCAAGCAGACTCAGTGCTGAGCTTGGAGCCTGATGTCAGGCTTGATCTCACGACTCTGAGATCATGACCCGAGCTGAAATCAAGAGTTGGACGTTTAACCAACTGGGCCACCCAGGTGCCCCCCAACTCTTTCTTGTACCAACAATACAGCTTTCCTTCTTCTTTTCTTCCTAATTATCATGTGTGCCTGCTCAGCCCACTGGAGCATCCAGGCTAGTGAAACTATCATCTTTATTCTCCTTCTCCCTGGACAATGGGTCTTCTCCCAGGGCAAGCTGGGGTGGAGTAGGCTTTGTGTCAGTCTGGGATGGAGAGGCAGTTCCCTCCTGTGGGTGCTGATCCTGTCCTTTCTGGAACTGCAGAGCAGAAACCATTTGGAAGGTTGTGAATTGTGCGTGTCTCCCTCTCTTTCTCCTCCTCCCCCAGGACAGCTTCCAAAAGGGGTCCCAAACCTCACATTTCCAGAGATTGGTACAGAGGGCATTGGGGGTGCCAAAGGGCTTAAACCAGCAGTGGAGGGTTTGGTTCAAGTTTGTACCTATAGACCTAACAGGGGCTGTGAGGGCCAAGTACAGCAAATGCTTGGATACACGTGCTGACCATTGTACTCCAGATAGGATGGCTTGGGAGTTTTTAAACTACAGAGTTTCTTCTGGAAACCACTTTCGCAGGTATCATGGTCTCCTGGTTACCCACAGAGCAGCCTTTCTTAGATAGGCCCATTCGTGGCACAAATACTAATTGAGTCCTTGGGGCCACAGAGATGACGAGGCCTTGATTCCAATGGTCAGAAGAAACTCATACTCTAGCAAGAGACACAGGATAGAGTAGACAGGATATAAGTAGATAGAATAGAGGTAGGCCCAGGAATGTGGCAGGAGAGAGCAAACACACTTCTCTAGTGGAGGATGGTCTTGGAAGGGTTCCTGGAGGAGGCAGAGGAAGAGCTCACATGTGAAAGGTGAACAGGCATTCATGGGAAGAGGCCACAGCCATGGGGGTGGTGGTAGCACATCGGCTCTCCTGGTTCTCCTGGTTTGCTGGAGAACAAGAGCGTTCCTGGGACATGGGATTTTCAGGTGCCGGGAGGGAGACAGTTCTGAGCCCACTGGGATGGTTGGTCACCCTAGGCAGTGAAAGGGACAGGACTTTTAGAGTTGAAAGGACCTGGATTTGAATTCCAGCTCTGCTACTGAAAAGCTGTGTGGCCATGGGTAAATTGTTTAACCACTCTGAACCCTAATTTCCTTATCTAAAACCCAAGAATATATGTAGGACTCTGCCTAGCCCCGTGGTGTCAGAAACAGGTAGTTACTTAGGTGGAAAAAGCAGCTTTTTCAAATGCCAGGCAGAATGTGGTTGGGGCAGAGTACAAAGAAGGGTGTGGTAGGAGGTTGGCTGGAAATAGAATCAGGAGCCGGATTAGAAAGGGTCTGAATAGCATCCTAAGGAATTTAGATTTTTTCCCCTAGGACAATTGTTAATCACGGAATTAATTTTAGAAGATGAGTAAGGCAAGCAGATTTTTGCCTTGGAGAGGTTGTCTTGGAAGCAGAGGGGAGAGTAGATTAGGAGTTGAATCTGGAGGGGGCAGGGAGGGTAAGGATGATGTAGTGAAGTGATTGGGAACAGGGAGTTATATTCTGAGAAAAATAGGAACCCTAAGTGGAGGATTCCAGAGAAGACCATGAACCAGCTCAGAGTCAGGCTGGGTGCCCCAGAGGTTAAAGGGGGCAGGAATGTCATCTTTTGAGGTTCGGTACGGCCCGAGGTCTGTAGCTACGTGCTGGGCTGGCTGGCCTGGAAGGTTATGTGCTTTCCAAACAGATCTGACACCTGGGAAGCTGTGTGAATGAGGATGACCTCATGAGCTTCTTGGGATGTTTTAGGTCCTCTGGCTCACGCACAGGTCCTTCCTGTCTTTTCTCCATCTTCTTCCTTGGCTTCATCCTGCGAGGGAGGCTTCTTGCCAGTGCTTTGACATCTCATCATCTCCATGGTGACGGAACAATGGTGTCCTAAACACATGACCTCACCGTGTGGTTATGCAGAAGAGTGTGCTGGAAGGGGTGCTTTGGGGGGTTTGACGAGTGTGGTTAGGATAGGAAACCGTCTGCGTCAGATGCCTCTGGAGCTGCTCCCCAGCCCTTGGGAGAGGATAGACCAGCCCTGTAGTGGAAATGACTTGGACCAGCCTGCTGACAGTGGTCTCGGGCGCCTGAGCAATTTGGAATTGGGAACAACTTTCTGTAGATAATAACCAGAAGTTATAAAAGAGAATTGACTGACCTCAAATAAATAGGTTGTGGTATTTCGAATAATGAAAAGGCAAAAGACAAATTTGGGAAATCATTTGCAGTAATTATCATGTACACAATTATTATCTTCAATATGTAAAGAGGTACAAAGAGATTTAAAAAGTTATAGTAACTAAGGGGGAAAAAAAAACCCTAGAAGAAAGGGTGACAAAGATATAACCAGAAAATTGATAAAGGGAAGCATTCATTCATTCATTCATTCATTCATTTATCCTTTCAATTTATTGATCCCTTACTATGCGGCAGGGGCTACTCTAGACACTGGAAATACAGCAGCAAACAAAACAGGTAAACATCCCTGCTCTCTGGAGTTCCAGTGCTTTCTGTGGTCTTTCTCCCTCTCTCCTATATCTTCCTGTATTTATTTTTTTACATTAATTCCAGATAAACTCTTTATTCATCTGGAATTATTTTCACATAAAACTGAATGGAGAATTTCCACCCCCCCAATGCAAGCCACATTCCCTAATGATTAATTAATGAATCCTATCTCTCCTCAATAGCTTCCTTTTATCATCATGGCTCTGTGCCATGACTGATCCCATAGGCTTTCCACGACTGGGAAGGGTTGTAACAAAGATAACTCTAGGTCATTGTGTTGGTCACTTTATCCATGAGATGGTCCTTGTAGTCTTCTTTGTTGGCCCTCTTACCTGAATGACTCCTTAGAGACTTTTGGAGTCACGGAACAAAGAGAACTGCACAATTTCTAAAGCTGATTTCACGCGTTATCATCATGTTTTGTGTTTGGTCGTGTTCCTAAAGCTTACACATTTTTCCCGTCTCTGGGACATGACACAGTCACACATGGACGTGGTTGTTGGGGACCGTTCTGCTGAGCGCACTCTAACACACCCATCTCAAGGATGAGCAGTGCCTGTTAGGGCTGTCGTGCAAGCCTCAGTTTTTCCCTCTTGTCACCCATACGCTTCTTTCAAAAAAAGGATTTGGGAAAAAATTGGAAAAAATTTAGTTTGCCCCTGGAAATAAAGTATTTCCTCCAGTCTGCTTTTCTGTCTCACAGCAAAGTTTTAAAAAATGTTTTTAGTAGATCTTGTGTGTTTTCTCATTAAGATTATTTTTAGTTTTTTTATAATTATTTCACTGCTCATTTAAATGGAGGTTGTTTTTTTTTTTCATCACTGTACTTTTGATTATTATTCACTAGCTATTTCTGGTATATAGATAACTGATAGATTTGTGTATTTTAATTTAATTTAATTTATTTCTTTTAAAGACTTTATTTGAAGAGAACAAGACGGAGAATGAAAGAGAGAGAACATAAGCAAGGGCAGGGTTAGAGGGTAAGGGAGAACCAGGCACCCCTCTGAGCAAGGAGCCCAATGTGGGGCTCAGTCTTAGGACTCTGGGATCATAATCTGAGCCGAAGGCAGACACTTAACCAATTGAGCCACCCAGGCACCCCTGATTTGTGTATTTTTAACTTGTAAGTGCTCACCTTACAAAACTGTAACTGGTTTATGTAGTTTTTCTCTGGGATTTTTTTTTTTTTTTTGGTAGAATATATTATCTTCTGCAAATAATGGCAGTTTGATCTCCTGGATTTAAAAAGAAACATTTCTGTTTCATGTTATTGGCTAGAAATAGAAAATGTGTAGTCATGATAGTGACAGGAGTCATACTTGCCTTGTTTCTAATTTTAGTGGACCTGAGCCTATCGTTTGGCCATGTTGATCGGACCTTGTTGACTGCGAAGGGTTTTTTTTTTTTCTTTTTTAATTCACAAAATGTATATAAAAAAATATATCCTTAGAATCTCTTATGGTGGTTTTTTTTCCCCCTGTGATAGGTTGATGTAGATGAGTGTATACTTCCAGATCCTAAATCATCATTACATTCCAGGAATAAACACAGAATTAGTCATATTGAGTTACTCTTTTAGTATCTCCTAGATTTGATTTATTGTTTTGTTAAATTTGGGATTTTTGCGTCTATACTCGTAGAAAGATTGATCTTTATATATGTGCATGTATGTGTATACACATATGTAGTAGTACATATATAATGTTATATATGTATTTGTATATTATCTTGGCCAGGTTTCTCATTAAGTTACATTAGTCTTATAAAAGGAACTGGGATGCTTTCCATCTTTTTCTCTGCTCTAGAATAATCTGAAGGAACTCATCCATAAACCTGTCTTAGCTCATAGCCTTTTGTAGAGATAATTCCCTCACATTTTTTTCTCAATTTATTTCATGTTTCATGATGTATTCAGAGGATAGTCTTCTTAAGTCAGTTTTGGTAACTTTTATCATCCTAGAAAATTGTCTATTTCATCAAGATGTTCATAGTAATAAATATAGCTGTTCCTCCTTAGCACTGGTCATGGGATGGACCTTAATTAAGTTTACCCTGATTTTCCTTGGAGCAGCTGAGGGAAATAGGACATTTCAAAAGACAGTAACTGATTACCAAAGAGGATGGATGGGGAAAAACAGCACAGAGAATTCAAGAAGCCATGGCGACCACAGCACATTCTCCAAGTTCATAGCTTCTGAGCTCCAGCCTCTACCTTCTCATCCTAAAGGGCTGGCAGTTTTACAGACACCTTGCTTGAATTTTTTAGTTTCTAGTTCTATATGACCTCCCAATGAGAAGATTCCTTTTTAATACTAAAACTCCCCACTAGACATTTTGACATTCTTGTGGCCAAAGCTGAATGTGCCAGAAGCACTCTGATCCTCTCCTTGGTTGGCCAGCCTGCCTGCCTGCCTGCCTTCCTTCCTGGCCTTCAGTGTGAGGGCACCTCTCTCCCTATCCCGAGAGCACACCTCGGGATGCTTTGTCCCAGCACAGACCTCATCCTGCCACTAGTCACTTTGCTGTGTGATGAAGGCCATAGCAAGGTTGCTGCTGCTTTCACAGCAAAAGAGAATGATCATATATTTATCAAGCCAATTATTGTTTATCCTTAAGAAAACAAATCTTGATTAAGAACATTAAGAATGTTTCATTTCCTTGTAAAAGTTTATATACAAAAGAGGAAAGTGTTGCAGATTATGAGAGTAAACCAGTAGTGTTTGGAAGACAGATACTTCTCGTTTATGGTCAACTCCTCCAAAATAGATCTTCATCATTTAAATACTGGTTCATACCGCCTCAGCTTGGAGAGATGGGAGATGAAGGTGTTCTAGAGCTAGATAGGCTGCAGAAGGATGGCTGAATTTGAAGTTTTGCTCAGGAACTGGCTGGGGGAGAGGCGAGCTATGGGGCCAGGATCTGACCTTCACTGGGGCATCTTTGGTTGCTTGGAACCCAGAGAAAACACAATTAAGGCCAAGCTGCGGCTGCTGAGTGGTGTTACTATGTTGTAATAGATGGCTCATTGTAGGGGTCTTTTCTTTCAGAAGGGGAGCCTGGAGATACTTCTTCCCCTATTTATTCATAAAATGCTGGCCATAAACATTGGGGGATCCTGAAAGATGGAGAATAATTTCAAGTAGTCCATTAATTGTGTTCAGACCACAAGCCACTGCTGAGAAGGACTCCCATGGCCGGTGGGCTTGATCTCAAAAAGGGGGCTTGGACTTCTCATTCACATTAGGACTCACCGTAGTCCTAATTCTTCTCTTTTGACCCCTTCTTCCCTAGGCAGACATTTGTTCCTGCTCTCTCCTGTGGACAAAGGGCCTAGCCAGCCTGAGTCTGAGCAGCTCATTCCATCCAGAGACCCGAAGTAGAGCCGTCTGTGCAAAGACTGCTGTTCTCCATTCTGAGAACTTTCCCGCCTGTCCTCCAGGGGCTAGTTCAGGTTCCATCCTCTTCAGAAAACCGCCTTTTGATCACTGCAGTCCACAGGAGTCTCTTCTTTCCTTAGCCTTCCAGGGCACTGACTTTATGCAGAACTAGTGAATGGCACTCATGCAACAAATATACTTAGTAAATGTTGAGATGACGAGGAAAAGTTGAATCAAGGCTTTCCACTTCCGAAGATAGCCTGACTTTCAGAAAGAGTTTGTGGGGCTCAGGAGCAGGTCTGGGCCACAGTGGCTCTCTTCATTCTGCTGTTTGCTTTTCCTTAGACTCCCTCAAATGGCTTCAGGCTACATTAAGCTGATTTCTGGTGCCAGCCCAGGAAGCCCCACCCTGCAGTCTTCGGGGTTCCCTGGGCACATCCAGGCTTTACGGAGGGCCTCTGGACAAAACAGGCAGTCGGGACCTGGGTGTCCTGCTACTTATGCCTAGCCTTGGAGTGTTGGGGGCAGAGTTCCGTGGGGGGTTGTCTTTGTGTTTGCTCAACTCAGGACGTTCCGTGCAGCCACGCCTGGCCCTAGGTCTCGGTGCTGTATGACCAGAAGATCTCTGGAGGAAGCTCGGCTCACCACGTCCTATATGACTTTGGTCAGTCCCTTCCTTTCACTGGGCCTTGGGACACAAGACACGGGACACAGTTCAGCCGGTAACTCTAGGAAGGAGAGGACCAGTGTTAGGTAGTGGACACTACGATTTGAAGAAATGCTTTTATCCACTTCAAGAATTAGTAGCAAGTAGCAGCTTGAACTAGGCTTTGAAATGCCACATGGGGGTCCTTGGGACCTTCCTTAACGCATAGGTAGGTTGATCTGTACTAGACATACTGATCTCTGTGTGCAGCGGGAAGGGCAGACTGATGGATACTCAGGTATTTCCCTTTCTGGTGGAAGTGACTTTACAGGCAGGGTCTGGGTGAGCGCCCTGCCTCAGGACCTGAATCCCTTCTGGTGGAATTTCTAGGACCCTGGTGAGGGCTCAGGGGCTTCTGTAACTCTCCTGAAGTCCCCTTGCCTCTGCAGTCTTCGCTCTAGTCCTGTCTATAAAATGTGGCCTTTGAAGTAAGTTTATACACAAAAGTGCCCGTCTGAGAGCTGGGACTGTAGAGATGGTCCAGTCCGAATATCTCAGAGAGTGGGAAACTGATGTTCAGAGAAACAGACAATTAGGTCTACATTGAGGTTGTGCATTTAGTTGTGAAGAAAGTCAGATGAGAACTCGGGCTCTTGACCCCCAGGCCGTGGTGTCTGCCTTGCCGCAGCCGGAGTACAGGTGTCATGGGCAGAGGAGTCCTGGCTATGGCAGGACGTGTGGGATGGGGCAGGGTAGCTCTGTGCTCTGCTCAGATGGTGGAATGTTCTGGTGCTGTGGAATGCGGCGCTCAAAGCTGCAAACTCAGAGATGGCTCTGCAGAGCTGCTGGGTTCCAACGACCCCTGTACCTTCTCAGTAAATGCAGACAAAGTGACTTGGTCCCAGGTTTCTAGGTGAGCGGATGGGGAACGAACCCCTTGGGACAGACAGAGCTGCCTCTGAGGACTAGACTTCTTAAGGTCCAAGGTCTGTCCCTAGGCCTTGCTCATCCTGCTCCAGGATTAAGTGAGGCTCACTTCAACACCATAGGGCTCACAGGGCTGCCGACTGAGGGGACAGGGCAGGTGTGTGGGGTGGACGGGGTGACTCGGCCCAGCATTTTGCTGCACCTGGGAGACTGTAACCAACTACGGCTGGATGCAGAAATGAGAGGCCCAGACACCGTGGGCCCAAGAATAGCCATGTGCTGCCTTCACCAGGCTGTGAAGCCGAGTGGGCCCATGACAGGCTGTGGGGCCTGGGTGCTGCTTCAGTGTAAGTTAGTTCCACTGTTATGGGCCGGGGCTGATCTGTGACCCAGGCTCTAAGCTCATCAGACCCTGTTTAGGGCATTGAGAGAAGAGGCATAATCAGAGCCAGGCAGGGATTCATCTCCAGGAACCATGGGCAGCGCTTCCTGGTAGCTGTAGCTGAAGTAAGTTTATGTGGGGATGAGTGAGAGAGGGAGAGAGAGAGAGAAAGATATGGATTGCTTTACGTACTGGTGGGAGAGACCAAGGAAGTTTTCCTGGGCGTCCGCTTCCCCAGGACACCTCAGAATTGATTCTCTACCGAGGAGATTAGCAGGGACTGACTGAGGGCTAGAGCAGGTCAGAGGTGAGGATTTCTGTCCTTCAATCTTTGCAGGTGTCTTTGGCAACAGGGATGGAGTTCAGGGGAGCACAGACCCAAGAGCTAATCTTCTGTGTTTGGTTCAGGGGCACACGTTCCTCGTCACACGGTGGGTTGCGGCACACAGGCAGGCTTGGACACGTGTGTGGCCCATCTGAAGGCGTCTGACAGCTGGAGCCCGTGTGGTTCGGAGGTAGTTGTGGGTCATGGGTGCTCTGAGCTGGCCGGTGAGAGGGTATAGCACTGGCAGGCTGACCCTTCCTTGGCAGTAAAGGGGCCTTAATGTGGCCAAAGTATGTGTGTTGTGGGGCTGAGAACTAAGTCAAAGGGATTAAAGATCTAAAATATTATTTGACAGTTACTAGTTTGTGTGTGTGTGTGTGTGTGTGTTTGTGTGTCTGTTTGTCTACTTAATAATACAATAACTGTTTCAGGTTTAATTGATTCTAAATAATTTTATGTTTTATGTGTGTAGGAACGTGGAGGGCTAATTGAATCTCCCCACATCTTGAAATGCCAGAGCTGGAGTTGGCGCAGAGCTCGTCTGGTCCCATTCCCCCAGTTGATGTGGCAGTGGTTGGATCTTTGAGTGGAGTGCTGACTAGCTCAGGGTCATCCAGGGAGGCTGCCTGTGGGACTCACGCCTCCTACCTCCGCCTACTCTGGACTGTGTGAGAACTCTGCTTACAGCGGGTGTGGACCTGAGCTTGTCCTGTGGGCAAGCTGTGGTGGCTGATTTGGGAGTTCTATTGGCAGCAACCAGAGGTGATGGATTGTCTGGGTAAAGTTACCCCAAACAGGGCCCATGGTGATCAGCCACAAGGATTCCATCACACGTACCCACGTGGGTCTTTACAGTGTAAGATGCACTGACACACGTGCGCCATCCTCGCTTATCTTCCCCACCTCCCTGTGCTCTATGAGCCTCATTTTATGGATGTGGAAACTCATGCTCATGGAAGTCAGTCCTTAGGGGCTCCTGAACATCCCTGTATCTTCTAGATTGCTCATTTCCCCATCAGTTACCTCCTTATCCCATCTATGCCCTACTACTGGGATCTTTCCCCATTCTGTGTTCCTCCGTTCCCTGCTAATTTCAGCTTGGTCCCCTTGACCCTTGCTGATGTGCAACAAGGGAAGGAAAACAATGCAGGGGCTGGGCATCTGGTTTCTCTCTTTTCTTGCTTCCCAGTGAGACCAACAGGTAATGAGCTTGAGCAAATCAGACCATCAACCATATTGTCCCTTTGTCTCTCCACTGGCTTCTCTTAGGAATAAAAGCTTAACTCTTTCCCCTACCTGCTGGCTCTTATGCTACCCCATTTCTTTTCGGACAGTCCCCAAAATGTATAAAAGATAAGTCTGCATTTTCTGCCTTCATTCCTTGTAATCTAGTTCTTGTTCCCTCAACCCAAGCTTGAGGGCCACTGATGTTGCTTATTTGCCAGACTCAACAACATTGCCTAGTCCCCATCTTCCCTGTACCCTTCAGCACTGCTTGTCACCATCTTCCCTCTAGAAACTCCTTCCTTGGTATATCAGGAGAGGTTAGGCTGTGCTGTGGTTACAAATAATTCTGGTGGCTTAAAGTAAAGATGGTGATTTCTCATGCTTGATGAGCTCTGATTCTGCTCGATGCCCTCCTTACTCCTGGACCCACAAAGCAGCCTCTGCTGGAACATACGTGGTCACCGTAGTGGAGCAAAGAGAGATCCCCAGTGTATCACACCAGCTTTGCATGCCTGGCTGAAAGTGACCTATCACTTTCGCTTACAACTCATTGACCAAAAAGAGTCCTATGTTTCTACTTCCTATGCTTCTGGAAGGGGAGGCAGGACGAGTTGATGAACAGCACTCATGATTGCTCTACTTCATTGCTACATGGACTCTCCTCTCTGGATGTCCCTTCTTTTCTCTTTTCATGGCTACTTGGCCTTGGTCTCAACTCAACTCTCCAATGCAGCATTCTCTGATATGCTCCAGGATGCCCTCTGAATTTTTTTCCTCCTTCCTCTGCTGCAGTCCTTTTACTACAGCTTCCTTTGTAGACATCCCCCAAATATGTGTTCCTACCCTGACCTCTTTCCTGACTTCTGGTCTAAACTTCAGACATGTCCCAAACCAGACTCTTTATCCTTCCCATCCAAGGTCAGCTCCTTGCACCTGTTTTCCCGCTTCATCGATGCTAGAGGCCCAGACTAGTCTGTCTACTTGCAGCTGCCTTCCCGCAGACTTTCTTCCACAGGGAGTGAACTCCGTGATTTTACCCTCAAGACTCACAGCTGTGCTCCTGGTGCTCCTGGAGATCAGAGTTCTAAGTCCCCAGTTCTGTGCCCCGCCAAGCAAAAAAACTTGGAGAGTAATAAATAGAGCCATTTAGCTCTAACAGGCTGAGCCCAAGTTGAGGGTGAGGCCTGGGAGGAAGAGTGGATCCAAGGAGCTCTTGGCACGTTTGGGGCTCGGTAATGCGCTCCTTCCCCTATTTGCGAAGGCCCAATTCACTGACGCCTGAGCAGCTGGGGAGCATTGCCTCAGATGCCTCCTGCAGCCCTGATGCCCTGGCGGCCCCCGTGTCGGCCGGCCTGCCGTCTGATTGGCCGTGCGGAGCCTGGCCAGATGGCCGCTGGGCTGTGGCTGTGTGGGAGGTGAGAACTCTATGTCCCCGGCCTGGCTCGCCCTTGCCTTGTGGGCGCCAGCTTTTGATTGGGAGATCCCAGGAGCTTGGATCTGGAATCTGAGGTTTCTGGGCTGGGGTGAAGGAAAGGAGAGGGCCCCTGATTATTGGTGAGTCTTGTAATTCAGTTCTTCATGGTTGTCAGCCATCCTGCCAGCGGGACAGGGGCAGCGGTGGGGTGGGATATCTTCCTCCAGGGACCAGGGAGAACAGCCTGTTGTGTTGTGTGGTGGCCGGTCCTGGGTCTGCTGGCTGAGCTGTGGGGACAGGAGGTGGGAGAGGGGCTATTGGGGGGCAGCAAGCCTGTCTGCCTGGAATCTGCAGGAGGTGTCTGGGGCTCTAAGTGAGAGGTCTGTGTTCAGCCTGACCTTGTTTGCCGGGGTGGCGGGGGGTTACTGCGTCTCTGGCCATAGGGGGAACTTGTTCTCTCTGGTTGGAACGGGTTGCTTCTTTCTAGCCTCCTCTCCGCTGACTTCTCCCCTGTTCACTCTGTGCCTGTCCCAGTGGTCTCTGTTGCTGCTCCTCACAGGTGCCACACACGTTCTGCCTCAGGGCCTTTGCTCTGGCGGTTCCCTTTGTCTGGAACACTGTTCTCTCTCTGTTCACATGACTAACTCCTCACCTTCTTCAAGTGTTTGCTCAAATCTTACCTTTTCAAAGAGGCATATCCTGACCCCTTTTTAATTCGGCAAAGCCTCCCCCATAGCATGCCTAACCTCCCCTTACCCTGCTCTTTTTTCTTTTTCCATACCACTGTTACCTCGCAACATACAATGTAAGTTCTATGACATATTTATTTGGCTTATTTTTAAATATCTTTCTCTCTTCGCTAGAACATAAGCCCCCTGAGGACAGGGATCTTTGTTCCATTCACTACTAGAAGAGTGTCTGCTGCATAGTAGCTGCTCAGGAAATAAATGAATCTGTCAAAAGAAGACAGGGATGTTAGCTGACCCCACCTCACAAGGGTGCTGGAGAGTCCAGTGGGTACCATCTGGAAGTAGGCTTTCCGATATATGAGGCTCTGCTATTTTTCAAGTTCACTCTCAGACCAAGACCACCAGGGGCATGAAGTTAGAGAGACCCTGAAGTCCACACCAGAGAGGAGGTCCCGCTGGAATAAATGGGTTGCTCCGGGCTGAGCTGGAACCCAGGGAGGCAGCAGTTCAGGTGGTGATGTCTGCAGTGTTCCATGTCTGGATCTGGGGCCACCCGTGGCTTGTTAATAATGGAGTTAATACACTGCAGCGTACAGTAGCTTTTTTGGGTAGAAGGGCAGGGATGGAGTTACAGCTCCGTGCTGGGAGGTGGTACGGCTCTAGTGAATCCCAGCTGTGCTATAGCCTCTAGCCCACGGAAGTGTCCGGGCAAATGAATGACATATGTTTAGAGACTGAAAGAAGGTTGAAGCATATCGTGCCCCTCCCCTGGGTCGTGCTCTTGGTAGGTTGCTCTGGGTTCAGAGTGCAGACCGGGAGAGCCGTGGGGCTTGGTGCGCGTCGGCGAGCAAGTCTCCAGATCGCTGGCTTGTGGAGAGCAGCTACTTACCACTCAGCTTTCTCTGTCTGCTGCATCCTGCACCTTTGACCTTCCTCCTTCCCCTCAGCCTGTTGTGCCTGCCATCTCCATTTCTCAAGCCCCTGTTACCCAAGGCCCTGCCCTCTACACAGGTGCCTAAGGTATGTGATCCGACCAGCCTGTGAGTGTGGGCCGGTGCTAAGCATTGCTATTCTCTGTCAAGTGCAAACCCTGTTCCCCGGGAAGAGGAGGCCCTACAGCTGAAAGTGGACCTAATCTTGACGGTTAGGAGGGAGTTTGCAGTGATTAAAGAGCCATTTCCTGCTAACATGTTGATACCAGCAGCATCCAAGATGTGGAGGAAAGGAGCCGACAGGCAGGACCCTGGGAGAGTGGCTGGTCCTGGCTCAGGCAGTGTCCAGGGTCGGGGGGGTGGGGGGCGCTGGCTCGTGCTAGCTCATGAGGCCATCTCGGGACCTGCCTTTGCAGTGAGTCCACTCTTGAGGGATTGTTCTCTGTCACGGTCAGTATTGCGGGGGGCAGGCTTAAGCTGGGCAGAGACAACTGCCATTTGTGTGTTGTGGTTACTTCCCAGCTCTTTGAAGGACTGGAGGACCCAGAAAGAGAGAAGGTTTCTGTCTCCACATGGGCTTATCCTAGGACAAGAAGGAGTTCCTGAGGCCTTCTTACAGAAAGGTAAAGAGGTTCCCCCCTTAGATGAAAGCAAAGAGCGTGGGGAGGAAAATGGGAGTGTACCAGGATGCTTTCAGATGCTGGTTTAAAAGAATCCAACCCAAAATATCTTAAGGAAGGTAGAGAATTTATTATTCGCTTTAGGTCTTCCAGTAGGGGTGTGGCTCAAATGGCATCACTGGGGCTTTGTTCACTCAAGTTTTGGGCTGTGCTCCCCCCTCCCCCACTGGCCCTGCCACTGGCTTTGTTCTATAGACGGCTCTGTCTTCGGGCTGGAGAAGATGACTGCTGACAGCTTCAGATACCGGTACTTCTGGCTTGGCACCAACGTTGGATCAAAGGGACTTCACGAAGGCCTAAGACTGGTGGCACGTGGGCATGTGGCCATGTGGGATCCCCACTGTGATGGGCTGGGCCGATAGGGCGAGGGGGTGAACACACACCAGCTGATAGCTCCGTGCCCACGTGGGTCAGAGTGTCCATGATGGGAGCTACAGCAGTCTTCCACGTCCTTTGCCACTCCTCTCTCAGGCTCATCTTTCCTTCCATTTACCATTCCCCATGGCCGAGGGTTACCCACTATAGGTCCGAATGAGAAGGTAAAAGTTTTAACGGCTAAATGTGAATTTTTGCATTTCAGATTAGTTGTGCGTGTCGGAAAACTGCAGAGAAATCGGTCCAATTCACTTACTGCTGGGTGACTCTTGTTTTTCTCCTTTTCAGACGGGTGTGTGTGGCAGTTGTCTTGTTCCCATCTCACTGTGGTATGTTGGGCGTGCAGGGGACAGATACTTGTCACTTTTGCTCATAGGCCTTTAGATTGAGGCAGTGTGGGAGAGGAACTGCACTTCTGGGGCCTCGGTGGTATCTGGATCTGATTTAGGTGGAGAGACGCCCGGGTGTCAAGCTGGGGCCTGGCTGGAGAGCAGGGGCGGATTTTGCACTTTGGAGGGATGCGAGTTGGGGCAGAGCTGTTGTAGCTGGGCTAGAGTGTGTTTTCGACTGATCTGCAGGACGATACTGCCCTTCCCCCCTGTTCTGTTTGTGATGTGGCCTCACAGCCCACCATGAAGAGGCAGAATCTTTGTCCCCCACTCTTGGAGCCTGGGTGGCCTTGCAACTGCTCCAGCAGGTTGAGGTGGGGGAGGGGCGTAGTGCTGTGGGTATTGAGAGCTTTTGTAAAAGTTGATAAAGTCGGCTTCCGCTGGTCCTTCTTCTGCTGGGACACCGGCTGCCCGGAAGCTCAGGCCTCGTGGAGAGGCTGCGTGAAGGTGCTTTGGTCAGGAGCCCCGGCATCGGTCCCCAGAGGAAGTGTGAGCTCCAGGTGCAGGCCCCCTCTGCCTACGGCTACACGAGAGATTCTCAGAGAGAACCACCTCATCAAGACTGCCCACCTCCACAGCTGAAAGGGACGGTGGTGGTGATAAATGACGGATGTGTCACATTGCCAAGTTGGGAGTTTTATTCTGCAGAACGGTAAATCATTAGAAGGGTTGATATGGAGATTTAAGAGGGATCTTGAGATGAACTTGGGCCATGACTACCTAGACAGCTGAACTCCTTTTTTTTTTTTTTAAATTTTTTTTTTTTTTTATTTGACAGAGAGAGAGATCACAGGTAGGCAGAGCAGGAGGCAGAGAGAGAGGGGGAAGCAGGCTCCCTGCTGAGCAAAGAGCCCGATGCTGGACTCGATCCCAGGGGCCTGAGATCATGACCTGAGCTGAAGGCAGAGGCTTAACCCACTGAGCCACCCAGGTGCCCCCTAAACTCCTTTTTAAGAACAACAGTTTACATTGCAAGGAAGCTCCCCTGTGTGTGTGGTTAATTAGGGGAGTCAAAAGGAAGCATTAAGCAGGTGGTTGAATTTTTGAGGAGGAAGAGCAGAGTCAGTGGGACATTTCGGCTAACAGTGTTACAGATAGCTTTGCCAGAAAGATCTGGTATGTCTCAGAAACTTTCCTTTGGAGGGTGGAAATGTAGGAATAGAATCACCAGTTTTCAATTTCCTTCTGATTAAGTCATCTTCTGATTAAGTTGGGGTCTTCCTCTGGAGGAGTATAGCTGTGTGAAACTTCTGGAGACTCCGTCAGTTCTCATGTCTGGAATCATTTTTGCTGATGATCTCTGTCCAGATTCTGACCCTGCAGAGCCTTCCTGAGCTGCCCGGCTCTCACTGGTTATTCGCAATGCAGTTAGCACCTGTCCTGTGTGACTTAGGCCTCATGCAATCTTTGTTTTCCCTGTCCCCAGGACACATGCATTGGTGGGCAGGCGAGGCTGCACACTATCTGGCTTTACTTTTTCTGACTGCCTTCCACACCTGCACCTTCCAGAAGAACTTCTGGCTCCAGGAATATACCACGACTTCTCTTGGGCCCTCGCCAAGGCCGTTCCTTTCTTCTGCTGGAAGTGCTATCCCTTCTGTTCTCTTTCCTCTGCCTCTGTCCCCATCCCTGGCCCCTCTACAGGAAACACACCTCTCCTATATTTACCCATTTTCATCTACCAATGCCTATTCACTTCCCAGGTCTCCATGAGGAAGCCCCTTCCTCCAGGAAGCCTTCCATAACACTGCCTGGCCTGCTTCCCTTATCACATGTTATTTTACTCTTTTGTCATTGGTTGTTGGTTCCTATAAGAAGGTGACCTCTCCGAAGGCAGGGACTGTGTTTGGCTCATCTCAGGACATGCTTTTGTCTTGTGTCCCTCACCGGCCTGGAGGCAGGGGCCAGACTTTCTCTGGCTTCATGAAGCTTGGTGATTGACTGACCGGTAATTTAGCAGAGAGCACTTAGAGCCCGATTCATGTACAAGTTTGTCAGCCTAGCATAATGGACAAAAGACCTGTTGGAGCCCTGGCTCCTTGGCCTGGCAGCCATGGAAGTGTAGGGCTGCTGGGGCCTCCTGAGGGGAAGAACTGTGGAAGAGCCGAGGGGAGGGCGGGTAGCTGCCAGCCTCCAGCTGGGATCCTTCACAGGGTTTGAGCCGAGCTTGCTTTCAACCTGGGCTCCTTCCAGCCAGTGGTTGAGCGCTGAGGGTAGACTGGCGCCTGGTCATTTCTGCCCAGGGACCCTGGGCAGGGGCCCTGGGGAACACCCGCCCACCACCACCACCACACACACACACACACCAAGGGCAGTCTTTGCGTTGGAGGTACCCGTCAGTCTTTACAGGGTCCAGACTGAGGCTTCCCCGCTCCCCCGTCCACCCCCCTCAGCCCCCGTCCCTCCCCCGCTCATCTTTCACAGCATTATCCCAGGAAATCTTTCCTATCTGTCTTGTCTTTGCATCTGTGTCTCAGAGCCCAACTAGCACACTCTGAGACGCAAGACAAGCTTCTTAACTGATCCGTAACTCAGTTTCCTCAACTGTAAAATGGACGTAGTGAAAGTAATGATTTCATGGTTTGATAGTGAAGATTGATTACCTATTAATTACATATTAAGTGCTTCTGTGGTTTCTGCCACATAAGAAGTACTCAAAATAAAAGGTTAGCTATGGCTACCTGCTACCCATAAACCAGAAGATCTGCTGCTTCCCAAGAGCACGTCTTTCTCATCTGTCTACACCCATCACCCAGCACCGAGCTCAAGATCTAGAACACAGCAGATGCTTAGTGAAAGTTTCGTGAGCCAGTGGAGGTCAGAGATGCTATGCAGTGGTTCCCAGCTGGAACAGCAAATTGCTGAACCAGTCCCTGTGAGAGGACTTGCTTCTGGAGCAGAACCCACTTGAGTGAGGACTCCGATCAGCTGAGCCAGGGTGAGGGGACACTGTGAGCCACCGGCAGGGCGCCTTCGTCCTGGTCGGTCCTGCCAGCAGGTGGGTTTTCAGACCCCAGAGCTGCCCCATCATATGGCAGAGAGAGGGGTGAGTAAGGGAAATCTTTGTCCCTCCGTGGAAAGTTGTCCTTCATGTCCCTCCTGAAAAAGGCCAGGCTCTGGGTGCCCCTCTGGTGTGCTGGGCCAAACCCAGTCTCAGAAAGTATGCGCAGGTACATGGATCTTAGGAGGACCCCTGACCTTGAATCAGAGCCCTTCTGTGGACAGGAAGTAACTCTTCCCAGGGCTTGGTTTTTCAAGGAATTAAAAGGAAGCAATAGGGGGAGGCCAAGAAGTACCACATGTCTGCAAGATCACAGGTCGTGCACTGTGTGGGACCAGTTTCATGGGTTAGGATCCCTGAGCCTGGTCATCTGTCCCGCCGGAAGTCCATCAGCTGCTGAAACCCAGCACGAATCTACATCCCACCCCTCCCCCGCCAGCCCTCTGGTCCAAAAATGCTGCAGACTTAAGTGGCTTCTATTAGCTGTCCTTTGGACAGTTCATTTATGAAGTGACTACTTGGAAGTCACCTTTATTAAGTATAGATGTTACAAAGGGAATTTTTACCTAGAGACCTTTTCTGGCACAAGGCTTGCCTGAGCTGACCTCTGTGGCTTAGAGAAAGCTGTTTTTTTTCCCTTGGGAACTTGGGCCAGACTCTCAGGGGGTCAGTCCCTCAGGGAAAATGCAGCTCCTGTTTACTGAGAACTTCCTGTGTGCCTGAGGCTCTGCTAAGCACCTTGGAGATATTGTTTCCAGTAAACACTCACAGCAACTCTGGGGTTGGCATGAGGACCCATAGTTTACAAATGAGCAACTGAGTGAGGTGGGACAAACTGACCTGGGGAGGGAGGCCCCACGACTGGGAATGCCAGGGATTCGACTGCTGGGACTGAGGTCTCGGTGTCCTATCTCTGCCTGTCCTTATCCTCAGAAGGAAAAGGAGCTGGGGCAGGAGAGGGTCGGTCAGTGTATCAGAGAAATGCAGGAGTTACCTGGAAGAGCTCTCAGTGGCCACAGCAGGAACAATTTGGACAAGGAAATAAAGCAGTATTGAATGATAATCCAAGGTATAAAATAAATATCCACACATTCGTACTGATACAAATAAACAATTAAATACAAAAAAGATGTGTGCAGAAGAATTCTGAATAATTTATGTCGAGAACCCCTAAAGATGGAACATAACCGCACCCCTGACATGTGGGCTGTGCAGAGTGAGCTCCTTCCAAAGGGTAGAGTACACAGAAGGGGGGATGCAGAGTAACTTCATGGTGGAGAAACATGACAAGTACACCCCCCAGCCGGGGGACCAAGGTCAACACCAACAGTGATAAGTCAGGTTCATAGCATGTAGCTTTCAGTTGATGTGATGGAAATCACACTTTACTTCTATGATCTTTCAATAGCTCATGACCCCAGTCGAATCATGAAAAAATCATCAAAGAGATCTCAACAGAGGTCATTTTACCAAACACCTGACCAGTGCTCCTCAAAACTGTCAAGGCCAACCAAACAAGGGAAGTCTGTGAAACTGTGACAGCAGGAATACCCAAGGAGACACAGTGACTCAATGTCATGTGGTGTCCTGGGTGGGATGCTGGCACCAGAAAACTCATTAGGTAAACACTAAGGAAATATGTATCAAGTATGGACTTCAGTTCAAAGTGAAATATCACTAGTGGCTCATTAGTTGTAACAAGTGTACCATACTCACGTGAGGTGTGAATGCTAGGGCAAACTGGGTGCAGAGTAGGCGGGAACCCCGTCCTGTCTTCACCATTGTTTTCTGTAAATCAGACCGTTCTGAAAAATAAAGCTTATTAAAAAAAATTAAAAAAAACAAACAAACAAACACAAAACACCATAGCAGGTTAAGAAAGAGACTGCAGAAGAATGTATGAAGTTCTGTATTTTAGTACTTTTAACAGCATGTTTTTCTGGCTTTTTCAACAGAGGCCTGCTCGTTTTGTACCGGGCCTTGCAAATTATGTAGCTGGTCTTGGAGCCAGATGTCCAAGCTGTCACTGATCCTGGAGATGGAGTGGGGTTTTTCAAGGTGGTAATAGTCTCAGGGCCTTGCCCAGCTGGAACCACCACAGCATGGCAAGATTGTTCTGGTGGAGGCATTCTCTTCAAGGGAGAATAACTCGAGGACCTTGCCTTGCTCACTAGTTGAGAATATCCTGGGGCCTCTGAGGGGCACCTGGGTGGCTCAGTCGGTTAAGCATCTGACTCTTGATTTTGGCTCAGGTTGTGATCTCAGGGTCATGGAATTGAGCCCTGCGTTGGTTTCTATGCTGGGTGTGGAGCTTTCCTGGGATTCTCTCTCTCCCTGTCCCTTTGCCCCTCCTACCCCCTCACATGCTCTCTCTCTCTCTCTCTCTCTCTTTCTTAAAACAAACAAATAATATCCTGGGGCCTTTGATGGTCCTGGCCCCAAAGCCCAGCCAAGGTGCACTTGCTGAGGGCAGGGCATGACACTGGGCACCATGGTGGGGGGTGTCCAGCAGGACAGGAGCTTGGCTTTGCTCTCGAGGTATCTGTGGCCTTAGTGGAAAGGTGAGAAGACATTCTTATAGACACATGACTGGGTGGGCAAGGAAGGATCAAAAGGAATGTCAAAAGGATATACAAAGGAATCATATACTCCTGGGAGTTGTGGTTAAGAAAGCTTCCAGAAGGAGGAGAGAGAAGAGGTTGCTGCTGAGCCCTGATGAGTGGGAAGAACTCAAAGTTGTCCAGACCCAAAGTCATGTTCAAAGTCATGTTCAAAGTCATGTCCAGACCCAAGCCCTTCTCTGAGGACTCCTTACTTGACCTCTAGACCACAGGGCTATTTAAGTCCCCAGGAGCCAGCTGTCTGTATCTCACCTGTGTTACCCTGTGTAGTTTAGGCTCTTGTAGACTTTACACTGGGTGCTCCCGGAGGGTGGAGAGGGTAGGGCAAGGTCATCCCACATCTCTGTTTCCTGCCTTTCAGGGCTGAGCATCCTGGCTGGGAGGATGCTGGCAGCTCGAGAGCATTATTGATCAGGATTCATTTGTGCTCCTGGGAGATTCATGTGAGTGGAGGTTAGGGTCGGGGTGCTGAGGTGTTTGCTAGATGGTTTGGCTTTGGGACCCCCCGGTATGCCCTTATCCTTCATTATGCCCCACTTCCTTCTCTCTCATCGGGTGCCTGCCTGCCATTCCCTGCCAGGTGAGAGATCCCCAGACTGCTGAGTCTCTCTTGTCTTTGGGCTCCAGGGCCTCATTTGGATCCATGAATGAATTCCTTCCTGTACAGGATCTCCCTTTGCTTTCCCAGAGGCTGTTGGGGGGTGGGGAGTGCCCCAAGGTAGGACCGCATGAGGACAGGAGTTTGGCTTGGGTGGAGAGGTCTTCAGCATCCCTTGAAGTTTTCTTCTATCTTTTTCCATTTATTCAACCAATACCATCTGAGTTTTTATCTCATACCAAGTGTTAAGAATACGGGAGTTAAAAGGAGAATTCCTACCCTCCAGGTGCTTGTACTGTAGTTGTGCAGAAGGGCAAGTAAATACCATTTTAAGACCATGTCATAGGTATTAGAGGCTTAAGGAGCACAGAAGAATAGCCTCTCACCCAGTCTTGGTGGGTCAGGAAATGCTTCCCTGTGGGAGTTCCAGCTGAGGCCAGTAGTGACCTTCCCCTGACTAGGGATGCCAGTCCAGACCTGGGTCCTTTCCCCTGGAGCAAGCTCTAGAGAGGACCACAGGATCCCAAGGGGCCCTGAGCTTGGAGGAAGTGGTAGGGGCAAGGGAGGGAGGAGGAGAAGGAAAGGGAGGTACATACTGTACCTCCAGTTAGCAGCCCCAGGGCCCAGGTCAAGATGCATGGGCGGCCCAGCTGCCTGGGCGCTGAGCCTGTGTGCTGCTGGCCTGACTCCCACCTGTCCTTCCTTTGCCTTGGGACAAGGCTGGGCTTATGTGGGGGCCTGAGTGACCCCAGCTGGAACTGGAGGGCTGCGGGGCCCAGAGCCATCAGCCTGGCCTTTGTCATCAGCTCTTTGGCAGGGTCTGCGTGGTGGAACTGCTTGTCTTACCACATCTGGGACAGAATGGGGGTGGTGCTGACCTGCCAGCCCAGCCTCTCTCCATCCACTTCCCTCCTTGGATCTGAGCAAGTGAGAACAAACACAAGAAACTTTTAGTCCAACCTCAAGGGGCTTTGATCTTGACCTGCCAAGGCCATTCCTGGGCACTCTGTGCTGCTCTTTTTGGCCAGATCACTGTTTGTGCAGAGAGAAGTTGAGCTCGTTGACGACCTCGTTGACGACCGGTGTGGATACCCTGACCTCGGCTCTGGGGAATGTTCTGGAGGCACCATGCCAAATTGCGGTACTTTCCAGGCTCCATAGATGTTCAAGAGCTGTGGACTTTTGGGGCTATGTCTTAGGGGCCATCCCAGCCCAGATCCCTTCCACGGGGATGCCCAGCAGGGACACCTCCTGGAGTCACAACTGGAATCATGTTGTCCAGTTTCAAATTATCCCCTGAGGGATTCAGATGGTCTCCTCCCCAGGTGTGGTGCAGATGTGAGGAGGAGAGCATGACCTAACCGTGTGGCGTTGGAAGGGACACGTGATTGGAAATCATGGTCACTGCCTCCCTCATCTGCTGGTCCCTGTCTGGATGGCTCCAGTTAAGGGCCTTCCTGCCACACGACGGCAGACAGCTTAATCGTTTGTGAACTTACATCACTCATTCTGGGAGGGGGGAATACAGCCTTTGAAATCAGACAGACCTGGATTTTCATCTCCCTTCTGCTGTTGAATACATCTACATCCTTGTCAAGCTACTCACTGCCTCGGAGAACCACCTTCCCTATCTGTGAAATGGGGATAATGACACCGACTTCTCAGAGTGGTTGTCGGGATTACCGTGAGCGTGAATGATGGCTGTAAAGAGCTTGTCCTGACAGCTCCCTGGTCCCTGGGTGTCCGTTCCTCTCTCAGTTCTCTTGAGCTCCGGAGCCCAGCTGCCTTCCTTGTCTGTGAGGCTGTGCCTCAGGTGTGTGGAGCCCTCCCCTCTGTCCCCTGCTAACAAATGGAAGCATCCAGGCCTTTTTACTGAACACGCAGAACAGGCGGAACCAGCGTGTGTTTGTGCCGGGTCCATAACAAAGAACCACAGACCAGGGCCTAAACCACAGGAGCTTATTCTTCTCACGATTCCAGAGGCCAGAAGTCCTAGGTCAGGGTGTCAGCCGGCTTGTCTCTTCTGGGACGTCTCTCCGGGCTCCAGGCAGCCATCTCCTCCTGTCTCTTCACAGGGTCTTTCCTCTGTACATGTCCACGTCCTGATCTCCTCTTCTTAAAAAGGATGCCAGTGTGCAGGATTAGGGCCCGTCCTCCTGACCTCATTTAAACTTAATTATCTCCTTAATCGAAAGCTGCCTCTCCCTCTACATAAGGGCCGTGGTAGATGTGGGCTAAGGTACAGCCTGTAAGAAGATGTGATAGGAAAACCCCGATGTTTAAAGTAGTTGAGTTGAAGTGACAAGCTGAACGCGATCCATTTTGGCCCGTTTGTCGTTGAATTGCCTGGTGGTCCTGTCCCAAGGCCCAGATGGGTGGAAGCTGCCCGCCCTGGGCCCGGGCCGCTGGCAAAGCTTCGCAGCGTGCGGGCAGCTCTGCCCTCGCAACTGGATGGCCGTGGAGTCCATTTCCATCACTGACACTTGGAAATGTTTGTGGGGCTAATTCCTGCTTGTCAGCAGCCACATGTCTTAATCAGCTGCTCATTCATTTCTGTAAAGGCTTCTGACACTTCTGACTAGCTCCAGAGCATTTGGTGTGCACAGACATGAGTGCGTGCTCAAATCCAAGTGCACTCATGCCCTGGGGCTGTGCCAGAATCTCCGGCTCCTTCCATTATTCTTAGTCTTGAAATGGTGGGAGCAGGCATTTCAAAACCAGACTGGGGTTTTTGCAAACATATTTTGGCCTCCCTGCCTACCTATTTTTATTTCCTTCATATTTGGAAAGAGAAAATTCCCAGACAGGGGCCTGGGAATCAGGGCTGTTCTCAGGTCAGCCCGACTGTTTCCTCCTTCTCGCCTCTGCCTTTACAGGGGAAGTGATGCCTTGGCTGTCTGCACTGCGATTTCCCCACCTCTCATCCGCTGGGCCACCCCACCTGGGCAAGGGCCCAGTGGTGGTCGCTCAGATTTCAGCAGCTGTTCCTGCATCCTTGCAATTATTGGCCCCCTTGCAGATGAACTCTGAGGCACAGGGTCATGGAGGCAGCTCCCAGGTAGAGGGAATGTCTGACCTGGGTGGGTTTGGTCCCCTTGTTTCAACTGGGTTTATGCTTCCCACATATCTGTCCGTCCTACCGGGCCCTGCAGACGAGCAGGCTGGGAGTGGCCAGCTTCATCTGGGTTCTACCTCAGGAAAGTGAGCAATCTTTAGTCCTGCTGGCAGCTCCTGATCTTCTCTCCACTTTGTTGAATGTCCACTGGCCTAGGCCACCAGAACGTAGGTGTAGCTCCACCACAGGGGACGTGAACTCAGTCAAAGGCTCCGTGCCCTGCTGTGTCTTTCCTGGATGCAAAGCTTCTCTTACCTGCTTTTGGTGGTGCCTTGGGGACACCGTCTGTGGGTAGGGGCAGGGGCTCATTTGTCGTTTTCACTGAATGGAGAAAGCTTTGGTGACAGTGGGTGTTTGAATGAAGACAGACCCCCAGCTGAGGGAGTTTCTGGGACCTTCATCCATCAGCAGGAGTGCTTGGGTGTGAGTGACCGTGAAATAGCCCCACACATTCGTTTGACTTTTATAAACATTTGTTTGAACATTATTTCCCCCCTTTCCTGCTGTGCATTTTCTAGGGACAGGCAATGATGCTAACTTGTCTTATCCCCTTTAGCTCTTTGCAGTAGTGGTATGCTTGAGAGTCAGTGTGCATTTATTTAAGGAATCGTAAATATTAATGTCCTTTACATGAAAAAAATTACTAAATGTCTATCCACCTGTGTCCCAACCAAATTCAGTGGAATGAGCACCTTATCTGTCTTGGTGGGAGGAGTCGAGGCCAATAGCAAACCTTGCCCCTGGGAAAGGATGAGCATCACCAGTAGGGACTGTGCCCATCTAGAACTCTTTCAGGTATGGCCAATTCATGGTGAAGTTCCCTGAAACCATGGCAGGCCGGGGCCAGGGGAGAGATCTCAGGAGGGTACAGCCTGGAGAGTCCTGGGGTGGCAGAAAAAGTATCTCCAGTATCCCAGGGGCCATCTTGTGATAACCTCTGTGTGGCTCCAGCGGGCAGAACTAGGATCACTGGGTAGACAGTAGGTGTGGTCAATCTCAGTTTACTGTAAGGATTGACTTTCTCCTGCAGAGCTGTCCAGCAGCGGTGGGGAGCAGTCGGAGGCTGGCTGACCACTCTGCTGGGTTGGGTGTGGGTGGCCCTGTGTGCCGGCCACTTCTCTCTGCCTCTGAGCCTCCTCCTGAGATTTTAAGTTTAGCCTGGAGCACAGGAACCAAGGATCCTCCCTCCTTCCTTTCCTTTTTCCTTCCTTAGGGGTCTCCTTTCCCTCCTTGTTCTCCCCACTGGGAATGATACTGGTAAGTGGCAGCTAGGATTTGAATTTGAAGTTCTTGATCATTTCATAGGGTCTCTCGTAGACTCAGAATGCGTGATTTCTGTGGAGGGCTCCTCAGAAGCACATGAATCCACATCTTTCATTTTAGAGATAAGGAACTGAGGCCCAGAAAGCGAGGAAGACTTTCCTAAAGCCATCATGCTGGAGAGTAAAGAAGAAGACATTAGAACCTGGATCTCCAGTGAACTTGCAGGCTAGTAGAATGTCAGGATCCTAGCCTTAAAATGGGATGTTCCAGTCGCCACAGCTGTTGTGTACTATTTCTGGTGTGTATTATCTTTGGCAGCTTTCCACTGACGTGAATAATTCTATATGAATTTTGAAGTTATTTTAGAATATGTTTTATACATTGTTCATAACATATTTGTATAGTCAAATGAAACCGAGAGAAATAGCTTCTGTTTTTTTGGCTATACCCCTACATTTTTCATTGTCTCATTACACACGCACACACACACACGTGAAATATAATATATATAACTGAAACATATGTTTTATGAAATAACACTTACCCTCCCTATGTGTGGTGCACTCTGAGATTTTCTATCCTCATCTACTGTATTCTGTTTTGTCAAAAATATGCTGGTTGTGAACCATCTAAATTGATTTGTGCATTTTCTAATGCACAACATGAAATCATGTTGTGAAATGATTTCACAACATATTAATGGTTCATGACCCATAGTTTGAGACACCATGACCTAAACAGTGTCTTAATCAGACATGGTTTAAAAAAAAAAGTCGTTTACAGAGGCTGTGTAAAGTTGCCAATTATCTTTGGTCGTAAATGTTAAAATAGTAAGCTTTGAGTTTCGGAGTGTCAAGAAAGGAATTGCATACATGTAAAAAAATCAAATGGCACAGGCTCGATTCTCTCCAGACCACAGCTGATCTGTGATGCTCCTGGTTATGTGAGATGCTGAGGTTTCTTCTCTGCCTGGATTTCTGAACTAAGTGGAAAAAGCTCAAGATACAGACAAGAGTGGTTGTTACAGCCACAAGGCGGCACACCCAGAGCCAGCCTCTCCCTTCCCCAGGCACACTGCCTCTAGTCTAAGGTTCTAGGAATTTGCCAAGGTGTGTACATTGGATACTCATTCCATATGCTGGTGGGTAGTTAAGGTCTGATGCTTCATTGATTTATTTATTTACTTTAAAGATTTATTTGTTTATTTTAGAGAGAAAGTGCGAGTAGTGGGGGAGGAGCAGAAAGAGAGGGAGAATCCAGAAGCAGAGCCCTGCTGAGTGTGGATGCAGGGCTCTATCCCAGGACCCTGAGATCATGACCTGATATGAAACCTAGAGTCTGATGCTTAACCGACTGAGCCACCCAGGTGCCCCAAGTCTGATGCTTTATATGCTCCTAGGAGCATGATTGACCCTCAACACTCCTCCAAAAGCTATACCACTTGATACTGTCAACTTTCTTCAGTTTGCCCTATGCTATTCTGTACACCCTCTTCCATTTTAGTCCTTTTTCCCTGACAGGGGCTTAGAATGACTGCCCCCACGGACTCCTGAAATGGCTCTTTCCATTGGTACAATGGCCTTTTAGCTCACAGCAACCAAGTTTCTTTTAACTTCTTTTAGGCTCCATCTATCCATCTACCCAAAAGGACCTGGAGTTAGAAAAGTCCCCTCTTAGAGGATGGTATTTAAGCCAATACCTGATTGAAGGAGGTAGTCGCGTGCAGATCTGGCTGAACAACATCGAAAGAAAAGAGAATGGCAAGCAGGAAGCCCTAAGCCAGAAACAAGTCTGGCATATTCGAAGAATGAAAGAGGGCCGGAATGGCTGGAGCAAGATGGCCATGAGGAGAATGGGGCACGGTGAGGTTGGAGAATTGGGTGCTCACTGAAACATTAAAGAATCAGCACGGCATAGATGCTGACCAATCTGAACAAACATGGCCGGCTAGAGGCCAGACTGTGCCGTGTCTTGCGGGTCATAGTCAGGAGTTTGGAATTTACTGTGTCGTGGTAGGAATTCACTGGAAAGCTTTTAAAAAGGGAAAAACACAATCAGATTTAAGATTTTAAAAAGACCTGTCTATAAAATAATGAGACACTGATACACACCTATGAGAATGGTCCAAAACACTGACAACACCACCAAATGCTGGATAGGTTGTGGTGCAGTAGAAACTCTCATTTTTCGCTGGTGGGAAGGCTAAATGGTGCAGAAGATAGTTTGGCAGTTTCTTGCATAACTAAACATATTCTTACCATATGATCTAGTGATTGTGCTCCTTGGTATTTACCCAAATGAGTTGAAAACTTATGTCTATTCAAAAAGAAACTCACACATAAATGCTTACAGTAGCTTTATTCATAATTGCCCAAACTTGGAAGCAACCAAGATGTCCTTCAGTATGTGCCTAGATAAATAGACTGTGGTATATCCAGACAATGAGAAATTACTCAGCGCTGAAAAGAAATGGGCTGTCAAGCCATGGCCAGACATGGAGGAAACTGAAGTGTGTATCACTGAGAGAAAAGAGCCGGTCTGCAAAGGCTACATATTACGTGATTCCAACTATACAACATTCTGGAAAAAAATCTTAAAAATGGAGACAGTAAAAAGATCAGGGGTTTGGGGGAGGAAGAGATGAGTAGGTAGAGCACAGAAGCCTTTTAGGGCCATGAAACTATTGTGTATACTACAGTGGTGGGTACGTGTCATTGTAGATTTGTCAAAACCAAGAGGGAACCCTAATATAAACTATGGATTTTGGGTGATCAAGATGCCAATGTGGGTTCATCAGGTGTAACAAATATGCCACTCTGGTGGGGGATGTTGATAGTGGAGGGGGATGTGTGTGGAGGGTGGGGGCAGGTGGAATATGGGAACTCCTTGTACTTTCTGCTCAGTTTTGCTGTGAACCTAAAACTTCTCTGAAAAATAAAGTCAGTCTATTTTTAAAAGTTAAAAAGGCCATGCTAGCTGCTGTGTGAAGAATGGGTTGGGTGAGGGCAAGAGAGGAGGCAAGGAAGCCAGTTAGAAGGACCTTACAGTACACTGGATAAGAGATACAAGTGGAGGGGCGCCTGGGTGGCTCAGTCGGTTAAGCGTCTGCCTTCGGCTCAGGTCATGATCCCAGGGTTCTGAGATTGAGCCCTACATTGGGCTCCATGCACAGCGGGGAGCCTGCTTCTCCCTCTCTCTCTGCTGCTCCCCCTGCTTGTTCTCCCTCTCTCTCCTTCTGTCAAATAAATAAATAAAATATTAAACAAAGAAAAGTGGAAATATTTGAATAATAAAAAAGAGATACCAGTGGATTAGACTGATACTTTGATGATTAAAAAAAGGGAAGAAGTAATCAAATTTGGGATATATTTGGAGGTCATGTTGCCAGGACTTGTTGATGAATCAAACATGGAGTATGAGGAAAGCAGAGGCAAGGTAGCAATGATTTGGGTTCAGATCTTTCCGGGCTGGTGTCCTACAGAGTGATACAGAGCAAAGGGGATAAGTGTGTTCAAGGGGGAGGACAGAGTCCTGACCACAGAACCTGAGCTGGAGGAGGGGAGGGTGAGAATGCCTCTGTGTGTTTGCGGTGGTGGTGGGGGTGATGAGAGAGGGAAGGGACTGCCAGCTGAGCATCTCTGGGAGGGCGGAGTTGCTGGGTGCTCTAGATTGAGGAAGAAGTTGGCCAGCCAAAGATGGAAGCTACATGACATACCCGAAGCAAGGCAGTCATTTGTTGAAATAACTGTCTGTGAGGATGGAAAGTACAACCACAGGAGTTGGCGGCTGAAGTGGGACGGGGGAAAGGATCACTGCATCTGTCAGAACCGAGAAGTGGAGAGACCAGAGAGCTGGGGGTGGGTCATCTGTGTGAATGTTTGGGTTGCCAAGAATGACAGGAGCGGTGGTAGAGAGAAGGGCAGTGAGTGGAGTGCCGAAGCCACCAGTGAATGAGGGAGGCTTGTACGGGACAACAAGGCAGAGTGAAGTCTGGGGTGGTGAAGTCTGAGGTCTTGCCCGTCTAAGAAGCAAGGGCTTTGAAGGAGAAAGAAGAAACAACCTGGAAGGAGCATTGAAGGACAGAGGGGCCACTTACCTCCCTTCCATACTCTTTGGGCTTATAGGAGAAGAAACAGCTTCTCGTTGAGATGATTCTAGAAGTGATTTTTTGGGGTATGGTAAGGACAAGATGGGGGAGAGAATGTCCCCAAAGGAGGTGATGGTCATGCAGACTTTGGAGGGAGGGCTTGTCTCTCTAGGTGGGAGTATTTTGACTTTCTGTGCCTGTCTCAGCTGATTTGGGATAAATTCCAAGGCCGAGTATTCCCACAGGTATGTAAAGGATGGACTAACTTTAACTGCCTGTTAAGAAGTGGACTAACTCTTTACATTTGGGAAAGGGGTTGGGTGTCTACTTTCAGGGAAAGAGAAAAGAAAAGAGAAGAAAGGGCAATGCCATAGTGGATTTTTCTCCTCATTCTGTCTTCTGGGTGGGACCTCAGGCTTCTGGAGACAAACAAGCACCGAACAGTGGATTTGAGGTCAGGGAGAGAAGAGGAGAGGGTTGCAGGAGGGTGGCCTCTTGCTGGGTACAGATGTGAACACGTGGGTTTCTTCCACGTGTCTCAGTGTTGTTCCATGTAGAAGTGCGGCCTGCAGGTTGTCCCTCGCTGGGCTGACACCTCCCCTCTGGCCCTCGCAGTTCCTTGACAGTGGTAAGTTTCTTGGTTATTTGCTTCAAGCAATAATTTTTCAGAAGGCTTTATTCTCCACATGACTGCATATCTGGAGCTGTCTTGGTTAGTGAGCTGTTTGAGTCACTTTGTCATATTGGAGTTTTAAAGGACAAAAGGAAGGCCCCGGGGTGCCTTCTTCCTCAAAAGCCAATCATAAGCAGGAATTCCAAAATTGAGTGTCCCCTCAGCAGTTCTGTATGACTCTCTTTGTCCTGCCCACCATCTTCTGGGCCCAGTTTCCAAAAGCCTCTCCTCTTACTCTCAGGCAAGGGCTGTCTGCACTGCAACTCATGCCCTAAATGTTGAGGTACCTCCCTTGCCTTAGGTTGGGAAAACACAGAGAGGACTTGGGTGAGTGAAGAGAGTGGGACAAGTTGTCTGAGAGTCCTGGAGGCCAGACCCCAGGGTCTGAATCTTCAAGGTGGTGGGAGTCACCTCTATCTGAGGGAAGTGACATGATTGGAGCCTGGCACCTCTGCTGGGACAGCCCTTGAGGAATAAGCTGTGACCTCTGCGTGGGATCCTGGGCGGCCTGCCATGGCTCCTTCTCGGGGCCTCAGAGAAGCTCCGTCTACTGGTTGGGAAAGCTGACAATGTCTCCCTTGGGCTGAGGTCATTATTAGTGATAATGTGGCCCCAGGGACTAAAGCTACACATGAGGCAGCCACATACTTCACTCAGGCCAAGGGCTCCACTGTCTTCCTCAGGCCCTTGATCCAGAATAGCAGCTGCTTCTAAGCCACAAAACAATTTGCCTCATTTGGTTCACTTCAGCATCCTTGGGCACAGATGTCAGGTGACAGCCACTGAGCTTTCCCAGCTATGGAGTCCAGGCCTGTAGATTCAAGGCTAGACCCAAATCTTGGCATGGAGGCCGCTCTGCCAGTGGCAGGTGTCCCAGCCTTCCTGGCGTGAGCAGCTCTCCCACTGCTGGAGATGGTCTTAGAGCCAAGGTCACCTGGAGCCACTTTCTGGTGGCCAAGATTTCATCTTGATACACATGTCCCTCTGCCGCTCCTTACCCTCAGTTGCACCACACCAAACCTCGTGTTATTTACCACACCAGCAGATCCCACCTACTACATAGCCCGTGGTTACACGCACACAAACCATATCACACATACCACATTCATATACACACACAGCAGGTAATCCTCTGTATCTCACAGAGCTCACAGAGCACATAGACCTCACCCAGAGTCTCAGGTGTGCCCACATCACACCGTAGCCTGTGTGTTGCCATGTACCATCCCACTACACCACACATAGGCCCCCATGGACCCATCATGTTCCTCCCCTGCAGAACCCAACATGAACACACACACACACACAAGCGTGCGTGTGCGTGCGCTTGCACACTTACCACTCCCTTGAGGCACTATACTGCCTGGTACCCTGTCATCCAGGGGCCCATAGGGGGCCTCCACCAGCTGCCACCTGCCCCCAGCCACACATTGCCCAGCGTCTTGCCTGTGTGGAGCTGAGGTTGGCTGCCGGCTGGCAGGCCTGGCCAAAATTGTCAGGAGGTTGATGATGTGTCTGAAAAGGAAAAAAAAAAAAGGGGCATGATTTGAAAAATATTTCCAGGATTTGAAAACAAACCGTATGATATTTGATCTGTTCGTGATCCATTTGTAGCACTCATGTTGCTAAATTTTGCTTGATGGAGCAAACATTTGGCAAGAATTGCAAGTTTTATTTAGAGGTTTGGGGGAAAATGTCTGCTCAGTAAAGAGTGAGATCGTGTGGCCGGGAGAGAGAGAATGGGATGTGCGTGGAAGATGTTAGTGGAAATCGGAAACCAGGGCTCCAAGCAAACTGGTTAGTGGGCTGTATTTCACTTGGAGGCAGGACTCAACTTCTTTCAAGGTTGAACGGCTCTCTTCCGCGCGTTCCCCACACTCACCTGTAGGTGGCGTCTTCCTGAGGACTGCTCCACCAGCAGGGCCACCGCTAGTGGAGTCCTCCTGCAAGAGGCATGGGCGGGCGGAGGGAGCCGGAGGGGGACCCGAGGCCCTCCTCCGCCTCTCCACATGCTCCCGGCTTCTGAAGCCCAACTGCATGCCCTCCGCAATGGCCTTGACTTCTCCGCTCTCACTGCAGCTTCTGTGAGCGTCTTTTAGCTCTGATAGTCCAGGTCCTGGACCTTGGTTCAGCCAACACTATTCCGTAGGCCCCATTATGTACCTGCTGAGCTGGGGAAAGAGGAGACGACATGGATGAAGACAGGCGTGCTTCTCGCTCCTGCGGGGGACAGAGATACGCAACAATAACTAAAAATAAAAAGTGCAGTCATGAAATGCTGCAGGGGAGAAAGGCAAGCTGTTTGTGTTGTGTTTGTGTCGTGAGTCTCTGCTAACAGGAAGCAGGTAAGGGTGTCAGTGGAAAAGACTGGATTGTCTGTGAACAAAGTTCTTTTCCACTTCTTTTCAGAGTCAGTGCAGCATTTTCGAATGCGGGTGGAGGTATGGTTATTTCTCGGGTTCTGTGGTAGCTTCTGGAGCAGATGCCCAGTGCAAAGGCCCTTGCGAGGCCATACTGAGTAAGCACGGGCTGCTTGGGGCCAAGGGGCCACTGGTCTGGCTCTGTGCTTTGAAGCAGCAGAGCAAGACTTAGGGCCTCGGGCAGAGCCAGTGAGGTACACTGCTCACAGCGGAACCCTGAGCATCACCATTCAGGGTAGAGAAGACCAGACAGAGAGGTTTCCGGAACTTTTCTCCAAAGAACGGATGAGTGACATTTGCAAATGATCTTTGCCTCGGTTGGGAAGTTGTGAGGAGGCCCAGGCTGCTCTGAGGACGGATGGTGATCCTTTCCCTTCTTCCATGCTGAGGAAAGCTCCCAGTGGGAAAGGAGAGTTCTTGATAGTGGCTAAAGGCTATGAGATTGAAAATCGCTCTGTCACAGTCATGTCCGGCTTCCTGTAATTCGTCCACTCCGATGATGGTCCCTTACCACCAGTTCCAGGTCCCGTTGATTTTGGAGTGTGTGTGTCTAGCGGGAAAATGGCCTCTGAGGTTTAGGATCTTGGGATCATAGACTTTTGGAGCTAGAAATATCTTTAGGCATCACAAACCTCACACTCTCGTTTTAGATAGTGACGGGAGGCCCAGAGAGAAGAAGGAACTTGCCCAAGGTCACCCAAGTTAATGGCAGAGATGGGACTCGGGCCTCTTGCCTCCCGGGACAGGACTCATTTACTTTGCCTAATTACCCGAATCCGTCCCAATATGGAATCAGAGTTTCTGGCCACGGCTTTAACAGCATTCCGGAACCCGGTCGTAAATCCCCAAGCCCTGCAGCCACTCTACTCTGACATTTGTTGTGTTTTACTGCCAAATGCTGCTGCTCAGAGATGCCATCTCCGGAGGGAGAAATTCTTGAAAGAGACACCCCCTTTACCCCTTCCCAAATTAGGAGTTAATGAGTAACAAAATGTGCGCGGAGGTGGAGAGTGCCCTGACTGGCCTTCCACTGGGCTCCCAAAGCAGAGGAACGTCTCCTCTGGAAAGCGCCTCATTGTGTGGGCATCTCTGTTTGGAGAAGGGAGCCTCTCCGTCTGGGCCAGGCACCCTCAGGGACTGATCTGTTAACTTGCTGTCACCTTCTTTTGAGATACCATCATCTTGTAACTCTGAGCAATAAAACAAGTAATTGTGGGCCTTTTGAAGCAAAGCTGTGTGCCCTGGTCAGTTTCTTTACCCTGAAAGGCCTCCAGTCGGTCCTGGTGGCTAGCCCGTCACCCGGTCGTCCATCTGCCCATTCATGCAGCTCTCTTAGCTTTGCAGGAGCCCTTCCCTTCCTAGCCCTCCTCACTCCTTGTCTCCTGGCTTTTTGTTTTTTGTTTTTCTCTCCTACAGCTCCACATTTCAGAAATAATTGTTTTCACCCGAAAGTCTAGCTGTTGGGCCTAATGAGGCTTTCCTTCCTCAGAGGTGTTTGAAGAAGGGCTGGCCCTGTTTATTGGAAAGCAAACTTCCCCAATCCCACTCTTGGTCCCTCCGCAGCCATCCTGCATGCTGGCGAGCTCTGTGTCTGTGGGGCTTGGGGGTCGCAGGCCCAGGGTGGCACCCCCGGGATGGCGGCCATGCCTCCCTCACTCCTCCGACCGACATTCGACATTCTTATTACTCAGAATTTAAATGAAGGGCTCAAAAGACAAAACTAATTAGGATTTACTAAGGCTGCCATTGTCTGATAATTCAATACCAGCTCATTATTAGAACCACATTTATTGAGGTTTAATCACTATGAAGCAGACTGCTCTGGCATAGCTGTCAAACCGCACAAAATGTGTTCTTAATAATTAATCAGTACAGTATCTTGTCGCTCGAGCCTTCCTCTTGGGCTTGGGTGTGTTTTTAAAGGGACGCTCGCTGCTGATGTACCTTTTGAAACTTCATCGTCTTTTGTTTTTAATCACTCTTCAGATCCTTTAAGCAGGGGGAAAGAAACAAACATTCCTCCACAAATTCCATCCCTGAGCTGCTTGCAAGTCCTGGAATGTGATTGAAGCCTTCCTGGGATCCAGTGCTGAGCTGCTGGCATTTTGTTTTTCAAAGGCAGCAAAGAACTTCCCCCACACTCAGTATTTGTTTTCCTGGAGTGGAATCTCCAGGCACCCAGGGGACGATGGCCGGGGAGGGGGCGGGGCTGGCGACTTCTTCTGTCCAGAGATCTGGTAGCCCAGATCTCTCCATGCACGGAGTCCAAGGCCTGGGTGCTTAGATGAAGCTGTGGCTCCCGAGTAGGCCTACTGAGAGAAACCTGCATTCCGACTGCTGCCCACACTCTGGTTGGCAAAGGTCAGGGAAGCACTGGGCTTTATCTTCTCCAGAGCCCTCATCTTAGAGAGGTGGGAAGGACCAGATGAAATCACCGACATCAAGTCACTTTCCTTTCTGTACAGGAAGCCCATAGCTGGGAGATGATTGTCGTGTCGAGACTTAAGGTTGCCGGCTCTGGACTCCATGGGCTTGAGTTCCAACTTCAGCTCCAATGCCGGCCAGCTGGTCGACCTTCAGGAAGTGGTCCATCCATTGTAAGCTGTAGATTCTCCTCCTCCGGGATGGGGTTGGTATCCGTGCTTAGCTCAGAGGGTTCTTGGCCAGATCATTTGGAGGATCCCTGCAGAGAGCCCAGCACACTGCCCGGAGATGGGAGTCCTTGGTGAGTGTGGTTGCATTGTTGTCAATGAATGGGCACCTGTGTCTCTTCCTCTCCTTCTCCTTGGCCATAGAGTTCGTTGGTGCGAGCGCTGGCTAGGTGTGAGTCTCTGAGAAACGTTGGCATGGCCAGAGGAGGACGTGGAGGCAGTATGACCCCCTCTGTGTGTCATCCCGCATCTCTACCTATCCTTGTCTGAAGCAGTGGCCTTTGCCCAAGGACTATTTTGTTCCCCAGGGGATGTTTGGCAGTGTCTGGAGACATTTTTGGTTGTTGCAACTGTGGGCATCTAGTCAGAGATGCTGTCGAATGTTTTACAATGCACAGAACAGCCTTACAACAAGGAATTCTTGGGGCCCTAACATAGTGCTGAGACCAAGAAAGCTTGTTCTAAGGAGTGCAGACTTCTCCCTGCTTGCAGGTTCTGTATAAAATGGCCTGTGCCTGCACTCAGATGGTGCAGGGTTGTGGAAGGTTAACTTATTTATGGACGCTTGACCCTAGTGCACTAGAGTGGGACAGAAAGTGTAGTTCTGTGCCGGTTAATTGCACGGCTTTCTATGACCTCTGTAGGATCCAGCAAGAGGAATAAGGATACTCTCTCTCATTCCCGGCTCTTCACTCTCTTCCTGGGTGGGATTTTCTGCTGGATATCAGGTCCTTACTGTGCTTTGCTGCTCCCATTGCCTTAGGAGGCTGCCTAGAAAGTCAGAAACTGTTCTTTGGTTCTGTGCCATGCCCACGCCAGCTTCCTGGAGTTCCTGACTTCTCCTACCCTCTCTGTGAAACTTCTCATAGGTGCCCGGATTTGTGGGTGGGGCTCTGACCTTGACAGGTGGCTCCATTTCCGTTGGGTGCCCCAGAAAGCACGGCGTCTGACAACACATGGCTGGGTAAACTGTTCTCAACACTAGCATACCTGTGGGGGCTGACTGGGACCACAGCCTCCCGCCTTAACCATGTTGACTGAAGAAGTCCTTTCCTACAGCAGAGGCTGAGGTTCAAGGTCTAGAAGAGGATAGTTATTCTTGCTGATAAAGAGAGGTTTGCAGATGGACAAATTAGAGTTGAGCCCCTCTTCGCCCGAGGCACATGCTGAGACAGTTCCCAGAAGACAATGCGCCAGGCTTTCGGGCCCTGGCCTCACTATCCCAAGGTCTTTCCTGGGACCAGCCTGGGCTGGAGAGGAGCTCTGCTTAGGATGGAGGGATGAGGGATGGTGTGGGGCTGGCAGACAAGTAGAGGAGACACAAGAGCACGTCTGCTTTGGACCTGAGCCACAAGCTCAGGTCATGACTCAAGACAAAGATCGATTTCTCCCTCCTCATCCCACTGTGGCCCAGGTGGAGGTGTTAAAGGGGGTCTGTGTTCCCCATGCTCAGTCTGCCTCATCTGTCTGTCTGAGAGCATCAGACATATACCCCATCTGTCAGGCCCCTTGGGACACAGAGTTATCACCTTCCTGTGAGCCTCGTGGGATCTCTGGGGAGTAGCAGGTTAAATATTCTTTACAGATGAGATGGGCTCAGAGAGAGGAAGCATTTTACCCAAGGCTACACGGCTAGTGAGGAACAGAGCCAAGGCTCAAAGACGGGCCTGCCAGTCCTACTGGCAGGGGGGTTTGAAAGGAACCCAGGGTGACCCGAATCAGGGCAGCTCCAGCCAGTGGCACCCTGTCCGCCCACTCAGCCTTGGCTTGACTGTGCCAAGTCAAGTCAGCCAGATGGATGGAGCCTGCGCGTCCCCAGCCTGTGTTCTGCTTCCCCACTGGCATGCCCTGCTACAGTGGCCTTGAGCCTACCTTCAGGGCCTGTGGGGGCCTCTTTGTGGGGGCACACCTCACTGCTGAGGTTCAACCCTTCGGTTCCAGGGAGGGCCCAGGGGTGGTTGCTTGTGGGCGTGCCCATGGAGCTTGAACGTATGGGCCACTAACCTAGGGGGACAGACAACGGGTAAGGTAGCAAGTAGGCAAGTCAAGGGCTGGAGGCCAGGGGTCGGCCTTCCTCACACTGCCACATTCTGGAGTGGAACTTCGAGGAGTCTGAGAAAGCACCTGGAACGTGGCTACCTAGGTTATTTTGGGGGGGATACTTGTCAAGGCTGGAGGAGGAATGGAGTTATTCAGCAGTCTGTTTGCACGACTCAAAACTGTTGAATATGTATACTATGGTTAAGTGGGCCTCCTTTTGTATTCTAGCCCTGCCCGTGTTACGGGTGGACTGGGCTGGCTTTGGGCCTAGAGGCTCCATGGACTTGGAGTGGCACAAGCCGGGTGCTGACTTCCCCCCGTGGCGCTGCCCACCTGCCCCCAGCCCGCCCTTCTGTCTGTGCCGTCGCAGCCGCAGCCCCCGGCCACTCTCCCTACTGCCAGCCACACTGTGTTGGGAGGAGCCCACCGGCTTCTCTTGGTGGCAGCTCTCGAGAGCTTTCCAGGCTTGATGACATGCATGGGAAGTGGCCTGTGATGTTCTCATGAGAAGTATTTTTGTACAGATCTTTCTCAAAGGTCCACATCCTAAGCCCAGGCCTCTAGACAAGTGTCTCCTCCAACTCTAGTCCCCACAGGTTGTAATGTGTATTTCCAGACCTGGGAATGCCCCTGCCTGCCTCCTGGGGCTTTGCTAGAGAGGGACTGACCTGTCTTCCGGCCTGCCTGGGACTGCTTGGGCTGCAGGATTGGAGTGGGAAAATCAGCATATCCCAGGCAAACCTGGAGGGTGTGGACCTCCCCAACACTTCTCACCTATCGGGTGCCAGGACTCAGTACTCGGATTCCCCCCTTCCCAAGAAAGAACGCCGATCCCTTCTGAACAACTTCCTTGGTTCTGGTTGCCCCCAAGCTCGTACGTCTCCTTGGGGGAGGCTGAGCCCTGTCAGCTGGGCCCCCTTTCCTGTGCAGTTTCATCTGGCGTCCTGCCCCTGAGCTCATCGCACTCCTCATGCCCACATGCTGTCCCGCGCGGCTGTGCTTCTGCCAGGAGCACCTTCTGCCGGCGCATTCCCGCTCATCTCTCGAGAACTCACTCAAGTGCGCCCTCCTTTCTGATCGTTTATTAATGCTCCCCCCGCCCCCCACCTCTCCCCGGCGTAAAAAACTGTTCTTGTTTTTCCCAGCTTCCCCTGCACTCAGTGCAAATTCAGCCAGTGCTGGTGCGGGAGCCTGGAGCTGTGCTAGGTACACACTTCTCTGATACAAGCTCTTTACATATGCTCTTGCCAGGATTTAATTGTCCTCTTTTCCAGCTCCAGTAATTTCTAACTCCTCCTGCGCCTCCCTCCCCAAGGGCCACAGAGCCCTTCAAGAGTCTGGTGAAAGCTTCAGACCCTTTGCCTAGAAAAGTACTGATATGCAGTTTTGGATATCATTTTAGGGAGTTGAGAGACCCCCGGGGTCCACAGAACCAGGATGGGAAAGGCTTCTTTCTGCTGTAAGTTGTTGGGAGCCCTGCCAGATTGAGCATCATGCTCCCAATACCTAGAAAAGTAGTTTCCATGGACTAGAGGCCTGGGGGATATGTGTGGAGTGAAGGAACGATTTCCCCAGGTGACTTAGCTATGCTGTGCATGTATGCCCCGGGGTTTGAGGAGTCCGTCATTAGAGGTTCTATAGAGTGTGCTGAGAAAGAGCTAGAGGGTAGAGAAGGGTGCAGGCAGAGGAGGAGGAGGCCACAGGGGGTTACCTGGGGGAATACATTGTGAATCTGCTTCTAAAAACAAATCAGAGATAGCGATCCAGGCGTATTGCTGGAATTATAAGAATAGGAAAGCTTTTGGAGCCTAACTGAAACCATATGTAGCCACATATTGTTTTTCCCAGAAAAGGATTCTAATTAGGTCAGTTCTTTACTGTTCTGATGGTGTCAGATGCACAGGAAGGCAGGCCCTAGTGGTGTACAAATGGCCCACCTTTCTGAGAAAGATGGAGGGGGTTGGTGAGACCACCTCGGCAAAGACCCCACATATTAAAACAAAATTGATTTGTCACAAACCCTGAGATCTGGTGAACAACACTCCGTGCTGACTTATTTATTACTAATTCAGACACAGAAATGTTAACCCCAGAGGAGTCTTGGCAGAGCCCACATCAAATAGGGCAGGTGTTTTGGTCTTCCATTTCACGGGCTCTAAGTTCCAGGGGGCTATTTTTCCAATTGCTACCCGGCTGTCTCTCCCCAGCTTAGATCGGAGCCCCTCACATACATCCTGGCACCAGGGGCTTCAGCAGCAGGCGTCCTGGAAGCCTAGTTTGGTTTCAGGATCTAGGTAAGCAGCACTATTCTGCAAAGGGAACAGTTATGTCCCCCCAAACACACAGAAGCATCAGAATTCACAGCATGCACTTTACAAGGGCAATAAAGTTTTATATGCAGCTCAGTGAAATACCTAATACAGCCAATTATCCACCAAATAAACTGATGGGAGAGAGAATGGCTATATTTGGCTCAGACTTAATTATTTTGCATTTGAACTTCTCAATTCCATGTAATAAAATTCCATTCTGCCCTTATTTCCTGGTTAGGTTACTTAATCTCGACTCCGGTAACTGAGCCCTTGAGTGGAGTAGACTGTCCAATGTCAGTGGTAAGAAAATGTGAAAGGTTTGACATCGATTACAACATTACACACAACATAAAATTTAACAACTTGAATCAGGCTCTCATTGCTCTTTAAAGAGACTGTATGGCTTTTTAAGATCTAAAAATTAATCAGTTTCTAAGAGCCATATCTTTCTGGAAGTCCCAGATCTTACTCTTAGCTTGAGATGTAAGAAGGAATCTCTCTGTCTCTGTTTCTCTCGGTCTCTGTCTTTCTCTCCACCCCTGTCTTTTATTTGGAACACATCTTTCACTTAAAAATACAATTTAAGTTTTTCAGGGTGTATTTTTCTAGGGAAGTGATTTTCCATTAATGAATACAAAAAATGAAGGATATAGAAATTGAATTGTTCTCCCGGTCAGGGGTGGGGGAGGGTGGGTAGTATCTGGGGAGCCCACGGTGTGAACACCCAGTCTCGTACTTGGCTGTGAATGCGGGCACCCTGGGTAGCAGCAGGAGGGCCCTCACCAGCAAGGCTCCAGGGGCCCCCCTTTGTGGCCGGTGTCAGAGTCTGCATGGCACCCTTTGCGGCATCACTCCTCGACACTTGATGGTCTCGTAAAACACCACATGTAATTCAGCAGTTTCAGCCCATAATGAGCCAACTTCAGCAAGAACAGGGGTAAGTGACCTCTCTCCTTTAATAAGTGTGGTCTCTGCAGGTCAGCCCTGGGGTCGAGGGCAGGGCAGCGGGGGGCACACGGGAGGCAGCTGAGTTCCGCCAGAGCACGAGGACTGCCCCCTGGTGAAAGACTGGGGCTGACTGTCCAGGCAGGCAACCCGCACCTGGGGACACGTGTCTGCTTTGTTTCTGCTTCTCACAAGGGGGATGCTGTGCAAATACAGGCCATAAACTGATGGTGCACATGCGTTTCCCCAGCCCAGCTCAGAGGACTGGCCCCCTGAAAAGAGAATGAGGGAATGAGGACGTGACTTACTGTGTTGCTGGTGGAATATCACCGCATTGCTCTGACATCCCCTGATTTTGTCTTGGAAAGGCATGAGTCAGGAGTTCTGTTAACCATGGGCTGAGCCCTGAGTGCCTCTTAGGGACAGAGGGTGCTTGCCAGTGTGTTTGTAGGGAGGTGGGGGCTGAGCAGCCACAGCAGGGCCCATCCTGAGGTGTCCTTGTCCTCAATTCTCCCTCTGCTCTCTGCCCACTTTGGAAGAGATAGGCATTTTTTTTTTGTGCGATGTCCTCCCCTGCTGGGCACCTCCACCTTGGCACATGATTTTCTTCACTAACCCGAGCTGCCCAGAGTATAGCGGGCAATCCCATTCTGCCCCGATGTGCTCAGGGGCCTCAGACAAGAGTTCTGGAAATCCCAGTAATAGCTCTGACCTTCAGGATTTTGTGTTCTCTTACGAAGACCTGAGGACAAAAGCTGGTTAATTTGTTAATGGGCACATGCGATCACATGAGATTAACCTTGGCTAGGGTCTGGCCTTGATTATGTGAGGTGCAGTCCTTAGAAAAGGTCCTTGTTGGGTTTCTCCTTTTACCCTCCCGCCTCAATTTTACAAGAAAAAGGCAAACAGCAGCATTGTACTCTCGTGCCAAAGATTTAGTCCAGAAGGCTATTTCCAGCGTGTGCCATGGGGGCGTTCACAGTCAGGCCAATCTCCCTCTACTCTTGTCTGTGGGACTAGGGAAGCGAGTGTCTTGTGCCCAAGCAAGTATGGGAGTCGCCACTGTCAGCACTAGGACCCACAGTGCATTTTAGAAAGATTTCCAACACATCATGACTGGGTGAAACAGAGGACGTTTAGGCTTAGTCACAGATACACACACACGCACACACACGCACGCACCCTCCAGAGAATATTTTAATAGACTCTGTATTTTTTCTGAGCAATTTTTTGTTCCTATCAAAATTGAGCGGAAAATATAGAGATTTCCCATATAGCCCTTGGGCTCTCCCACCATCTCCCACTGTCAGCATCTTCCTCCAAAGTGGTACGTGTGTTGTAATTGGTGAACATACACTGACGTGCCGTTGTCACCCAGAGTCTGTGCTTTACATTAGGTTCATTCTTGGTGTTCATTCTGTGGATATCGACCAATGTATAATGACACGTAACCACCATTTGAGTTCTGTTGTTACTGAAATTGTCTTTCATAAAAGGTGATGTTGGTGATACCCCCTCCCCAATGAAAAGAATCACAAAAATAAAGGAACTTTGCTGTTGAAAGGATTTTAATTAAATAATCTAGGATTTATTGATATTTGTCTTGGAAATATATTTAATCCATGCTGGAATAAATAATGAATATAGACACTAATGGTATTCTCCATTAGAAAACATTTAATCCACAGCTGGGAAAATTAGAGGCAACAAAACCATTTTTATTGCCACAGTTATCACAAATCCCCTACATAATTTTATGAGAAAGGTCATTAAACTTGTAGCTACTGCATTATCTTTTTCCTTGGACCATTTCTGAAACAACATTAGTTTTTCACACTTCTTTACATCTCAAACATTAAAAAAGCCTTAATCGATGCTTTTACATAAAAAGCAAAGGGCTAAGTTTCCCATCATAAAACGTTATGTTGTTTACACAAAAACTGCAGCTAACCTCATAAAACTCCAGCGATTTCCCAGTGGGGTCCTGCAGGGACACTTGGCTAAGCTAGACGTCACACTGATTTCTAGCACTGAAGCAGAGCGGACTTCCTGTGGAAAGCTGCTCCCAGCCCCAGCCGTTCCTGATCAGACTTTCCAACTGAGGCACGCCAAAGAGGCATCTACTGTCCACTCAAGGGCTCAACCTGGCACCTCTGAGGGGCTAAGGAAGCAACTGGGAGGTGGAGAACCCCACACGAGCATCAGCAGTTCTCACGAGGTGCCCGTGTCCTCAACCATGCGCCCAAGACGAGATAGAGTTCCTCTCCTCACCCCCCCACCATCTGCAGCCTCTGTTGGCCCCCTGGGACCAGCTTCCGGGACATCTCTCGTGGGGAGAGGGAAGAGGGCAGCCGCAGACCCACCCGCCTGCATCAGCCTTTGCACACGTTCTTTCGGAAGCTCTCATCAGGTTTTAGCCACTCTGAGAATATCACTGGCGAGATTTTTCTCTTTGCTTGCTTGAGACGGATGAACCAGTCAAGCCAAATGCTTTGAGAAGCTAAACGTCATGGACTGTTTTCAGACATCTGGTTTGCTAAGGAAAGTCAGGATAAATATTTAAAAGCGAATTGCTTGTTTCCTCTATTCGGATAAAGATACGGAACATTTTTATAGCTTTGAGTTTGAAGACTAGATACTCACTCGTGCTCACCACATTCATTTTGCAGCTTCAGGGAAGCCACCACTTCTCATGGGACAATTTTTACACAGAAGGGGGACTTAAGAATCACACCCATGTGTTTATTTTACCTCTGTGGCCACTGTCTTTGTGGATACTCACCCAGGGATCTCTCCGGATCATCCCTTATCATACCAGGCAATTGCAGGGAGAGTAACACGAGGGTGTCCTTGGGGAAACCGAGGCAAAAAAGACGGACCCTGCATTGTACGATTCCACAGTGTCTAAATGTAGAGAACTTTGGGACCTCAGTGTTGCCTCTTTGAGCCAGGATTAGAACACGGGCTTTCTGACTCTGGAGTCCCTGTTCTTAATCATTCTGCTCTACCTGCCTTCAGGAAGGAAGGAGAATCAGGCCTTCTCATCCTTGAGATATATTTGAAATCTAGTTGGGGATATAAAACTGAAATGCATACATGAGGGTTCAAAATACAAGGTAATAGTTGACAGAATGACATGGTTGACAAATACTGATGATAAACAAAGAGGCTTAGATTGTCGGGAATGGTTTGCTGGGTATCATGGGATCTGCTCTGGCCTTTGAAAGAAGAATATAATGTGGCTGGGCAGAAGAGACAGGAAAGGCCAGTGAAGACCAGACAGACCATATAGAAGAGAAGTGGAGCATCATTATGGGTAAATAGGCAAGAGTCAGATCACGGAGAGTCTTGAAAGACACCCTAAGGATTTTGGAGAGGTTGGAGTAGATACTAAGCTCTAGTTTCTTGGTTCTCATTTTTCCCTTTTTCAGTTTTATTGATTTAGAACTGGTGTATGTGCTTCGGGTATATTTCAAGGTATACAGTGTAATGACCTGGCTTCCCTGTATTGTGAGATGATTACCACAAAAAGTTTAGTTCACATCCATATGTCCGTCTCATATATGTGCTCATAATAACATTTATAAGTGTATTAGTGGAGGGACACCTGGGTGGCCCGGTCGGTTAAGCTTCTGCCATAATCCCAGGGTCCTGGGATCGGGATCGAGTCCCGCATTGGGCTCTGTACTCAGCAGAGCCTTTTTCTTCCTCTGTCTGCTGTTCCCCTTGCTTGTGTGCACACCTTCGCGTGCGTGCTCTCTCTCTCTCTCTGTCTTACAAATAAATAAAATTTAAAAAAATTAAGTGCTTTAGTGGAATTAAAAGTCTTGTTTAGTGACTGCATGACAAATTAACTTCTCTTGAAAGATCCAAGACCTTTTTTAAAAAAGTTTTTGTTTGAGATAATTTTTTTTAACTTTTTATTTTTAGAGAGAGTGTGGCAAGGGGCAGAGGGAAAGAGAGAATCTTAAGCAGGTTCCACACTCAGCACAGAGCCTGATGTAGCGCTTGATCTCACAGCCCTGGGATCATGACCGGAGCCTAAATCAAGAGTCAGCTGCTCAACTGACTGAGCCACCCAGGCGCCCGCTATTTTGAGATAATTGTAGATTCATATGCAGTTTTAGGAATAATAGGGAAACATCCCATATGCCCCTCGCCTACCTTGCCCCATGGGTGACATCCTGTGTAACTAGTATAGTATCACAGCTGGGAATTCAACCCACTGACAACATTAATACAATTCATGGACAACATCACGAGTAGACCTTGATGGTATTATGCTAAGTGAAATAAGTCAGATGGACAAATACCATATGATTTCACTCATATGTGGAATCTAAAAAAACAAAAACAAAAACAAATGAATAAACAACAAAAAAGCAGAATTGGACCTGTAGACACAGAGAGCAAACTGATGGCTGCCTGAGGAGAGGAGGGTGGGGGATGGGCCCATTGGTTGAAGGCTCTCAGTCCGATGGCAGCTACACTGTGGTGAGTACAGCATAACGTTCGAACTTGTTGAGTCACTATGTTGTACACCTGAAACGAATGTGACATTGTGAGTCAGTGACACTCAAATAAAAAATTAAAGAAAAAAAGGCTAGCAAGGGGAGAGAGAGAGAGACTAATGCGAATCTCCCCATTCTCATTTAAAAAAAAATTATTACAACGTAACTGTGCTAGGTGAGGCAGATTTAGAAGTCAGAGGGTGGCAGTTCCATCCACACCATTATATCCTGGGTGCTCACCTGGGTGCCACATGCTCAGTAATAGTTGATGAAAGGAAATGTGAATGACTGTATGTTTCCAAAGACCTCCTAGGCTAGCGGGGTAGATCAAGGTCTCCAACCCCTTCATAGAGTGCTCTTAAACATGGGACATGGGATAAAACCAGAAGACAAAGGCTGATTAACCGGATGGGAATAGGGGAAGAAAAAGCTTCATGGGTGAGGTGGCACCTCAGTAAGTCAGCATTGCTCTGTAGTGTGGTCCACTGCACGAGTGGAGTCGGGCTGGAGGGAATCTGAGGATGAACCTGGAGCTGAAGGAGGTTGGTCATGACAGTCTTTCAGAGCTGTGTTGAGGAGCTCTGACCCACACCGCGAGGATTCAGCACAGGCTGGTGGCTCTCCTGTGTTAGTGTGCGTGATCATCCCTTGAAGGAATAGTTGTTGTTGTTGTTCTTCTTCTTCTCCTTCTCCTCCTCCCCCTCCTCCTTCTCATCCTTTTTTTTTTTTTTTTTTTTTAAAGTAGGCTCCATACCCAGTGTGGAGTCCAGTATGGGTCTTGAATTCATTACCCGAGATCAAGACCTGAGCTGAGATCAAGAGCCAGATGCTCAACTGATTGAGCCACTCAGGCATCCCACCTGGAAGGCTTCTTAAAACACAGATGCTGAGACCCTCCCTGGAGTTCATGACTTAGTAGGTCTAGAGTGGGGGCCCAAGAGTTTGCATTTCTCACAGGGTCTTGGGTGGTACTGATGCTGCTGGTCTGGGGCCCCTCTGAGACCCACTCGTGTCAAGGGTGGATGAGAAGAGGTGAGAAATTGCAGATAGGAGGACCAATCAGGAGTCAGTGGTCCATGTTAAAAAAAAAGAGCTCATCTAACCTCCAAGGAACTGTTACTCAGAGCAGTCTCAATGCCAAGTCCAGAGCCTGTATCTTCAGACACTTACTCCATTGTCTCCAAGGGGGAGAATCCTGGTCCAACACATACATATTTTGTCAAAAGCTCAGTTTTTAGTAGAAAATGAAATAATTCGGATTTGTGTAACTATAAAGAGTACATTTGGGGTTCAGTTTTTATGTTTTAAAGGATTTTTACTGTTTCCGAGAATGGTTTGGAATTCTTCATCTGAGGTCCACAGCCCTGGGGTCCTTGAAAATGAAACTGGTCCTGCTCTAGTCACATTCTCACTTTAAACAAAAAGGCTCCATGATTCCTCCAAGACATGGAAAGACAAGAGATTCTAATCAGACAACTTCCAGCTTGACTTTCAAATACTACCGTTCTGCAGGGAAGGTATTTGCACAATTCTGTGAAGGAAATTCTGAAAGCTGAAGGGGAGTTAGACGCAGGAAGAGAATTCCCCAAAATGGTCAAAAGAAAGATTTCATTATTTTGTTGCCTTTTTTTTTTTTCTTTTGGTAATAAAGAATTTGGTGGAGTTAGTTATTTGGCAGTGCATGCTTGGGCTGAAAGCTTGAATTTTCTTTGCCAAGCTTCCTAAAAATAGTCTTTCTTTAGGCGAGAGCCATCTCAACATGAGCCATGTTCGTTCGGAGCACGACAGGTTTTGTGAATGTAATTGCCCGTTAACCTGAAGATTTCAACTGCAATGAGACAAAGAATGTGGAATTCTACTTTTTGCAGCGTCGGGAGCTTGTTCTTGTTTTGTGTATGTAACAATAAGTTCTTTCATGATGTGGCACATGGCAGTGAGTCGTGAAATCTGATACCTGGCAAAAATACAATGGAATTATATAATTCCAAAAAAGTCCATTGTTTTCCCTTTTGCTAATTGACTCCTTTGAGCAGGGAGGTACTAAGGATGAGGTCAGCTGGTGGCTTTTATTCTCCAGCTAGTTTCCATGCCGTTTTAGGTACTGTCTCTGTAGTGTGCTTTTATAAATGGAGGGGTCTCGTGATTATCGGAACAGCCCCTAGGATAGTTATGCCCTGACATGGTAGCAGCCTTACCGACTGCACAGAATCTGTCTTTCCTGGGATCCTGCCCATAACTCGGGCTCGAACCAACAAGCATGTCCATGGCTCTGTTTTAGTTTTCTCCAGGAACTTTGCACCCTGGTAGACAAGGGCTCACAGGATTCTTTAAGGAAAGATTTTGCCAGTTATAGGCTTGGCATATGAAATTTGATATAAAATGGGACCATAATAACTCAATGTGGGCATCATTGTTCGTATCTTACAGATGAGGAGATCGAAGTTCAGAGGAAGTCGATGTCATATGCAAGATAAATCAGCTGGAAGGCAGTAGAGATAGGAATGAGACCCAGACTTGTTTTTCGCCAAAGCTCAACCCTGTCCACCATATGACATATTATGTTCAGTGATGTAGAAAGGGGCTATAGGTAGGGACACTCTGGTGAATGGATGATTCTGCTCAGGGATAATAGGAGTTACTTTAAAAGTGACCCTAATGGGGGCGCCTGGGTGGCTCAGTGGGTTGAGCCTCTGCCTTTGGCTCGGGTCATGATCCCAGGGTCCTGGGATCGAGCCCCGTATCGGGCTCTCTGCTGGGCAGGGAGCCTGCTTCCCCCTTTCTCTCTGCCTGCCTCTCTGCCTACTTGTGATCTCTGTCTGTTAAATAAATAAATTAAAAAAAAAAAGTGACCCTAATGATGGACCGATTTGTTTTCTTTCTACTTTTCCTAGATCTTCTGTAATAATCATCTGTTTCTTTCATGATAGCAATAAATCATCTTTATGATACTTTTAAAAGTATGGAAGAGAAAAGATGGTAGATACTGAGACCACGTAGGCTAGGTGAGGTTGACCAGGAGGATATACTTATGACCTAAGTCATAAGGAAAGGGAAAAGGAAGCACTACTTGAACAAAACACAGAAAAATCAAACCGTAAACCAAATGACTGATAAACTTCTGCATGACAAAAGCAACCATAGCCAAAGTGAAAAGAAAAGCCACAGAGTAGAAGATATTTTTAGCATATGCACTGATAAAGGATCGGTCTCTGAAGCATATAAAAATCCCTACAAATCGTAATGAAGAGGAAAGCAGGCCAATATGCAAAGCAGTCAAAGATTTTTATGTGACAAGTCACAAAAAGGAAAACATAAATGTCCAGTAAAGTATAAAAATTTATGCTGGTGAAGCTGGACGTTGGGGCAAACACTTCTAGATATGTAGGCCCTAGAGAAAATTTCCTGTATGTGTACAGGGAAGCCTTAGCAAAAGTCTTCACAGTAGCATTGTCTATATGTTAATTACCCATCATCTTAAAAAGCTTGGTTGAGGGCCGCCTGGGTGGCTCAATGGGTTAAGCCTCTGCCTTCAGCCCAGGTCATGATCTCAGGGTCCTGGGATTGAGCCCCTCATCAGGTTCTCTGGTCAGCGGGGAGTTTGCTTTCCCCTTTCTCTGCCTGCTGCTCTGCCTACTTGTGATGTCTCTCTCTCTCTCTCTCTGTTAACTAAATAAAATCTTTAAAAAAAAAATCTCAGTTGAAGAAAAGAAAGTGATTTTTTTTTAAGGATTTTATTTACTTGACAGAGACACAGTGAGAGAGTGGGAGAGGGAGAAGCAGGCCTCCTGCCCAGCAGGGAACCCGATGTGGGGCTCAATCCCAGGACCCTGGGATCATGACCTGAGCTGAAGGCATATAGACGCTTAACGACTGAGCCACCCAGGCGCCCCAAGAAAGCGATTTTTAAAAGGATGAACTCAGTAGGAAGCCACTGATACACATTTAAGAGTTCAAGAAGACAGTTTGGCATTACTATGTGGATATACATATGTAGTAGACATATAAAAACCTGCACGAGAGGCAGATATACCAGTTCCTAGTGCTGTTACCTCTGCAGAGAACAAAAGGCAGGGGACTGAGCATAGGCAGGTGACTGACTATATCTGTAGTGCTTTGTATCTTTTAAGAACAACTGCTCTCTCTGCCTTAGCAGAAATGGCCCTGTGGGAGCATGCATTAAATCTAGGCAGTGGGCTCGCAGGCTGCTGTTATATTATTGTTAAACACCTTTGCACATGTTTAAGATAACTAATAGTTTTAAAATTAATAGTAAAAACAAAATAAAAGAGCAGATTGGAAAGCAATTAAATTACTTTTGCCAAACAGAAATTTTATGACCCAGAATATAGGAGAAATCTGGTCTTTTATTTCAGTAGAAGTAGACAAAATTTAGGCCAGACATGAAGGACTTATGGCTCTAGATACTGACACTGGGTACTGTCCAGTGTCATGTACACTTTTAAAAGAACTTGAACGGGAGAATGCATTTCCGTCTGCCTGGGATGGTGTAGGTTAAAGCTTCTTATTTTGAGGCTCTTCTGATTAAAACTGGGGAGCTGCCTTGGAGTGAATGACAAAAGCAGGTTGGGCATTCCCCAGGAGTTGGAACTGGGGCTGGTACGCAGATGTCACCAGGACACCCGTTACTGGCAGGATCCTGACCTCCAGGTCCTTGCCTTAGAGGTAAGGAGGCTGGGAGTGCTGTGTGGACGGTGGTGGTCCCTGGTCCTGCCCTCAGGCCCGATCTGTTTTTAGCCATTCACTCTAGCATCTGAAAGATCCTGACATTGCAGCTTTTTTTTTTATTTTTATTTTTATTTATTTTTTATTTTTTATAAACATATATATATATATTTTTCCCCCCCAGGGGTACAGGTCTGTGAATCTCCACGTTTACAAACTTCACAGCACTCACCATAGCACATACCCTACCCAATGTCCATAACCCCCCCCTCCGAACCCCCCTCTGCCCAGCAACCCTCAGTTGACATTGCAGCTTTTTTACACTTTTTCTCCTTCCGCTGGGAATGAAGGTGGCCTATGGGCAGGCGATTCTTATGCTCAGAGGAAAACATTCCCAGAAAACCGTGGATTCATTCATGACCAAGTCCGTTGCCCTCTTTGCTCGAGTCAAGTCCTTGGAATGGTTTTACGCAGAGGGAAACTTTTTAGCAGTTCCTTTGCAAAAAGCCAGGTTTGTTGATTGAGAGTGACAAGTTATTTTCCTCTTTGAAATTTGTAAATATAAAAATACTGCCTTGACAGATAGGATGTGTGAAGGCCAGAAGTTACTCATTTTACCAAGTGAATAGCTAATCCCAGGGTTAGAAGGGTGGACATTAGTGTCAGCACATCATGTAAGCTCCATGTCTACCATTGTTCCCGAATTGCCTAGTTTTTAAATTCACCATAGGGTGAGTTTGAAGAAACAGTATATGAAAATACGGTGACAAGACAGAGGTACTAAACCTAAAACATGAAAATAAAGGGGCGATGGATCCTGCACATGAAGCTTGGCTTTGTTCTGTGTGTGTCTTCTCCAGAGTTACCGGGAATGACCCCCACCCGAAAGGTGACCTGTGAGTCTAAACGTAGGTCCTGGGCATGTTTCTCATGTGCCAAGGAATGAAGAATTTTTACAGCATTTTAACAGGCGCCTGAAGTCAGAGGGCTCTCAGGTAGCTTTGCCACTAGCTAGCTCTAAGACTTAAGGCAGCTAATTGACTTTTTAAAGCCCTGGTCTCATCATCTGAACATGGAGACGAGCACAGTAGCTTCCTTACACGGTAGTTCGGAGCACGACATGCGACGATGTATAGAAAGTCTAGCTCATAATGGGCCTCCAGCTCATACTGAGTACGCAGAAATGGCCGTGGTCATTATTACAGGGAACTTCTCGGCACATTTGGCATGTTTGCCGCAAACACGTGCATCCTTTAATAGCTCGATTGCCCTGAACAGAAAACCCTTAGAACTCCTACTGCACGCATTCGTGGACTGTCTTCTTTCCCCAGAGGGATCTCTATCATGTCCATCTTTGCTGGTATTTTCGAGTCTGCTCTGAAGTCTTCCTACCTATGGCAGGATAGTGCTAGGAGCTGAGTTGACTACCCACCCTCACTCCGTTCGTGTACTGAAGCTCTTACCTCCCATGTGATGGTATCGGGAGGTGGGACTTTGGGAGGCAATTAAGGTTAGGTGACGTCACGAGTGGGGGGCTCTCGTGATAGGATTTGTACCCTTAGAAGAAAAGGCACGTGCTCATTCGCTTTCTTCCTACCATGGGAGGCAGAAGTCTGCCAGCCGGGAAGAGAGCCCTTACCAGAATGCCTGTCAGCTGGCACCTTGATCTTAGACTTCCCAGGCTCCAGGACAGTGAGAAATTGATTGCTGCTTTTTAGGTCGCCCTGTCTGTGGTATTTGGTCATGGCGGCCCTGGCTGCCTCACACAGATGGCAAGTGTTCTGTGATTAGTGCCTGGGAACGAAAACCTACTCTACCTTCCTCTTGAAGATTCACAGCCCTCGCTGTGGGTCAGAGGTGCTCCTGTGAAGGAACACATTTAACTTTGCTTCGTGTGGCATTTCTAAACCTAAGTGAACCAGGGAATCCTTTTGGCTTAATTGATATTACTAGTCCCTAGACCCTGAGTTCTTGGTGCCCTAGCATTTCAGCTCTGCTGTCTGTCTGTGTGTCTGTCTGTTGGGGTCCTCTGAAGCCTAGTGATGGGGCTGCTGCCCTCTGGGAAGCCCCCTGCCCCGCCAGCTCTGTGTTGGGCTGATGCTTGGGCACTCCAAGAGCCTTCTTGTGCTCCTTTGTTCCACAAACCAGCAGAATACAATAGGCCGTGCTCCCCAGATGTTAGCTAATCCCCTCTGAGTGTGCCGATGCGTGTGAAGTCTGCTGGTGTCGCTCTGGCCGCTCAGGGAGACCATCTGGTGCCGGCGCAGCATCGAGCAGCACCGAAGGCCACTTCTAGTCTTGGGTTCACACACTGTGGCCCATGGCCTCCTGTGCTCCCAGCCGCTCATGTCCCTGTACATGTCCCCTGTTGCTGGAAATGCAGCTTGATCTGCGTGGCGGCAGGCCCATGGCACACCTAGGCATGTGGTCCCTGCTTCTGTCTCTTCTGGGCGCGTTTTCCTCCCTGGCAGATCATATTTACGCTACACTGAGAACTACCTGGGGGAGTGCAGCTCACACGAATTTGCATACACCTCCACTGGGGGATCTTGCCCACTGGGATTCAGAAAGTCTGGGGTGACGCTTGAAAACTGCGTTTCTAATGTGTGTCCAGGAGATGCTGGTGCTGCCAGTCGGTCTAGTCTGAGGGTCACAACACGACTGCTCCTTCAGGGCTGTGGAAAATGTTCTAGGCATTCCCCTCTGGATCGTCATTGCGTTGTTTACGCTCTCTCACTTTCTGTTGAAATTTTTGGACGCCCATCCCCCTCCCAAGGTGTCTGAACTCCTTGATAAAATTATGTCACATGTATCTTCACTTCCCAACAGCTCTTGGCATGGACAGCATGTTTGTTGACGAGATGGCTGGCTGTCTGAAGTGCTTAGGAATTGTTCGCGGAGGATAATGGGTTCTGTGATTCTTAGGTCTGTTATGGCTCCTTGTCGCTCATGTCAGTGGTTCTGAATCTTTTCGGGGGTGGTCAAGGACTCTGCTACTGGGAACGTGTTGGCATTTATGCTGCCTTTTCCCGGGCGGCTGCACATTTGTGTGCATTTTCTACATATTTTCTGGAGTTTCATGGGGAACCCCGAAGCCAGATTCTATAGACTCCAGTTAATAATCTCTAGCTAATGGGGTTAAAAATACACCCTGCAGCCTGGCATCAAAGCTCTACAGGATGTGGGCAATATGCGTTCTCCCATTATGTCCTAGTTGGGGCTCCTTTGGTAGCGAGTGGCAGAAATCCATTTAAGTCAGTTTAAAAACAAAGTTATCTTTGTTTTTAACATGTGAGGGCAAGGTTGTTGTGGGTAGTTCACAGAACTGATGGAAGAACTGGAAAGGGGTAAAAATCCAGATGTAGCTCCAAAAACCTTGGTGTCTAGAACCAAGGGCAAGAGTGATAGAAGGGTCGTTTCATCTCCTTATTTATTTGCTTTAGAAGGATGTGGCTGAGGGCAGCTTCAAGTTCACGTTTCACAGGCCTGTGAGCAGAGAGAAAAGGGCTCTTTTCTATAAGTTTTAATAATAGTAAAAATAAAAAGTCCCAGGGAAAGGCTCTAATTGGCTTGCCTTGGCTCCGTGCCCATCCATGGACCCATTCCTGTGGCCAAGAAGGATGTTTGGGTCACATGCCCACCCTCATAATCACTGTGCCCAGGGAGGGGAAGAAGGTAAGAAAGAGGAAGGGAGCACCCATTTACATTACGTGGGTGGAGGGGTGAGACATTTCCCTCAACACTGGGCAGCTCCGTGGGATGGTTGGGAAAACGAGGTGTTTGGTGGCAGCCTGGATTCCTGTCTTCTATCATTTCTTACTTCTCTGAAATTCATTGTTTGACCTGTGTTATTCCTTGTCCTTCCCAAGCACTATTCATTGCCACCTCTGCTTCTCCTGGGTCTCCTTCCCCACCCCGCTTGTCCTAGCCTCTTCGTTGGCTAGGGCTGCCGTAACGAAGGACTGCCGGCCGGGTGGCTCAGAGCAAGAGAATTGTACTCTCTCGTGGCTCTGGAGGCCAGCAGCCTGACATCAGGGTGTCGGCACGGTTCAGTCCTCTGAGGGCTCTGAAGGAGAAAATGATCCGTGCTGCTCGTCTCTTGAGCTTCTGGTGAAGGCGTCTCTCTGTGTCTCTCTCCTCTTCTTATAAGGACATCAGTCATATCAGATTAAGAGCTCACTCTACTTTAGCATGACCCCATCTTTGCTAGTGACATCTGCAACCACCCTATTCCCAAATAAGATCACATTCTGGTCATATTACTGGGAGTTAGGACTTTAACATAGCTTTCATTAGACGCAATTCAACCAATAATAGCCTCTCAGCCCAGCTTAATACCAGTTTCTCTAGGAGGACTTTGGCAACCATCTTGGCTCCGACGTTTCTCCTCTGAGCCCCTGCTGTCCTCTCTGTGTGGCTTCACTACGCTATGGAGACCAGCTGTCCACACGTATCTTTCATTGTCATGAGACCGACAGCTCCTTGAGGGCAAGAATCCAGATCCTTTTAATATTCGCTGTAGTGCCTAGAATAGCGTGTGGCAGTTAATTTTGCATGTCAACTTGACTGGGTCACGAGGTGCCCAGATATTTGATTAAACATCATTCTGAGTTGAGTCTGCGAGAGTGTTGTTCGATGAGATTAACATTTGAATTTGTAGACTGAGGAAAGTAGATTGTCCTCTGGAGTGTGGGGTGGCTTCATCCAGTCCCTTGGAGACCTGAAAAGAACAGAAGACTGAGAAGAGAGAACTTGCTTTCTCTGCCTGTCTTCAAGCTGGGACATCAGTCTTCTCCTGACTTTGGACTTGGACTTAGACTGGAACTTTGTACTCCCGCAGCTCTTCTGAGTCTCCAGACTGCTGACTACAGATCTCAGGGGCGCTCTGTCTCTGTAATCATGTGACCCAATTTCCGATAGTAAATCTCTCTCTCTCTCTATGTATATATATTTATATATACAAGTATCCTGCTGGTTCTGGTTCTCTGAAGAAGCTAGGCTAGGGCTAACACACAGTGCCTCCCACAATGTAAGAGCCCAGTAAATGGCATGAATGAGGGGGTGCTGGAAAGGTAATTAGAGTATTGGGGTACTTCCCAAACTCTCCTCACCCAGCTGGGGGATGCTTTAAGATAAACTCTGGGGAAAAGTGCCACTGTCCTCACTCAGTTGTTCTTAGCCTCGGCTGCACATGGAGAAGCACCTTTGAGAGCTCTGAAAATCCGTGGACCTCAGACACTCAGTGTCTGTGTCTGGGAAGGGGACCCAGGCACCGGTCTCACTCTTTCCAAGCTCTACCATGAGTTTGCCACACACTCAAGGTTACAAAGACCTGCTGGTGCAGCTTGAGAGCTCCAGGCTCATGCTGTGTGCTTTTCCCAAACGAGTCTTGCCTTCGGACTTCTCTTGGGACCAGAGAAGCATTACGATGGCACCAACTTTGGAGACTGATGTAAATTGGCTCCTGACCGACTAGACCAGAGTACCTTCTAGGAATCAGAAAGCCGTGTTTGAAACTTGCGCTGAGTTAATGTCCCGTCTGCATTCGAGCTCAGATTCTTGGAGAAGGGCCTCCAAGAAGGAGCATTTTCATGCAAAGTGTGAGCAGGCTCTGTGTCAGCTGTCAGCACCAGCAAAGGAGAAGGACCAGGGGTGTTCTGTGGGCAGCTGGTGACAATGGGATGTCACAAAGAGTTACCAGGGGAAGAAAAGCGTCAGCACTGACAGTGCTGTGGTGGGGTGCAGGAGGAACCCAGAGCCCTGCCCCCCACCCCGGGGTGCTTGGAAAGCCACATTTCAGGCCTGTGTGCAGGAATGCCTGGCCGGGCCTGCAGACGCTGGGCTTGCAGCAGGAGATCAAAGCCTCTGGGCGCCGCAGCTGGGGTGGTAGCTGGCCACTGTGTTCTGGCCCTGAGGCTGCGCCGTAAAGCATCTCTGACAGGGAGGCATGTCCAGCAGGTCAGCGGTGCGGAAGGCACGCACGCAGCCATATTTCAGCCTGGGCACCAGGGCTTGGACGTGAGCGCGGGCGTGTCTGGGGCTGAAGTTTCCCTGAGGCTGATTTGTGACCGTCTGAATTTACGGCCTTGGAGGACACCAGATCGACCAACTAGACCCATATGTGTTCAGTCCCTAGGCCTGTGTTTCAGAGAGCACAAGGGGAAGGGTGGAAGGCTGGATGGGGGAGGGATTTTATTACATTCCTGGCAATAGGTGGTGAGACAGTTCCCGTCAAGCGATGAGATTTTAGAGGCATTTTTAGGACACCTCATCATCCTCTTGTCTCTCACCTGAGGTTGTCTGCAGAGCTTGGAGCTGAAGGGCCTTGTAGAAATTATTCAGGGTCACAAACATTCCACAGGAGTTGGATGGGAGACCAATGCTCCAGAGTCCCCTTTTTGGCCCAGCAGCCCCAAGAACACTTACCTTCATGACAGCAACTCTGCTTTAAAGGGAGCGAGACTCAGTTTCCCTTGTGAGTGGGGAGCAGGCCGTCTCTACTTCTGGACAAGCCTTGGCGCACCCATCAGGAGGAGGACATGGGCCCGATTTGTGCACGGGTGGGGGAGGGGCAGTGTCCCGTCTGTCTGAAGGCCGGGAGATGACCTTCACTGAGCCCCTCTAGCTCTGAGATCCAAGGATCAGTCAGTTAACCATCATCCCTGGGGTTCTGTGCTAGGCCTGATTCTAGAAGGTTATGAGTTACCATTCTTTTTCCCAACAAAGACAGAATCTAAAATGCTTCCCCTCAGGGACTGGTGACATAGACTTGTTCAGATAAAGGCAAGGCCTGACACCAGCTCCTTTCCTGAGAGAAGAATTGCAGCATCTCAGAGGGGAGCGCATAAGGGCACAGCAGGGGACAAAAGGAGAAAGGGGCAGAAAAGGGATCTGTTAGTGGGTCACAAGTGCCAAGCTTGCTTTCTCGTCTCCCACCCCAGAAACAGAAGGCATAGATGGTCTTGGGCATCTCATGTTCTTCCTTGATCCACCCCTTGTTCAGGAGGCCTGCGTACATGGAATGTGGCCTGCCAGCCTGTGATGGTCAGGGTGTGTGTGTGTGTGTGTGTACCTGCACACATACCCCAGGCATAGAGATTCACTGGTAACAAGGTGACACAAAGGAAGAGGCGTGATGAGGTCAGAAAGGGTGCCTGATTGGAGTAAGGAGACGGGTATGGACTGAATGTTTGTGGCCTACCCTCCAAATTCTTATGTTGAAACCCTTCTCCCTCAGTGTGATGGATTAGGACGTGGGGCCCTTGGGGAGTAATTAGGATTCGATGAAGTCACGGGGGTGGGGCCCCCCATGCATGGATTAGTGCCCTCACCGAGTCCCAAGAGGACTTGCTCCTCCCTGCTCGCTGCCACGTGGAGATCTGAGGAGGCGGCTGTCTGCAGCACGGGAGAGACTGTCCTCAGAACTCACACGCTGCCTTTCTGATCTCAGAGTTTCTGTGTATATGCCACCCAGTTCGTGGGTGACAGCGGCCGAACAAACTAAGACAAGGGCTATGATTTAAGCAACAGCTCTGCCTTGTCCTAGCAGGGTGGCATTGGCCAACCCACTCCCCCTCTCGGCGTGTAAGTTCATTCTGGAATTTACATTATGAAACATGCGTTCTGGAAAAATGCATTAATGACTCCTGCTCTGCTTCCCTCCTTCGCTGGGTGGTAGGAGAACTAAAGGATAGGATCTATATGGAACTGTTCCACAGAATCTCAGTTTTCTGAGAGATTCAGAGTAAAGGATTTCTGTGTTTGTTTTTAAAACAAAACACTGCCATGGGGCTGCCTCTTCTTTTTGCTTGCTAAGGTTGAGAATGTTTCTATACACACGATTCCAAAATACTGTCAGCTTTCCATTTGTGTTTTACATTTCTACCTGCCCTAAAGTTGCTCAACAATGAAACCAGGTTCCTCTTTGTGTGGATTCCTTCATTTCTTCTCTGCCCGCCTTGCTATTTTGTGACCCAGGAAAATGAGCCAGGATGGAGAGAGCCAGGGGCTCTTCCAGAAATGCTCATGTTGGGGAAAGATCCTGACTCCGGGATAAGTGAAGTGTGGATTGCTGGCAGATTTCATAAGATAATATTTATGGCAGGAAAAATCATGTTCAGTTAAAAAATTGGAAGCAATTCTCTCAGGGAGAGAATTATCTTTTGTTTAGCAAAATACCTTGATGACTTTCTTGAGTACAAAAGGTGAGCTCGCCCCAGGACATGGCTTACATGCCTTAGATTGGAGGTGGTTTTCAACCCTGCTTGTACATTAGGAGATTTAGAAAACTATTTGTGCATGTCCTCAGCTCTAAGGCCTCTGATGTAATTGGCCTGGGGTGGGATCTGGGCATCACTATTTTTAAACACCCCCCCCCCTTCTAAGAGATTCCAATGTATAGCCTGGGTTGATTCCCCTGCACCAGATCCAGAAAAGTGGGGACGGGAGAAGAGTGACAGAATTGGGGGGATGGTAGCTTGATGGGAGATAAGAGAGGGAAAGAGAAGTCCACTTTGGGTGGTGGTAGGGTGGGGCTCTCTGTGCAGAGATGACCAGCGAGGTGTTTCCAGTGCCCAGGGGAGCCAGGGACAGTTAACAAAGGAATCCCTGGCATTTAATTTTTAGGTCACTTGCTTCCCTATCTATAGTACATACAACACTACCCTGACAACACCGCCCTATATCTTCAAGTCCTCAGTGAAAGTCTCTCCCTGCCCAGTCCAGAGTCCATAGCACTGTGGGGGAAGTGCCAGAACTTGGGCTGGCCCCAGTGATGAACAAAAAAAAGTCCAGCACCTGCAGGAAACAAAAATTGGAGAAGGGATTGGAAATCCAGCAAGAGTGGGAAATTGGAGCTAGGAGGGAACGAGGACAAAATAGCCCCCCTCCGAATCCTCTGGGATATTGGGAAGGATGCTTGGTTTCCTACTGTTTGTGGGCTAGGGATTCAAGGCAATTTTATTGAAATCTCAGTGGATCGTGCCTCAGCTGCTGGAGGACATGAAGACTTTACGAACAGCTGACACTCGAGCCAAAGAATAATAAATAATTCAGCACCTTCCACTCTTTCCACCGCACACACTCCACGTGTGGAATATTTTACAGTGATCACAGTTCATTCGCATTCATCTCTCTTTGAGCTTTCCAACAGGCCTGAGAGATGGGGAAGGAAGGAATTTGTCACATGCGATCGTGAGAAAATGGGGTTCTCAGCGGCCGGAGCTTGCATCCAGCAGGTTCCAGGAGTGGCGGAGCTTGAAGCCTCACGGGCTCTGAAGCCTCACTCCTGGCTCTGACTCAGTGCTCAGCCCCACATTTCTGCTTGAGTTTGGGTCTCCAGCAGCTGTGGCCTTGCGGGAAGAAGCTCCTTGTGCTTTCACACTCTTTTGTTTTTAGACAACATGAGCTCTAGACTTAAAACTTGCTTTCATCTCTTTGCTCTCTGCCATCTTTTCTCCCTTCTCTTTTTCTCTCTCCCCTCTCCCCATCGGCTCATCCCCCATACACCCCCTGTTTCCTTAGCATTTACGCGTCCTCGCTCTCATTCGAGAGACTTCCCTAGATAACTGCGGTCATACGTGGATTCTACCGAAGCGTGTTTTCGAGCCCTTTCTTGTTCTTTGGGCTTCTGTGTTTCTTTATCTGATTCCAGGATGAGTCAGATGTGCTTACCAGCACGGATTGCAGCATCCCCGGGTTTCTAACCGGGAAACGGTGGAGCTGGGAGGAACTTCCTGGCTTTGCTCTTGGACCTCCGCAAGCTGTTGATGTAACGCTCATTCTCGGCAGCTAGAGAGGACTAAACATATTAACTGGCTTTAGCTGACCTTTGCTCTAGATTTAGAAGAGAGGAACGGTGACCTGTTTCTCCCACGTGGAAGCAAACAGCAGAGCGTATTTTATGCCCAGGTGTTTGCCATATAGCTTGATACAAAACCCTGTCCTGGAAAACTATAAGCCAATCTCATTTATAGAAATAAACTGAGTGAGAATCATTATTTTTTATTGGTACCACTTAATGTGAAGAAAATGCACATTTTCCAAAAATATGGAAAAAACGTTCCATTTGCCTTATTGGGTCCAAATGTTAGGTTTAAATTATTTTACTATGCAAACTTTCTTTCATATCTTGGCAGTAGTGATTTCCATTTTTATTCCTTTGGTATCCATAATCTTATGAGAATCAAAAACATATGCTTTGAGATCACTGGACAGCTCCTCCTCCCACATTTTAAAAATGCACAAGGAAGGTTATTGCTCTGGTAGCAAAAATAACAGGAACGCTATGGGAGAAAATGATGAGGACAACGAGGCTGAATGGGAAAGAGGTTCAAAAGGTGCATTCTGGTTTTCATGCTTTTGATTTGCAAGTCATTAAGCTGGAAGAGCCCCTACCTCCTGCTGACTGCCACTAGGAATGTGATTTTTTCTTCTCTAATAGAGGATTGCTTATTCAGTGCTCCAGGTTTGCAATATTGGAGGAGAAGAGGGGATCTGGCTTTTCCAGTGCTTCTTGAGATGGGGTGCTTGTCGCCCCCCGGGGAGTTGGCCCAGAGTGGCTGGACTTCTGGCCTCCCTTTGTCTGCAGGAGGAGGGTGTGTTTGGCGGGGAGGCAAAAGCATCTTAAAAGTTTCGGTCTCAGGAATTTCAGGCTGACATAGAAGTCAGTGGAGAGGGGAGTGTTTTGTGTTCACTCCTGAACAAAAAAATTATTAGGATAAAACAATAGAGGAGAGTCAGATACCGAAATGTGATGAAAGGCTCTTTTGTGGCCCACACTGAGAGCGATGGGCATCTCCCGGGACCGCTAGTGGAGGTGCTTCGAGGCCAAGGACAAGAGAAATCCTTACCACAAGAAGCAGAAGTATGGGCTGGGACGCCCCACTGCCGACACTAAGCTTGGCATACTCACAGTCCACGCTCGGGGAGGCAGTAAGAAAGTACCAGGCCTTGAGGCTGGACATGGGGAACTTCTCCTGGGATTCCAAGTGTCCTACGCACAAAACAAGGATTGTTGACCTCTGCAATGCATCCAGCAATGAACTGGTCAGCCCCAAGACCCCGGTTCAGAACTGGATTGTGCTTATTGACAGCGCCCTGTACCCACAGTGGAGTGAGCCCCGTGACACCACAAGAAGGGGGCCAAGCTGACTCCCGAGGAGGAAGAGATTTTAAACACAAAACGATCAAAGAAAATTCAGAAGAAATATGATGAAAGGAAAAAAGAATGCCAAAATCAGCAGTCTTCTGGAGGCGCGGTTCCAGCACGGCAAGCTTCTGGCATGCCTGGCTTCAAGGCCAGGCCAGTGTGGCCAAGCAGATGGCTACGTGCTAGAGGGCAAGGAGCTAGAGTTCCATCTGAGGAAAATTAAAGTCCAGAAAGGCAAATAAATCTTCCTCTCTTCCATCTTTGGTCATGTAAAGAAGGTGTTTATTGTTAAAAAATAAAATGTAATGAAAGGAAGGTGGGAAGGGTGTCAAAGGAGAATGGGAAGAGCAGATGAGGGGCTCAGCGTCCCTCAGGGGTAAGAGGTCAAGGGCCCTGGTGGCCTTGCCCCATGAACCGGGTCATAGTCCAGACCTGGCATGCTACGGTATGCTCACTGGCTGCTCAGTCAGCCAGGACTCATGTTCCCAGAAATATGCCATGTCACTCTCTGCCTCCTCCTTTGTATTTGCCACGTTTGTTCTCCCGGGGACTTTGGCCTTGCTCAGTACACACAGCTGTATACTCCAAGTTTTGTCTGTCCCCGAATCCATGATTAGTGAACACGTGTTTTAATTCACAGATCATTCTCACATTTCTGTAGCTCACTTGCTACTTTTTATCCTCAATGACATTCAAAAAACTCAACTCTTTCAAAATTGATACAAGCATCTTATTCTCTCTGATGTCCCCAAGCCAATCTATTTTGTTTCTCTTTGGAGGCCCCCTGGACCTGGGGAGGGGGACCCAATAATTATTGCCCTCATTCTTCTGTATCATGCTTTTCTTTCTACAGGTCTGGGAATTCTACACATAAACTCCTTGAGGGCAGGAACTAACTGCCTTTAATTACCCTGCCTTTCCACACATTTCAGTACATAATGGGGGCTGAGTAAATGTTTTTGAATGGATGACTGAATGAATGGCGTTCATTCATCTAAGCCCTGATTGGTCGCAAGGATACTTCATTCACAAATGGACAAATGTAATTACAGTGGAAGTACTATAGTTTTTTTCATATTATACTATTAATTAGTTTTGGCATTCTGAGAGTGACGAGGAGTGCTGACAACTGTATGGTTAATAACCAAGTAGAGTAATGCAGACCCCCTTACATGAGAACTCCCTGACCCGCGTTCCACACTTCCCTTGACTTTCTGACTTTGACCGTAGGTGTTAATCAGGTATTTGAATGATTGTGGCATGATCATTAGATCATTTGTCTCTAGAAATCGATACTGACTCTGCCAAACAAGACTTTAAAAATGCTGAGGGGGAGGCGCCCTTAGCATTGGGGTACAGTGTCTCATTTGTTTGGGTGGGGAGGGCATTCAATAATACATAATACAGGAAGCAGGCTTGCGGCCACCTGTGCAGACCCGATGGAAGAAAGGGTCCCACCAGGAATGCATTTCACTGCATCAGGACTTCAGTCTCTGAGGACACCCCCTTGCTGCTCCCAATAACTCCATCTCCAGAGGCAAGTCAGATTTCCTCTCATTCATGGGTGGCTTCTTCTCCAGGGCCAACTCCTGCTTTTAACCTTATGAGGCTTAAAGGTAAAGCGGACTTGTGCTCAGTAGACATGAGAGGAACATGTTAGTAATCAACCAGACTGGAAAATTGTTAAGTGCAAGGAGCTGGGAACTAAGGGAATTCCGTGTTGTTCTGGCCCCACCCACTTCCCCATCACTAGCCCCACCCACTCCCTATTATTAGCCTCAGGCGAGTTACTTAACTTCTCTGAGCCTCACTCCTTTTGCCACATGGGAATCAAAATAGCATTTTTGCTCATCTTCCAGAATCGTTATGGAGATTGAATGAAACAAAGACTGGGCACTTACGATAACTAAAATACTAGTCTGTTTGGCTTCTTGTTGTATCCCTAGGGCCTCACTGGGATCCTGGGACGTAGAAGGAGCTGATCCTTGGAGAAGCTGATGGCCCCTTGAGGGACAGAAGAGCATCAGAGTGTGTATCACTCCAGTCGGTCTGGTTCAAATCCTAGCTCCACCTCTTTCGAGCTATGTAGACCTTGAGCAAGTCACTTAAATTGTTTGTCACCCAGTTACCCTTCCTGAGGACACTAATAGCTTCTGCCTCACAGGATGGTTTGAGATTTAAAGGAGGTCATGTTTTTAAAGCTCTTGGAGCAGTTCCTGAAACATATAACCTTTAATAAACACAAGCTACTTTATCCCACCTGCTAGAGGCCACTGTTTACTCATAGACGTAGAATAATATTTCTGCGTAAGCTACTTTGATAACTTTTATTGAAGCTGTTTGGGTATCTTTGGTAGCAAATGGGCTTATGTGACTTTGTCAGTGGATGTCCAAACACCCACTGCTGGTCCCTCTCGCAGAAGTCTTGCTCTCTTTCTTACCTAAGAAATCAAGAGATACACCTTGAAGTTAATTTTTGCTTTCCCTTTGAGTCTTCTAAAGTTACATCCTTCTCTTTTTATAAGCTTTTAAATTTTGGAATAATTTTAGATTTCCAGGAAAGTTGCCAGCATAGGGTAGAACGTTCTTGTATAGCCTTCACCGCGTCTCCTCTAATATGAGCATCTCATATAACCATGGGACTCTTGTCAAAACTAAGAAATTAACATTATTTATCATGTTGGCTAAAATGCAGGCTTGTTTTCTGGATCACCAGTTTTCCCCCTAATGTCCTTTTCCTCTTCCAGGGTCCCACACTGGACACAGTTGTCCTGTGTTGGGACTGTTTCTCAGTCTTCCTTTGTTTCCTGTGACCTTGACGATTTTGAGGAGTACTGGTCAAACACTTTGTAGACTGTTCCTCACCTCAGGTTAACCCACTGTTTTCCTCAGGATTAGATTGGGACTACAGGTTTTGGGAGAAACACCACAGCAATGAAATATCGAACCTACAGTTCAATGAGAAATCTCTGTCTTCGCTGTCTTTCCCATCTCCTTAATTTCTTTTCTTCTCTTTGTAATTATCACCCTCCCTCCACCCGCCAAAATGGACTTGTGGTCTGAGGAAACCAAAGGGCAAGAACCAAGTTGGGCTTTGGAAGGCAGTTAGAATTTGGAAGTGATAAGGCATTTTGCTTGCCCGAGTCGCCATCATACTGGACAGGCTACAGCCCTCCCCCAGGATATAACCTCCCTTACTCCGGCCCACTCCCCCATTTTGTGGGAATTTGGAGAGGTTTTGTATTGACACATGACACACATTGAGTTTTATCTTCATTTCAAGGTGCAGGTGCTAGCATTTCAGGGAATACCTGCGGGTGTCCTGCTCCTCAGAACGCCTATGCCTCCCCCGTGCACGCTCAGACTGTGTCCTCTATAACCCAGCTCTCGTGCCGCCTCTGCTTCTCCAAAGCCAGGCTGGAGTTCAAGGTGGGAAGCCAGGTAGATGTACAGACACAGTGGAAGACACATGTGGTGAGAGATTCTGGAAGAAGGCTCAGCACTTGGGCTAACTGTCAGGACTCAGATTTGGTGCCCACCTTCATTTCTGGTCTTTGGTGCCAGAAGAATTAGGCTGGTGCTCGATGAACCTCGACCCCACTCTTAGGTCGTGTATCATACATCACTGCTGTCCTTACTGGCCCTATTAGATGCTCTAAGGTCAAGAAGAAAGAAAAGAGGGAGAGGACTTGACTGCCTGTAAATTTTTGAAATGCAGGAACTTTCAGGTTGGCATTTCCATATTTAAAATTTAGGACAGCAAGAGGATTTGGTTTCTAGTCCCAGATCTTCCTCTCCTGGAACCTGCATTTACCTAGGGCTGCAGAGGGAGGGAGAGAGAATGAGGATGGAGTGGGAGGGGGGATGGGGCTACACCTGCAGTCCCCAAATGACTGGGGACAGCAAGGTCGACAAGTGCTACCCCGGGCTGTACCATAGCTGTGATCTCACAGTGTCCTCTCCCAGCATGCCCCTCCCCCCTCCCATTGCCCCTGCTAGAGCTCACATGTTCTGAGCCCAGGATTGTGGAAACCCCAGCTTGGTTACAGCCAGTGGCCCCTCTCTTCCTAGGGCTCACACCTGAATCCATGATCCATGATGCGTGAGCATCAGTATATGAGACAGACAGCATCTAAGTCCTCCATTCTCAGACCATCCTCCCAAGAGCAGGTCCCTGGTATAAGCAGCAAGAATAAAAAAGGAAGGGAAAATCTGAGAGCCACAAGTTACCTAGCCTCCAAATAACTACCATTGCCACAAAATAGAAATCCTTCGGAGCTCAGGCTCTGGCAGGCTCCTGTCCCCTCCATCCCATTTCTAGGCTACTCTGAGCTGTTTTCCCACCCCGGGCTGCTTCCTAACTGGGAAGGAGAGACCTTTGAAATAGATGATCACCGAATACACTGTATGAGAACTGATGAATCATTCAATCTTAATACAAAATGCTTTTTGACGAAAACAGTATTCTTAAAATAATTTAAGCCTAGTCCTTAAAACTCTAAATAGAAATACTGCAGCTAATGGTTATTAATCTTCTGAAATCACATCTCTTAATTTTGAGGGTAGTTGAAAAACGGCGGGGGGAGACCCACAGAGTTGGCAAAGTTCAAACTGAATATTTAATTTTCACACAATTTAGGCCAAAGCGCTGTGCAATTTGTAGGCTTGTGAAGGTTAAAATTCGTCAGACCACATGTTTTCTTGAGTTGCAAAATCATGACTGGGGGCTTAACGCAGGACGTCTTCAGCAGCAAGTATTTGTTGGGGGAAAAGCCTTGTTTTAAACATAAGAAAGAAAGTGAAACTGATATTCTTCATGCTTTTCTTTGAGCTACAGCCTGGTCTGGCTTTCATTTAAACCAAATATTACTGCCGCTTTGCCTCTGCTGTGGCAGGACAAATCAGAAAGGGCCCAAGAAGAATCCATAAACTGCGAGCATTCGGAGCTGCTTGATGTGGATTCAGGCAGAACGTACTGGAGAACATCCCCAAATTATGTGTTCCATGTTCAAAGAAACCACAGTTTCTGTTAGCTCCCCCCAGCCCCCGTTTCACCAAAGGCAGCAAACTATGAGAGGAGAATGGACTTGGGGGGATCAGTGTCTGAGGTTCAAGTCTGGGCTCCTTTGCTTGCTAACTGTGAGATCCTGGATAAGTTTCTTGCTTTCTAAGTCTCCGTTTCCTTGTTTGTAAAATGGCAAATTATTCCCACCTTTCAAAGTCATCATGAGTAGTGATGACAGTTTCCACCAGGAAGCCTCCAGTACAGCCGCTGGAAGGCATGTCCTAGGCGTCCTTTGATTTCTGCACTGTAGAATGCTGCTTTTTCGTTGTTTGTGCGTTGTTTGGGCTATGACGAAACAGAAGAATCTTCTAGAGTTTGTCATGGAAAATGAGCCCTTGTCCATTCCACTGGCTTAGTCCCACCAGTGATGACTGAAGGGCACTGAGAAATTTTATGGACAGGTTGCCTTTCATCCTACCACTCAGAACGCAGGGAGCGGGGACTGACTCGGGTTGCAGCCTGGTCTGATGCCCTGCAGGGCAGGTTGTAGGGAGCACAGTACTCTGGGTCCACTCAGAGGGTTTCATCCTCATATGCTGCCCTTGCACCTCTAAATGCCTGGTGGGATCTCTGCCTTCTATGGTTCTGAGGCTCGATGCTCCACCTGACTCTTGGGACTGGCTCCAGAAGCGGGACTCCATGATCCGGTTTCCACTTAACTTACACTACCTGCTACTGACCAGCAGCTCTCTGGCCTCACTGAGCTGCCCAGTCCACCGGCCCTGATATGTTCTCACTAATCCCACCTTCCTCATGGACCCAGGCGCCTCCCGACCAAGCTCTGGTTTCTTGATCAGCACCATATCCACGCTCTTGTCAAGTTCTTACATCCGTCGCCCCTTTTCCTCCATACCATGCCCTCTAGATCTAGTTGAATCTAATTATGTTTTCACTGACTCATACCTGAGGTTCTGGATTCTGTTGGGGAAAAAAGATCCCATCCTAACTCTGCTGCTGGGACTCTCCTTAAATCAGTGACTACAGATCCCGAATTTCATACCTTAACACTCACCTCCAAAAATCTTCAAAAGAGCCTAATTCACTCTGATGAACTTGCCTCATGTTGCTCCTATATGAAGCCCAACCCTTCTCCTGTGCTCAGGGGAAGCCACTGTACAACTGGGTAAATGACATGTTGTCTTCAGGAATGGAGGGATTAAAATGTCCCACTCTGCACTTCAGCCCAAATTGAAGTAGCTCTGGTCCTCACCCCCTTTCCAAAGTTTGCCAACCAGCGATCACATCATGTTGATTTTTCTCAGCAATAACATGCGGTGACATCTGCCACCACATTCCCTTCTCTTTCTACACTGCCACTTCTCTTCCCTCCTTGTGTGTCACCTTCAGAACCTTGTGGCTGCCTAAACTGTTGGTGACCATTGTGAGGACACCAATGTCTATTTCAGAGATGACCTTGCTGTGGTCTCTTAGTGCCATCATCTCTGGGGCTTAGAGCACTTCTGATTCCCGACAGCAGTGGGAAGGACCTCCTCTGTGTCTCTGAAATCTGGTGATAGAAGTTGTTGTCCATCCTGCCTATTTCTGGGTCCCTCCTAGTTACTAAATACAGTGTCCTCCCCCTTAAAGCTCTAGGAGCTTTCATGCCTCCTTCCCGAAAAGTGCAGGCCTGGGATTAATTAGTTTTTTGTACTGTTTTGTGAAAACAGAAAATCAGAGGGCACTTTGCCAGATATAATATCTACTCCCCCCAGTGATGGACGATGAAAGTCTGGTGACCTGGTGAAATGTAGATTGTTCCTCTGAGTCTCATCGTTTTGAGGGCGTCGCACATTAGAAGCACAGCCCCTGATACTCCCAGTGAGAGGACTGGGGCTCAGTTCCTCATTCATTAAAAGGTTGGGCTAGAGGATTTTTAAGGGTAATTCTAGCTCTGCAATTTTAATTTTAATAAACATCTTGAATGATACCATGCATAACAATACTTTTACAACTGTTTTAGGGTCCCTGAATAGAAATTCTAGGGAAGTGCGCCCTGAGGTCCCTGAATTTAAGTCTTCAATGGCCCATCAATTTCCTGGTACAAAAGCCAACCTACTAATAATCATAATGTTTGGGGCACCTGGGTGCCTCAGTCAGTTAAGTGCCTGCCTTTGGCTCAGGTCATGAGCCCAGGGTCCTGGGACTGAGCCCCATGTTGGGCTCCCTGCTGAGTGGGGACTCTGTTTCTCCCTCTCCATCTGTCTCTCCCCCTGCTTGTGCTCTCTCTCTCTCAAATAAATGAATAAAATCATTACAAAACATAATCATAATGTCTATGTCCTGGTGGGTCACAGCTGGTTAAGTTACAACGGGAGTCAGGAAGCAACACTTTCCACACCTGTCAGTGGGGAGCAGAACTCAAGGCTAGGATGGTAGGGGAGGGTGGTCCCTCCCATGAATAATGATAAAAAAGAAACGTAGGTGCTGAGACTAATTTGGACACCAAACATGTGACCTTGGGGGTATCTCTTTAAGCCTTGGTTTCCTCTTTTGTAAAACAGGAATAGAAATAATTCTTTCTCTGGTTGTTTGGAGGATTGAATAAGTATGTGAAGTTCTTAGCATCTGAAAATCACACAATATGCAATCAACAGTAATACTTATTATCATAATTAGTGTCAAGTATGAGATGAGAGTTCCTTTTTTTTTTTTTAAAGATTTTATTTATTGAGAGAGTGAGAGTGAGAGCGAGTGTGAGAGTGAGCAAGCATGAGCCAGGGAAGGGGCGGGGGGAGAGGCAGAGAGAGAATCTCAAGGATACTCTGTTGAGCAGAGCCTGACGCAGGGCTCCATCCCAGGACCCTGAGATCAGGACCTGAGCCAAAATCAAGAGTCAGATGCTCAACCAACTGAGCTGCCCAGACACCCCCAGAAGAGGAGGGTTCCTGAAAGGCTGGGGATAGACTCTGGGAGCAAGGCTTTGGCTGGTGCTCCTGAGGAGAAGGCACACATGTGGCTACTTCTGTTTCTAGGCTCTGCTCCAGCGATCACTTCACATACGCATCGCCTGGACCCTCAAAGCTTCTGTGGCTCGAACACAACCTTCTAGAAGACCTCCTCTCTATGAATTCTGCTGTTAGAATAAGGGGACATCAGAGAGGGCGCTCCAGCTCCCTGGGAAAGGCGGTGTGGGATACACCACTGTCCTCACACCGCACAGCACATGAGCTTTTCTCTTCCCCTCAAGATGACAGAAGGAGCTTTGCTCATAGACTGAAAAGCCCACTTGGCTTGGAAAGGTCCTCGCTTCCTCACCCCAGGTCCTGATTCCTCACATCTCTTGGCAGCTTGAACAGCCGAAGAGCTTCCCCAGCATTCCGGCCAAGCATCAGACAGTCATGCTGGCTCTCACACTTTTGTGTTCTGACAGAATCCTCTGAATCCGGAAGACCCTGAGCTGCTAATCCCCTTGTTGACAACGTTCTGTCTTTTGACTGAGAATGAACCTAGTGATTTTGTGGAAGTCAAAAGACGCTGGACAGGGGGAGATTTGGGTTTAAATCCTAACTCTGCCATTCAGTAGTAACCATGAGACACTGGCAGAGAGATTTACCTTCCTGAGCCTCAGACTCTGATTAGTGAAAAGAGGCTGGTGATGGTGTCTGGGTGAGTGTCGAACTCCACTTGCTGGCAAAGATGCTCTATTATATCTTTCAGTAAAATAAGTTATGCCATGTTCTGTAGAGTATAATTACAGTTTTGGAAAAAGAAGATCCCGGGGCGCCTGGGTGGCTCAGTGGGTTAAGCCTCTGCCTTCGGCTCAGGTCATGATCCCAGGGTTCTGGGATCGAGCTCCACATCGGTCTCTCTGCTCAGCTGGGAGACTGCTTCCCTCTCTCTCTCTCTGCCTGCCTCTCTGCCTACTTGTGATCTCTGTCTGTCAAATAAATAAATAAAATCTTAAAAAAAAACAAAAAAGAAAAAAGAAGATCCACATGCACAGGAAAAAAGGCAATATAGTCACCACAATTTTTATGGGATTACCCCTGGCTAATAAGATGGCAAGTGGTTTGTAATTATTTTCTTAGAGGGTTATTGTTTCTTTAATCAGAAAATAAAATGCAAGAGCAAAAAGAAAGGTATTTCCTTTTTTTAAAAAAAAAAGATACACTTTCCGTAAGGTTTTTGTAATTTAATAGGAGGAGAGGCACAGATCTCTCTGTGGAAGGCACTTGGAGAAGGGGGCAGATAAAGAGAACCAGCTGGCCTGCTGGGGTCAGACTTGCTTGAATCACCACAGGCTAAGGGATGAGGAAGTAGTCTTCAGCAAGGAAATACAATGTGAACTAGGTCTTAAGATGATGGAGGCAGCCGACATGCCCTTGATGATTTTAGGTGGGTATTTAGGTTACTCACCAGCATCAGCTGCTCAGAATTCCAAAGTGGTAGTGGCCCAAATCAATAAATTATCTTTCAGCATCTGTACTTTGCTTGGTCTTATACTAGTCCCTATTAATTTGTGTTTTTCAATAAATAAGATAATTGAAATCTTTTTAACATTGGAATTAACAATTTGGCAAATATTAAATGCTTACCAAAAAACCAGCAACATTTGTATCCATGCTGTCTAGATATACACCCTTACACATATATTTGTACATTTATTGCCATATGTATAAGTAGTTTTCTTCCTTGTCTGATGTTATGCATACCAAAACTGCAGCCTGAATGGGAAAAAAAAAATCCAGATTCACTTGAACCAGCAGTCCTGAGATTGGGTGCAGGCAAGAAGACAAACAAACATGCTTTCCAGAAGGCAGTTTCCTCTGCAGCTTGGGAGGCATGGCTGGGAGTACGCTTGGCTCTCTGACACTGGGAGTTCCCAGTGCAAAGAGGGGGTCATCTGGAGGTGGTCACCATGGGGCAGCTTGGCGCCAGAGGTGATGGTGCCCATCCACCCCAAGAACATTGGGCACCAAGGTCTCATTGTCTGCCAGTTTCAGATGTAGATGGTTACCAAGTGTTCTAGAAGATGGGGCATCCAAGGGAGCTCAGGAAAGAGCAAAGCAACCTATTTGGGGAGTGGGTACGGCACACCCGGAAGTCACCAAGCACATCTGGTGTCTTCCTCAAAGTTCCACATCTCCCTATTTAGGTTTATCTCAGATCCCTTCTCCCTCTGCTCCATACCCAGCCAGTCTGAGCTACTGAATATATATGTCCTTTCTTAAGTATTCATGCCTGGAACATGTTACAACTTTTCCACATTATGTGGTTCTCTGCCTTTGTCTGGCAAACTTATTTTCATTGTTGATAACCCAACTCAAGCTCCCTTTCCTTATTCTTGTTTGACTTCTGCTTTTGTTTCAAACCTTTTTGCCTTTTTAAAAATGGAAGTTATTTCTTTAGTTATCTCTTCGAGTATTCTAAACACAATAATTGAAGTCTTTTAAAAGACTATTCTGTGAAATTAATTTCATCTGGTGTGAATTCCTGCTCTGATATAATTGGCGGTCTTCAGAGTGTTAGATTCTTTCCTGTGTTTTGGGGTTCATGTTTGCAATCTCACTTTGCGTGTGATGTTTTTGTTTATTATTTTTTTCTCTTTCCTTCTGTGTTCACCCAGTTGGGGAGGGGGTGTCTGTCAGTTCTCCCAAGTCCAAAAGCAGATCTAATGGAAGTTCAGCTTTCTGCCCCAGGGTGGCATGGGGACATTCCAAATCCAGCCACAGGCCAGTGGGCCCTTTGGTCCTGTCCCTTAGTCATGAGGCTCTGTCTTCTATAGCATTCCTAGGTCATGGTGCTCTGAGACAGTAGTCCCAGGTAATTGGGAGCAACAGGTTTTATTCAGTGAGAGGATGTCCCTGCCTGACTTCAGGTAGAGACACTGCCTTCACCTCCATCCTGATGCTTCTTCTGCTTCCATAAGCCTGCAACCAGCCAGCTTTTCACTGGGTATTTCTGTTCCACTTCTGGTCTACTGCAAGAGTATCTTGGTTTCCATAATGACTCTTCCTTTTTTGTTTCCCTTTTGCATTTTCTCTACCATTGCTCTGTACTGTGCATAGAGAGAACATGTGGCTTTGAGGCATCTGTGCCACCTTGACCAGAGGGGTCTTCCCCTTTGAGTTACTGAATATTTTTGTATATCTGGAAATTATTCTCTGATAGAGGTATGTTCCACTCAGTCCCAGAAAGAAAGCCATTATTGAAGTTTTTCCTTGTCAACTGAGAGTTGCAGTAATTATCACGAGAGAGGACAGAAGATATAGGGGCATGGCCATCAGTGTGGACATTCATTTCCGCCTGGAAGCAGGTTGATCTTGGAAGTCCATAGTCTGCAGCTTAGCAATTCCCTCTCCACCTAGGTAGCATGTCCTGGGTCCCACTCCTGCTGTACGCAGCGGGCTGAGGACAGCCTGAGTGGTCAGAGCCAGAGGAGTCCTTACCAACTGTTTGGTTGTGGCTTTGGTTCTCTAGTCCTCTCTCTGATCAAGGGGATGCTAGGGACTCTGGAGGCTGTGAGGGAGGAGAGGCGGTGTGACATTCCACCTGCTCCGTTTCAGGACTTCGTTGCACCTGGGAGGTGGCTGGTGGTGGACAGGGAGGCACTTCCCCAGTGTCCTTGTTCCTCCTCTTGCACAACCACCCGCACAAAATGCCTCAGGGATTCAGGTTTATGTGGGGCTCCCATCTCCAGTAGAGACTTTTCTCGTAACACTGGCTCCAGGATTTCAGAAGGAAACTGGGTGACAAGGGGATTCAAACAACATTGTATCTTGGAAGGATGCTTGACATTTTGTCTTAAATATCTCTGCGCGTTGTATAGAATCTAGGCCAGGTCAAGGTATGTAAATGCCATTTAATTCTCATTTGATTGATTGAAAATCCAAGATGATTTTTCAATTTGAGAATAAAAAGCTTAATTTCTCTTTGTAACAAATAGCTGTAAACTTACAATGTGTAGCCAGTGGCTTCTCTAAAGTGCCCAGCCTCTTCTGGGGTATTCTCTGTATTTGTCAGGATGCTTTCAGTGCCAACACCCAGGAGAATGTATTCACTCCTGGGACCAGAAAATCCAGAGGTGACACAGGCCATAGACACAATGGGATGTGGGACCGAGCTGGATACCCTTTCTGACTCTGCTCTTCTCCTGGGCTGGCCTCATTTTTTCCTGTTGTCGGAGGCAGTAGAGCACAGTGGTTAAGAGCATAGCTCTATAGACCTTGAGCAAGTTAATTAACCTCTCTGGGCGTCGGTTTCATCATCTGGAGAAATGCTGAGATAATAATGGGGACTCTCTCCTGGGTTGTTGTGAGGCTTACCTTAGCAAATGTGTGTCACCCTGGAGGGTAGTGCCTGGCCCGCGGTAAGCACTGTGTGGTATAGGTGACCATGGATGCTGCTGTTGTTTTCTCTTTATTGCCTGGGGAGAAGGATGTGGCTTTAGGTGGATGCAGACTTAAATCACCCTAGCCCCGAGGAAAGAAGTTTCTTTGTGTTAGTGCTCAGACCTTGGGCCTGTTGCCATGATCAGGGCTGGTGGTTACTGTGATTGACAGGCCCACCCTGATTACAAGGACCTGGGGAACAACTGTTCGCTTAAGAAGCAGGAGGCATTGTACCATCCACTCAGTCCTTGTCTGTTACGGACTAGGCACAATTCTAAGCCCCGGAGTTAGAGCAGTGGTAACCAGAGAGTTCTCTGTCCTCATGGAACACACACCCTACTAAGAGCAAGAGGGGACATTCAATGCACAAATAAATGAAAGGAGATATTAAAAGTAATAAGTGCTTTGTTTAATATAAAACAAAGAGATGTCCAGGAGGGTGACTCAGGGTGGTCAAAAAAGTCATCTCTGCGTAGGGCACCTTGAAGCTGAGACCTGAATGCCAAGGAGTCAACCATGCACAGATGTATAGGAAGAACATTCTGGGTAGATGGAGTAGCTGATGCAATGGCCTCAAGGCATGCATGGTCTCCGTGTGTTTGGGAAGGGGACAGGGAGGAAGTGTGGTGGGAGCTCACTAAGGAGGGAGAGCAGTAGGCAGCCAAGTTGGAAAGGGAACCATCACAGGGGTGGGGGGCGGGTGGGAGGAATTGATTGCCGCTTTTAAGAAACTGGTATTGTCCAAAGCTACCCTCCAACTGGTGTTGAAGGGAGGAGGCTTTGGGGAGGCAGGTGTGGGGGCAGAAGAGGAGTCACGGGGCTGCCACAATGTCTGGGTGAGAGATGGTGGCAGTGTGGACAAGAGGATCAGTGGGGATGGGTCAGGAGATGGCTGGAAGCGGGGCGGGCAGGATGACTGGTGGAATGGACATGGGGAAGGGAACCAAGGACTACAACTGGGCTCGCCTTAGGAGCTGGGTAAACAGGGTGTCCTTTCACAAGAAGGGGACAATTGGAGGAGGGACAGGGAGAAAACACAGAGTTCTGTGTTAGATTTGCTATGTTGATGTTTCTGGAACACAGGCAGGTGGAGATAGCAAATAGGCACTAGAAACCTGCACCTGGAATTCAGGGGAGAGGGCGGGGCTGGGAATGGAGCCATCAGCAGGTGGATGACATTAAAACTGTGGGCAGGATGAGGTCACCTGGTAAGGGAGTGAAGCTGGCAGGGAGAAGGGTTGCCGGGATAGAGCAGAGAAGGCGGGAAGGAAAGCTGGCTAGAATGTAAGACCTGCCTACTCGCTTTTCTGAGAAAGGTAAGACTCTGGTGCAAAGTTCTTCATGAGAAGTTTGGGCAGAAAGAGAAGGGAAAGAACTCCCAGCACTCCTGGTGGCCTGCCTTCACCGGGCTACCGGACTGCTCCCAACGCCGAACAATTCAGCTTTGAACAATCTTGCTTAACTTTCTCAGGCGTTGATTTTACTAGTTAATTGATCTCTGCTCCTTTTGGGGCATTTTGTTTTCATTACACCTGCCACGGTTTTGCATCTTTCAGGAGTTACTGAAAATGGGTGATCTCTGGGTTTGCATACTGTTCACACAGAGGGTTCTTTGCAGGGGGTGGGGGTGAGGGGGTCCTGTCCCCATGGGGAGAGTTTGGGTGGGTTCGGGGGAGATTACTGGAACTGTGCCCCCCTCGTTTCAACGATGGAATTGTACATTTTGCTGTTTTCTATAGCAATCTGCGTAGGATTAGGAAGCATTTGAAGATAGCATTGTATAGCCACAGAAATAGGACAGCCACAGTGGCAGGAAAATGCCACCTCATTTTGTTGGAACCTCATCTTGAAGGCAGAGATCCTGTGCATTTGGCTTCCTCTAAGGGGTTGAGCCCCTGCTTGGCCCCCAGCGGACTCTCAGTAAACTCGGGTCGAGTGGAGTTGTAGCAGAAGTTCGTGGGCTTGAAAGGTAGCAGCCTTCGCCCAGAGGTTGTGTTCAGCAGGGACGCGGATTCTCAGCCTCTAATTGTACATCCGAGGTGATTACTGTGGCCGCAGAGGACTTCCCAGGCAGCATGGAAGCAATTACATTAAAATGAAGCTGGAGATTCCAGTCATCTCCTTGGAGTAGACAAATAAACTTTGAAATCGTTTACAAATGATGCACCAAATCTGTGTGGCATTTGCTCATTGTGGGGGGAAAATGGGTTTCTTCCAAGAGACTTTTCACGTGATGACATTGCTCTTTCTTGTGATGAGGAAGGAAAACAGGAGGTGCTTGCCGGGCCGACCCCGCCTCGGACCCGGACTCCGGGCATCCGTGGTGTGTGTGAGGAGACCCAGAGACAGTCCCCCTGTCCAGCACTAGCATCCCACTTCTTGGAAGGTATTCTGGTGTGAGATGGGGACCCAAGCGCTGGCTGTGTTCCTGGGAGGATGTTTTCTCAGCTTTGCCTTTTCCAGGCTGGTGATGGGGGTGGGGGCTGCCCTTTGACAGGCTTTGATGACAAGCCAAGATGTTAGGAGAGCCTGTCCCAGACATACTCCCCTGGCATGGCCTTATGCGTGGGTTCCCAAGCCAAGAAGGAGTGGGTTCAGAGTGGTCACATTGTATGTGAGGGCACATTCCCGAAGGCCTTGCCTTATCCAATTCTTACATAATTCAAGACTAATTTTCCTATAAATAACTCTTTGATAAATAAAGTTATGAAAGTGTATAAAGTGGTGAGAATGCATTCCTGAAGTGTGTAAGTTTCAACTTTTGGAGTCTGGGGTATATTAGATGACATTCCTGGGCAGCAGTGGCAGCACCAAAATTTCCATTAGCCTTGGGTATATATAGCTACCTTTTGTAAACTGAAAGGTGCAACACGTTTAGCACGGCTTTCATCTGTCCAGGCTTCTCTGCAGTCATTGTCACGGTACAGCACCCACGGGTCCTTGTCTGGTTTCTTCCTAGGATGTTGTTGCCTCTCATTTCTGGTCCAAAGTATTATTACTTCTAGCATTATTATTGCTTAGTGAATGCTTGGATGATATTGCTCTAAGATAGAAAGAAGATTTTAAGTTATAATAATAGTCGGTGCTAAAGAACCCACACAAGTTATGAGTGCAAATACAGCAGTGTGATTTATGAGACATTGTTAAAAGATGGTGGGTTGTTCTACTTAATAGCTAAAATGGTTCTATCATGTGATCTTAATGGGAAACATAGTTTCTAATTCATTCAGCCAGATAGATCGGAAATGATGTGATCCCAGAGAAATTTTCAAGAAGAGTTGAGTTCATATTATTTCAGAATTTGTGTACACAGCTAATTTAAAAAAAATGTGCTATTTCGGATTTGGAAAATTCAAAATCACATATCATCCATGCTATGATCAGCTAGGATTATTTTGGTTGTAGGTTATGGAGCAGCTAACTCTCTCAACAGCTAAAATCTCTTAAATAAATGAGGGATGTGTTACGAGGACAATCGCGTGTGTCAGAGAATCTCAAGCCCCTGGGTTTTAGGAACAGCTGGAACTAGGGGCTTCCCACTGACAGTGCTTCTTCCCTCTGTTTTTTGCTTTTGCTTCCCTGAATGTGTTGAGACTTGATTTTTCTCGCTCACAAAACTGGCTATGTCGTTTGTGGGGTCCAGGGCAAAACAAAAATTAAGGGCCTCCTGTCTAAAAAGCAGATCGTCTTTCTTTTCACTTTTCGTGGGTTTTTAATATGCTGTTGACTTTCCCTCTCTCCAGGGCACAAGGAAACTTGCAGGGCAAGTGGGACCGCCCCCCCCCCGCCCCCACTGCCCGCAGCGTGGGCACTGTGACTCAGTGCATGAGATGTACACACCTCCCAACACTCCCCATGTGGGGAGCAGGGTCGGAGGAGGATAGGGGCATCCTGAAATCTATTCAAGGGAGGCAGGGAGGTGGCAGGAGGCTCTAAGCCCTGATGCTAAGCGCATTGTCTTATGGGACTTGGCTGGCTGTATTAGTTTCCTAGAGCTGTCATAACAAGTACTACATCTGTGTGTCTTGGACAACAGAATTTTTTGTCTCACAGTTCTGGAAGCTAGAAGTCCAAGACCAAGGTGTCTTCAGGGTTGGTTTCTTTAGAGCTCTATGGGGGAGAATCTGTTCCATGCTCTTCCCCATTTCCTGGTGATCTTAGACATGCTTTGGCTTGTAGAAGGTGGTCTCTCTCTCTCTGCCTTCCTAGCTTCTTTGTGTATGTGTCTGTCTCTGTGTCCAAATTTCCCTGTTTTATAAGGACACCAGACATGTTGGATTAGATCCCACCTCATTCCAGTATGACCTCATCTTAACTAATTACATCTGCAACAGCCTTATTTCCAAATAAGATCACATTCTGAGGTGCTGGGACTTAAGGCTTCAACGTATACACAATTCAGCCCATAACACTTACACAACAGAAAGTCAAAGATACAAGTATTAAAAATTTCAGAACGGCAATGGTGGAGCATTAAGCCACTAGTGGGGCTCCCCTTCTGCGCCTGCAGCCTGTGGGGCTGTGCATATGGTTCTCCTGCTCACCTAGCATTTCCCATGTGGCAGATTTAGCTCCTCGGAGAGATGACTCTATCCTCTTGACTCCTGGATACTTGTGGTATTGGATTTTAGTTCTGAGCCTGGATGGGCCACTGGGGCCAAAGGCAGAAACCCACAGGCACTACCAACTCCATGTCCTAAGGGCACCTGTCTGTGCACAGACTCCTGCCCACCCACTGTCTCCTCCCCAACCAGAGCTTACTGCCATTGTCAAAACCATCTCTACTTCCTACACCATCACCAAGACCCTCACCCACTCCACCCCCAAACTCCATAAGCAGAGAGCTAAGGAGGGAGAGGGGGGTGAGGTATTTGGTCTAGGGTAATTGTCTTTGTGGGAGGGGCAGTGGGATCCTGGTTGGTCTCTCCCAGCAAGACAGAGGGTGTGGACGACTCATCTGGGTTAGCAACAGAAGAAGCTGGATCCCACAGTGGGCAGTTGAGTGCTCATATTCTGCGTAAGTTTAAAACTCCTTCCAGAAATGAGGGGGGAATGTATCCTCAATGAGTCTTTTTTGATGTGTCCACTTCATATGTGTTGATACACAGTTACCTAAGACAGGTGCGCTCTGCCTGTTTATGCCCAAGTTTACTGAATAGTATAAAAGCAATTGTTCTATCCTGTTCATTTAACCTCTGTGATGTCTCTATTATCTGTTCTTGTAATCGGAGACTTTAACAGGCTCTCCTTGCCTCTAAGCCCTTCCATCAGTTCTCAGTCCTTCAACCCAGATGACTTTACTGGGAAGAAACTATTCCACTGACCAAAAGTCCCATTAATGCTTGAATGACTAACAGGCTCAGGATAATCCCAGGAGTGTTTGCATTTTAAAATAAGAGTTAATTAACCCCTGACTTTTAAAATAGTGGGTTTTCACACTGCTTAATAAATACACGTGCAAGACGTCAGATCTAGGGTAAAAATGCTTTGGGGGCAGGGAGGAAACTTGTCACCAGGCTGACCCTGCCTGTCGTTACTCAGATTTAGAACCCCATGCTCTGGAGCTGGACTGCTTGGGGTCCTGCTAACTCAGTAGTCTTGAGTTATTAACTCATCTATAAAAGGGGCAAATGATATTTACCTATATTGTTATTGTGAGGATTAAATGTGTTAATTCCACAAAGGTCTTTAACAGAATACTCTTCACAAATTTGGTGTTCAAGAGATGTTAGCTGTTGTTTTCACACTATTATTGCCATCATCATTTTTATTAATGTGTTCTGGCTTTTCAGTCCTTTGCCCTTTTTCTCTACTTTTAAAAATCCATTTGTTCATTCATTCATTCATTCATTCACTCCTTGTGATTGGTGCCATGATGGGGAGGAAATCTGTGGAGTTTCCTCCTGGGATCTGCATTTGAAAACACAATATAAAGCAATCTGCCTATCCCTACATGGTAGTGTGCCGTCTTGACAGCTGTAGGGCACATCCCCTACCTCATTCTTTTTCTATACAGTCTTCACTGTTCTGGGTCTATTACTCTTTTACATACCTTTTAGAATCAATTTGTTAAAGTCACACAAAAAAGTTGGAATTTGATTAGAATGGCATCAAACTTTCGTATAAATGTGGAAGAAAACTGATTTTTTTTTTTTTTTTTTTTTTTACACAACTGAGCCCTCTATCCATGAGCATTTATTTGGGCCTTCTTTACTATATTCAGTGAAGTTTTTATCATTTTCTCTATATAATGGGTTTCATATCTTATGTTAGATTTATTCCTAAGTATTTCATATTTTTGATGGTGTAGTAAGCAATATCTATCTTAAAACTTTATTTTTGAACTTTCTTGCTGGTGTATAGAAATATAATTGACCTTTAAATATTGATTTTTGTATATAACAGCTTTGCTAAATTCACTTACTACTTTGAATGGTCATCTGTAACTTCTTTCGTGCTTTCTATTTGGCAATTATACCATATTTGAATAGTAACACTTTTATTCCTTTCTTTCATCTTATATCTGCTTTTTTCCCCCTGGCTTTACAACACTGGCTGTGATCTAAAGTACATTAGTCAATAGAAGAGGACATTTTTGTCTTGTTTTTTTATTTTAAAGGGAGAAATGTCTTCTGTAGATTTTTTAAAAAGAAAGCCAAAGACATTCTCTTCTGTTGTCAGTTTGCCAATTTATTTTTATTATTATAGAAGAGTATTAAAGTCTATTAAATGCTTTCTATACATTTTTTGAGATGAGATCTTGGTATCTCCTGCCCTTTTATACATTGCTGGGTTCAATTTGTTAGCATATTAATTTTTCTATAGTATCCTTATTAAACTTTGTTATTGATTTTTGTTATTAAATTTTTATTAATGAACTTGTGATCTGTGGGGTATTCCCTTTTTGAACTATTCCTTGGGATATTTTTTGTAAGACTGCATTTATTTGTTTCATAAATGTTTGGTGGATCTTGTTTATAAATCATCTGGGCCTGGTGCGTTGGGTTATGTTTTGCGAGTATGTATGTTAGTTAGTGTGAAGTGCTTAAAATACAGAGTCAGTTTATTTAGCGGATTTAGGACAGAACTTAATTTTTTTTTCTCGAGGTAATTTTGGCAAGTTGTGTTTTTCTAGGAATTTGTGAATTTTCTCTTATCAGATTCATTGGGGTGAAGGTAATCATGAAATCCTTATGTTAAATTTTTGCTTCCTTTTTCATTCCTAATGTTTATTTATGCCTGGTTCCTACATTTTTTTGGAATCAGTCTTACCAGAAATTTGTTGCTGGGGTTCATTTAAAAAATTGAACTATTGGCTTTGTTTTGTATTTTATTTGTTTATAATCATTACTGTTTTCTTCCTCCTACTTTCTATAGATAGAACCTATCATTCTTTTTTCAGTTTTTAAACTGAATGGTGATCTCATTAGTAATAAGCCTTTCTTCTTTTCTATTAAGGGCTTTTGGACTAGAAATTTTCCTATTAAAACAGATTTATCTTCATCTTAAATATGATATGTCCCACATGATATAGGGTATGCTGTTCATCATACAGTTCTAAATATTTTCTAATTTTGTCTGTGACTCATGAGTTGTTTAGATACATATTCCTCAATTCCCAAACCTATGAGTGTTTCTAATTAACTTTTTATTGACTTTCAAATTTATTTGCATTGTGATCTGAGCTGATCAGAGAATATAGTTTGTATGACACCAATACATGAAGTATATTGTGGCTTGTTTTATGGCCAAATATATGTCAGTTTTCATAAATACTCCTTGTAGATGTGCTTGGAAATAATGTGTATTCTTCAGTCCTTGGGTTTAAAGCTTTATATTCATCTATTATGTCAAATTTCTTATGGTAGGTCCTATAGAAGGCAATTTGGCATTATGTAACAAAATTACAAATGCCTTTCTCATCATTTCAGCATATCCAGTTGTAAATATGAGAAAATGCTAAGATGTACTTTTGTAAGTGTGAGATACAAATCTGTAGTGCGCAAGGATAATATTAATTTATTATATTGTCTATGATAGCAAAAACAGCCTTAAGTGTCCATTAGTAGGGGACAGTTTGTATAAACTAGGTTTCAACTTTATGATTAGCTACTGTATAGCTGTAAAAAAGAATCAGAATTCCAATTAATAAATAAAGAAGGAATGAGGGAAATAGGACATCTCCATTAGAACATCACAGTAATAGTCACTTCAGGCAACATGCAAACACTAAAATGAATAGGTGAAACTTTAAGGAGAAATAGGATGTTTTCATCGCTTCAAATGCTCTCCCTCAGAATATTTGTCAACTGTTGTTGTGCTCACAAATCAAGAAATAAGCATAACCTAGATGAAGAAAACTTGACATTACAAAAGGACACAGAGATTTGAGCAAATGGAAAGATGTGATACAAAATTACCAAGATTCCAATTATTCATAAAGAGGATTGCTATATCTTCATGATGGGTTCATCTCTTTATTTTATACAGTGTTTTTCTCTGTACTTGGTAATCATCTTTGCTCTGACACCTACTTTACCTCATGGTAATATATCCACTCCTGCTTTCTTTTGATTAAGATTTTCCATTCATTGATTATCTTTTTCTATCCTTTTACTTTCAGCTTGCCTGTATCATTCTATTTGAAGTCAGTTTATTGTGGATGGGATTTACTTGGGTTATGCTTTTTTTTAGTCACTCTGCTGATCTTTGTTTATTATTATATTTAGATCATTTACACTTAATGTGATCCTGTATTGAGGTGTATGCCTGACATTTTACATTTTTGCTTTCTGTTTGTTCCCTCTCCATTTCATGTCTCTGTTTTCTTTTTTTTCTACCATCTATTAGTCTACAAAAACTAATTTTAAGAATTCCAATTTGATTTATAGTTCACATGAATGTCCTTTTGAAATTTTTTTAATGGTTGCTGTAGGCATTAAAAAACTTACCACATTTACCAGTTTGAGTGAAGTATAGACAGTTTGCCTCTCTTAAAGTCCTGTGTCCTCCACCACATAATATTGTCTTCTGCATTTCTTCGATATATGTTGAGGATGATATCAGACAATGTTTCAAAAACTCAAAAGCAGAAGTAAAGTCTATAATATTTACCCATAGTTTTGCTCTTTCCATTGTTCTCCCTTCCTTCCAGATGTTTCAGATTCCTTTTTTTAATTTAATAATTTCCTTTCTATTTAGAGAACTTCCCTAGCCATTCTTTTAGGATAGATCTGCTGGCAACAAATTCTGTTAGTTTTCCTTCATTCAAGGATGTCTTTATTTCTCTTTTGTTTCTGAAAAATAAATCTTTTGGCTATAGAATTTGGGGTTGACAGTTCTTTTTTTTTTTCAGCACTTGAAAAATGTGTTTCCACTTCTGGCCTTCATGGTTTCTGATGAGAAATCCACTGTCATTTGAATTGTTTTCTCTGTATAAGATCTTGCTTTTCTCTCACTGCTTTGAAGACCTTTTCTTTGTCATTAATTTTCAGAAGTTCTCTTATGCTATGACTTGGTTGTGGATTTCCTTGGGTTTGTAGGCTCTCAAAATCTTGAATATGGAAGTTTACATCTTTTGCTAAATTTGGTTAATTTTCAGCATTATTTCTTTGAGTACCTTTTTAAAAAAGTTTTTTTTTTTTTTTTAAAACCACACCTCTTTTTCCTTTCCTTCTGGGATTCTGAAAGTACAAATGCTATACCTTTTGTTATTTTCCACATGTCCCTGAGGTTCTATTAATCTTTTTAATAGTATATTTTCTCTCTGTTACTAAGATTGGATTTTTTTTTGTGTTTTATCTTTAAGTTCTTTGATTGTTTCTTCTGGTTTTGCCATTCTGTTTTTGAGCCAATCTATTGACTTTTAATTTTGATTATTGAATACTTCAGTTCTAGAATATCTATTTGATTCTACTTTATATGTTCTATATCTTGGTAAGACTTTTTTTCATTTGTTACAAGTGTGCTCATAATTACTCAGCAAAGTATTTTCATGATGGCTGCTTTAAAACATTTTTCAGACAATTCCAGTATTTGTGTCATCTTGGTTTTGGCATCAGTTGATTGTCTTTTCTTACTCACATTGAGATTTTTCTGGTTTTTGGTATGCTGAGTAATTTTTGATCGTATCCTGGACATTTCTGGTATTATGTTATGAGGCTCTGGGTCTTTCTTAAGTCTGTTTCAGCAACTCTTCTCTGATACCACATTGGAAGTGAAGGAGAGTCCTGCCTCATTATTGCCAGGGTGTGTGGAAATCCTAGTTCCCCACTTGGCCTCTGTTGACACCCTGGAGTGGGGTGAGGGGGTGAGAAAGTGCACCTTGTTACTCCTTGTGTAGGGGTGGAAATTTAGGCTCCCCAATAGGCCTCTGATGATACCACCCTGGTTGGGAGGAAAGGAGTGCCTTGCTTCTGCTCCCCATGAGGCCTCCACTGATACCACACAGGTGAGGAGTCATTGCTTCCACAGGGTGGTGATGAAAATCCTGACTCCCCACTCAGCTGGTTGAGAAAGGACACCTTACTACATTTTCTTGGGGGTCAAAGTTCAGAATTCCCACACAACCTTCACTGACTCCATGGGGTAGTTGCTCATTACAGTCTGGATGAAAACTGGCTTTTTTTGGGGGGGGGGGGGGCTGCTTTTCTGATACTACACTTGCAGGGGAGGACATGTGTGTGGGTGAGTTAGGTCTCCATGTCAGAGTCAGGTGAAGGTGAAAGTCTAGGCTTCCCATTCAGCCTTTGCCAATGGGGCTGGGGATGTGGCCATGATTTTTTTCATGGTGTCTTTCTAGGATGGTAAGATTATTGTCTAGACACCTCCATCTTGTTAGGTTGTCCCTTTGCTGTTCCTTTTGCTAAAGAGAGCTGGCTTTGGGGGGCTTGACCTTTTCTTTTCTTTTCTATTCTTTCTTTCCTCCCTCCCTCCCTTTCTTCTCTTTCTTTCTTCTGTTCCCACTGATGTTTCTGAGTTGTTGGCTTCTCCTGCACCCTGTCTGGGATATATGAGGCAAAAAGAAACCCCAGGTAACTCACTGTCTTGGTGTTTCTTGGGTTCCAATGTCCCTAGCCAGTCTAAATTCTTCTCACTACCTTTTGAAGTCCTTATGTTTGTTATACAGATAATGCTCAGGTTTTTTAGCAGAAGAAACATTTTAGCAGAAATAAAACAGGTTTTAACAAGGAAAATATGAAAAAGTACATCTACTTCATATTGGTCTGAAACTGGAACTTTTCCTTTCCAATATTTTTACATAATTTTTTTTTCTGTGAACACTTCTGTGTAAAACAGTGTAACTGTTCTACTATGTAAAACTGTGGTGGCAGCTGGGGCCTCTCTATCCTACTGTTGCCTTCGGAGTGATCGCCTCTACTTTTTATCCATTAAACTTTTACTCAGTAGCTTCTTTTCCTCTTTTTCTTGGTGCTTTTTTTTTTTTAAATCAAGGACCATTGCTGGATTTCTGTTAAAATTTGTTGGTGGACATAATTTAGAGGATGCATTTATCCTATCTTACAGATAAGATCACTGAGCCTCATGGGAGCAACATGCCCACCATCACAGGGTCAACATGGATTCGAGTCAGGATTCCATCCCGGGTCTGCCTGGCTTCAGAGTCCACAGCCTTTACAACTTAATGCTTTTGACACAGAAAGGACAGTTTCCAGGTGCCTTTGTTGATGCAGTTCAGCAGTTTATAGGAGTGCAAGGCTGTGACACTGTGTGATATTATAGGCGATGGTTATTTTCTGTCTTGCATCTGCTGAAGTACAACATATGGCTTTCGTCATGCTACTCCTGTAGAGCTTGCTTTTAATTTATCTGCTCAGGAAGTCTCAATTTTCACACAGTGTTTGGTTTCCAGTAGAAACCTATTCTGATATCATTTTCTGGCTCGTCTGATTAGGGCCCGTCAAAGTCCGTCCAGTGGTTTTCCACAGGTCATTCAGTGCAAATGAGTCAGAGGCTGTGGCTGCTGAACCACGGATTCAGCATCCACGTGGCTCCTGATTCTTTACCATGGCCACCAGGCCATCTTTCTTGCTGAGGATGACCAAGCACTGACTACTGAATGGGAGACATATGTCAGAGACACTAACACTGAGGTGAAAAATAGACTTGGGACTTCCTGAAGAGAAGATCTTATTTAAAGGAATGAACATTGTATTGGTCTCTCGGGCAATAGGATAATCTTTTAGGTAGTGCTTCTCAACAGGGGTGCCAGGGCGTGCTGAGCTGCTGCAAATGGGTTACAGGTGTGTCTGAGATATGGATCTCCTTAATTCTTGGGGGCAGTCATACAGGTCCTGGGCCCCCCATCCCTAGAACTGGGACATAGTTGCTGCCAGCTGTGAGCAGTGTCATCTGTTTGCCCCAGGGAGCCACATGAATGGAATTGTTTTCTATGTGCTCTAAGAAAAGAAGAAGGTTGGAGAGCTCAGTTTTAGGTACTATGTATGGAGTCAGGTACCATATTGGGAGATAAGTTAGCTGCAGTTGCCTGACACTGGGCTACACTCCAGTTAAATGAGAAGGTTGGTGCTTTCTTGGGGGATGGTCCTCTGCCTGAAAAGAGGAAGCATGGTGGAGAGCGTGACTCATCTCTGAGGGCAGGGTGGTGTGGATGGCATTAACAGGTCTTTGTTGGGATTAAAAAAAAAAAAAAAGTAAAAAGTTAAAAACCAAGCATGTCTGTGTTCACCAAGTCATGGAATTCTGGAACGGAGGGGGCGGGCATTACCTGAAGCTGGAGGAAGATATGTTTGTAAAGGTATGAAATAACGATTCCTTTAATAGGTGTTAAAAGTTAAGAAATAAAACACTTTTTAAAAAAAGATTTTATTTATTTGACAGAGAGAAATCACAAGTAGGCAGAGAGGCAGGCAGAGAGAGAGGGGGGGAAGCAGGCTCCCTGCTGAGCAGAGAGCCCGATGTGGGGCTCGATCCCAGGACCCTGAGATCATGACCTGAGCCGAAGGCAGAGTCTTAACCCACTGAGCTACCCAGGTGCCCCTGAAAACACCTTTAAACTGAAAAGACAGAGACCGACAATGCTTCTATCAGTTCATCATAGATGTGCCTTTTGTGTTTCTAAGGGAGATCAGTGTGCTCGGAGGACATCCTTACTCTTTGAGGTTGGCGTCAGGTAGACCATGGGGTGCCTTTGAGAGCCCTTGGCTCCATGGTCAAGGACAGAGTGTGCAACCTATGGTAACATCTCTGCTGTCTTTGGTTATACTCTGTCCTGTTTTCCACTTTGAACCCCACTCAAGGCCCCTCACTTCACCAACCACCCCAGGGCTCTTGACCCCGTGCAGCTGTGCCAATCCACCCAAGCAGCCGAGAGCAGAGGAGCGTTCAAAAGTCAGCTTTTTGAGAAGCCAGTGGAGAAATAGTTTTGTTGCCTGTTGCACTTCTGATGTTTTTTGTTATTATTGGAATGTCCTGTCTCATGTGGGGATTCCTTAAGGGTGGTAAAGAGATTTATTCTCATGATGAAAGCACGTGGAGAGGAGCCTGAGTGGGACAGGAACAGGAGGCTGTCGAGGCTTTGGGAATGGCTGACGGCGCGTGTCCAGCCTGGGCTGGGGAAGCCGGACGCTGGCAAGGGCATGACAGTGTCCAGTTACCATGTTGTCATGGTCGCTGCTGCAGCTGTCATACTGTTGTTGTTATTTTTATTATCTTAGTCCCACTAACTTAAGGCCAGCGGTGAGGGAAGCCGTGTGCAGAACACTTCACAGGCTTGACCTTCTTTAATCTTCATGCCAGCCCTGCAGCGCTGGCCTCGTTGGTGAGGAAACTGAGAGTGGAGACGGGTGATGCAGAGGCACACGGCTCTTCCTTGATCGAGAAAGAACTCCAGCCACGCCTGCCTTCACAGTCCGTGCCCTTTCCACCTCACCTCGCTGCCTTCTCGACGCCACACAATTCCCAGGGCAGAGATTCAGGGAGAAGGGGGTGTTTGAGCAGAGGGGGCCAAGACAGTAGGAAACGAGGAAGCACAGGGTAGGATGGGCCCTAGAGAAGTGCAGAGGCGGTGGGGAGTGAGCTCCAGGTCCCACGTGGGGCTCTGGATTTGCGGGAACTCAGTGTGGGGGTCGAAGCCGTGAGAATGGGCGAGCTTGTCCAGGAAGGGTATAAAGATTGAGAAGAGCAGTGGGCCAGAGAGAGGTCTGGAAAACATGAACAGGCAAAGGCTGGGGAGGAGAGGAGGAAGCTGGGGAAAGAGCAGGAGGAGGGAGAGGTTGGGGCGGGGAGAGAGGAAGGGAAACAGGTGGAATGTGTGCCGTGATGGAGACATGGGAAGAGCTGGGGGCTTCTTGGCTTTGAGAGAGCTCGAGCCTTCTGGTCAGGTGCCTCACTGGCTCTCGAGGCTGGAGCTGCTTGTAAAGCGAAGGAGCAAAGGCTTCACGTCGGAGGGCTGCTGGGCTCCAGCAGCCAAGAGCAGGCCTGGTCCCGGAGCCAGCACGCCCTGCTCCCCACAGGCAGGTGAGCTCCATCCAGCTGGGTCCCGGCATAGTTTCTCCTGTTTTCTCACACTCAAAATACTTTTTGCCAAGGTTCTGCAGATTACGTGGATGGTGCAAACTGACCCTGTAGGCAAGGCCCGGCCCTGTGGCTAGCTTCTGTTCTCTAGGGCTGCACAGACCCCATCGCATCTGAGATGCATGTTTGTTCCCGCTCACTTCTGCAGTCCAAGTCCATCAGATGATTCGCTCTTACTCTCGTGGGTTTGAAAGCCCTGGAGTCTATGGGTTTGGTTAACTGAATGCTTTGATGAGTGTCAGATCATTCTGCCATTCTTGACAGCTTTAAGACCTCTTGAAGCTGTTGTACAGGCAAATCCTCAGTTTATTTTGGCCCACGTTTGGGATGTATTTCTATGAGAGGTGTCTCAGGAGTATTTTTGTTGGATATTTTGGAAATTGGTATCCTTTCAAGGTACTCTTATATCCCTGAGAAGAAAAGTAAAAGGTCTTCTCTGGCCCTTTTCTCAATCACATCCTTGGGGAAGAGGACATTCATCCTTCATTAGAAAGCAGTCACCCTGCTGGCAAATATACAGGATTCTGAACATTTACAGAAAAGGAATCTCCTAATAGACTAAGCGAGGCTTCGTGGGTTATCAGTGGGTATTAGGCAATGTCCTGCATGGAGGTGGGAAACTGGAGGAGAGAGGAGGAGGAGGAAGAGAAAGAGGAGAAAGCAGGAGGCAGAACAAAGAGATGGACATTTCATTTCAGCTGCCAAGGACTCGCAAACTGGAAAGAGTGACCCCAAAGGGCACGTCGGGGCTGTTGGCTTGCGAGACACGTGGCAGGACCCTTTCTTCTCTTTCCCAGTCACCTCCAACATTATTTGACTCATCTTTCTGGAAATATTTCTAGCTGTACCTCTGAACCCTGAATGTTTCCCAAGCTCATTGAAATGCACAAGTAAAAATTATTCATCTGTTTGAAAAAAAAGTTATTCATCTGTTTGGAGATTAGACAGAGCTGGAAATGCTGTCTGAAGTAAACGGATAGAGTTACACAATCAGACAGGTCCATCATGAGAAGGGGAAAGCTTTGCTAGTAACATCCCCGTGGGCCAAGTGCCGAAGGCGAGAGAGGGAAGGTGGAGAGTCGCTGGCCCTCTGCAGGGTGGAGAACAGGTGCCCTGAGCAGATGCTTAAGGGGACACACATCCATCAAGGCGAGCGACACAGAGCTGGATGCGGGCTGCCCAGCTGGTCACATGGAATCTGCAGAGATGACTCAGGATGTGCAAAAGTCAAAAGCAATGGAGAGAGAGCAGATAGAAGCATGCCAGCTCGCTCACGGCCGGGACTGGGCTGGGTTGCTCAGGGTCAGGGCACTGGACGGTGAGTCAGAACCTTGGGACCTCTGTTCCTGTTTCTGCAGGGATCAAAGAAGTGAGGATCTTACTTAGCAGATTTCTCTTTACAAAAGAGGACTTGCAAATCTTTATCTAAGACATGAGTAGGTGAATCTGTGTATTTTCCAGGAAAACCACTGCTGAAAGGTGCTTGGATTGATATGACTCTAGAGAAGGACAAACTCTACCACAGGGCGCTCAGTAGTACCCTCTGTGGTCTGGTCAGGTGTGTTGGAAAGATCTGTATAAAAGAATCTTTCTCCAGGTGCCAGAGATTCCGCATTGTAGTACATTCCTGTGGGCTAAACATTTCTGTCTCTGGCCACCTCTCTGAAGACAGTGTGGAGAGGTGACACCAGACTGGTTTCAGGAGACCAATGAGATCTGTTTTATCCTAGCAGCATGAGAGTTCTGGATACTTGGAGGTGAGAAGGGAGAAGGTTATGGAAGAGGAAGTAGCAAATGGAAGGAAGAGAGGAGGCATATGCACGCTGCGTTCTAGAAGTCTTCAGGAAAGGAAGAGCCCCAAACTTCAACATGTACCTCATGGCATGTGAAATTAAAAAAAAAAAAATTGTGGTCACTTTGATCTTGGAGGTATTTCTTTTCTTTGTAGGTTTCTCATCCCATTTCCACATTTTGGGGTACATTGAATTATGGACTTTCAGATTTGGTGACAATGTCACATTCTGGTTAGAGCATGACGTCAGCTAGACCATGATGTCGCCTCTTGCCTGCCATTCTGTAGCTCCATGATCATGTTATGTAACTCTGCAGGGCTTCTGATTTCTTATTTATTAGGTGCGGATAAGGACACCTATTTTCTAGATTTGCTGTGAGGTTGGAGTAAATGTACTACATGGCAAAAGGCTTAGGACAGTCCCTGGAGAAATCACTAAGAACCCAACAGAATGCAAGCTCTTATGTACGCAGGCATCTATCTCCCCTACAGCTCCAGATGCCCCTAGTCTTAGGGGAATTTACTGCCACATGAGCGCTCTCCTCATTTCTGAGCAGTTATGATGGTTGAGAAATTCTTTTTTTAATTGGGGTCTGCCTTTCTACCCCTTCTCCCTGTTAGTTGTAGTTTTAGTTGAAGCCGCTCAGTATAGAGTTCTCTTAACTTCTGCCATGATAACCATGGTAAGATTTTTTGAAGACAGTGATGACATATTCTTGAGGGTTTTGTTTTTTTTTTTTTACTTTTCAAGGCTAAAAAGCTCTCTTTCCATCAAGCCTGATTCACCCAACATGGTTTTGAGCCTCCAACAATCTCTTTTGCCTCCCATGAACTATGTAGGATTTTAAATAGTCAACTTGCAGTGTATACCATTCATAGGTCTGGTGGTTTTAGTTGTGTCCACTTTACATGGTGTTCACGGGTTCAGGGTTAGTATTTGACCCTGAGGACCTGCCGTGTCCAGACACTGCACTGAGAGGCCATATAAGCTAGTGTTCCCATGTCTTGGGGTGGCTTTTCCCAGAGCAGGTTCATGGCAGTGGGTCCTCCAGCTCTGGACATTTGTCCCAGTGCTTCTCTTTATGTGGCTAAGGACCAACTTTCAAAGTCTCCAATCCAATGCAGACCACCATGTTTGCAAAATGCAGTGAAGATGAATTCCTGGAAGAACAAACAAGAAACACATAAAATGCAAGCCATTGCTTTTTACTGTTAAATTCACAGACATAAAATTATGTTTCAGTAAATGTCATCAAAGCAAATATAGCCTAGAAAAATGAATTGCCAAAACTGGAGATATTTATTACAAGTGTGCATTTATATGTGATTAACAGAAAGTATTGCTTTCACACTAGTAAATATTTGCTGTTCTTTGTTAGAATAATACATTTTGAATAAAATGGGAGTCCCCATATTAAATCCCTCTACATGCAGTCGGAATGGACACCAGGTATCATTACTTCAGTGCAACAAATGGTTATCTTCTTGCTTGCTAATTAATCTAAATAAGACTGGATTGACAATAATATTACTCTCTGTGGGGTGGGAGGGGCATGTATATCTAAATTGTTTCTATATTTTGTTTACATATTGGTCATTGTAGACAGACCAGAGCTTGGTTGGTGGGAACAGAAGTGGTTTTTGAAACAATACCAGCTACTTCCCGATGTTTAATTTTCAACTTTTATTCAAAATGAAACCAGTGACACTGTGCTCAAAAAATTCATCTTTAGCTTCTCATCAATAGCCACTTGCAATGATTTTATCCTGAAATTTATGACTCATTAAGGAATCTTTAACTGATGAAAGCAATGGACTCTGAGTTGTGTAATGCTTTCAGTTTGACAAGCTCACGTTAAGAGGGCCACCTCGTCACATAGTTCTCGCCGCTCCTGAGTGGCACGTGATTCACCAGAGGGGTTTGACAAGAATCTCTCCCCTGTTCAACCAGATGTGGCAACCCTTGGTTGTCACAGCAATGCCTGTTGCTACAAAGGTCTCTAAGTGCCCGCTCTCTGTTTCTATACATGGCTGGTAGCAGACCACCAGCAAACAAACTCCAGCAGCCAGTTCCTGGCCTGAGCAACACTGTCTTACCCTAGCTGCAGGGGCGGCTGCGCCCTTTGTTGGATTGTTTTAATCACTGGAGAATCTGTCCTTATATTGTGTCAAGATTTGTGTCCTGTGCATCTCACCCACTGATTCTGATTCTTTACTTCTGAGCCACAGCACCTAACTTCTCTCCTGCTCTGTGACCGCCTGCTGGATAGCAGGTGGTACCTCTCCCTAGGTTAACCACCTTTCCCTCAATCGTTCCTCAAATGACATGGCTCGGGGGTCTTCACTTAGTCACCCTCTGCCTACCCAGGTGCTCAGTGTCCCTCCAATGCCTACTGAGTATTTACACTCAATACTTCAACAGACCTGGTGTTTTATTTTATTTTAGTGAATGAGAAGATTTTGACAAATGATATAAATGGGCTTAGGTTCAGCAGAAAAAAAAATCTCCATGCCTGCCATCCCCGGCCCCATCCTCTCTCTGTCTCTCTGTCTCTGCTCTTTAATGCTTGAAAGCGTTCCTGCTTTTTAAAAGAGACAGACTGACCGTACTCACTGAGACTGCGAGCTGGAGCTCAGTGCTGGCCGAGAGGAAGCTGCCCGGCCTTGGTTTGGGCTGTGGGCCTCTCCTTCATTCATGTGCATCTCCTTATAATTCCTCTGCGTTTGACACACACTTCTACCCAGCACATAGAAGAGGGCCTGGCACATAGTAGGCCTTTTATTCCTATTTGCTGACAGAGTAAATGAGCATCTACAGTTCAGCTGTTGCTGAAGTTTGACCCTGGAGTCCTGGAATTCCAAAAACGATGAACTTGAATTGTATTTCTCCAGAATCACTTATTTGTCCTCACATCTATCCCCTCATGCACTTTTGTTCTTAAATTACGTATGGGAGACCAAGGGACCAGAAATCATGATGGGACAAGCCGGGTTCACACAGAGTGAAAATCCATCTGGATGTAGACTCCAGCCCTCCCGACATGCCTGTTACTCTGAAATAAAACTTCAAGTCGAGGTTTTTGTTTTTTAGCGTAGGCACAGTTATCATTCTTACCGTGGCTTGCCCAATAATGCTGTGCATTTGATTGCTCTATATTTGCAAAAATAAATTTTTAATACAGCTCTTAATGCTTTTGACATCTAAGCAAAGCCCAAAAAAAATCACAGAAAATTTTATTTTTCTTTTAATTTTTTAAAAATACTAGCTATTTTTAGGAAAGAACTAAAGACCTGGCCAGCCCTAGACGTGGGCCATCTGTGCCCTTGGAGAGGAGCTCCCTGTCCTTCTGGTTGGACAGGCTTGCAAGGGCTCCTCGGGGATGGAGGCCAGAGAAGGGCAGCAGCGGCTGTGAGTCACTGAGTTGTGTGCTTGAGGAAGGAGCAGTCAGCTAGGTGAGTCAGCAGGCATGGAACAAAACTATGTGAGCCAGGGAACCAGAAGGGCAAAGGGCCCCGCTTTCTAGAGAGCAGGATTATATCAGGGAGGCCTTGGGCTCCTGTGAACCCAGTGGGAAGGGAGGCTTCTCTCAGTTTCCTTCTCACCAAGGGAAATGCTGCTAACTGGGAGAAGAAGCAGGGGCTGGCAGGTCCCCCCAATGCATCACCCCCAGACAGACACACAGACACAGACACAGACATTCATGAGAAAGACCCAGGCAGGCTTTACAGACACAAGGACAATGCCTCTGTGCTTTCTGGTTGAGTCTGCTGAAAACCAAGAAGGACATACCAAGGCTGGGTGAGACACACATTAGGGCCGGTGGTCCAATCCTTTTAACATTTTTACTTTATATCTGAGCCTTGCCTCTTTGCCGAGGCCAAGCACCAGGCTGTCTGCCTCTCTGTATCCCTGTAGCTTGATGACCACTGAGGTGGGTGCGCCAGGTGCCCTGAGAGAGGTTTTGCACTGTCCACATTTGTCAGCTTTGTCCCTTGAGCCCTTGTCACATGGCGGCGGTGAGGAGCGTGGAGCATTTGAGAAAACCAGTGGAGGTTTTCTCAATTCAGGCCCTTGCTACTCTTCCCGCTTGCTCACAGAATGGGGGGGATGAAGGCTTTCTATCTTGGAAAGACCAGAACTGGGTATGCAGCAAGAGAATCATGGCTCCCACTCTCCATGTTGTCTTTTGATTTTACTATAGGCCCTTTGCTATAGGCCCTTGCTCAACAAAACAGAGAACCCCTCTCTCCCCCAAACCTCCACCTTCTTGCTGTTCTTATGCTACCATCTTTCAGGGCACTGTTTCAGCCCTCTCTTACCCAGGAAAATTACCCAGATCTCAGACTAGACCAGCCCATTGGTACCTCCCTTCTCTCTGGGTGCCTACTTTAAACACCTACTGTGTTTAAAGCTGGCTCACGCCTGACCACGGAGCTCACCTCTGACTGCAGTCCGTGGGCGAGTTCTGCATGCTCGCTCCATGGGAGGATAGTTGGGCTCCTTTTCATGCAGATACTGCCTACCAGGAACCCGACTGGCCAGCCGTCTTCTGTCTAGACTCTTTGGAAAGGCGGATCCGGGATGAGGGCCTGATTTGGGGACTCACACCAAGCTGCACAGTTCATCTCTGTCTGAATCACATCACATGAGTCCGATATTTACTTAGGAGAAGGTTACAAAATTAGTGGATGGAATAAATGCTGCAGATGCTACCTATTAGAGAAGAATGTCATGTAGCAGGCCATGAAAATTTTGTTCACAAAATAAAACCTAATTAGTTTGGCTTATGCTAGAATACAATGAATTAAAGTGACAGGGTAATTAATAATGATAGTCTGAGTCTCTTTCCTGGTGTCATTTCTGTTTGTGTTCATTGTTGGGACTGTTTTTGCCAATATCTTCTATTTAAAACCAGCTGTGAAAGTCTTTCCTCAATATTCACCTGCCCCCTAAGTGAGATGATTTTAACAAAGCTTTTTTTTTTTTTTTTTTTTTTTTTTTCCCCTTGGGGTCTGTCTTTGTCTGGCTGGGAAATCTTGGCTTTGACTCTCTCTCTATTGGTCTGCTGAGAGAGTGAGAGGAGTCTGCTTGGGCTTTGCCATCCAGCCATTCAACCTTCCATCTAACAAGCCTCTGTGCGAGCCTATGATGTCCTAGGTCCTGTTCTCAGTTTTAGAGAATCCAAATGAAGGATGTGGTACTGCTCTTAAGGAGCTCACAGCCTTGTGGGTCTAGCAGAGCATAGTGTCCCAAGTGCTAGAAGCCATCTGTGTGCTGAGTGTCAGCTAGAAGAGAAGGGTATAAATCAGCCTGGGGGCAGCGAGAAGAGATTCACTGAGTTTTGAAGGGCAAGTAGGAGTTTTGGTAACTGGAAAGTACTGGTGAATGTAAGTGGAGGAGGACATAATCAGATCTTGAATCTAGAAAGATTAATCTGGAAGTACTGTAGGAGAAAGATTGGAGAGGGGTTGTGTCTAGACCTGGAGGATAATAGCAGATGATCCTGCAAGAGAAGTTTGGGGATGTGAACTAAAAGCCAGTGAGAAGGATGGCAAGAGATGTGAACAACGTGACTTCAGAAGTTTGGAGACTGATTGGAGGTTGGGGGCAGATACTAGACAGCAGGAGGGGGCGGGATGACACTGGGTTTTCTGGCTTGGTGCCTAGGTGGATGGTGACACTTGCCTATAGAGAAGGCAAGAGATACAGATGTGGAGAAAAGAAGAAACAGGGAAGTCACCCAGCTAACATTTGTTTGGCACAAGCATGGGCCTAAGCACTTAATCTCTTAATGACTCCGTAAGGGAAATACAATGATGCCATTTTACAGATGAAGAAACCAAGGCACTGAGAAGTTAAGTAAATTTCCCAAGGTTATATCTTTAGTACGTGGCAGAGTAGTTTCTTCTCCTGAGTTGATCCTATCCTGTGTTAGAGATGATGGGTTCATGTTGGTCTCTGTAAAAGCCAAGTGCCTGGTAGACAGTTGGATGTCAGTATCTTTCTCAGAATGATAAACAGAGGTTATCTTTCTACTGGATCACTGGAGACAATTAAAATATAAAATTGATAAAGTGTTTCCTCAAAGATCTCAGCCACACATTTTGGCTGTTTGCTTTCTACATACTGATTTGGGAAGTGTCTCTTTCTCCCGTATGTGTAGGATGCCTCCTGCTTCACTTCTGTCCAATTGGACACACATTTACTGGAGATCTACTATGTGCTTGATGCTCTGCTATGTGCTGTGTCATGATAAACAAGACAGAATCTCTTCATTCTGCACTTTAGCATGCATTGCTATAAAGGACTGCTTTGGGAAGGGAGCTGCTATTGGCTGTTTTTTCCTCAGTGACAAAATCAGCCCCCATGTCTCCTTTTTTAAGCTTTAGCTTCCACTGTGAGATAAAGGCTGTTAGTTGCTGGAGGCAGGATTACAGCGGGAAGAGAGGGATTAGGTGAGAGGATGGGGTTGGTGATATGCAGAGGCATCTAAAATTTCTCTGAGCTCCTGGCAGCCACCTCCTTCACTAGGTTACAGAAGTCCTGCCCCTCAGGGGTTTCCCAGCCATCTCCACCCGCCCCCAGCATGGGATTTCGCTTCTCTCCAAGCACACACCGTTGCTGAGAGCTGTTGAAATGTGCACTGCTCCATGGCCGGTCCCAGCATTTCTTTTCCTTGGTTCAGTCCCAAACCTCTGACCAAACATCTGGTCTCCCCAGACTAGACCTGTAGTGTTGAAAGTCAGAGGAGAAGAAAATAGGCCAGAAATTATGAAATGCTTCCTGACAGCATGAGTCTCCAGAGGGAATGTGACTCTTCAAGGGGGACTCGTAGCCGGGAGGTAGATCAAACGTGGCAAGGAGCACTGGGCAGAACGATCCAACTGTCGGGAGGATAAATAAGGTGATCTCTTGGAAGCTTTCCATCTCTCACTTCTGAAATTTCCTGACCTCTCTGGCCCTTCAGAGTTTGTTAAGGATGAGCAGCTGCTTCCGAGGAGGACAGGCAGCTTGTTGTAGCCTTGGTTGGCTGTGCTGAGGCCCTGCGTTTTCTCAGGGAGCCGGTTCGGGTCTGTCCTCTGGTCTCCATGTGTGGTTACGGGAAACTCGGAAATCTTATCCCACAGAACTCCAAACTCCTGCTTGTTTCCCTGTAAGCTTCTCCTTTTAAAGACGTGCAGAAGGTCTTCACCCAGCACCCCTCCTCGCAAGTTGTGTCGGTGACCTTCTTCGCCCCTGAAACCCTTGCTTCTCATCCAGGCTGGCGTGGCCTGTAGCTGCCTTTCGATCTTCCTACTCAAGACGTGGTCTCCCTCCATGACGAAATTTCATTCCTGCACGCTCTGGCCCCGCAAGCGAGTCCATGTTTTGGATGTGGCGTGCCGACCTTTCAACCAACAAGAACATCCGTGCCGTTACATGATCCCTTCAGGTTACGGTCTCTAATTAAGCATGCTTCCTCTGTAGGGACCGTCCGAGAGAGAGATTTCTCACGTGAAATTATTTTTGGAGCCTCTCCAAATCAACAAGTCCCTTCTCTACCCTCAAGGGGTCGGAGGGCTGTGGATTTGCCAAAGTTAATAATATTAATCTGTCCATCATATTAGAAATTCATTGTGTTGGGGAATAAAGGGATTTATTCTGTCAGGTCCCAATCCTGTGTGACACTGCTTTCTTCTCTGCTGTGTCAATCTTGTGGGGCACATCACAGAATCCCAGATCACCCTTTTCCTAGGATTTCAAGTCCTAGGGTGACATATAGTCCTAAATAGCCATGGGACAGTTGTGTTCTTCAAAGCCTCTAGCCTTGTAGCTTTCCTGGCTGGAGTCCTAAGTCCTTCCAGCATTGCATGTTCCATGGAGGACAAGTGCTGTGGGCTCGGGGTATGGTTATTAGGAGATGAGTTCCCCCACTGGATGGTGGGGATCTATGCCTTTCGTTGATTCATGGTCCAATAACTGAACGTTAAACTACGAGCCCAGGAGAAAGAAGGAAGAACGATATTTTTAAAGCAGCTCCAAGCACTTGTGTGTAACAAACATTATTTAACTCCCCTCACAACCTTACAAGGTAGGGATAATTTTTGTCCATGTTCTACAAATGAGGAAAGAGAACCACAGACAGGCGGAGGAACTTGTTCAAGATCACATAGCTAATATGGGCGAAGCCAGGATTTGAACCCACACCTTCTTGCCTTCCAAATATAGTCAGTGTTCAGTGTTCCTTCAAGTTTGGCTTAATTAGAATTTAACACAGATAATCAGCTCTCCTGTTTTTGTTCTGTTCAAGGCGGCAAGGGATTGGACAGTACCTACCCCATTGGAAAAGGCAATCTGCTTTACAGTGTCCACTGATTCAATGCCAATCTCATTTGGAAACACCCTCACAGACACTCCTAGAAACACTGTTTGAATTTGAGTACCCCTGGCACAATGAAGTTGACACATAAAATTGACCATCACAACATGTAATACTCAGGAAATGAAAATATGTGTATGGAATAGCTCAGACAGGAATTGGAGGCATGTAGTGAGGTTTGGAGAAAAATATTTACCATATTATCTTTATATTATGTTAAATATGGCAAGAATACTAATGTATGAATCATTAGGGAAAACATAAATATTTTTTATTATTTTTAACTTCTTTTTTTTGTTTTAAAGATTTTATTTATTTATTTGAGAGAGAGAGAGTGCAGCAGAGGGAGAAGGAGAAGTGGGGAGTCCCTGCTCAGCAGGGGTGTGGGGCTTGATCCTTGGACCCAGGGATCATGACCTGAGCCAAAGGAAGATGCCTAACTGACTGAGCCACCCAGGCGCTCCTATTTTTAACTTCATTGAACATAACTTTTTAAAAATATCTTTTATGCTTGAAATGGCTGTACACAATCCCCATCAGTATTTTTTAATGCTGATCTCTTAAAAATCTTGATAGTTACCATTTAAGATAATGCTAGTTACCATTAGTTAAGATAAAGACAGTTACCATTTAAGGTAAATGATGTTCACACAAATTCTCAAAGAAATCATGCTTGCTCAGTGTTATAGCAAATGGCAGAAGACCTTACATGTTAGTTTATTGTTTCCGTGTGGGTAGAAACACTTTCTTTCCCTTAACTGGAATACAGGTGATTCAGCCTCTTTAAAGGTTAAATTAACACATCAAGGATATGATCCATTCTTTACATCTAAGCTGTTTCTCTTTATTTATTTCAGTGGTAAATGCACTGTTGAAATTTCTTATGATAATGCAATTAGATTTCAAATCCCATTGAATTTTCATGTAAATTATTTCAAAATGATGATTTTCACAAATATTGCTCTACTCATCTTAATTTTTAGTCTTTTGTATTCAAACTATTATTTATATGTTATCAATGAAGCATTTTTAACTTTGCTTTCCCAAAGCTGAATTTTTGCCTTGACCTTTTGCATAAAACTTATGAGTGAACTCTGGTGAATTTTTGTGGGGATTTAACGATTTTAGATTAAGTGGATTCAAGTGTCAGTTAATTAAGTCATTTCCTGAAGCTGATAGTTACTCTTACGGAAATCTGCAAAGCAGAACTTATTTCTCTTTCACCCCTTTCTACCCACCCCCCCACAATTTTTCACATCTTCCTTTATTAGCTTATGACTTCTTTAAAATTCTTCCTTTAGGTATCCAAGATAATTTAAACAACAACAACAACAACAACAACAACAACAACAACACAGAATTGTATTCTGATCCAATTTCTTCATAATAACTGTGGTTCGTGGGTTTAATTAGGATTGCCATCCTAATAGCATATATATATATATTTTTTTAGAGATTTTACTTGACAGAGAGAGAGGGAAAGGGAGAGAGAGACAGAGAGAGAGGGAACACAAGCAGGGGTAGAGGGAGAGGTAAATGAGGTTCCTCACGGAGCAGGGAGCCCGGTGCAGGGCTCAATCCCAGAACCCCAAGATCGTGACCTGAGCCGAGGGCAGACACTAAACCCACTGAACCACCCAGATGCCCCATGATAGCATGGTTTAATGTGAAATTCACATTTAGATAATTCTCTGTGAGCAAAGCATTAATTGAACCCCATGATGGTGAGGAAGACATAGGTCCTGTTGCCCCAGTTTCTTCCCACTGCCACAACACCCCTCAGGTCACAAACTGACATTGCGTTCCTTCAATATCATACCTGTTCCGAATGTATCACGTGTGGGCTTTTATCATTTTCTAACTATTTATTGTGCCTCTAGTAGTTTACTTTGGTACTTTTTTGCAAAAGGTATTTTTCCAACTATTTCTTTCTTGGTGATACCAACAAGTGTTATTAATTAAGCATAGTTACTAATATTTAAAGATTCGTGAAGCTAGAGTGAAGACATTTTAAAATCAGTGATCTCTTAGATTAGTATGTGAGTCAACTGACATGTTGACTGTCTACTAACAGTGCTATTCAAAAGCAGAACCTTTCCTGTTTCTTTGCTCTTTTCGCCTCAGACTGTGGGTAATCTTTCAGACTAGTGCACAATGGCCAGTTCTGTGATTTTGTGAGGCATTGTGCCTGCACAATGTTGGTTGGCCTCGTAACTAAAGTCTTAAACCGAGCTGATGTTGCTGTGACCACCCACATGAAAGAACTTTGAGCTTTATGATTTCAAACTTGCGGATGCATGAGCCTGTTCAAATCCTTTTCTTCATAAGAGAGGTGCTTTGGAGTGATGCCTGTCATAGCTTTTTGTTGACATCATTGCTCCATTTAATACATTTTCTTAGCAAAGAAGACAGAATGAAGAATTTGGTGGACAGAGAAATCCGGTTTGAGCTATTCCTCATTATACTGCCAAATTGGTGACATACTTCGACTACTCTGCTTATCATGTATGACTCTTCTAATTTTCTAGCTTAAATCAGAGAGTGGTCCTTTGTGGTAAGGAAACAAATACCTATAAAAATTGCATTAATCTATACATCAGGTAATTAAGGATATTGTAAGATTTTAGAGCTTTGGAAAATTATCTGCATTTATGTTGCACAACACTTAAAATTAAGCATACGGTTGAAAAATAAAAATATTTAAATATTAATTGTCTTTCATTAAATAGCTGAAACTCCAAGGCGATTTCAAAATATACACAGTACTCACACTCACATGTAAGAAAAATCTTGAAAAACTAATATTTAGAAGTTATAAATGTATATAATGAATTAATGAATAATATTAACAAATTGATTTAATATTATGTTCAATATTCTTTGGTTTTAGAAATATTATTTTTAAAAATCTAAAAACATATAATAATTTATTATGAAGTCCTACTAGGAATCAGACTTCGGTCATTCTTATCTATCTTTCTATCATCTATCTGCCTATCTTCCCATCTTCTATCATGTTCTATTGTATAATTTTTAAGATCAGATCATCATAATCATCAATATCTCCTATGTTAGTAGACAGAATTGTGACAAGTTAGAACAAATTAACAGGAAGCCAACTTTTTTTGCCCATGTGTGTAAAACAGCTTCACTGATACCAGGTGGTGACTAGGGCACTATTAAGTGAGGTCATTCAGTAGAAAGGTCAGAGGGAAGTGCTACTGCTATCCTATTAGTGTAGCAGCCACCATCTTGGGGAACACAGTTATATTTGGACTTTGTTATATTTGGAATGTCTGTGGGGTCATTTGTAACTGTGAGATATCCAACTTAACCTGTGTTGTCAAAGCCACGCCAGTGTGCGCTCAAGACATGTTTGGTGGTCGGGGGGTGAGACCAAGTGGCTGCACAGATGGTGACAATGCTCTGTGTATAGTAGAGTGGGTTACTGGCACCTCCTGCAGGTGTGGGAAGCTCCTGTCTGCCCATCCACTCGCCATGACTTTTTTCCCCATCCCAAACTCACCAATCCAGGTAAAGTGCACCAGTGCTATACCAGTGCTATGGACTGAATGTTGATGTCTCCCCCCACTTCCTAGCCTCCCAAATTCATATACTGAAATCTTAACCCCTAATGTGATGGAATTAAGAGGTGGGGCCTTTGGGAGATGATTAGGTCATGAGGGTGGAACCCTCGTGAATGGAATAAGTGCCCTTATAAAAAGACACAATAGAGCTTGCCATCTGAAACCAGGGAGTGGGACCTCACCATACATCAGATCTGCCAGGAACTTGACATTGGACTTGCCAGTCTCTAGAACCGTGAGACATCAAGTTCTATTGTTGAGGGCACCCACTCTGTGGTATTTTTGTTATAGCAGCCTGAACTAAGACACGTCCCTGTGGGGAAGCCCAATGTCAGGATCTTTACCAAGCAGGGGGCCTCAGCTCCAGGCACCAGTGTACCTGGGAAACTGACAAACAGCAGAATGTGTGTGAAGCCGACTGTGCTCTTCAAGCCTGACACCCTTCTCTGCTTCTGTCTGAGAAGAAAAATGTCTTTTTGGCCATGCAGATGGCTGCAAAGGCATGATTACACACCTGCTACTAACTAAGCTGCAGGTTGTGCAGTGCAGGCCATTATGGGTTTGTGTGATGGTAGATGAGCATAGCAGTGACGATGCTTCATTCTGGAATCGGACTGATGTGAGTTCAGATCCACTTGTTGCCACTTGATAGCCCTGTGACTTTTAGCAAATTACTTAACTCTGTGGGTCTTGAGGCTTCATCTATGCAAAATGAGTAACAGTGTCCACCTCCTAGAGCTGTGAGGAAGGGATGAGCATAGATACATATTTAGCCTAGGACCTGATACCGGTATTTGTTTGATCCCTGTTTCTGCTGGGCTGCTGAGTCTGCTACTATCATTAGTGCATTTTTCACACGGGCTTATGATGTCTTACTGCTTAGTGGGCCGTGCTTCTTCCTCCTTTGTTTTTTTTGAGTGGGGGAGATATGGGAGCATTTCTCTGAATATACCTGAAGTCCACAAGGGGAAGCGATAGTATCTGCTGATGGCCAACATCAAGGTTTCTCTCACTATTTGTGTAAACATTTGCAAAGCAAGACAGAGATTTCAAGGAAATTTGATATAATTCAATGCCTCAAACAAAATTTTCAAAGACTTTGAAGATTATGCCATAAAAGTTCATCACGAATTGTTCAAAACATTTTTAAATCCTGCTAATCTCCACGATCCTTTGCAGGAAGCATATGTTAAATTCCATTTTCTGAACCTCCCCATCCCATTGTTTCATAGAATGAGGTGTTTGTTTGTTTGTTTGTTTGTTTGTAATCCTTGATTTGAGAGGGCTGGGCTCATTTTTCAGAAGTTAAATGTTTACTCTTACAATAGAAGACACGACCTGGTTCCAGGCTTGTTTTCTCACATCATTGAGAAATCATACTTCAAATGGCACACAGGATCACCCCAAATCAAGCCTTGGGGTTCACCCAGTTCCCACCATTAATACCAGGCTTGCTGGCTAGATAGGCAGTTAGAGAGTGGACAGTGGGTTTCATGACACTTATATTTGATGAGAGAAAAAAAAAGACAAGTGTTTGTATTGGCCTTTACTGTTTATAGAATATCTGCACATACTTCATCTCATCGACTCTAAGGACAGCTCATAAAGCTTCCACATCTCTTACTTACAGATGAAGAGACCAAGTCTGCTAGGTCAAGGGACCTGCACTAGGTCATCCTTCTATTAAGGTGCTTCAGGGCACACTCTTTAAACTGTACCTTAAACATAGGCTGTCCTGGGGCTTGGGGGAGAATGCTGCTAGGGATTCCTTGCCTGCGATTGGCAATAGCTGAGCTTTCCTGAAAATACAGCCTGCCAGTGTGAGAAGGACCTGGGAGAATATAAAGCCAGTTACCTGGGAGCTGTCAAGGTATTTGGCTATTGGGTGCTAAATCCAGGATTAAAATCCAGGCTTTCCGATACCTAGTTTAGGATTCTTTCCACTAAGTCTTTGCTCTCAGCTTTAAATTTTTTTTTCTCTATGGAGATGGGCTGCTTTTTCACCCTTGCTCATTTGTCCTATACCTGCTTAGAATTTCCCGTGGGACCAAGCGCATTACTTAAATTCTCCCTGACCTCTCGAAAGAGCCTGTCTTCAACTGGGGCTGTTCTCCCTGCCATCCCCCCGTCCCCCAAGAACTGAGAATTCTTTAGGGACAGGAAATTGTGGCTGCTGTTGCAAAGGATAAAACTTGAAGTGTTTAAATCACGATGGGGCCCTTGACAATGCACATGATGACCTGTCGCTCCTGGAGATTTTCCAGAGGTAAGTGGGTGCGGTGTGAATTTGAGACAGTACCAGGGATTTCATATAACCAGTTCTCTGGCCCTCGGGACTGGAGGATTGCGAGGGAGCACTGCCAGGGAGCACTCTTCAGTCTCGAGCCTCTCGTGCCTCCTCATATCAACCAGTTGGCAGCTGACTGTGCATATGAAGGGAAAGATTCAAAACTTCTTCACAAAAACTTTTAGTTTCAACATCTGACATGCATGTTGGTGATAGCCAATTATTTGATCAAATGTTAAATTTTAAGAAATGCATTTTAGTGGCACCTGTGCGGCACAGCCGGTTAGGCGTCTGACTCTCGGTTTTGGCTCAGGTTGTGAACTTGGGGTTGTGGGATGGAGCCCCAGGTCACTGGGGAGTCTTCTTGGGATCCTCTAGCCCTCTGCCCCTCCCCTGGCTCTCTCCCTTGTCTCTCTCTCTCTCTCTTAAATAAATAATCTTAAAAAAAAAAAGAAATGGATTTTAGTGACATGTCTTAGTCCACCTTGGTCTGGTAACTGAAAGTGCATTTTTGGATTGACGTGGTGTTGGCATTTTTCATTCCTGCATTAGTTTCACATGCTACATCTCAGGAACAGAAGACCAGGAGAAGAGCCAGAAGCGGGGGGAATCCAATCGAGACAGACATCTGTTTGGAAAACTCAGGCTCATCTCTCATTCCCCAACACCCCTCGTCAAGGTTAAATAAGAAAATATTTGGCTTCCACTTTTCGATCTTGAACTCTTAAAACCATCCTGAACTAGGTAATCATGTTTTCTTGATAACGCTGGGCCAAGGGCAGATCAGGTGTCTCTGCTTTACCTGGCCTGACTGCCTGTAGTAATCAAGTTCAACACTTACTTGTCAGGTTTCCCCCTGCCTTTGTGTGGTTTCGATAGAGTTTCAGAAAGCTTATAAAGGCCCAGCCATAAATAAAACAAGATTGCACACAAGGGCTTGGAAAGCGCAACCTTCACGAAGCCCCAGATGCGGAGCAGAGGGAATTGGGAGTGAAATATTTAATTACTTCATCATTGAAAACTAATTACCAATTGGGGAGTGTTTTCATTTGTGGAACGTAGATTGATGGTGGGATCCTCGAAGTTTTAGTTTCCTTACTACTGATTACATCTTTCATAGAAGAAAAATGGGTTAGTTTTAACAAGCTTGAGTCAAACTGCAGACAAGCAGGGTTCCCGAAGAGCGATTGCCCAGGATTAGGGTTATTCAATAGGCAAAGGGGTATTGAGTTCAGATTTCTTTCTTGATAGACTATTAGAGATAAATCTTACGTTTGGGATTTGCTCTTTGGTAATAGGCAAGGTTGTATTTTTCATTCAGGAAGTTAATTTGTTTGTTCCACAAAACGTTTCAATCAATGTTGTACACGTTCAGTGACCTGGCGCCCCCGAGGCAAAGTTTTGTCTCAGATACCGGACACAGATATATTGCTGAAAGTCCAAGTTTGGAAAATTAAGCCCACTGAAGTATAAAGGCTGTGGCTCCTGATGGAGCGTTATGAGCACCAGGAGTCAGGTTCTACTGGGCAGAACTCGGTGGGGAGACTTGGTGGATGTAGGGGCGCTCTTCGGCTTCTCTTCAAGATAGCTCCAGATCACATGGAGGTTCAGACCCCTTATTCGCCCTTGTCTTAGCCCTTGTCAGCTGTACAGCAGAAGGAATCTGCTGTTAGTCAGTTGCCCGTGAGCGTGGCCCCCTGATCTCCTCTTACCGTAGCAAATGATTTCAGGACCCAGTCACCAGGTGGGCTGTGGTCCTTGAGATGATGCGGTGCAGGCAGACACATCCCTCTGTTGGGTTGGAGGTTCTTGCTGGGTAACAGTAAGAGGTCTTCTGACCCAGGGGAAGAGGCTGGGAAGGAGGAGGGACACCTGGCTTCCAGTTCTGAGTCTGCCACTTACCATGAGTCCTCGGGTCTGTTAACTGATGGTGTGAGTTCATTTCTCCAATATGAGCAGTCTGTGAAACAGGGAATGTGGGAGGGCACGGAAAGCCTTAAAATATTGTTCAGGTTAAAATAATTCTTTCAACTGCATCAGGAACTGAGATCGATCATTTGGATACAGCAAGTGGTGACGCAGACAAGGTATATCCCGTCCTGCCCAGTTTCGCTCCATACTAGAGTTGGTGTTTTTGTTTTGTTTTGTTTTGTTTTGTATTTTTTTTGCTTTTGTTTTGTTTTGTTTTGTTTTTGAGATGGAGACAAGGGGTAAACCCTAGTCGGTGAGCCACAATGGCTTTCCTTCTGGCGAGTGTATTCTCCTGTGGGGTTTTGGGCTGTGCCAGAACTTCCCAGAGCAACCATAGCCCTCTGATTGGGGTGCTTGGTCTGGTGGCAAGGACAAGAAGGATTCAGAAACTCCTGCCCTTTCATGCCTCCCGCCTGGTGGAAAGCTCACCGCTCACCTGGCTTGCTGGATTTCCCGGGCTGGCTTGGGATGACCCCAGTCCAGGCCATCACCCTCCTCTAACATGAGAGGAGGGAGCCATGTGTGATGAATACACAAGCAGATGCACTATTGTCCTGCAGAAGGAATTTAAACTTGAGGATTTCACACATTACTAAGATTATGACTTTTTAGGAGTGACTTAAAAATTGCTGGGAGTCCAATTCAGGGGCTCCAGAGGGACAGCTGTGGAGGAGCAGACGGGGTATTGAATCACTCTGAACTATGTTGCTCCATGACCCTGAACCCCTCCAACAAAGTGAAGATTGCTACCCGACGCTCTTGGGCAATGTGAACATGAAAACATTTAAGAGAGATGAAACCACAGGACGAATGATAAAAACCAGAAATTTTGGAAATTAAAGGTTTAAAGAATCAAGCAAATAGAAGGAAGACAGACTTTACGTTGAGAACGTTGACACACGTGAAGTTGGAATACTTAAAAATAACATTATTACAAAAAGAGAAGAGACAACGCAGTTTAAAAAGTTAGAGGTACTAATTGAAAAGTTAAGAAATTTTGACAAAATGAAAAGAGAAGCTGACAAATAGGCAGAGATTTAGAGAAACAACAGCAGAAAAAGTAAAACTGAAAAGCTGAGTGTCCCAAGGAAAAAGTGAAAACTCGGTAAATAAATGTTTAGATGGAAGCTGAAGCACGTGAAGAAATCTTGAAAGTCAAATAACACGCTGATGATTGAAAATAGAGTTACCTAGAAACAAGTGAAAAAGAGGCAAGTTTCGAACTTTGTAGAAAGTGCCAAATGCGTAACGTGGCAAAGAAAAACAAAGTGACTAAATTGTCTCCATTTCTAAAATTCAAATACAGAGGCAATTGGAGAGCTTGTCCTTTTTAGTGGTAAAGGGCCCACATTCTGGCAAAATCCGGGTACTTATCATCTGGAAGTTTGTAACACTTCAGTAGGATTCCTTTAGAACCTTGGCCATCAGGGAGCATTGCCCCCTCCCATATTTGATATAGAAATTTCAAATGTAGATATCTGTAGATATCTAGAATATTCTAAGGACATACAGGATTTATGCAGATAGTCCCATTTTCATAGGTGTCTGTAAAACACAACATCAGTAGGGTTTCACAGATGATTGTCCCTTGCTGCCCTATTCTAGAGAAATTTGGGGCCCATATGGAGTTGGGGGTAGAGACACCTTGTCCTGGGCCCCCAGCTCCAGAAAGCATAAGGCATGGCGATGACGCACTCAGTCCTTGAGGATTTGCACAGCTAGGCAACTTGGAGAATTCTCTCGGGTGGTCCCAACCATTATGAGAAAGGTCTTGTTAAGTAAGAATCTAGTTTTGCAGGAAGGCGATTGAGTGCTCTCTGGTCGCCAGCTCGTAAGTGTTCGAGCCAGCACCGGGGTCCAGACCCCTGACCTCCAGACGGCCTCCTGTCTGTCTGCCCTGCCACGGGGGGTCAGTGCGTGCCCTTGTCCCTGGGAATAAGGCCACTTTCTTTAAAAGCAGCAGTGTGTTGCTTCTTCTCTGTAATCGCTGGCATTGAGTGGACGGTAACACGTGCACTGCACTTGTCAAAAGCTATTATGTCATATCGGCAGGTGGTGACATGTTGACAGGTTTGCCGGATGCCCATTGCATGTGCTGGCTACCTCCAAGGGCAGGGACAGGTTTTTCTAGCATTCTCCCTGGATCACCTTGAGGGTGGCACGCCATAGACCCAGATTTTCAGTAAATGAATGAGTGATTTGATTCTGCGTTTCTAATTAGGCCATAGGGACAGACCAAAGACATTTTGGGTGGTAGAAAGACTGTGTCAGTCCCATTTTTCCCTTTTCTGCCTTATTCAGCCATTTCTTGGAGAGCACAGGGATGGCATCTGTACTGGGACTTCTTCATCCTATGGGGTGAATGGGGGCTGAGTTCTTTATAAGGGGTCGTACTCCCAGAACAGTGGGGCAGGGGTATGAGGCATGGAGTGTCATGAATGGCACCGAGGCCCAGAAACCTTCCTCCCTCCTGGCCTTCTCACCACAAGAATCCCTCCTTTGGTTAAGGTTTTGTTTCTGGGAAAATGCTGACAATAACCAAACGTGCAATCAGGAAGGAGATGCACTAACTTACTAGAAGCTTCTGACACTTGACACTGCATGGTTCATAAGACGATAGCTGGGCCCTGATTGTTGGGAATTAAGGTGTTGAATACGGAGGTGGATGAAAGGCGGGAGAGGTCTTCCCAGTGGAGGAGGGATGAATGGGCCATGACCTGCCTGCCAGGTGGGTTGCCTAGACAGTGCCATCTCCCGAGGACCGCAGGGCTGTATTTTGTTTATCCCAGTATTCCCCAGCATCTGGTTTGGGGCCTGACATAGAAAAGGTGCTCCCTCAGTTAAGTGGGCATTCTACCTGTAGAATGAATGAAGGAAAAACAGGTAGGTAGACTGGTCCTTGACTCTGTCATTATTATAGGGAGTGACCGTGAAAAAGTCACCAGGGAGACCTAGTCAGAATTGAGAAAACAGAGCACAGACTGAGTATGTAGCCAGTGTAGGGTGTGGTGGGCACACCAATCAGGGCCCACCTCGCCCTCAGGGAGCTCCCTGGGCAGCTGGGGAGACGAGTTACATGGTAAGCAGGGAGTGTGGTTTAAAAATATATGTGTTTTTACATCACCAGTAATGGGACAAATAGATATCATATGCTTCCTGATCTGATGCACCAAGAAGGACACATCATCACTTCTCTGGTATGCTGGCCAAAAAATGCATAACCTGAATTTAATCAGGGGAGAGCATCAGAAAAGCCCAAATTCAGTTGCCTTAAAAAATGTTAAGATCAGGCAATATGTGATCCTGGATGGGATATGGGCGAGGGAGGGGGAGGACCAAACCACCCCACAAACTCTTGCTATTTAGGATACTACTGAGATAATTAGCTAAATGTGAATATGGTCTGTAGATTAGGTAATAACACCGAACCAGTGATAATTTCTGATTGTAGTAATTGTATTGTGGCTGTATCAGGGAATGTCCTTGTTTATAGGAAATGTATAGAGGTATTTAGACCTTAAGGGGCCTAATGTCTGTAAGTTAACTTTCTAAGGGTTTAGAAAAATGTAAATATGTATATGTATTTTGAGGGGAGGGAGAATGATGAAGCAAATATGCTAAACTATTAACATTTGGGGAATCTAGGTGAAAAATATAGGAAATTTTTTTGTGCTATTCTTGCAACTTTTCCATTAGTCCGAGGTTGTTTCAAGACAGAGTTTAAAAAATGCATACCTATGTGTCTATATTCCCACATGTATGAGAAGCCGTATTGCACAGTGCTTAGGGAACGCAGGCTTGGAGCCTAGTTTCCTGGGTCCGAAGCTGGCCTCACTGTTTGTGAGCTGTAATCAGTCTGAGGCTGCATATACAAGAAATTACTGATGACTGCATTGGTTGATTGTGAGAATTAAATGAATGAAAACCTGTGTCAAGCTTAGAATAGTGCAAGCACATGCAAGTGTCCAAAACATGTCATCTCTTATAATACAAGATAGAACCGTCCATAATTACTAATAATTACTAATAATAATTACTAATAATTATTTGGTTCTAGGGCATGCAGTATATATATATATATATTTGTTGACCTACTGACCATAGGAACATAACACCTTGGAGTTTATGAATAATTTCCATATTTAATTTTTACAATTATCCCATAAAGCATAACAATAAGAAATACTGCCCCCATTGTATTGATCTGCAAACTGAGGCCAAAAAAAGGTCAGAAACTTATCTGAAGTCCCCAACAACTGATCACTGGCATGACCTGGAGCTGATCCCAGCTGTCCTGACAACTAATCCTAGAGGAGATTCTCTTCTGCAGGTGACCCCAATATCATACTATCTGTCACTGCCTTTTCTACTCTGGGAGTGAGGAATTTCTGGGAACAAAGTGCCTTCAAGGGGCCTTCCGTCATCTGCGCATTGTCAGCTGTTGTCCTATGCGTGTGTGTGTGTGTGTTTGAGAGAGCATGGATCCTCCCAGTGATCACTGACTGGTTCCTTGAACCAGACTCCAAAATAGACGTGGCAGTTGCTAATCCAGAGGCTGAAAAGCCTCCTTCGAGCTGCTGTCCGAGAGACCTCGGTATATGATGTTGGGGGGATCTCTATTCGAATGTCACGTGTTCTGCCGTATCCCAGCGTGACTGTGTGAGTTATAGCCAGCGCCCGGGCATTCTGGAGCTGTTGACTCCATTTGGAAGCAGCCTTAAAGTCCCCTGGAACTCACTCATTATCTGTCTCCTAAGCAAGCATGCAAACAAACAAAGAAAACTCAACTAAAAACTGAAATCAAAAGCGACAGAGGAGTTTTCTCAGAAACAGCCCTCCTCTGCACTTCGGAGAACCTAGGAACCAGATTCCTGCCTCTATGGGTCTTACGATCTTCAGTGGGGCCTGGACAGATGTTATTACTATAAACCAATCTCCGGCAGCCTTGGGTGGAAAGGGAAGCACCTCTCGGTTTGTCAAGGATAGCGATAACTTCCCTGCCTTTGCTCACTATTTATAATTTGCACAGCTTTGTATTAGGTATTTCTGTGGATTCTTGCAACAAGCATTTCCTAGCAAGTGGATGATAATACCGGTGGCTCGAGAAACAAGCCACGGGCCAGAACCCTGGTCCTGATCCAAGGCTACTTACTTGTACTGGCTCTCCTTACCTTCCTGTTTGGGAAGTTATTTTATTGACATTGCTCCCCCCCCCCCTTTTTTTAAGATTTGTTTATTTGAGGGGGGTGCAGAGGAAGACAGAGAATCCTCAAGCAGACTGTCCACTAAGCATGGGGCATGATGCAGGGCTTGATTCCATGACCCTGAGATGACGATCTGAGTCAAAACCAAAAATCAGACATTCAGCCATTCAACTGAGCCACTCGGGTGTCCTGATATTGCTACTTATTAATGATCCAACTGTTTACTTACCACCGCTCATTCGTAGCAGCCTGCCTCATCCAGCCATCCTTTAAAGCATTTCCGGGTTTTCTCACCACCTGTATGTCTGGAAGTGCCTCAGGGGACATGGAACCCCTCTACTCAGTTGTTTGAAAAGAAGGAAAAGTGGGGGAATAACTATTGCCAGCATGACCTGGAAATGCGTAATAGGGCCTGGGAGAGATGGCGCTGAGTGTCAGCTCTCATTTGAAATTCCTGCATATGAGTCTTCTCCATATGCATGTTTAAGTAAGAGCTGAAAATGTATCCATCTGTTCAGTTACTGTCAACATCACCGAGGGGCTGGGTGCTATGGTTTCCCTCCTGGCTCCTCTGGGAGACAGGGCTCCACGTTTTAAGCCAATCAGTATTAGATGGAAGTTAAAGACTCGAGTTCTAGGCCTTGCTTCACCATGACCTTTCAGATCTGTGAATTGCAATGGAGTTCATTTACTTGCACTTGTTATTTGTTATTATTTTATATTGTTATATTTGTTTTTATTTTATATTGTTATTATTTGTTATTATTATTCTTGTTATTGGCACTTCCTACCCTATTACAACGAGAAAATAAAATGTTTTCTGAAGACTTCTCTCGATTGCAGTGTTCCTCAAACATAAGATGGTTTTATGGTAATGGTAATGCCAAAGATAATAGAAACTACTTCTGGAGAACTGCTACTTCTGTCATGCTTCCTAAGCCCTCATACGTGAGGAGTGTAAGTTCAGTGAGTAGAATAGTAAATAGCCTCTGTTTAAGTATGTGAATGAATGAATTGAAAGAAGTTGTAAATTACCATTGCACAGTGTTTCTATTGAATCATGAAGATTATTCCCATAAGCATTTCATTAGCAGAAACTAAAATGACATGTCTTTATGTTCTTATAGCTAATGTACAGAAAGCCTTCTGCTCCTGCTTATCCTTTAAGACTCAGCTCAGCAGTGACCTCCTCCAGGAAGCCTTCTTGGACTCACTGATCCTCCTCCACCAGGTGGAATAAAGTGGCCATTCTCTGCTGTTCTAACACATGGGCCTGTTTCTCCCACATGTATCATGCTGTAATTACCTGTGCTCTCGCCCTCTGGATTCGCTTATTCATCTTTGCATCCTTAATGTCCAGTGCAATTGCTGGCATGTTATTTTTGCCTTCGGAAATGTTTTCTGAATGAATGGCCAAACGTTTACCAGTTCTAACAAGGCTTGGCTTGTAAACACAATAGGGATTGAGGTCAGGGAAATGTGGTTAACTTTTTGCCATAAAGTGCTTACATATTGCATGCGAGAACCCAGTGCCTCATGATTTTTTAACCTTTTATGTGATTATCCCCACAAAATCCCCTTGGGCTAGAAAAGTCTGTAATGACCTTGGTAGTTTCAAACAGCTTAATATTTTCTTTACATCAAGCTTAGCCTCTTCTCATTGTAAAAGAGAAGACTGAGTTCGTGTAAGGCAGGAAGAATCAGAAGACGTCTCCTCTTCCCCAGAAAGTCTTCAGAACTCCTGCCTGGCCTGCAGGGGTTCCCACCAGTGTACGCAGCACGAGGAATCAGTACAATATGGACATATTTGTACATCTTAAAAAAGATTAAATGTGATATAGTACTGGAACTGTGCATGGGATACTGAGGCCCTGGATTTTATGCTTTCCCTTGCTACAGGGGATGGAAAGAATATTGTTTCTCCTTAAAATGATTTATTTAAATGCGTAGACTAGAATTCTACTTAAAACCCAGTGTCTGAATGCACCTGTTTAAGTCAGCTTCTTGTTCTCCCAGGTATTTAGGCATTGAATTTTCCCCATTAGGGAAGTGATTGACACCGTGGTCCTTACAATAACACATGATTATAACTCTGCAAATGGCAATTACATTCAATGGAAACCAGATGTTGCATGGAATTTGACTCTGTTGGTTTCTTGGTGAAGTAGATGAATTTGTAAAGTAGAAAACCACAATCATTACTCAGATGGACTATACATGAATTAATGACATAATATCTAAATCATATATGGTTGAAAATAATGATTAACTTAAACTATCAAGATAAGCTAATGAAAAACAGACTCTTAAAAAATTAAAGCTATGTTTTCTTCAATACATATTTTATCAGCATGCTAATAACAAAACCAGACTTGTTTGCATGTCTCTTCAGCCCCAAGGAAGAAGAAAATATTTAAAAAGAAGAGCTTCTCAGTAGTTAACGGTAAGGAAAAAGTGAACGATCATGAGACTTTTCCTTGGCTGGTGAATTTTTAGAGTGTCTGAAATCAATCTTTAAAAAATGTATTGTCGTTAAAGACAGCTAGCAATGTTTTATGCTGAATCACACAGAGACAGTATATTCCGAAGGACACATTTGGCGTGCAAAGGATAACCTCTCAAGCAAAACTTCTTTTCCTTCCCATCTCTCTGCAGTGCCTGTGTGCAAATGTGTGTGCACACACACGTGCGAGCGTACACCCACACCCCACCCCCCCTGCCTTCAACAGTGATGCCTCAGGCCAGGAAGGCAAATCAGCCTCATCTTCAAACCTGCACTGTCCTTTGAAAAGCTCGCCCTTCAGTTAGCAACCTCCTAAGTGGTTAAGTTTGCAAACCTTGGCCCATCATTTCCACTGTCATGAATGCTCAATGACATCATCACTGTAAAATTAGGAACTCTCTTTCTTTTCCTGCAGATGTGAAAGTTTGACATTGCATTCCATGGTCCCGTGCCACATTTCATCAGCGTTTTTCCTTTGCTTTCTCCAAAGGCTGTGGCCGCATGTGGCGTGTAGATTGCCAGTGCTGTTTGGGATCTCATATCAAATGCTGCTACCTAATCCCAGGCGGCCTTCCACAAGCCCACACCTGCAGCTCATTGAATCCTCCTGGAGTACAAAGGGCTGATTTACAGCACGAAGGATCCAGGCCCTCGTTGCAGCTGGGGCTTCAGCAGGAAAAGGAAGTTGTTCATCATCTTGTGTGCATTTCATTAACAATAGTGTACCCGATATGTAGCTTATAGAATAATTTCAAATCACTGACAGAGAGCATTATGGCATTTGGCACTACTAGGAAAAATACTTCGGGATGGGCAAATTACACCTGAGCGTGAGGTTTCTATGCGACCCTCTGGAACTGTGCACGCTGATTTATACCAGGTGGGTTGACCTTGCGATATTTTCTGATTCGTTGGGCATTTTCCCATTTCTCATTTCTTTTCCTTTGTCTTTGAAGCAGCCCTGGGGTAGACTTGGGATATCTTTAGTTTTCTGTGCTTTTCATGTATTAGCAGCCGAGAGCTTAGGGCGACCTGGGCTAAGCATGGTGTCTTGAAACCAAGAGCCTGCAGAAATGTCTGTCCCTGGCACCCCGGGAGTGCCATTTGTGACAGCGTGCCTCTTTCTCTTTTGAGTCTCAACGGTCAAAGAAATAAAGGAGTCCCAGAGAGATGCTGAGATCTCAGGGTCCTGACTCACCAGGAGTCTGGGGAATTAAAAAAAAAAAAAAAAAAAAAATGGAAGGTACTCATACTTCCTTCTGCCTTGCTGGGCTGCCAGGCGTCCATTTTACTATTGACTTACTTTTCCCCCAAAAGAGGCCTGGTGGTGGCAGTGCCGTGAAGGTGATGATGATGAGTTCAGATGAAGGAGCCCGAGAAGTGAGAGGCAGGAGGAAGCCGTTGTCCCCCTGCTAAGCTTCCCACAGCCCTCCAGCGGCCTGCTGGGCCCATCTCCTCTGAGGCCAGCACAGCCTCCAGGTCTGACCTCACCGATGTACCAGGAAGGCTCTGCCTTTCCAGATCTTTCCTGGGAGCATCTTGCAGATCCTAGTTGAAGAATTTTTCTGAGGAAGTAGAAAGCCTTAGTACCTCAAAACAAAAAGGCCTCAGGAACTCTGGCCCTTCCTTGGTTTGGGGCCAAGCCCCACATAGGGACGCCAGCAGCAGTGCGCAGACCGAAAATGCCAGGGCTTCTGACTCGTTTATCGTGGACATTTTAGCGCCACTTTTTTTTTTTTTTTAAATAAAGAGGGACAAAATCAATAAAAATCGCCATTCTCAAGGGGAAGGGAGCAGGGGAGGAAAAGCAAATTTCTTTTCACTTTGTAATGGTAAACAAAGTCGGCTCAGAGCAGTATCTGATGTGGCTGCATGAAGCCTGGTTTCCAGTTTCTCTTGATGTGTCAAATGTATCCCTTATGTGAATCATGGTTTAAAAATACTTCTACTCAGTGGGTTCGGGAAATCAATAAGCTTTTATGATTCTTTCCTTGCTTCACATAATTTCTGATTTCAAAAGAGACTCTGGGTATTCCTTTAAGATGTTTATATATTATGCATTTTAAAAACGAACAATTCTTCCAAGGGCTTCCCAAGCATTGTTGTTGGATTGTTGTATTTCTTTTTTTCCTTCCCAAGCTTGCTTCTTTCTTTCTTTCTTTCTTTCTTTCTTTCTTTCTTTCTTTCTTTCTTTCTTCTCCTCCTTCTTCTTCCTCTTCTTCTTCTCCTTTTCTTTCTCTCTCTCTCTCTTTCTTTCCTTCCTTCTTTCCTTCTCTCTCTCTCTCTTTCACATTAAGCTAATGATTATGGGGCTTACACATAAATTGAAGCCGGATTTATAAAATGCGATATAAAAATCCTCGGGAAGGAAGATAAATATAACAAGCTATGAAACTACGTTAGCCTCTTCCAGTGTTGGAATGACTACAGACGAGGAAATTAATGACCAGGATGTGTGATGTTGCCCAGGTTAGGAGCTTTGGCTCCCAGGCAGGCGGCCTTAAGACGAGCTGTGCTGCGTTCCTTGATTTCTCTGAAATACAAATCTAATTGCAGATTGGAACCTATCCATTCGCTTAGTCTGTAAAAATAATTTTCCCTGAATATTTACCCAAAGCGCATTATTGCTTATACAGTTGTGAAAAGCATTTAGCACTTTATAATCCCATATTTGCTCCTATGTGGGCCTGGGAGTGTACTCTCCTTACAAAATTCACAAATGCCTAGAAGGCTAACAATTTTTACAAAGTGTTCCTCATGGAAAACATCTGGAAGTTTTCCAGAATGGCATTCCAGATGTTATAGTTTTAGCAGTCACAAAAGTGCACTGCACATGCTGGGTGAGTGTGTGTGTGTGTGTGTGCGCGCGCGTGTGTGTGTTTCCTGGTTCTACAGAGCACGTTACTTACACATACCCAGCTCTCTTTGCTCTACCTCTGGAACATTTTAGGTTTGAATTATTTAATATTTCACTTCTGGACAACTCTGCTTTCAGGGCAATTACACATCTGTAAGGAGGGGAGCACGATGTAGACTACTGTAACCAAATACGCACTGGGAGAAGGGATTTTTAATTGGTATTTTAAAATTGATTTTTTTTTTCTCAGAAAGAAGAATAAACACTAGGGGAGTGAGGCCTGGATGAATCGGCTGTATTGGGAGAGGGCTGCCCTTCTTGCCTTTCCCAGATTGTACTCCGCAGAGAGGAGAATGCCTCTCTCCCCTGCCCTACCCAGCTGCCGCTCTGGGCAGAGAGTAAGGGGTGGGAGATGAGAGGCATGAGATAAGATGTTTTTCTTTCAAACTGCTCAGTGCTGCTCAACTTTGGAGACATTTAGGGAAGTGTGAGGTCCAAGACAGTGCTCCTTGATCTTCTCTTCCCCCTGTCCTCCTTCCTGCTCATCTTCTAGATTTGAGCCCTTTCTGTAGCAGCCAGTCCCAGGGAAACTGGTGGCTCAAAGAAATTCAGCCAAGAGAATGGCCTGTTCTTAGAACCAGCCCTTTGTGAGTCCTGCCTGATAGCAGGTCTTCTTCTTAAGACCAGGGCAGAGATGGCAACAGGGAGGAGGGGGAGAAGGAAGTCTGGTCATGGGCTAGGATGGAAATAAGCCATGATTCAGGGAGCCATAGATTTGTACAATGAATTACTTCCATCACATGGGAAGAGGGATGAATTGGGATCCACCTCCTTAACAAACCAACCATGCATGATGAGGACCTCCTCTGAATGAAAATATTTGTTGCACAATGGATTGAGCCAATCTTGTTTCTTATTACTAGTTGCTTTGGGGGAGGAGAGAGAGCACATTGGCAAGGAAAAGCCTAAGCCAAGGATGGGTAGTGGGGACGATGGAATGAATGTGAGTAAAGGTGATGGGTCTGCAGTGGCTGAAGCAGCAGAGAGGTGGCGACAGAGGAAGGTGGGTTGCAAAAGACCTGTATGAGGAGACGTAGAGCAGAAATGCCTCACCTCCAGCCTGGGGTTACCTGCACATGGCAGAGAGTCATCAGGAGGCTGGTATGCAAATGACAAAGGCCATCTTGTTCTCCCATCTTTACTGCTTGGATAGATGTTAACTCCAGGAAATTCCTGAAGGGTTCTTGCTTAGCCTTGGGAAAGTCCAGACTCAAGACCACTTCAAATGAAGAGGACCTATTGCCCCAAAAGAACCTGGGCTCCCTGGCCTGTGTCCAGACAACGTGTGGGACTTGACTCACCATCAGCCCTCAGACTCTGGTTCCCATAGTTAGCTGGGCTCGCCACTGGCTCGGAAAGAAGCTGATCCTCCTGGACTGTCCTGGTTCCTGTGTCCTGGGCAAACCAGGACAGGTGGGTATCCTAGTTGAAGCTCGTCCTTGCCCTTTTATCTACCCACATTAGAAAGGTGGTGGGAACCTTCCCTTGCTCTCCCAAGGCTGAGACAGCTGATAACCTCTTTGGAGCTGGGCTCTGGGTGGCACCTGGAAGACCAGCCACACTGCAGTCAGATAAAAAAATTGAGTCTTTGGGGGGGTGCATATTCCTCCTGAGGGTCCCCAGGAAGTATGAACATCTTAGCCCCCAAAGCCTGATCCTTCTCTTTGCCTCCATAGTCTGTTCCCCAGAATGCCCAGGGCGTTACCAGGTGGATACCTGCCCTAGAAAACCAAGAGGGCAGTGTGGCACAATAGGAAGAACACAGCACCAAGACTGAGGTTGTATCTAGCTCTGGATTGGTCAACTACAGTTTCACCTGTGGGAGCTATCTGATGTCTCAGTTTCTTCATCTGTAAAATAGGGATAGTAATTCTTGCCTCCTAGAATGAGTTTCTATAAAAGCTTAGTGCTGTGTTTGACATAAGTTATTTAAAAAAAAAAAAAAGGTTGTTTCTTCTCTGCCTCAGGGACATTCAGAGTCATCACCCAAAGTGAAATAAATGTCACTGTCAGTATAAGGGAAGAAGTGCTCTATGATGGTGACCCTCAAGGCATTTCCCATGGTTTCTCCTTCCTTCTCCCTGGGTCTCTACCTCTCTGCTCCCCTGAGTCACTTGCTACTTCTCTGACTGTCCTCAGTCTCCTCCTAGGGCTGTGCCTCTTCTAGCCCTCTTTCTGTTCATGACATTTGGCTTTCAGTATGCAATCCTCCCCTCTACTTCCAGAGCCAATATCATTCTCTTGTGGCATCAGTGGGGCTCCATGCCCAGTGTCCACTCCATTTCTACTCATCATTGCTACATTGGATCACATATTTTTAGCTTAATAATATCACAAACATTGAATCTTTAGAATCTTTGTCTTCTGTCGCTCTCTCTGTCTCACACATGTACACACACACACACACACACACACACACACTTATTTTTCAAAACTAAATCAGTTGTCATAGCCTCTCTCCTGGTCTGTTTAAATAAAATCCCACAATAGCAGATTTTCTTACCTCTAATTCCACACCTCTCCAATTTACCCATACCCTTCAGTAATATCAGTGTTATCTTTTTAAAACCCACATTGGGCCATATACTCCCTAACTCAAGCCATTGCTTTCAAGTGAAGCCCAAATTGCTTAGCCTAGCACTTAAGATCCTTAGCATTTGGGTCTTAATCTCTTCAATGTCACATCCCATCATCCCTCCTTCTTTTTCCTCTTCATTTTTTGGTGCTTTCTAATGACACCGTGTGCCTCTAGTCCTGTGCCTTTAGCTTCCACTAGCTCTCCATGACTTCAACACCCAGCCTGACTGTATCTCCGTTACTTAAGCAAAACAAAAGCTATGGCCTTGTGTGTACTTGTGTGTTGTAGCCTGTAACCCCTTGTGATGTTGCTTCTCATATGCAACTCCAGTGTGCACTACCATGTGTGGACTATCTTTGGGTAAGGAATGGCCAGTTGAACAATCGAACAGCACCCCAGGGACAGATGGCCGAACACTCATGAACACTATGGTCACAAAGACCAGGTGCCATGAATTGTATCACTCTAAGGGCTTACAGGAGCTGATCACAGGAAAACTGGAGTGGACACTCCCAGGTCTTCCTTGAAGGGCTTGGGGTCTGACTCAGGTGCTGTCTCAAAAGAAGTTCTGGGGGATCAGAAGTTCTCCCCACCTTCCTGAGTGAGCTCCAGAGTGAACTTTCCATGTACAGAATCCTGTCTTCTTGATAATTCAGAAGCTCTTTTCATTATAGGTAGTTAGTCAACAGTAAATATAAAATGGGAAAGTTGAATTGTGTATAAACATGTTGATGTTGCCTTGATATTAATACTGATACGACCTTGAAGGAAGGTTTGGGGAACTATGCCTGCATGTCTTTTGTGTCCATTTATCAGTTTTGAGAATTTTAATGACAAAATTCAGTTTTATTCCTATACTTTTTGTCCTGAATTAAAAGATTTGGAGTGCTAATTTGACAGGCAAACACATCTCTGAAGTAGAGATGAAGGTGTGACTGATACACAGAATCAGAGATGGAAACAACTGGTTTGACATGACCCCTTTAGGGGATAGGTGATGGGAGGAGGGTATGATGGAACTTCAAAGGGGGTTCCTTACTTTGAATTTGGTTCATGGCAGGAAGCCTGCACTGGGTACTGAGCAGCTGGAGCTTGTGTGTAGAGTCCCGTGGCATCACTAACCAGCACTGAGCAATGGAAAGCTCAACTCCTCTAGTGAGTCAACACTCGAGGGCACTTAACCTACAGGTGAATTCTGAAATTGAACGGGGGTGATAATTCTGCCACATCTGGAGCATAGCCCAGATCTAATAACATCAGACTGTAGTTCATTCTGAGACCATATCCATATACCGGATGGCAGTCTGAGATACCTGCTAAAGTCAAAGTACCCAATAGTAAATTATTGACCTCCAAATTTAAGGATGAGTAAGGATTTCCAGATTATACTGCTTATGGAAAGAGGGGTCATGGTCATCAAAGACGGGACCTTATAAATTTAGGGGAAACAACTTGGAGATATTCTAGTAGTTTACTTTCACTTATTCTGTTCTCTGGGGATAGATATATAGATATAGGTACAGATGTAGATCAAGATAAAAGCTGATATGTGTGTGTGTGTGTGTGTGTGTGTACCTCATATATGTTGATGGTCTTTTATTTTAAAGCTGAGATACTAATTTCCAAAATCGAGTCTATTGCCTTAGAATTATTTTTATTATTTCTTTCTTTTTCAAGATGTTGGTGTTCTGTGTGGCTTATATTGGGACCAATTTTCTATTATTTTACATTCTTCTTGAACTGTTTGTCTGTTTCCATAGCTCGGGCATGTATATGTACCCATCACCTTCTAAGTGTAGGGCATGGAATGAGGGGTGTACTACAAAGGTTGTAGCCCCTACAGGCTTACTCACAGTGTAGGCAATGCAGTGCACACCTAGGGCTCAGCTGAGATGTTTGTGCTCCCTGAGCTTTAGGCTTGACATAGCCCCCCACTCCCATTTTGGGAATTCTAGCTTATGAAAATCCTATAACTTTCTAACTTTTCTGTGAAGTCCCAGGGGTTTCCCCCCACCTCTTTCTTTCTTTTAAAAAAAAATTCATAGCCTATTCCACTTTCTAGAATTCTGCTTCCTTATATGAAATCTTTGGTCTGCATTTTTCAATAAGCCGTTAAGGGGATTTGTATGCCAGTGTCTGTGGACCACACCTTTGCAAACACTGACGTCAGGCAACTGAATTTGCCTTGTGTCTTGCTCCAAATGTGCAGGTCAAAAGATGTTCAGCAGAGCTGAAGAGACCTCCTTTAAATACAACTTCCCTTCCGCAAGACTCAGCTTTTTGTTATATTTATAAGACAAAGAAGTGTGTAAATACTACCAAAGGAGTGTTACAGACAAGTCTGCATCACAGGAGTTTAGAGGATGAAGAAGCTACTTTGTTTCCGAAGTGCATGGAAAGAATCTGAGCTTCCTGAGAGGTGGTGAAACGGACCTCCGAGGAACACAGCGAGTTGTCGAGAAGGAGGAAAAGTTTTGGGCAGCTCCGGGGTGAACAATTTGAGCAAGAGCTTGGAAGGTGGACACGGGGGCAGCAGCAAGAGGATGTGATGGAGGACCTGAAGGACATGAGCCCAGCTGGAGAGGAGAGCTCTGGGTACCCGGCTATCAGCAGGACTTGGAGGGGAAGCGATCACCTTGCCATCACTACTGGTAATTCATAAAACATATTTTCTTTCTGAATGAGCGCCTCCCGCATTTCTGGACACACCAGGAATTTATATAACGACTCCTCAGGGAGAGTGCTTTCCTGCTTAGTTGATCCTCAGTGCCCGATGTTCTGCAAGGAAATCAGTAATGCCTATTGACTGACGGGTTCTGTCTGGTTCCCCCAGGTCTTCTTTTAAGGCTTCTGAAAAGACCGACTTTCTTCTCTCTCTGACCTCGCTGCTCCCTCACCTCCACCTTCCCACTCCCAGGCCTTCTGAGGCAGTGACTTCCCTGTCTTGCCCTCCTCTAGTTTTGTTCCATGCGAGACTTGATTAGGGGTAAGCCCTGCAGCAGTCCCCTCGGGCAGCTGTCTTTCTTTCCACTCTCCCTGAACTGGGGCATCTGGTTCTCATTCTCTTCTCCATGCAGTGGCCTTCACTTTCACCTTTTGCTCTGTTTACGTATATATTACACAGCCTGTTTGAAACTCCGAGCTCCTAACCGGTCTTGTGCCCTAGAATCTGAAGAGAGCTGCTGGGCAGATTGAGAAGAGCTTGGGTATGAATGAAACCCCAACCAGAGCAAAATTTCTGCAGCCAGGGAGATTTCCCAAGGCATGCCTAACCTGGATCTGTGGACAATCTTTGGGGAGTCTGTGGACCTCTGAGAAGCGATTCAAATTTGTGTACGGGCCTGTACATTTGGCGAGGGGGACATAATCTCAAGCTTTTAGGAGGTTCCTAAAGAGATCTGGGACTCAAAAATTCCACCACCACAAGATCTTTCTGTGTGGTTGTCTGTAGCAATCCTGTTGGTACTAGGAGGGAACGAGAGCTTCAGAGAGGTTGGTATATTTGCAGAGTCACTATGTAGTGTGTGCAGGAGGCAAACCACGAGTGCCGGCTAGGAACCACCTCGGCATCCCGCCCCTCTGGTGCAGGAGACCAGTCTACACGTCTCTGAGAACCACTTGTCACCTGTTGGGCTGCTCAGGGGGCAGAGGAGGCTGGGCGTAGGCTGTGTGGTTTCTGTCAGTGCCTGAAGCAGTGAGGATCACCTCAAGCAGCCCTTCCCCTCCCTGGCTGAGATAAGAAGCCCCTGGGTAGTTTGTGGCATGTCCCAATACCCCAGCCACCCCCTGCCCCCATGGCAGTGAGCTCATTAGACCCTCTGGATGTGGGAGTCAGCATAGTAACACGTAGACTTCTCAGGGCTGACTGGTTCCAGGGCAGTTGGGTTGGACAGCTATGAACTGGCAGCACCTGGGATGGGGAAGGGACGCTGGGACCTGCTGCTGGCCTGGCATCGCCAGGAAGGAGCCAGCCCCTGGCCCTTTAAGGTTTCCCACCCACTGGGCCCGATCAGCTTGGAAGCTCCAGCAGGACTGCCCTTTCCGTTTCTCTGCTCACCAAAAGTTGTTTATTTTTCCAAGAACCCTTCCTGGGAGGCACCAGTCAGAAGGCGCCATCCTTTGCTCCCCGCCCCCGGCAAGCAGGGCTTGTTCTCGCTCCTGCCTCTGTGCTTCCTGTCCCTGTCGCATTCTGGGGTTTGACTCCAGGCTTCCATCTAGGCCGTCTTTGCCTCCTCTCTCCTGCTGCCTTCCACCCCCGGGGCCTGCCATGCAGCTGTCTGCGAATGTTTCTGCATGGGACGGATCCACATGTGACCTGGAGGAGATCCCATGCTTCTCAGCCATCTGCTCACCCACTTTCCACAGTGTCCCCATAGAAGTCATGATGAACAGGCTCCAAAATTAATTTCTGGTGCAGTCACTGGTCCAGCCTGTTTTCTGGGCTTCTTTTAGATCTCCCAATGCAGGAGAAATGGAAAGGGGAGGAATAATAGTAACTCAAATTCTAACTTCAATCTACACAGTACTATTTATCAACTTCTGATTAAAGAACATTGAATCAAGCTCGTTCGCTTTGGAGAGCTCAGTAATTATTGGCACAGAAGCTTCTAGTCAAAATGTCCCTCTCCTAACTGGAGAACATCTTGTTAGTTTTGGTTGTGTCACCCTCCACTGTACGAGGATGTCTGCTACCTGGCCCTGGCCAGGACATAGCTCAGAGCTGGCCTCTCTAGCCTCACTGGTGACCCCTACCACACCTTGGGCATCTCAAATATCGTAATGCTTTTTCTCATGGGTTTTTAGCAGCCAATCACACTCTTGCCTTTCAATGTCCCAGGGTTTGTCTTCAGGGTTTGTCTTCAGGGTTCCTAAGGGATTATATTGAGAGTCTCCAAATGCACTTCTTTGTAATTCATGCAAGCAAACAACATTTGGGGACAAGGAGGAGGATGACAAGAAGAAGGTGATACTCTCGTGTAAGGAGATGGAAATGTGCAGGATTCTGGACCTAGAGGCGCAGTGACGCCCAGAGATGTGGCTCCTCTCTGAGATGGTTCTTCCCTTGCCTCTGTGAATTTAGCTTCCATGTATAGTGACTGGCATGATGGCAAAGAATAATGATTGAAGGGGGTTAGTGAACTTGGCCTTGGAAGAGAAGAAACTTAGAGGGGCTGAGCCAGTGCTTGGATGCTAATTCTGGTGGGATACAAGAGAAGTAGACAGGACCCGGCTCTTCCTGCTTCCTAGTGTGAGGGCCATGTTAATGGGGCAGCTATCCCACGTGTGTGACTGGCTGAGGGGGCCATATCACCAGCGCAATTTAACTTCCATGGAGCTGCTATGAATTAAAGCCAAACATTCTTCTGAATTTGTCCCATACACAGCCATCTGAGTTAACCATGTTTTCTTTGACATGAAATAATATTCAGATTTGGAGTACTTCCAATAACTGTAAGCAGCCTTTTTCATGCAAGCCTTAGTCTCACTTAATAACGCCAGCAATATATCAGGAATAATATTTATTGAAAATCAACTGTGCACTCCCATGCTAGGTGCGTCGCATACTTCCTTCTGTTTAGCTTTGCAATGGACCCTGTGAGACAGATGCTTTCCCTATTTCATGCATAAGGAGGTTGAGGTTCAAAATAACTTGCCCAAGAGCATGTGCTCTTTTTTCTAATTTTTTTTATTGGCATATAATTGACACGTAGCATTATATTAGTTTCAGGTCCACACCAATTTGGTATTTGTATGTATTGTGAAACAGTCCCCACAGTAAATCTAGTTCACATCAATCACCACACATAGTTAGAATGTTTTTTTTTCTTGCGATGAGAACTTTCAAGATCTACTTTCTTAGAAACTTTTAGATGTATAATAGAATTGTTGAGTGTGTGTTCTTGATCAGTACTTTATTACATCTCCTTAAACCATCTACTCCACTGTCTGGGATACAGCCTTGAGGCCTGGGGAATTTCAGGGAGTTTGCTATTGAAAGCTGGTGTGGCCCCTCCTGGGTTCAGGGTAAGTGCATTGCTGAGAGGTACCTACCTTCCTGGGGACTATACCGAGTTTAGCCTTGATTTTTCCCTCTGTCTGCAGCAAGCAGACACCAAAAAAGCTGTTTTATTTTTATTTTATCTTAAAATATTTTTCTCAAGACATTTATAGAGTATTTCTAGCAGAGTCTCCTGGACAAGAGGTTAAGGTGTTTGAGGCCCTGTTTTCCACCAAGTTGACCAATGAAACATACACAGTTAGAAAAACCTGTATACACACGAGAAACCAGGGATCCATGCTGCAATAGCAAAGAATATCTGAAAGAGAGATGATAAGGTTTGGACTGAAAAAAGGCTACCTGGAGATCCCTGTGCCAGGGAGAGTAGAGTCTAGGAACTCACTCTGAGGTGACATGGGCAGGATCTCAGGGATAACACTGACGTAGAAATATGAGAGCCCCTGGTGTAAATTGGGTTGTGGGGGCTTTCATTGCATAGTATTCGAACTGTTCTTCTGTGAAAATGTAGGCTTGGTGCTCCCAAATTCACAGTGGGAATTTTCAATGTTGGCATTTTCTTTTTTGTGATTAAAAATAGTTTTTAAAAACTGTTACCTAATCATTAAATTACTCAGAAGTATGTATGCATTATACGATCATTATGAATTTTCAACATCAAAAGTATTGCTTTGCTCATTTTATATTTTTTGCCCTTTTCTGATGTTATCTCTGCTCTGATTTTATTTGCATTTGCCTGACAGGTCTAGGTAAATCCTTTTGCTTTTAACCTTCCTGTGTCCTTTACTTTGTCTCGCTTGTAGGTGATCTATCGTTGTTATGTTTTCTAACTTGATCTGAGAAGGTCTTTTTCTTTTTAATAAGATAATTTAGCCTATTTATGTTTATTGATATAACATGATCTTCCATTAGTCTGTTGTGTTTTCTCTCAGGTTTTATGAGGACTAAGTAAGATAATAACTATCATGTTCTTAGCATAGTATCTAGCACATGTACAGTACTTATATTTTTTCTTACCATATCAATAGGAGTTCAAAAAAGTATTCACTAAGCACTCATTCCTGAGAGAGCTCTTTCAAAATTGGAGTAAGAAAGCTACTTGTCTATTTAACTTAAAAAGCTAGTTATTGGAAGAGTGAGGGTCACAGCTCAGGGCCCCTGGGCTCCAGGACCTGGCTTGTAGCTAGATTGGAGGGACCACATATTTAGTTTATTAAATTTTTCCAAAGCCCTTCTAAGTTAGTCTTATAAAACCACCCTAACCCATAGTTTGCCTTATGGTGACTTGGGGACATCTTCCTCCTTAAAACACGTAGCAACTGTATTAAAATTCCAGGTTCCTGGGCCTCACTCTGTACTTCTGAGCCAGAATTTCCAAGAGAGAAGTCTTGTGATTTTTTTTTTTTTTTGAAACAAACATCCAAGGTGATGTTATTATTAAGGGAAATTGAGAAATAGTACAGATCCGGCATTGGGCATTGAGACCTTATCATTTTGGCTTTATTTAGTAAATCTAATGTGTTTTTTAAAACATTTGTATCATGGAATCAGAGGCTCATCCCATGTCAAAGCAAACAAGAACATTAAACTTAATTAGAAGGGTCCTTTAAAAAAATGCTTTAAAAGGAGTCATATATCACCAATGTCTAAGAGCCTTTTTACCAGAGAAACAGAAAATTCATTATCAATAAAAACAGAAACAAGACAAAGAAGGATGCAGTCATCACAGGTTTTCTTCGGCTTACGATGGGGTTTTGTCCTGATAAACCCATCCTAAGTTGAAAACAACCTGAGTCAAAAATGCATTTAATATTCTTGATCTACCAAACACCACCCCTTAGCCTCACCTGCCACACACGTGCTCAGAATACTTGCCAGCCTCCAGCTGGGCAAAAGTCGTCTAACACAAAGCCTATTTTACAATGAAGTATCAGATATGTCATGTAATTGATCGACTGCCGTACCAAACGTGGCAAGCAGAAGGGTCGTATGGGTGCAGAAGGGGCATGAGAGTATCGGTTTTTCACCCCTGTGGTTGTGTGGCTGACTGCATTTTCACCACCCAGCATCGTGAAGGGATTGGACTGCATCTCACCAGCCTAGGAAAAGATCCAAATTCTCAAGCCAAAGTACCCCTTCTAGGAAATGCATATCACTTTTGTACCATTGTCAAGTGGAAAACGCATAAGCCGAACCATGGTAATGAGGGGCGGCTTGCACTGTGCAACTCTGACGGCTGAGCCACGGCTCAGGTGCTAGAGAGCAGAGGTCTTGGCCGGTGACCTGGTGCCTCCTCCCACTAGCTCGTCCATCACCTGCACGTGACTTCTCTCTCTCTCTCTTCTCTAGACTGTAACATGGGGTTGATGCCTGCATCCTCCTCAGATGTGAGGACTACGTGAGGGGATACCTGCAAGGTGCTGGGCAGAGCACATGGCCCACTAGTCGGCACTTGCCAGAGTCAGCTTCCCAAAAATCTGCAGTCTTCTGCAGATGAGGAATTTTCTCAGAGAGAGTGTGCACTTGACCCAGGCCCCTGAGTCAGTGCATGGGAACGTAAGCTTTGGGAGCTAGCCCAGTGCGGTTAGCACTCTCCCACCTGCCACTTCAGCCTGGGCTTTGAAGAGCCGAAAAGGAGAAGCAAATGATACAAGTTGACTTGCTGTCCAGCGCGGGCTGAGCGGCCCGTCTGCACTCAGGGTGCACACACGTGTTTCCTGACCACGGCCCTGACTCTCTCAGGGGCTTGGGAAAGAAGCTTATCGGACCTTCCACCTCAACCGGGGTAGCCGCAGGACAGATGGGAGAGCATACCCCACAGGCCCCCCATCTCAGCCTTCTCTACTCATCACAAGCCTCTAGGAGGAAGCAGCAGGTCTAGACATGGGGAACAAAGCCCCCTGTGCACGGCGGCCCTCTGTGAAGTGGACGGTGCTGTGAGGCTCGTTCTTCCAGCCAGGATGCTCTGAACCTTTCATCGCCAAAACCACAGTGTTCAAGTTTGAAGAATGTTGTGGAATTAATTCTCTGGTTCTCAACTTAGAGTTTTGAGCCCCCTTCCTTCACGTGAATGAATCACATTGTTTTCCCCACTCGGTAGCTGACAGTCTTCCCAGCTCAGCGAGGCTGGAAATGCATCGATGTGGAAATGGGAACACCTCTGGATGGCCCGGCCCGCGGAAGGCCGTGGCGGCCAGGGGACATCAGGAAGTGTCTGTCGTGGGAAAGTCTGGGTGGATGGCCAGCTACCCTGAAGCCAGTCTTGCAGAGCTTTTTATTCCCACCCAGGTATGGGGGAAGTGGTTCAGAAGGACTTCTGCTCCCGTGGAAACCAGCAATGCAGAGGGAAGGGCTCCACCATGAGCTTCAGATGTCCTGAGTTCCAGCCCTGATCTGCCCAAGTCACTGTGTGGCTTTGGGCGCACGAGCTTATCTTCAGTTTTTTTGTGGAAGGCACGTAATGATATCCCCTTCACCAGTCTCCCCGGACGCTGCAATGTCTACCTGACCATTCACGTGGAAAGCTTCACTGAGGGCACAGTTCAATTCTTATTTCTGCCTCTCTCTGTGTGTTTGATACAGAAAAACAGTGCGTTTTTTTTTTTTTTGAAACGAATGAATTTACTTATAAAAGAGAACCACATACCCTCAATTACTCATTTTAGATGATCTTTTTAAGTCTCTGTATCTCCTGTTATCTTATAACTTTGATGGTTGGCGAGAGCATCTTAGTCATCACTAAGGGTGAACGGAGACTCTCAGCTCACTGTGGTGAAATTAGTGAGTGCAGGACAGAGATGGCACTATTACAGAGAAGCCCCAGAGTACCAGCTCCTTCTCTTGCTCAAGGTTTATTTGCTCTGAACATCCCCTTTGGTGTTAAATGTATCCCAGTTCCCATCTGTGTGTCTTGTCTCTTACGTAAACTGTGTGGTTCCAAGAAGGAGACACTTCCTTCCATCTCGGCAGTTTTCCTGGCCCCTGAAGAGATGCCTTCAGCTTGGTGGTTGGAGCAATTCGTACAAGTCTAGCTGATTGCTGGACTGATGAGCACTTTTAAAAATAACATTATTTTTTCTTGGGATGAAATGCAAGGTCATGGTAGAAAATTTGGAAATCACAAAATATTAAAAAGAAGGACATTTTAGAACACTAATCCTCCCACCCAAGGATTGACTATTTGAGATTAGAGACTTGACATTCTATTTGAATTTAGCAGAATAAAAAGAAATGGAAGGAAAGACTTAGTTTCTGACAGATGTTTCCTCAGTGTAACAGGAACTAACTCTTAAGTAATTTCTTGCTTTCATTTTCTCTTTTTCTAAAGAGGTAAACAAGAAGTTGTTGTGATGTGTTTAACACATCTTTGGTGGGTGTGAGTTTAAATGTTAGGTAAATTTTAGTAAAACTTTGTCAAAGGTCAGAAGACACATCAAAGTCTAGACAAACAAGCAAACAAGACAATTTTTCTTTAGTGAAGTAAAAAAAATTAGGCTGATTTTTATGATTATTCTTTGATAAAGATTAACAGACAAATCTTATCTATAACAAAAGTATTCTATAAAAGTGACAAAGCACTTGAAGAAAGAGGAGCATACACATCATGGGGAAAATGGGGAAGTATGGCCAGTTTCTGTGGTAACTTCAAATGCCTTCATGCCATCATTCTCTTCTTGTTTCTGAATTACTTGAACAATCAAATTATGCTTATTTATGCTCACATATATTGAATCCTTAATCTCTACATGCCAGAGAGTCCTCAACTCAACACATCGTAACTGGTTTTATCCTTACAACTCTATGACTTTGCGAACGAGGAACGGAGGAGCCGGGGTTGGGTTGACTAAGATCCCACGGCTAACATGGCTGGGTGGTTTTGAGGGAGAGACAGCCTCCACTCCACCTTCAGAGAGATCATCTAGTCAAACTCTGTTGTTTCTGAATCAGGAAGCTGAGGCCAGAGAGGTTTAAGTGATACCCACGGTACAGTTGGGCTGCTCTCCACATCGTCTTATTCTTATTCCAGTGCTCTCTCAAGAATTCTGTGTTTGGTTCCAGTCGCGTGATCTAGCCTGGGACTAAAGAGCCCTCACTGCCAACTCTAGGTACTGGGACCCGTTGGGGATGCTGGCGTTTTCTCTCAGGAGGTCGGTGGGCATGGGGGCTCCTGGATTGGTGATTCTGTCTGCGATGCGCCGAGAGTCAGAAGTATCAGAAGGTAAGGGATCGACGGGGTGGGACCAGCCAGAGGCTCCGGGGACTGCTGATGCAGACACGTGAGGCAGTGCTGCATGAGAAGGTGCAGGGGACTATCCCCCCTTCACTTCCACCACTGGCCCTTGGAGTTAGAACCCCAGGTGAGAAGGTGCCAGAGGGAAAAGAGCGGTGGGTTTTCTTAGGCAGATGGCTGATGCCAGGCAGCACGTGTGGGCACAGACCACGTGCTAAGGCTTGGGGAGCGCGCCCCTTTGTGTCTTCATTTTCAACGCCAGCTCCTTGTTGTTTTTTAGCAACAGCTTGGTAGTGTTCCTCAGGTTTCAGCCTTTCAACATCTGAATGTCATTCCTTTGGTGGACTGATTTTTTTTTTCCCCTCCACTTCTTCACTCGGCGATGACAGGAGAAACTGTTAGTTTTTTAAAAAAAAGTTGATTTAATGGTCCACTTGCAAGAAGCCACATAGCAACCAATCTGTTCTTAAGATTTGGGATTTATTTGATTCATCTTCTCAGATGACTTATTGAAATTGTCTTTAGAATGTGTCTAAAATGGATGTTGTGTGCTCTGCGGATGGCACCAGACCCACAGTTTCCATCCAGGTATTTATTTAATTGTCTCTTCTAATTCCCTCTCCTGACACTCATCTTGAAGTTTACTTTTGCCATTTTGTTGGAACAGCCCTACACCCCTGCCCCAAACATTTAACTCCTCTCAGATAAATCCAAGCCCAACCCTGAAATTCCCAGGTTGGCCCTAAATCAATGCCAGACCGTATGGTATGTTAGTAATGGCTCACACTTCAGGGAGAAGAATTTTCATGAGTAGTCGCCGAGATGCACATAAAAGCAGCAGACAGCACACACTTTGGCCGCAGCCATCACCATAAGGCAGGTAGAAATGATTCAGTGGTGAGAGAAGATATTTATTATTAGGGCATTAAATGAATATGAGATGTGTGTGCTCAAAAGCCTGAACCTCTCCAAATTGAAGCTGAACTCTTTAATTACTTTTGAATTTGGTCCTAAGGGAAAGATACAGAGATTCAGGGTCTCTTACAAGGGAAGATGGTCTCCTGGTATGGGCTGTTTCTTGGGGGTTTGCCTGTTAATGGACTGGCTGCTCTTCAGAAAGGAATGCTCCTTGATCTATGAAACAGAGCAGAAGCCCCATCTTCTCTAGTGTGTGGATGGCACTTCAAAGGGCATGGACCACGGGCCAGACTTCACTTTTCTTTCTCTCGGAATCTATGTGACACAGTCAGGCATCGTATAGGACAAATCGGGAAAATGACCTCTCCTCTGTATGTCGGTTTCCTCCTCTGCAAAATCAGTGGTGTAGAATGGAGATGCTTCCGCCGATACTGTTCTCGTCTCACTGTGAATTCTATACTAAGGTTTTGGAATCATAAAAGTTGAAAGCACTTTAGAAGCCTCCTGGTCTACGGGCCCCCGGTTGGCTTAGCTGACTAAGTGTCTGACTCTTGAATTTGCTCAGGTCATGATCTCAGGGTTGTGAGACTGAGTCCTGTGTCAGGTGCCACACTCCTAGTGTGGAGATTCTCTTAAGCACCCCTGCTTAAGATTCTCTCTCTCACTTTCCTTCTGCTCTCTCCTCTCCCTCTCTAAAAAAAAAAACCAAACCAAAACAAAAAACAAAAACAGAGTCACCTGGTCTAACTTCCTGGCTCAGTTAGCCCTTGCGGTGTACCAAATCATGCAAAAACTTAGTGAGTTAAAACAGGGTGTTATTTCTTGTAATTCTGTATGGCTGAGCACTCTTCTTCTTTTACTGGGCTCATTCATGTCGGATTTCAGCCAGAGAGTCAGCGGGGCCAGGAGCTCCAAGACGGTTTCACTCACACGTCTGAAAGTTGGTGCTGGCTGTTGGTTGGGGACCCTTGTTCCCCATGCAGCCCCTCACCCTCTAGTAGATGAGATTGGCTTCCTCACAAGGCAATGTCAGGGTGGTTCTAAGAGGGGGGAGGCTGCAAGTCTCAGAAGTCACACAAGGTCACCTTCAGGGCATTGATTATGATGAAGCTTTGCTAATCTAGTACCATGTTCACTCTGTAATACACTGCTCCCCAATGGCCATGCTCAAGTTCTTTCATTAGCCACAGCAAGGATTACTGTGCATGTACTACATGCCAGGAGCTGTGCTGAGTACTTTGGTGGATTCAAAGACGAATGACAAAGCATCTCTTTTCTTTCAAGTCATCTATAACCTATGCCTAGCATGACATTCAAAACAGGTTAAATGGCCATGTTTTAAATAACCTGTAACCCATTTCTACAGTCTTTATAAGAATGTGTGTCACAGGTAAAAATAAAAGCCCCTTCTTCTCTTGAGTTCCATGGGCGTTTCCATATATTTTACCAGGACAGTTGAGGTTCTTTTCTACCTTCCACAATCTCCTCTGCCGTAAGTTTAATATTTGAAGAAAGACAATATCCAAATTATCATAAATCTGTCGGCATTCCATTTCAGAACAGAGGCAAATGGAGCTTCCATGTATCTGAAATGTTGTATGTATCTGGATTACCGTTTTATCCTTTAATGGGGTGGACCTCAGGGTCAAGTTTTATTATATGCATCTTAAAAATGGAGCGCTGAAGTTTCAGAAGTGCACAGAGAGGCGACCTGAGTCAGGGTGGGACATTAACCTTCTGACCTCAGGGACTGATGGAACTCAAGCAGCACTGGGCTCCAGAGGGGAGGCTGTTTTGGCATGAGGAGCAAGGCCAGATGCCCTGGTGTTTCATTTTAAGCTTTGAAAGGTTAAACTTAGGCTTGCCTTTGCCCTCTAACCTGCCAGGGCCACCCCATAGCAAAGACCACCTTTAGAGTTCTCCATTTCCTCTTCTTAGACTTTCATTCTGCTCTTCCTGCTCTTTCAGGCACCTGATGCCCACTTGTCATCAGCTGCTCTGTTGCCTGCCTGACCTTCAAGGAAGAATCAGCTACCAGTTATTCACACTTCAGTGTGAATGTCAGTTAGTGGGAAGGTCTGATCTCTTACTAGGAAAAGAAGAGCTCCATTCATTCTAGTCATCAGCAAGTAGCTTGTGAGAACATTCCGGAGGCCCCTGAGATCATGCCTGCTATTTTCTGTTCTTAGTACCCATTCAGAGTCTGAGACTGTTGAGTACTAGCATTTTAGAATTTGAAAGGGCTGGCAGAAATACCACTGATACTCTTTCCTTTGCTGGTGAGGAAGCTCAAACCCAGAAAGAAGTGGTGTCTTGCTCTGTTACACAACTAGTTAGTGGCAGAGTTGGGATTCAAACTTGGATCACTAGATCTTTAACAAGTGAAATTTGAACCTGCTATTTTCTCTTCCCAAGAAATTGATCTACACAGAACTGGAGAGTTTTCAGTTGCATCAATCCTCATAGATCTTCGATATGGCCAGGAAGGGTGCTAGAGGTTTTAGTACAAGAAAAGAAAGTAAGGAATGGAAAAGAAGCTATGGTCTAGTTTCTGAGTTGCTGCTATTTCTACTTCAGCATGCTGCATGGACGTGGTATCACAAACATGGCATTTGTCTTAGGTTCCAGCATTTAGATGTAAGTGCATTACGTGATCTTGGCAACTCCCATAACCTCCTTGCTCATCTACTGAACAAGAAACAAGAAGAGGCCATCTCTAAGCAAATCCATAGACTTTCCAGCCCTAGAACTGGGGAAAACAAGAGCCTGATAAGGCAGCAACCAGAATGAGCACAGACATGGAGTAATGAGGGCATAATGGCTGGATGGAGTAATACTTGGAGTCATGGTTATTAGCTGTTTCAGGGATAGCAAAGAGGCCAATTTGGCTAAGAGGAATGACTTAAGGTTGGCAACTTTTAGTAAAATAGAGATAATACTTATTTTCTTAACATGATAAAACATGCTGATCAAGAACAAGGAAAGAGGGGCACCTGGGTGGCTCAGTGGGTTAAAGCCTCTGCCTTCGGCTCAGGTCATGATCCCAGGGTCCTGGGATCGAGCCCCGCATCAGACTCTCTGCTCAGTGGGGACACTGCTTCCTCCTATCTCTCTGCCTGCCTCTCTGCCTACTTCTGATTTCTGTCTGTCAAATAAATAAATAAAAAATCTAAAAAAAAAAAAAGAACAAGGAAAGAACTTTCACTCATGTTACCATAATTAAATATTGCTCCAGAATTATTAGACAATGCCTTAGCTCTTTGGTGGGCTCCTTTAAACTCAGGGAATGACAAGAATCCCAGTTCTTTGCTGAAAGAAGTGGCTCTCTAATGGTAAAATGTTGGTGTCATTGACAAGTAAGTAGAGGAAACAATTTTAGGCAGGAGCTTTCTAGATGGTCTTAGACATTTCTCTTCTGTTTCCTCAATGAGGCATCTTCAAAGGTAAGCACCTTATAACAGCTCTTCCCTCACAATTCTTCCCGATTTGATAGCTATGACAGGCTAGTGGAAAGAGTGCTATTCTTAGGTTTGCCATTCACCAGCCAGGAGGCCTTGGCCAAGGTGGTCAATCCCACCAAACCCCTGTATGTTTTTTATGAAAATAGATATAATGATACCTTGTCTGTCTGCTTCACAAAATTGTTATAAAAGTCAAGTGGAAAACAGTGTGTATGAATGTATATTATTATTGAAGGAAATTTATAGATGTGAGGGGTGGATCTTGTCTGGGCTCCTCAAGCCCTTGGATCTTCAATCTCCAGAGGGTCCATGCAGCTCTGCATCGACACTCGCCCTACAAACTGAAATCTTTTTCTAGCACACCCAAGGCACACATCCCAGAATCCCATATACCTAGAGTATATGGCTTTTGGAGTGAGAGCCAGCTTGGAATTGTGTTAGCAGAGCAGGTACAGTTAAAAAGCCTGGGGCTTTGGAATTTTTAAAAGGGACCCAACACCAACATCTCTGAAATAAATTGATTGGGTTGAAACCCTTCCAAAGAAATTACCTTAATTCTGAGACTAAATATGCTGCGTTCCAGCCCAAATGGACTTTTCTTGGCCAATCCCCTGAGAAGTAAACATTCAAGTTTAATAGGGAAAGGGCAGTAGAACTTGCAGTTTTAGCTTACTGATGTCACCCATTGCTTTTTGAGCCAAAGAACAAGAAAATCCAACACTTCCTTCAAGAATGAAGGTATCATATGGGAATGATACAAGTATGTTTGTGGTTTCTATATATTTTCTTTTAAAGAAAAACAGGAATTGAAGAGGATACATTTTTCAGAATCTTGACAGACATATGTGCTCCTCTCAGAGAGGAGTCCACCTGGGAATCTTGGCTGTCTGGTCAAAAAGGCTGTCTTTTTATTCCTCGACTAAAAAATAGGATATAAAAAGGAGCACAGCGAGTCTAAATGGTAGAAAAACCTCATGTTGAATCAAACTACTGCAGTCAGATCCAGGAAGACGATCTTAGTATTGGGGAATAAGAGAGTCTTTGAGCTGAGATGCTAGAGTTTATTTCACTGTAGAGGAAGTGTCCAAATTAAGATCTGGGAGAGTTGTCTAACCTACGTCAGCTCACAAGGCTTCTGTCATCGAGGCTAGACTAGAACACAGAGCTTTTTGGCACCAGGTCTCTTATTGTCTTGTTTGGGATGAAATCACTGCCTGGTGACAAAGAGGTATTCCGAAGGCCACCCTGGAATGCGGTGTTCCTGCACTGCCTTGCGGTAATGACTTTACGTAATGAGGTGATAGGCGGCGACACCTCACTGCACTCAGTGAATCTGGTGTCACCTTCCAATGGCAGCCACTGGCTGGAGTCAAGGTCTAGGCAAGAGGATGAAATCGTTGACTGCAAATGTACTAGCGGAGCTTGCAATTTGAGCATTTCTTGGTGAGCTCCACTGGAGAGAGCAGAATACTTTGGCAAATCCACATGGATTCTCTCAGCCTTAACAAACACCCCTGAGCTGGGCACACGTTTGGGAGTTGGGAAGCTGATCACAGCCTGGAGGGAGCTCAGGGTCCAGAGAGGAAGGCACAGGTCGAAGCTTCTTTATCCTTCTATCCGTAGTCCTTAACACCAGTTAAGATTGAAGCAACATTTGGTGATTGACTATGGATGGTTACATGTTAAGTTGGTGGTAGAATTGCCTTGAGTGTGGAGAAGAGGGGACGATCAATCTTGCTGGGGTGTGGAAAAGAACGAGGTCAAGGAAAGCTTCAAAGCTGATACTCGATCTGAGCCTAAAAGGAAACACATTGCAGAACAAAAGATCAACCTCTGCTCTTCCTAAGTTTCAGGGTATCCAGTTCTGATTCTTTAAGGGGGCCCACCTGTACGCCAAGCACTCCAAATTCCCTGATATGGAGAGTAGCCCCTGGGACCACAAGCAGGGCTCAGGATGCCCACCTCATTGGCATGAGAGCTACTGGGTCTGTGTGTGGGTGGAGCTGTGTGCTCAGGACACTGACGCTGACCTCTGGCCTTGGGCCTCGGGTGGCCTCACCTGACTTCCTGCCTGCCCTCACTTAGGTCTCTGGGAAAGGCTGTTGTACTTGGCCTCCCTCCACCCTCAGGGTCCGCAATTACTCAGAATCTCCCAGCTGCTCCCAAGCCCCACACTGAGTTTCCAAACAAAACCTGTGCAAACAGATCTCTGGTGGCAGCTTCGCCCACATTTGGCAACTGCCCACGTCCAGGGTCCCCCAGCAGACTCTTGAGTCCTAGACGCTCTCCACTCCAGATGCAGACAAAGCCTGAATGGACACTGGTTTGGAGACATCCAGGAAAGATCTGCCTGGGAGCTCGTGGATTCATGTTTTTCTTTTGGCTCCATCCAAACCAAATGGAGCTGAGTATCGGCACCGTGGCCCATCCCTCTTCTGCAGGCCCCGGCTCATACCTCTGAAATGGTGCAGGGAGAAGGAGGCTCTCCTGCTAGCGGTGGCGGGGCCTCCTGGGGGTTCTGAATCTCAAGTTGCTTCCTGAAAGGGAACCAAGTGCTGATGCATGCCCCTCCCCCTCACTCCTTCAGGGGCTGTTTGCCTGTGCTCTCTCTGTGTGAGCCCGCCTTGTCCTTTCTTCTTGCCTTTCCTCCCCCCACTGCTAATGCTCTTTCAGGTCCCTACTTCTTGCCTGTGTCCTTCTAAATCTCCTACCGTTTTCCCTTTTTACATTGCCGCCCTCCTTCAGAGACATCCTGTTGTCAGATTTCTCTCTCCGTAGTGTACCTTTGCTGCTATAATTCAAAATCCTTCCATGCTAGGACAGCTTGTCGCGTTAGCCTGGCATTAAGGCCCTCTCTGACCAAGGCCCTGTGGTTCAGGCGGTCTTCCCCACTCACAGGTAGAGATGTTTCTTAGAAGCAGCTGTCCAGACTGGGACTACATTTCCCACCGACTGAATGTCACAAATGAGAAGTATGCAAAAGTGATGTGTGTCGCTTCAGGGCCAATGTTATTACAGAGAAGGTGCGCCTTTCCTACCCTTCTTTTTTCCCCCTGGTTTTTCTCAGTTACAAACAGAGCATTCTGTACCTCTGGGAGCTGAGGAACCACAAGAGGGAAAGAGTGTGGATCCCAGAAACACCACTTGGAGCAAACCATTGTGCTGACAAGGAAAACCTTGTTGGTTGGGTTTGTGAGGTAGATGTAGCTGTGTATCGTCTTGAGTCACTGGGATTTGGGGGTTTATTTTGGTTTTGGCTAATGTTGTCTTGACTAGTGCAGTCTTCGATGGCATTTCCAACTCTGTTTTCCATCACTGTCATTCATACTCCCATCTTTAGGCCAGATCTGCTATTCCTTGTACACACATCTTACCTGCCTATGCACACTTTGCCTTCCCTGTTTGGGTACCTTTATCCTTACCTGTATGAATCCCCGTCATCAGGCCCATGGTTCGAGGTGCTGGGGAAAGGACCCCGCTTCACTCAGCTTCCCTCAGCGACTGTGGCTACAGGGAGGACCCCCATCTGGGCCTCAGATCACTGTGTCTGCTCCTTCTGTCCCCCTATATAGCTCAGCCAGTGTTTCATAGATCTTATTTCCCTGCCAGCTGTGTGAGCCTTAGACCCTGTGCCTCAGTTTCCTTATTGAGAAATAGCTAATGAAGACTTACCTATCAGAGTTGTTTGAGGATAGAGGTGAGGTAGTCTTTGTGTAATGGGCCACAGTGAGCACAGTCTCCCAGAACTCTGCACCTTCTCACTTTTCTTTCTCTACCTCTGTTCCCCTGCTTTTCTAGACACTGTGGAATCAGGGATGAGATTAGTTCAGGGCCTGCATGACCGATGGGGCTTCCCTCGTGTGTCACTTACCACAGGTGACTAGTAAGGGATTGCCTAAGTGCTGTGTGGAGGCTGCTTCTGAGCCAGAAAGAGAGCTATGATCTATGGGCTCTATGTGCCATTAATTCAGGAGCAGAAATAGTGACATATGTGCCAGGTATTACCCATCCCCCAAAGAGCTGGGCTTTTACTAGAAATTGTAACTTAGAGGAATGAGCCAGTAATTGTGGAATTTCAATTATCTGTAAGTAAATGTTCAGAGTTCCAATGACTCATACAAACTCAGTGCTATAAAACGAGGGGATCATTTACTACTGCCCTCATTTAACTTAGCAAGAAACCAAAGTTTGAAGACAGGTGACTTGCCCAAGGTTATACAGTAGGTTTCAGTAGAAGAACAAAGGCAAGAGTCAGGCACCTGACTACCAATCTGGTGTTCTCCTTACATCTCACAAGCGCTAACCTCAGGTAAATCTTAAAAAGCTTTTCACACCTCACTCTACTACTGGAGAACCTTCAATGGCTCCCAATACCTTAAAGATCAAGGTTAAATCTCTTCAAAAAATTTTGTTTTACATTTTTATTATTATTTTAATTTAGGGTTTTTTTTTTTAAGTTTTAATTTAAATTCCAGTTAGTTAGCATACAGTGCAGTATTAGTGATTCAGTACTTATATAAAATACCTGGTGATCAAAGATCAAGGTTAAATTTCTTCTGTGTTGAAATCATCCACAGTCTGATCCCCTTTCCCCACTCAGAATCCACTAGTGGCTGGAGAGTGCCAGCCACTAGTGATCATGTAAATTGGCATAATCCTTTTGGAAAGCAGTTGGCAATACACATCAAGAATCAAAAACATCCTCATGTGACCTAGTAATTCTATTTCTTGACCCCTTCCTAAAGAAATATTCCTCAGAACAGAAAAACCCATATGTAGAAAGCTGTTCATCATAGTGTCATTTATGTAACACAAAACTGTGGGGACTCAAGTGCCTCCCACTGAAGAGGCTTTTGAATTAATTATGATATATTTCCTAGATGCACTAGTGAGATAACGATAAGTGAGGGAGATACAAACTATGAACTAATACTATACATAAAATATAATGTTAAATAAAAAAGCAAGATATAAAAATATATGTACAGTATGATTAGAGTTATGTGAAAAATACAAGCTGGGGAAAAAGACATTAAGGAAGTTTAAGTAACTGTTGTACAAGCTTTTTATTTCTCCTATCATCCAAAGTTTATATAATAGCCTTTCATTATTTTTGTAATACTAAATATTTTAATTTTCACCATGATAAATGTTATCACTTCGAGGGTCCTCATTGGCCACCCTAGGATAAAGGAAAGCACCTCCTCTCAGCGGAGGAGCGGAACGGACAGTTGGGGCCCAGCACGGGGCTTGAGTGGTCTGCCTAAAAACCGCTCTGCGGGGGAGGGGAACTGGGGAGGAGGACAGGTGAAAATGTAGGCAAAGTCACTGAAAATTAGCTACAGGCCCATGGGGGTTGACCACACTGCTTATTCGGCTTTTGTGGGTATTTGAATACTTTCATAGTAACAAGAGATGAAAATTCCTACACAAACTTTGTTCACGATGCTGCATTGGTTCCATCTTCTTGGGCATATTGTTCCTGTGCATTTTACTCATGCTGACCTCATTGGTAGTGACACCTCTGCATAAATATTTGTCTTTTTATGTATGTGTGTGTGTGTGTATATATTCACACGCACATATAGACACACACACATGTATGCACATGTATATAATCTCCAAGTAGAGTGTAAACTCCTTGAGAGTCTATATCCTATTTGACATTTTTCTTGCCCCCTACTGCACTTCCTAAAGACACGAGGATGCCCAATCCCTTTTTTGTGAATGATACAGATTGGCTTATCCAACGTGACTGATGATTTGTTAAAAACAGATCTCTACGCCTCTCACTGAAGATTCTGATTCACTTGGTCTAGGATGGGACACAGCCTAGGTCTGCCAAGAAACCTTCCTTGGTGGTGTCTGAAGGGCAGTTTGGTCTTACAATGCCCCCTATTAAAATACGCATGCTGGGAAGATAAGGTTGGGAAGATAAGGTCAATTCAAACATTGGCTGAGGCTTACTGATCACTGCTGGCCCAAGGCAGAGAACGGGAACCTGGGACGGGGCTGGGAATCAGATCCAGGTGGAGTGGTCTCTGAGAGGCAAGACCCAAGAGCAAAAAGATTTTTCACTGATTTTTAATCAGCAGTAAATCTATCTGTTATTTCCATGTCTTTGGGCTTTGAAAATGCCTTCCAAAATCTTCTTTTAAGTATTTAAACAAATGTCAAGATAATTCAGCAAGACAGACCAAGTATCTATAAGAAGATGATGAGCCCAGGCAACCTGGAGTCTGTAAGGGTCTTATCGCAGCTTAGAGATGATCACAGATGGAATGGGGCCCATGCGGGGGGCGGGGGAGGGGCTCAGTGTCAGACCCTGTGCAAAGTGGGGAAGCTGAGGCCCCATGACCTAGTAAGTAGCAAAGCAGATCTTTGAACCCAAATCAGTTTGGTTTCCGAGGCCACCTTCCTATCATGCCGTACTGTTTCTTGGCCCAGGGGTGTGTTGATTGTTAGTCCGTACTGGGTAAAGACTGAGCACATGGGCCACAGTGTTTGATTCATTTTTGTCCTCAACCCTGTGTTGGAGGCCAGAATATTCCAAGCCGGATCTAGATTTAGAGGAAAAGTCTTAAACCCTCAAAAACAAAGAAAATGAATGAAAGGTAGAAAAGGGAAGCAAAATAAAGATTTAAAGGAGGAGGAAAATGATTGGGATAATTACATAGATAGAGGAAAGCGCTGAAGGTGGCCCTCTAAATGGTCCTCATGCTTTATGAGGCGGGAAGGCGGTGCGAGGCTGGAGGGACGGCTGGAGGTCGGGTAATTGCTGCGTGGCCTGGGACTCACCAGGCTGCTGGGCTGATCCCCTGGAAGGGTTGACCATGGGGTTTTGGATGGCAACCAATGTTGACTGCTGAGAAATGTGCAGAGAAGGAAAGAGCTGCTAAACTCACCAACAGCTCAGGTCCTGATGCCTCATTCTTGCGCCTGTCCTGTGCGTATATCATCCAGTATTCCACCGGTCACTTCTTCCCAGCATCAGTCTTGTCTATCGCAACAACTGGAAATGCCATTATCTAAATATAATTGCATTTCTGCAGAGAGACCTCAGTCTCGGTGGATAATCTGACATCATAGGCCATGATGGATCATCTCGGACCATATGCCCTTAAAGACACACATACCATACTAAAGCCAAAGATTATGTCACATGCGCTCTGGTCTCTCCACCGAAGCTTCTGTCGTCAATAAGATGGGCTCCAAATGGAAGCATTGGAAGGCGGCAGGAAACCAGGACATCCAGCCTCATATCCTGGGAGCAGCAGAGTTGCTGTGCTAGTCGGTGGGGTCTGGAGGGAGCCGGCAGGGGGAGGCTAGTTCCCACCTCCCTGATCTTGTACTTGCTGCTGGCTCAGCTCTCTCATTCAGCTTTCCTGCTTAGTTTGCTCTCTCCACCTCCTATTTCTTTTGAAATCAAGCAAAATAACATTTCTTAATTATAACCAGTTTGACTGAGTAGTTCAACAAGCAATATATACTTTTTAAACCTGTCATATGTGAGAGAGACAAAATAAAGACAAGCAGAAAGGTTTCTACATGGGGATGAGCGTGAGCCTTTCGATTACAGCAAGCTTCGAACCTTACTAGCATCATCACCAAATTCCTGTGAGGTCCCTGGTGCCTGGAGTTTGCATTTGGAGCTCTTCTTTTATTGGAAAGTGTAAAATGATGTCACCGAAGGAGATTCCTGGTTGACTAATAACTATGTGGAGTCCCTGATTCTCTTTCTCCCGCTGATAGCCCTTGGGTGGCGAGCTACAAACAGCTAACAAGTCAAGGACAGGGAAAATATTTTGGGTTCATGTGTTAAGCCTGTGGAAGTTAAAAACATTCTTCAAAACCACCTCCAGAAATCTCAGATCCTCTGGTTGGAACTGTCCCTGCCTCTTCTTGTTTCCCACAGTCTTCTCTGCTTCAGGTACTTTTCAGAGACAGCTGGGACCCACTGAAGCTGAAGCCATGGGCACGTTCATGGACGCCTTCCCCTTTGCGTCTAGCACAGGGCCTCAGGGCTGTGCATAGAGCTTGTGTGAAAACCAGCCTTTGTTTCAGAGAGCGCTAAAGCCCCTCAGAAACCCGTTTAAGTAATTAAGGGGGCAATAAATGGCCCAGCTCCCTACTTCCTAAAACAGAGAATGATCTCAGAGGTATTACAACTTGAGTGTGAAGCCAGAGGCAGCTACCATCCCCCCACCCCCCCGTGACCAGCTCCTATCAACCTGCAGAGGAACCTGAAACATGCCACCACAGAAATGCCGGTGATCACACATAGCAGCTATAGAGAGACGTTTGTCACCAATACGTATTTCAACATCCGAGGGAGCAGAGCTACGGTGATCATTTCTGGCTTTGTGGGGATTGCTACTGCTCAGTGATTGTCCCCATCAAGGTGAGGGGTAATGAAAAGTGCTCTTTCTCTGACTCAAATCACTTCCTCCTGTGGATTGATTTTTTTTTTAATTATACAGGTACAGCTCTAGTGTGTTTGTAAAGGAAGAGGTTCATTGTTAGTATTGTCGTTGCTTTTTCCTCAGGACCATTTTGTTATGCAAATTTGTCTTTATGAAATGCATTTTTAAAATAATGAAGACCTATGTGGGATTCGAAATAGTTTCTATAATTATTTCACAACAGGACCTGGCTTAGCAAATACTATGGGGTAGAGGATACTAACGATATTTATAGGGGGAAAAAAAGTACACATGAAATATAGTTTGGCCAGGTTTAATACACACAGAATACACTTTAATACTTTCATATGGTCTGAATAATATCCCCATATTGATTTTTTCCTCGTTTCTCCCAACTCCACAGCAAATGTACGACAATGGCTCATTGATTTATTGTGAGTGTAGCAATGGGTTTATAACAGCATGAATCATGCCGATTGCTCAATTCACCACATGCCTTAATAAAAGTTTCACTTTAATAAAACTGAGCTGAGGCAAATATGCCCAGAGGCTGGCCTGACATTCCTTATACATTACCCTGCCTCAGGAAATTATTGCCATATATTTTACAGCAGCTACAGTAGGCTAGGGGATCAGGATTAAAATGTACTAACTACTGTGATATTTAACAGAACTCCTGTGTTCCCAGTTAACCCTCACAGGTACAAAATGAATAGAGCAATTAGGAGAGAGAACGGTGTAGGGAACAGAACTGGTTGGGATGCAAGCAATAGGGTATCAGTACCATCCCTTGTGACACCCTGAGCGTCCCCTGAGCACTCTGTCCAGTGACAATACCTGTCTGATTTCCCTTCCAGAGTCACTATAGGTACCAAGAAGGAAAGAAGAAGCACAGTGCTTTATAAAGGCGATGCCAGGTCAGGTGAGGAGTGTCACCCTGAGGGACAGAGCCTGCCAGGCACACACACCAGCCTCTCGGCACTGTGAACTGTCTTCGGCAAGATCGATCATCAGGGTTGTTAATAACAATGTGTCTGGATAACTAAGAGACCCTCCTCCACAGATAGGTGTTTAGGGGTTAAAAAAAGAAAAATCCAATAATTCTAATAGCACCACGTTATTCTTTTATAAACTAAAGATTGTTTTTTGTCTTCCTGAGTAAGAGCTGAAAACGCCCCACCACACCTGCGTTGTGTCGACGTGTGAGATCGTAGACCAAAGGGGCTGTTCTGCAGGGACTGTTCAAGTGACCTGTCACCTGCTCATTGCCGCCCTGGAAGGAGGGGAGATTAGACAGTCCGTAGACGATTCAGTGCCAGTAGGTGGGATGCATCCTCGTCCAGAAGTAGCAGAAGACTCTCTGGACCTCAAACCAATACCAGTCACATCTTCATCCGAGAAAGTGTGATAGAGTAAGGGGGATGGTGTGGTCCTATGGGAAGAGTCAGTCACCTTTGGGCTTGAGTCTTGCTGCTGCCGTTAACTATTGGCTGTATGACCTTGAACCAAGTGCAGAATCTCTCTGGGCCTCTATTTCCTCATCTGTAAAATGAGGCTTTCATTTGGAGCGACAGATGTAAAGTGCCTGGACTCACAGACATTTGAAACTGCCATTCCCGGCACCTGTTCTCAGCATCTCCCCAGCTCTGGACTGTAGCCCCCGCACACATCCTTTCCCATTCCCCACCGGCTCCGTTTCACCCACAGGGCAGCCTCACAGGTAGGGCACGGTCCTTCCAGCTTCCTGCTCTGGGTCACGTCCCTCCCTCTGTTCCCAGGGCACCTAGATCCCATTCGGCGCTCACCAAACAAGCCTGTCTCCACCTCAACCCTTGCCTGTCCTGCCCCCAGTCAGAACCTGGAAGGAAGACACTGTGTTTTGTTCTCAGGTTTGTTCCCCTTGTTTCACATTCTGTCTGGCACATAGAAGATATGAATGAATGCATGAATTAATGGTGTACAGCCGGGGCACATCTCCGAGGTATGTGCTTTCACAGAACTGAACTTGATCATCAGTTGAAAATGACTGACGACTCAGGAGATGGCTGGAAGAGTCAAACCAGAATTTCTCCTTCAAAGTTGCTGCTTGAGCGGTGGAATCACAGCACGTTGCTGACATTTACTGACTGCTTACTAGGCGGGAGGCGCTGGGCTAATCACTCTGCCTGTCTCCTGCCACTAGTCCTGGGAACAGCTCTGTGACATACGTGCTATTACTTTCCCATGTTACAGCTGAATGCCTGAAGCTTAGAGAGATTACATAAGCTTCCCAAGGCTGCACAGCTAACAGTGGCAGGGCTAGCATGTGGATCTGTGTCTTTTGGATTCTAGAAGCTGTACTCTAATTCCCAGTACTGAGCAAAGGAGGGGGGTGAGCAATGACAGAGGCCAAGGACACTGCCATCCACAGAGGAGTCATTGAATACAGGGCTTAGGGTTGTAGTGAACTAGTCCCTAGTTCCCCGCATACCAGCTTCGCTTCCCCTCGCCCCTGTTCTGAGCTTTACGGCTCTTTCTCTCTTGCCCACAAGGGCACTCCAACGGGGGCAGCTGGAATAAAACCCACCGTCATCAACCAGGAACTGAGCTGTCAAAAGAAATGAAAAATCCAGGGGCAACTGCAGTCTTACCATTCATTAATGGGTTTATCGGGAACTCTCTTGACATTGAGCTCTAACTAGGGCCTTTAAGAAAATCCCAAATTTGAAAATAAATAAGTTGGCTGACATATAGACATTTTACATATGAATTTAATAAAATAGATTTTTCTTTTTGAAATCTTTGGTAATCTCTGAAATATATCAACTGCAACCCAGGAACATTGTATCCCAAGTTGTGATTCATGAAATGAAACGGAAATGTATTATGTAATTCAATTTGGAGAGTCCAACACGGAGCTCATTAGGGCTGTTGCTGGTGATGTGGCCTGTAGCTCGGAGGCCCTGTGGTTTGGGCAAACTTCTCCCAGTCCTTACCTCCCCTTCCTCTGAGGACATTTTCCCCAAATATCGTCACTCTTTAAAAATAGCATTCTTGAGCATTTTGCCCACAAATGAGGATAATTCAGACGAAATCTTAGGAAAAACTGTGGATTGTTTCCCCTCTCCTCCCACTTTACCATTAACCCGTCTTGTGATGAGTCAGGCTTAGAACTGACTCAGTGCCTTTCTATGTGATCTTTGGATCCAGACCAGGCCACGCCTGTGGATTGGGCAGGTGGACACCAGGATGTCATCTGAGGTAACTGGAGCCCAGAGAATCGAAAGGGCTTTGATTTTTGCAGTCTCTAAAATCTCTGGTTTTTCAGTTCGTCACATAACCTGAATTTATAATCAAAGTATCCCTTTCCCTACCTATGGTGATTTCTATGAAAACAAATGAGAAAAGGAGTTGGAAAGCACTTTTGGTCCTGTGTGATTTTTGTTGCCCTTCTTTGGGTTGCTTTTTCTTAAAAAATGACCGGGATTTGAGAAAATTTGCCATTCTTGTCATCTCAACGTGTACAAGTGTGTGGCTTTTGATGCATTCCCAATGTTGTGAGTTGCCTCCACTCTCTAATTCCCAGCTCTCTGTGTCACCCGGAAAAGAAATCTCATACCTTGTAGGCACTCACTCCCCATTTCTCTCTGCCCTGCGCCTCCAGCAGCCACAGGTCTGCTTTCTGCCCCTGTGGGTTTGTCCATTCGAGACGTTTCATATGAATCATACACTATGTGGTCTTTTGTGACTGGCTCCTGGCATTTAGCATAATGTGTTTAAGGTTCTTCCACACAGTAGCGTGTATCAATACTTCATTCATTTTTAGGGTTGAACAATATTCCATTGTAGGGATTGCCTACATTTTATGTATCCATTCATCAATTGATGGACATTTGGGTTGTTCCTGGTTTTTGGCTATTAATGAATAAATAACACTGCTGTGAATGCTCACGTCCAAGTTTTTGTTTGAATTTTTGTTTTGAATTCTCTTAGGTTTACCTAGGAGTAGAATTTCTAGATCATATGGTAATCTTATTTTTAACTTTTTAAGGAACCACCAAGTTGTTTTCCCCGAGGCTGCACCATTTTACAGTCTCACTTAGCAATATGTGAGGGTTCCAGTTTTTCTACATCCTTACCGACACAGGTTACTTTCTGTTTTTTTTGTTTTTTTTTTTTTTTTTCAGTTGGAGCCATTTGATTGGGCATAAAGTGGAATCTCATTGTGACTTGGATTTACATTTCCCTGTTGGGCATTTTTTCATGTCCTTATTGGCCACTTTTATCTCTTTAGAGAAATACCTGTTTGCACCATTTGACCATTTTAAAATTGGGTTGTTAGTCTTTTTCTTGTTTGGTTTTAAGTGTTCTTTATATGTCCTAGATACTAGACCCTTATGAGATACATGATTTGCAAATATTTTCTCCTGATCTGTGGATATCTTTTTACTTTCCTGATAGTGTTTTTTGCATGAAAACTTGAAATTTTGATGAAGTTCAATTTATTTTTTCTTCTGTTCCTTATGGTTTTGGTGTCATATTTAAGAAACTATACAAGGTCATGATGATGTACCCTTATATTTTCTCCCAAGAAAATATACCTTAAACTCTTAGATTCAGGCCTTCCATCCTCTTTGAATACATTTTTACATATGGCATGCAGTAGTGGTCCAAATTCATTCTTTTTCATGTGTACCTTCAAGTGTCCTAGCAGCATTTGTACACTTTCTCCACTAAATGGCTTTTTTTACCTTGGTGAAAAATTGATTAACCATACATGTATGAATTTACTTCTAGACTATCAATTCCATTCTATTGATCTATGTGTCTACCTTTAGGCCAATACAATATCATTTAATTATTATAACTTGATAGTAAGTTTTGAAATTGGAAAATAGGAATACATCAATTTGGTTCTTTTTTTTTTCCTAGATCATTGTGGCTAATCAGAACCTCTTGCAATTTTATATGAATTTGGGATCAGCTTATTTATTTCTGCATAAAAAGCCATTGGAATTTTGATGGAGATTGCATTGAATTTTTAGATAGACTTCAGGAATATTGCCATCTTAACATCAAATCATTTAATCCATGAACATAGGATGTCTTTCCACTTATTTAGGTATTTTAAAATTTCCTTCAGGAATGTTTTGTTTCATCTTTCTTTTCAGTGCACGTTTCTTACACCTCCTTGGTTAAATTTATTTATAAGCATTTTAGTCTTTTTGATACTATTGTCAACTGTTTTTTTTTTTTAATTTCAGTTTTAGATTGTTCATTGCTGGCATATAGAAATATAACTGATTTGTGGTGCCTGCGTGGCTCAGTTGGTTGACTTTGTTGGTTGTGGCTTCAGCTCAGGTCATGATCTCAGGGTTGTGGGATCATGCCCCACGTGGGGCTCCATGCTCAATAGGGAGTCTGCTTGAGGTTCTCTCTCCCTCTCCCCTGCCCCTCCCCACTCTCTCTTATATAGATAAATAAAATATTTAAAAAAAGGAAATTTAACTGATTTTTATATGTTGATTTTGTATTCTGTAACTTTGCTAAACTTATTCATTAGCTCTAATGTAATAGCTTTTTTCCCCTTTCTTTGTAGGTTCTCTAGGTATTCACAGGGTTTGTTTCTTGGGGTGGAATTCAAATGAGCCAAGGAGGAAGTGCTGTTCACACTTCTTTTCCCTGGGGCAGGACCCAGGAAGGTGTTTGCTGGAGAAGAGAAGAAAAGCTATCGCAGGGATTGAGTATTGAGCTAAATTGGGATCTAAACACCTGTGAAACACGGTGACCCCGAGGGGAGCTCTGAGCTTCAGATATCAACTTACACTCACCTTACCCCAAAGAGATGACTCAAATCCAGCAATGACAGGCACTATTAGGAATTCCTTGTAGCCTTGAAAGAGTCCAGCTGTGTTGGAATTGGTCTGGAATTAAGATTCTCGATAAGGTGGTCACATGGATAAGAACAAAGATTGTTAATTTTGCCTGTGCACTTGGGAGAAACTGCTAGATTTTTGTATTGAATCTCAAGATTCTAAGGTCAATTTTCTGTGAGGTTTGTGCAAGTCCCTGTCTTCAGTTTCCACCATTTAAAAGTGTGTATAAGAAGAGTGACAGATGATTAGAGTGAAATAAGCCAAAACAAGGCATGTGCACATGCAAATGCACACACATAACCCACACCCACCCCACCGGACAGTGAAGCTGAGGGCAAGGGCAAGTATTCCCCCAGTGAGCAACATGTAGGTGCATAGCCCCAGGGGGCCAGCTTCCCCATCGGGCATCCCTCTACACTTCAGACTGGAGGGGAAGAATGAACGAGAAGATCGACATCTATTTTGGAAACAAAGTATTGTAAAATAAGATGTTTGCTAATCAGCCAATCGAAGAAAAGAATCCTGTCCAAGGACATTTTCTATAGGCCTTAGCTGCCCTCCAGGCAGGAGAGGACAGTAACGCAGTAGCAGTAACAATAATAAAACAGATCTAATGGCTCAAGTCCCAAGGTCAGGTTCAGGCTCTGCTATTTGGTGCAATTCTGCTCTCTGTCAGCAGGTTGCTGAGATTCTAGCTTCACAGAGAGCCTTAGTTCGCCTCCCCCTCTTACACAGCTTTTGTGGACTATCCCCGTCCATTCTTCCTCTCCTTTCCCTGTACTCAGCATTAGTGCCTGAATGTGGGTACCCGGGAGCTGCTGTCTGCTGCTGGCTTCCTGTGGACTCAGCTTCCCTGAGCAATTCTAAACAACCGGCAAGCACACTGCATCTCATCCACCCCGGTCAGCCTCAGAGTCCTGCATAGGGGCTGAGAGCAAATATTTTCAATTGCTTGATAAATAAAAATACTTTTAAAAATGAAAATAAGTCTAGAAAATTCAGCCCCAAAAGAAAACAGTAGCATAACCAACCTTTTTGAGTCTATATCAAAATGGAACCCTACTTGCCGAGAGCTATTAACGTATCTCCCAAACACACAGAAGTAAAAACATGCCAGACTTCGGTTTCATAGTTGACATTTCTCTGGCCGGACATGTCATTTTTACCAGGAGCTCTGTGGAGGCCAGATCAACACTAAACTACAGAACAATGAAAGAAATGGAGAAAGCTGATAACCTCTGTTTATCTTCCCAACTCCAATATACTATGGGACAGATCTTTCCTTTTATCCCAGTAAATTGCTATTTTTAAGTGGTGAAATGGAGAAAAATAAACAAAAGAAAGAAAACAGTGGTGTGGATTTGGCTTTTAAGTCTCAGGTATGAGAAAATACACTATCCCTAGTGCACTGCTCTGAGCCTCACTTTCCTCAATGACAGTATCAATATGGTAATAAAATCTGTCCATGTACCGTCCCAGAGATACAATGCATATAACCACGATTTATAAATTCTGAAATGCTTTACCATTTTAGTTACTGTTATCATGAGGTTGGGGCAGAGCTCTCCATGCCGTCTGTGGAATAGGGATTTGGCATTAACCATTATCATTGTATAATTTCAGATAAGCAGACCCACTTAGATCAGAGTTGGCACTCCAGAATTTTGAGAAATGAATGATCTAATTTCATTTTTGTTTTTCTAAAATCGTCAGACAAATTGTTTTGTGGTGTTCCTTTTTTTTCCTTCTTTATTTCTTTCTCTTAACATCTGGTTTTCCTGATGTGATCAGAACTAGACATACCAAAAGAGTGTAAAAAATATTTTTGGGATATGTTTGCAGACACTAGTCATTTGGAACTTTTCATGTATTTCATGTATTTATATTTCATGTTCTTGTCTCAGCCCAGCCTGGACACCAGAGTCTTTAAAATATTCCTCACGTGAAAGTTATTGTAGCTATCAGGTGAACCTGTTTTCTGTTCAGCTTAATTAAGAAGTTTGTTCAGACTGTACCAGCCCAAATTCCTTTAAAGTAGAAAAATGGTGCCAAAGTTGTTCAGGTGATTTCCTATCCTGGGTGTAGTAGGGAGAAAATCTCATTTGGGATGTGGCCCATCATACATGAGGCACAGTGAGAAGTCACTAGTCCTGCCCTTAGTGATGCAATGAGAACTTGTGACCTCTTGAGGCTGACATCTGACCTGCATGAGCATATCTCTGCCTTACTTTTTTTGTAAGCTTGGACACCCCAAGGCTCAAGAGCAGCCATCTTCCTGTCAAGGCAAGTGTGGACCTTGTGCTAGGAGGAGTTGTCCTCGAGGTCCCCTCCTTTCCTTCCAGTCCAAGGCCTCACCAACCTTCAGCATGAACAGCCAAGTCAGCTAGAGTTCTCTCTTAGTCTGGGCTTCACCTCATTGAACTTAGCTGGATTTGTAAGAAGAAAGGTTACTACAGTGAGCCTTTGGGTGCTAGTTTTCATTCATTCATTGACACAGTAGAACGATGTCAATCAAATGCCTGTGGCTCAGGCAGAATCAGGGTCTTGGGGACACAGTGGTGACAAGACCAGCAATGGTTCTTGCACCTATCATCTAGAAGGGGAGAAAGACTTGAATCAAGAGGACACATACTTAAATATAAAACCACTATTGTGATAAGTGCTAGGAAGGAAAGGTACCAAGAGCTCTAATGGCATAAGAAAGTGGGATCCAATCCAGTCAGGAAGTCTTCCCTAAGGAAATGACATTGGAGGTAAAATCAGAAGAATAGGGATGGGTCAGCTCAGAAGAGACCCAAGAAACAGATGCTCCAGCAAAGACTGTTGTAGGAGGAAGCATAGTCTTCTACAGGTCTGAAAGATATTGTGTGGTGTGTAGCGTGTAGTGTGTGGTGTGATTCCTGCCGATGTTGGGAGAATAGGCAGGGACCAGACCATTAAAGCCAGACCATTAAAGTCTTTGTGGCCAGGATAGGAATTCTGATCTTTAGCCTAAGAAAAAAATGGGAAATCTGGAGGGATTAGAAAAGCTTGGGATGAGGGACAGTTTGGAGTAGTGAGAGTGAAGGTGGGACATGTGTTAGGAAGCTAGGACAGTAGTGAAGATGAAACAAGATGGCAGCTAAGAAAGACTAAGGTGGTGGTAGAATAAAGTGGAGATAAGTGGGCAGAATGGAGGACTTGGTAAGACCCGACAAACTTGGCGTGAGGTTAGACATTTATTTATGTGATGCCTACAACAGTGACTCCTGGGTTTCTGGCTGGTACAGCTGGCTAGGTGAGGGTGCCATTTCCTGAGGTAAGGAACCCTGGAAAAACACCAGGTGTGAGGAAAGACCACAAGTTCATTTTGTGCATGTTGATATTGAGGGACCCTTGTGCCGTCTCTGTGTAGACATAGAGTAGATACATCAATACACAAGACTAAATCTCAGAGGAGAGGTCATGACTGACCTCAAAAACTTGCTAGTCATTACTATCATGTAGGTGGTAAGCAAAGGCAAGGACCTGAATGAAATTTCAGTGAAGTAAAGGGAGATTTATGCTCCTGTGAATAGTGTTGCTTGATCTCATCTACCAAACTGTTGGGTCCCAGTCACATGCTGAGGGCTGCCTCCTCAGGCCATTGAGGATGTTTTTCATTCAGCCTTGGCAGGCTTCTTTTTTAATTAAACAGGAGTCTGTGTGTATGTGTGTGTGTGTGTGTCCATTTGTTCCGTAGATCCAGGGTTGGAATGTTACCACAGACTGAACTTGGATTTCATTTTCTAACCCTTTTGTCTGCCAACATTTTCAAAATGGAGGGAGTAGAGTGGTTTTTCCCGGGGCATAACTTGTTTCCTTTACTCCTGGCTTTTTACAAACCTCACACCTTCTTTCCCCAAGGTTCCCTACTGCTTAAGACTTTAAATAGTCTGATTTTGTTTCTAGTTTTCTCATAAATTCACCACCCACAATCAACTGGATAGCTGTACTTTTTCTTCCTCCAGCAAGGTTTACTAGGAGTTGAACACCTACTCTTTATTTTCCCACCTGCCTTGGCATATGATTCTGAATCCTAAAATGAGTCTACTGGTTACAGCACTACGTGGTGCTGGCACTCTGTCCCCACAGGTGCCCAAACATTCTGTTCCTTTGAGAGGGAACTATCAGAAGTCTCGATCTTTCCAGTGGAATTGTATGGCTGGATTTTCATTGACTTTTACTTCCATGCTTTGGTTTGTATTGATGGGGACACACTTTCAAACCTCAGGTGGCCTTTCTGACTTTTCTACACATCCTATGGAAAAGGTAGAGTTTTGAAGGTGTCAGAATGTGGATTTAGGATAGGTGAGGTTTTCTGCTTGTGGCTGATAGGCTTGTCCAACTCTAAGATTTTAAGGTCTCTTCTTATTGCCTATCATCTTTTAGTTCTAGTGTGAAAAACCATATATTTCGCTTTGAATATAATTACCAACTAATATAGCGTGAGTGCTTAGTATAATCTACTGGGCTCATGCCCTAGGGTCACCCAAGTAAGGAAGGTAATCCATGCCCTCAAGACGTATATTTGTATGGTGAAGGACACAGAATGAGAATGACTGACTCTAAGTTACTATGATGACATGGGTAAGGGACAGACAGAGAAGGCATAAGCAGGGTGGGGGGGCAGAAGGTGAAGGAGAAGCAGATTCCCTGCTGAGCAGGGAGCCCCACATGGGGCTCGATTGATCCCAGACCCTGAGATCATGACCTGAGTGGAAGGCAGACACTTAACCAACTGAGCCACCCAGGCATCCCATTGTTGTTGTTGTTGTTTTTAAATCTACTTGTTTACACTTGATCTTAGCCAAAAGGCCAAGAAGCAGTTTAAATCTCCATGTTTAAAGGAACCAGTCCCAAGTAGCCCATACAAAACAGATCAATACTTCACATAGACAAATCATGAAAACAGAGTATAGGGCCTGTATGTTCAGAAGTGCCCCTTTACATTTGTAAGAAAAATTAATATTAATGGAATAAATAATTCCAGTAGAGTGGCAGATGCACAGAACATATGGGAGTTAGCAAAATGGAAACATTTGTGTAGTATTAAAGTTAGATTCAAGGGCTAACCTGTCTGATGATGAATGTCCAGTGAAAATATGAGGCATCTACAGCTACCAGAAGGACAAACGTATAGTAATTAATTTTGGTGGATCTCAAACTTGTCTTAACTCAGTAGCCTTCTACTCATGTAATGTCTTGATTAAATAGCACAGTGAAATATACCCATGTGTGATGTATAAGTCTAGCCAGTAAACATAACCTGGATATTTGTAAGAAAATATTTAATATATATGTGCACCCATTATGTTTTCAGATCACAGGAGGAAAATGTGATACAAATCTTTCCCTATTCTTAAAGCACTGGCATTTAAGTATAAACTTGGAGTACTTGCAGTGGAATTCAGGTTTACGTGATGAAAGCAGAGTGAGAAATAGGGATGGCTCTGGACATGTGTGTCTCTGAAAAGCAACAATCTCAAGAAGGAAAAGCAGAAATGACATGCTCTCTCCATCTTGCTTAGTGGAAGAGTTACAGTTTAAATTGTCCAAAGTAGCAGATGCAATGAATGGTGTAACAAATTGCATTAATTACTGAAACAGTGTGCATGCCATGAGTTGTATCAAAACCATATTCAGGGTTGTTTTGATACCTGCATTTATAATGAAATGTCAGGGTGGGAAAGGATCGATGAACTTTGCTAAAAGGGCAGTTTCTGTGTGTTACATGTAACAGACATGCTAAATATTTGTTTACAGTCTTTGTTTAGCAAAGCAGGCATTTAAGTGAAATCAGAAAAAAGGAAATAGATGTGTGAGTATGTGATTTAAGATGAAAGTCTTAAATGTGAATAAATTGTATATTATGGAAAAGAGTATACTTCTTGTTCTGAAGGGGCATGGAGGAGGGAGGTAACAAGTAGAAATTCTTTGTTATCCCCGAGGACATGCATGGCCTAGAACTTATGGGGAGGTAAAACTTGGTGCTCTAGAAGGGAGACACTTTCTGAGAACTCAAGATATCCAATATGGAAATGAGCGGCTTCAAGATCGTGAACTCACAGTGATAGTGGTGTTCAAGCAGATACCGGATTACTGCTTGTCAAGGATGTCATGGGAGGAACTGATTTGTGTAGAAGACTGGGCTAGATCAGTGACTTTCAATTTATTTTTAAAGAATGGAAACTTTTTTCAAATCATCTCTTACATAAAAACACAAAATTTAAAAATATATATAGCAGATTAAAGAAGGCTGCTTTACTGAGACCCACCTAGTGGGTCTCAGCTCTCACATGACTGCCCCTTGGCACCTCCTCAGAATTCCGAGGGCTTGAACACACCCCCCCCCCCAACACACACACATAATACCTAAGGATTTATGTTTCTTTTCACTTCCAGGATTCCATGATGATTCTGTATGGGAACTGTTCTTATTTGAAATGGTTCATTAGCTATGTTTCTTTTCTTTTTGTTTTAATTCCTAAAACATATGGAATTTCACAAATTAAGTTCAGAAATTTTTAACCTGGGGGTTAGTTTAAATACAGATTTTTGTCTAAATACACATTTTTACTAGTCAGGATACAGAAAGGATGATTTTATTTCCAAAGGAGGAGTTTTTGGATCTAGTAATATATGTTTTAGATTCAACTACTTGAAATCAGATTGTATGACAATGAGGAAGTACAGCATTAAGTAACCAGCTCCAATAACTTTGATCAGCTTGTATTTAGTGTATTATGGAATTACGTATTTCTTTCAACTCTGTCTGACCATAGAGGATCTTTTGAAGCTCATGTGTAGGCAGTTAATCTTGACTGGGTTCATTGATTTATAACCGGGGGGGAAAATGCTCTTGTGGATCCAAATAACTGAAAAGTGATTTTGTCCATAAGCCACTAATAAAATTAAAGAGATGTCAAACAGAGAACAGATATCTTACAGGGTCATTGCTGTGCAGGTGCAAGAACTTGAGTCTAACCAGTGAATCAGCTTGGGAGACTCAAAATGGTAACTAGCCTTAAAAAAAAAAAAAAAAAGATGGCTTCATGAAGCAGCTAATGATATATTAATCAGAATGAAGAAAAAAAAATGGCAGGTCTGATTTGAAAAAGGAGACTTAGTGTTTGGTCAGTTGCCGGGCCGTATGTACACTCTTAGCAGGCCAAAGAACAATCAATTTACAGAAGAGAGAACGTCATTGAGTAAGTTCATTGCCGCCTTATTATGGTAGTGAGGAGAAGGCATTCTGATTGTGCATTACTTGGAGAATTACGGATAAAATGCATTGTACGTTTCACCTTGGAACATTATAAATAATCTGTTAAAAGCAACATCCTAACAGCAGCATAGCAGCCTGGATGCCTGGTTAAGACATGGAGTTAATACCTGGTTGCCCATGGGGGGAAACAAGGGAGCTGTATAAAGACAAAATAAAAAAGAATAGAGAGGAAGAAAAGGGAAGAAATGAGAAGAAAGACAATGATCAAACAGTTTTTGGCTGCACAGCACGAAACTAGTGTGATGTAGGAGAAATGTCCAAAATAACGTTTTTGAAATGAGGTAAGTTGATGGGATCTGTAAGGATGGGAGAAGCCTTCTCAGAGGAGGAAATACTTGAACCAGCTCTTCAGGCATAGAGGAATATGGAAAATTTGGATAATGTAAATAATTCCACACAACTGGGGCATATGATATGTGTCGAGAAGTAGTGGGAGATGAGATGCATGCTACAAGTGGGGTACAGATGGTCTGGCTTGCCCTGTAAGCCACTTGTATGTTATTCCAGACACAATAGAGCTGATGGAACTTTGCAGCAGAGGAAACATAAGAATGGATTGTGTGATATATGGACCATTCCCCAGTGAGGGTAGAGACTGCATTGGAAGAGAACTGAGAGAGAAATCTTAGGATATTTGAAATAATCCATATCAGGGAAGTCAAGTATCTGAATTAAAGAAGAAACAATGGGGACAGATGCCAAGAAAGATCTGGAAGGTACTGAGGGGTAAAATTGGTATTATGTTGTGACTGATTAGATGTTAGGAGGTGGGAAAAAAATTCTGGCAGAGTCCCCAGGCTTCTGGCTTGGATGCTTGGGTGAAACGTCATGTTATGAAACCATCGAGGGAATTTAGGAGGTTGAGGAGAAGTAGATGTGTTGAGTTTGGAGGATTTGTGGGGCTGATCCAGCAGTGATATCTAATAGGCAATGAGATCTGTTACCAGGACAGTGGTCTGAGCTGGAACTACAAATCTGGGGATTGTAGCAGAGAAAGAAGTGCTCTGGGGGAATATGTACAAGGGAGAGAAAAAAGGACAAAGCATTCTGGAGAATACAATGGAGTTCTAGAGGAAAGGCGGTGTAAAGGAAGGTATTCAGGTTATAATTGGAGAATGAGAGCGGAAGAAGAAATCTGCAAAATAGAAGGAAACTAGGAGAAGCTGCTTCATTGGGAGCCTCAGGAACTGAGCACTTGATGTTCAGGAGGAATTGCTTCCTTCCATCCTGCACATGTATCCATTAGCCGGCCTGCTGATGACAACCCTGGGCTCAGATCCCCATTACTCTCTACTACCATCACTGCCCCTCAAGCCCACGCTGCCATCAGCTCTGCTGTCACGGCCTCTTCACTCTTCTCTTGCCTCCATTCTCATAGTAAATTTTAGCCAGAGTCGTTCATGTAAAACCAATTCTTCTTTCCTTCCTTCCTCCCTCCCTCTCTCCCTTTCCTTCTTTCTTTCTCCTTCCCTTCCCTTTTTCTCCCTCCCTCCCTCCCACTCATTCATTCATTTTCATTGTGTTGTGTTAATCACCATACAATATATCATTAGTTTTTGATGCAGTGTTCCAAGACTCATTGTTTACATATAACACCCAATGCTCCATGCAAAACATGCCCTCCTTAATACCCACCACCAAGTTCACCCATCCTACCACCCCTGCTCCTCCAAAACCCTCAGTTTGTTTCTCAGAGTCCATGGTCTCTCATTGTTCATCTTCCCCTCCGATTTCCCCCGAGTCACTTTTCCTTTCTTCTCTGATTCACTTTTCCTTTCCTTCTCCTACTGTCCATCATGTTATTCCTTATGTTCCACAAGTAAGTGAAACCACATGATAGTTGACTTTCTCTGCTTGACTTATTTCACTCAGCATAATATCCTCCAGTCCCATCCACGGTGATGCAAAAGCTGGTTTGTTATCCTTTCTGATGGCTGAGTAACGTTCCATTGTATATATGGACCACATCTTCTTTATTCATTCATCTGTTGAAGGGCATCTTGGCTCTTTCCACAGTTTGGTGATTGTGGACATTGCTGCTATGAACATTGGGGTACATATGGCCCTTCTTTTCACTGCATCAGTATCTTTGGGTTAAATACCCAGTAGTGCAATTGCCGGGTCATAGGGTAGCTCTATTTTTTTTTTTTTTAAGATTTTATTTATTTATTTGACAGTGAGAGATCACAGTAGGCAGAGAGGCAGGCAGAGAGAGAGGAAGGGAAGCAGGCTTCCCGCTGAGTAGAGAGCCCGATGCGGGGCTCCATCCCAGGACCCCGGGATCATGACCCGAGCCGAAGGCAGAGGCTTCAACCCACTGAGCCACCCAGGCACCCCGGGTAGCTCTATTTTTAATTTTCTGAGGAATCTCCACACTTTTTTCCAAAGTGGCTGCACCAACTTGCATTCCCACCAACGGTATAAGAGGGTTCCCTTTTCTCCACAACCTCTCCAACATTTGTTGTTTCCTGTCCTGTTAATCTTTGCCATTCTAACTGGTGTAAGGCGGTATCTCAGTGTGGTTTTGATTTGAATCTCCCTGATGGCTAATGATGATGAACACTTTTTCATATGTCTGTTAGCCGTTTGTGTGTCTTCATTGGAGACGTGTCTGTTCAAGTCAAAAAATGGGCAGAAGACATGAAAAAAACAATTATTTCATGTCACTTCTCCGCTTGTAAACCTTCAGTCACTTCCTCCTACATGTAGAAAAGAAATCCTAACTTTCTCATGGCCTACAACAACCAGCAAAATCTGCCCCTCCCAGTGTCTCCAACCCGCCTCATGCTGCTTCCTCCTTTGGCTTCTGTTGGCCTCCCTTCTGCTCCTAAGAAGCAACAAATCCTTGCCCTCGTCCTTTCTTTCCCCATATGTTAGTGTGATTGTCCACTCTTGGCTTTCGTGACTTGTCTCAAACATTATATGCCCAGAGTCACCTGACCACCCTGTCCCTTGCTGCTCTGTCATGTCAGAAGTCAAGTGTTGAGTGTGAATAGTGAGGGAGACACAGAGGTGAATGACAGGAGGAGGAAAGAACTGGGCTTTTCCCTCCCCGGAGAACCGTAGGTCCTACCTGCACAGACACATGCCTCAGGACAACTTACAGAATGTATTCTTCATCACCAGAAATTCCCTGTGCCTCCTTCTAACCAGCCCTCTCTTCAATACCCAACAGCAGAGGCCACTACTTTTTGATTTCTGTGACCAGCCCTTTGTGCTTTCCCAAACCTCATCACAATGTCCCACTGGGAAAAATGGTGGTAAATCTTGGGCTTGACTAGATTTCAGTCCTTCAGCTTAGTCTGTGTGACTACCAAACTCTATTGGTTTGTATTTCCATTAGTAAATAACCTTCATCTTGTCCTGCACCCATGGTCAGCAAATGCCACCAGTGTGAAAAGCAGCCCACGTTTATCAGCTACCTTTAAAAAGAACATTTTGCTCCAGAAATTTATTTATTTATTTATTTATTTATTTATTTAATTTTTTTTTAAAGATTTTATTTATTTGCCAGAGAGAGAGAGAGAGCAAGCGAGTACACACAAGCAGACAGAGAGGCAGCGAGAGAAGCAGGTTCCCTGCCGAGCAAGGAGCCCGATGTGGGACTCGATCCCAGGACCCTGGGATCATGACCTGAGCCGAAGGCAGCAGCTTAACCCACTGAGCCACCCAGGCATCCCATGTTCTCCAGAAATTTAGATGTTTCAGCCATTTTTGCTTCTATAGTTATCTGAAGTCTTAAAAAAAAACCGTTATTTTAAAGTATTTTCCTATTTTTTCCTCTAATTGTTGCAGCAGAAGTGTTGGACAATCACATCCTGTTATATACAACTTAAAAATGGATATCTATTTTTTTTTAAAGGCTCTTTTGAAAAAGATTGGCCAACGGGCCCTTAATTGGACACTTGTTTTATTCTTAACATTGTGCTGAAGGAGTTAGAAAAAGACTTCAAGCAATGAGCCTTAACCAAAGTAGCTGACATCCGTTTGGAAAGAAAAACATGTGCAAGTGAAGCTATCAGGGAGCGCGACAGCCCTGTCGAGTGTAATGGGGAAATGTGCAAACTCGACGAAGTCACTTTGTCTTCTAGATCCCAATTTCCTCAGTTGCAAATGAGAGGTTTGATTTTGATTAGTGGTTATCAAACATCTGTGTTATACACACTCAGCCAGATAGTGGAGCTCGACCAGCTGAGTAGCTGCCCAGTATTTCCATCTATATGATGTGCTAAACCAGCGATGGAAATAGGGTAAGATGTAGAAATCCAAATTATCAGTACTCCTCTTGGGAAGAGTGTTGTATGGGATCTTAGAATTAGCCATTTGGGATACTGGGTGAGATTCCCAGAGAGCATGCTTAAGAAACAACAGATGGATGATAAACCCTCCTAAAGAAAGAGAATCTGGCTTACTATGGAGCTTTTGTTCTGTTACATTGCAAGCTTGGGCCCCATCCAAGATACCTAGGACAAGAGGAGAGGCTGAACCTCACCACTCGCTGTCCTACTTTTCTGCCCCCTTCATGCAGATTTCAGTATTTTTACATAAATGAATATAATTTTAAAGCTATAGTCTGAATGGGACATATATGTATTCGTGCCATAAGCCTCAGACTGTTTCTGTAGCGAGTGGCTTAGTCACAAAGGAAACTTACATAGAGCCCAAATACAAAAAACAGATTAAAAAAATACCTACCCTGCTTTAATTAGGTGTGAGGACATGGGACTCTGTTCACTCAGCTTCCCTTTAAACCTGCTGAAAGGGGCGCCCTTTCAGCGCTCAGTCAGTTGAGCACCTGTCTTCGGCTCAGGTTGTGATCCCAGGGTCCTGGGATGGAGCCCCACATCCGGCTCCCCACTCAGCAGAGAGTCTGCTTCTCCCTCTCCCTGTCTGACGTGTCCCCCGCCCCCCCGCTTGTGTGTGTGCTCTCTCTCTGTCAAATAAATAAATAAATGAAATCTTTAAAAAAAAAAAAAAACACCTGAGAAAATTTTGTCAAATCTTAGTCCTCACGGGAATACTGTTTGAAAACTACCAACATAGATGACTTCCACTTTTTTTAAGCACACATCTTCTGTGATTCTGTGATAAGGTACAGACATCTAGAGAATTAGGTTGTACTGTTTTATTTCTTAAATTCTAATATAGTTATTCATCAATATTATTAACCTGTTCAATAACAGAAATTTTGAGAAAAATGAAACATTTTTGCATTAAACGCATAATTTTCCCTTACATTTTCTCTTTGTCTTTTTAAAACATATGTTCAGAAACGTTCCCTGTGCTCCTTCTTTCAGGCCTTGTATTAAATAATGAGCTTTTGTGGCCATGGGCTCTTTTTTGTTTTTTGATTCCATCTTTTAAAAAATAACACCCTGTTCTTGTTTTATGGATGCCCTCCTCTGAAACCTCTCTGAGGCTATTAGAATCCTTTTGATGTTTGTTCCTCTTTTCTAGATTATCTTCTGTTTCTCAGTTTATGTTTCCATTCTATTCTTTCTTTTGAACAGCTGGTTTGCTGCATGTTTCCCAGAAGCCTTGACTGGAATTCATATTTAGGAAGGAATAGCTAGTTGACCAAGAGAAGGAGATCTTTGATTTGCTCTGTGGCTTCAGGAACCCTCCAGAAGGAGACCATTATTCAACTTTCAGGAGGGTCGACTGCCACACTTCCTGCCTCCACCGCTGCTCGGCATAAATGAAGAGAGTCATCTTTGGGTACCAACTCTCATGGTGTTTGGGGACAGGGCACAAACTCCTCCCAGCAGATTGCTTAATTCCTTTGGAGCCTTTCTCAGGTCTTCCTGTATCTCAGTGTCTATTACTGCTGAAGGGAGCAGGGCGATGGGGGAAGGGGTGCCATCAGGCTGACCCAGCAGAATTCCCCAGGCACCTCTTCATCTACCACCTCAGTTTCCACTTCCTCTCCCATTCCCTCCATCCATGCTCATTCCAAAAAACTGCTGTGAAGAATTCCTCCTGGGGCAGCCCTCCTAGACATGCTCTGAGGTGTGACCCCTTACTGCCTTCTTTAATGGGCAGGATGGTCCCATTGTCTAGGATTATTTGAAATGACTATTACTCCCATTCTCAGTGCTTTTTATAGTTTTTTTTTTTTTTTTTTTTTACTTTTTGTATTTTACTGCAGTGGCATACTAGATATGGGATAGTTTGGAAAAGTCCATTTAGGGTATAGGCAACAGAGGTACGTTGCCAGTAGTGAATTTAGGAGCAATAATAGAAAGAACTGAAAGAAGTCTGGTTTTTATTATTACCAAGGTCAGTGATAAAGTGCTCTCCCTAACACCCTTAATTACCTTTTTTAAAAAAATCTAAGTTCTAAACAATTGCTTCAGTTACTGTAGAATTTTAATTATGTGTTTGTGTGTGTGTATGTTTCAAATAAGTATGTTTCAAATACTTATTCTGTAACAAACACTGGTTTCCACAGGGAGGTTAATTTGGAAGCCTCCCAATTATATAGTGATCTCAACACAGGGGGACTCAGCTACACATGTTTGTTTCAAGAATAAATTCATAAAGTTTTGGAATCACTCAAGCTTGGTTTTGGTGCCTTGTTCATCTCTAGTCCCTGTGGTCCTCCATGTTCCTCCATTTAAGCAGTAGACAGGAAATCAGCACTGACCGAGCAGTATTGTAAAAATAAACTGAACCAGAGTTACTTTAATTGTCTTCACCTATGTGATCATTCTGAGTTTTATTCGTGTTTAAATTTAAAGCAGACATATACAGGGCAAAGTGTGAGGTGTAATATTTTTATATAAGTAGCTTGTGTATGAACTCTTTTTTTCCCTGTTTTTTTAAAGTGGGGGAGGGGCAGAGAGAGAGGGAGAGAGAACCTCAAAGACGCTCCACGCCTAGCGCGGAGCCCTACACAGATCTCCATGTCACAATCCAGAGATCACGACCTGAGCCAAAATCGAGTGAGATGCTTAACTGACTGAGCCAGGCACCCCTCATGCCTAAACTCTTGCATTAAACTATAATAGTGTCTTTAAATTTCTTATTTATAAATTAATTTTTTGTTTTAAATTATGGAATACACCATGGACATAATGACTATTACTGAAAGTAATTTTGTTCTAAGGAGGAAGAGAACATTAAAAATTGATCCATCCCAGGTGTCAAATACACTATATGCTGCTGCTTTATGCCTTATCAGTGAGTTAGGGGGAAGAAGGAAGTATACACAAATGTTGAGGCTGCCATTTTGAACCAGAAGCATAAGTATTATGATGAAATGGAGAGTTTAACAGGATAAATGACTTTTTTTTTTTTTTTTTAACAGAGAGACAGATCACAAGTAGGCAGAGAGGCAGGCAGAGAGAGAGAGAGGGAAGCAGGCTCCCTGCTGAGCAGAGAGCCCAACGCAGGACCCTGGGATCATGACCCAAGCTGAAGGCAGGGGCTTTAACCCACTGAGCCACCCAGGCACCCAATAAATGACTTTTTGATAGCAACATAAGTCAATAGTGAAACTTGTAGTACTTCACTCCTTTTTTTTTTTTTTTTTTTTGGTCGAACTGGTCTTTGTAATTGATGTGAACACTCAGCTTGTGAACACATGCACATCTAGCTCAACTGTCCCTCTGGGTTGAGGACAAGTCCCCATCCCCTTGTGGGGACTTCTCAGACTGCCTTAGCCCAGACTTTTCTCTCATATACTGTATTCTCCACCCAGCGCTTTTCATTATTATACCTGCATCTTACTTGCACTTGGACTACAAGCTCTTTTTGGGAAGAGACCAGATCTGTGGGTCACTACCCTTGCAGCACAGAATTGATTCACTACGGGTTCCGCAGGGGTGGTTGCTTATGGACATGGATGTGCTGAGATTGCTAAGAAGGGATAGTCCTTAAAGTCGAACTACTTGGAAGGTGGATTTTTTTTTTTTTGAAAGGCCAATTTCATTTGGAAAGCAGACCGAAAAGCAAGCTCTGGGGAAATCTAAGTGCTTTTTATGCCTCAGTCAAAATTGAAGTTCGATGATAAGAGCAATGAGATTTCCTGCTAGCTGAATTTATGCAATTGTTTTAAAGGAATCTCCAGACATGCGATTGCAGACGTGTTCTGTGTGGTGGTGAGTGAGGTCCCTGGCATGGGTAAGCCTCCTTTAGAGGAACTACTCTGCTGGTTTTCTTGCCTAAATATTCTGAAGTAACACCACTTTCTTAAAAGTGCTAAGTCACACTGAAGGCAGTTTAATTTGAAATGTTATCAGAGATTAAGGGAGAATGAAATTTGAGTAACAGTTTTGCTCCCTCTCAGTTTAGGAGAAAGTCGTCATTGTAATCAGATACCTTCTGTTCAATGTTGCTCAACTTCAGTTCTGGAGAGGAATAGAGAAGGGCAGGGTAGCTGTGGCCGACAGGAGGATATTAGCTTGTATCATTAAGATCTGTCTTCTTTTTCTTTTAGAAATTTTTTTATCCAGACCCACAGTCTAACAGATTGAGAAAGTGGTGGGAGAAGAGATCGCTGTATGAATATAACCTCGAACAAGAAGATGTCTCATTGGAAAGATAAGGCTGGGCGTAGGTCAAATCAGAGTTTATCAAGTCATGGTGAGGTGGTGAGGATCAGCGGAGGCTTGTTTGCCAAACACAGATACTCGATGTTGATGTCTGAGTGGTAAACTTGGAATAAAGAAAAGGGAGGTACGATTTCAAAAGAGGGAAGTGGAGACACTTCTGGAACCCATTCGCGCAGGAGACCATACTGGCCAGAGAATGAGTGCACTGCGGAGGCTCAGTTCACTCACGGATGAAAGGTGGGGCAGAGATTATTTTTCAGGGCAGCCCCGATTGGGCACTCCCCGGACCCCGGAGGTGATGTCAGTGTGACTTCCCCGCCTGGGAGCCCTCACTCTTGGATCCCTCATGTCAGGCAGTCTCCTGGGCGAAGAGAACCGAGGCGCTGGCCCAGGGCACAGTTGTGATGTTCTCGTGTTTCATCTTCCTGGGCTAACTATTAACTTTCAGCCTGAAGTGTCTGTCACCAAGTCATCTGTCTTGGTAAAGGCTGTTGGGGTCTCAGCATTATGAGGAGGCCATGAATCTTCCCTGCTGACAGTGAGAATATCCACACCAAGCTGCCATAGAGATTTCTGCTTCCCACAATGTTTATGACAGTAAATTAGGCTACAGAGTACACCAGAGATTGTTTCCATAACCCCTGATACCTGGTAGATTTGTCAGCCTCACTCCATGGGCTGTGACTTTAGTAAAGTCAAAAAATGTTTAAACTGTAAGGCCACAGATAATATATAAAATTATCAGAGCACTTTACAAGGTCTTGTGCTGGTTTATTTGGACCTTTCCCTCAGATAGCATGTATTTCCTTTCCTCTTTGTCTCTCTGGTCCTCTCAGTATCTTTCCATTTCCCTCTAGCTTTTTTGTTGGTTTTAATTCCAAATCCAAACAGAGGGGCATGAGATTTCCCTTTAAGCTTTTCTCAGGATCCTCTGCTCGATTACCTTCCTAGACTTTTTCTCAGGGAGCTCAGCCTGCAAGTGGACTGTGTATGCAGATGATTTCCAAACTCCTCGGCCCTACCCTCACTCTTCTCCTAACTCTTTGCCTTGTGTCCAGGTGCTTTCCTGTTAGCCTCATGCTTACACTTACCTGACAAGTGCTTAAAATCTTGTGTTGTAAGACCCGGTTGCAAAATAGAGAGACAGTTGTTCCTTAAAACAGTCTCCACTGAGCGTAACTCCAATCCAAACAGAAACCTGGGAGAAATATTCATTTATTGCTCGTGTTTCTCAAAACACATTCGGAACATTTTTAGGTAGCCGTGATTGGTGGTGGTAACTCTGTCCTTTGACACTGAAGTCTGATTTTTTTTTTTTTTAAGTGCCAATGCTATTTGGTTTAGATTGAGTAAATCTGAGGGTAAGTTGGGCCTTAAAAATTTAGATAGTTTTAAAAAAACAATTTAGATAGTTTTAATTTAAAAAAAATTTTTAAAAGATTTTATTTATTTGACAGAGAGAGCGAGGGAGCAAGAGAGCACAAGCAGGGGGAGCACAGGCAGAGGGAGAAGCAGTCTCCCTGCTGATGCGGGGCTCGATCCCAGGACCCTGGGATCATGACCTGAGTAAAGGCAGATGCTTAACCAACTGAGCCACCCAGGTGCTCCAAAATTTAGATAGTTTGGATCCTTATACAATTCTTACTTCTATCAAGCTAAAATTTATTTTCTTATGTGTTTTATTCCTTTGTATAATTGAATGGCTGCTTTGTTCTTGGGACTACAGAGGAGTTGATGGTATTGAGATGAATGATATAAAGATAACGTTATTGAAATAAATCCTTGGTCTAGAGGAAAACTTTGAATTTTTGATTCCAATCATCCATTATATCCATTTTTTCATGGCTTTGAGCTGGTCAGGACTAATTCATGGATTCCAAAGTTTTAAATTTGGTGGTTACCACTTATGGTTTCTTTTTAATGGAGTGGAATGAAATAGAAGACACTGGTTATATTTTTTTCCAGCCTTATTGCAACATAATTGCAATAGAAGGGAATGAGATAGTATAGAGTAGAATAGGCCTCTGGGTCTACTTAGGATGCAGAAAGCCACAGGTAACTTTGATGTTTCCCTATAAATGAGAAAAGACTGTCATAATTTTCTTAAATCCGTATTAGAGTTGAGGTCACAAAAGAATTCAGGTAAATGGAATTCCAGAAGTAACAGGTCTCTCCAAGAAGAGAAGAAACACATGAGCTATTCCACTTTTGGCAGAATGTGGGCTAAAGAAGAGGCTGCCATGTAAAGGGGAGAAGAAGAAGACAGCTAGTGTTGTAATGAGTTCCTATGAGCTAGGCGTGGACACCTGTGACAGCTTGGAATAATGGGAGCTCCAGATCCATGGGAATCTGCATTCACTCACTCACAAGCTCTTCTCTGCCAGTCTCCAGTGGCTTCTCAAAAGAAAGCCTGGGGACAGGGCAGGAGACTGGGGACAGTGCAGATTTGTAACCATCCATTGCTGCTGGTGCACAGAGATAAAGCATCTCTATCTTCTCAAGAACCTTCCTTCCACCTAAGGGAATGCCTTAGAATACTGAACAAAGGACTTACAACCTGCTCAGATCCAGAATTCTGCACAGATATGAAGCAGATATCTTCTGTCACTGAGGGGCGACAAGAAATTCTCTGCCACCAGCACCACAGCTCTCCACACCACCACCAGGGACACAGGGCAGAGTCTGGCTGCATGGTGAGGAGAAGACACCACAAAAGCTCAATTCCCAAGGCCCTGGTACATAGGACCTGCCTTGGACGAAGTCTGGGTAGGGAGAACTGGGAACCCCCACCACGAGTCTGGCAGCGGGGAATACGCACTAGCAGTCTCTGGCTGGAGCTGGTCAGGGGCGTGGAGGCAGAGCCCTCTGTGGGACAGAGTTGCAGGGACAGTGGGAAAACCCCCTCAGCCCTCCATACCCACATGAAGCACAAGGGGACAGCAGCCCACTGCCAATGCATTCGAGACCATGGTACGCTGAACGTCACTATAGCCATAAAACCTGCAAGCCCAGATCAATGGATTGATCCGCTCCCCATACTGATGGGCTGACCAGACAGGCATGCCTGTTCCTACATACGTGTATTTTTTCACTCTGTCTATATTGTTCTTCTAAACAATAGAACTTGTGAAAACCCCCAGAAGTGGTGGGGGGGCACTGTGAAGAAGTAAAACAATAGAGACAATACAGATGTTGGAGCCATCAGACTTGCAGTCCGAAATAGCTGTGGTTACTATTTATTAATTATATTAGCCCCTGGAGGATGTGTGCAATGTGCTAGAATAGATTGGGACTTTGAGTGAAGTGCTGAAAACTATGTATATAAAGAGAGTTTATAAATAGATTGGATATAGCTAAAGAAAAAAAATGAGTGAACTCAAAGTTAGGACACTGGAAATCATCCACACTGAGACACAGTGAGGAGAGCCAAGCAGGGGCACCAGAGGGAGGAGGACAGGACATCCATGAATCGTGGGCCAATATCAAAAGTCTGACAGATGTGAAATTAGAGTCCCAGATGGAGACGAAATGAACAAAGCAGATGAAATATTTGAAAATTTCATGGCCATGACTTTTCCAAAATTAATGAAATGTAATAAACCGAAGATCCCCAAAGCCCAGCAAATCCCTGAGCAGATTAATTACCCCTGCCAACACACCTAGACACGTCATGTTCACACTGCTGAAAACTGAAGGTGAAGAGAGTATCTCGAAGGCAGCTAGAGAAAGAACATACTTTTACGTGTTAAAGATGACATACTCCACACAACCGCTAACAAGTGACATTAAAGCCAAGGTGTAACTAATGAGTCAATAGTGCAGATAAAATGCACAAAAATAATCAGAAGAAGGCAAGACAAGAGAGGAGAAAGCTCTGAAGAACAGAAGAGACAGCAGTGCCTGGGTTGCTAAGCATCTGCCTTCAGCTCAGGTCATGATCCTGTGGTTCTGGGATCGAGCCCCACATTGGGCTCCCTGCTCAGTGGGGAGTCTGTTTCTCCCTCTCCTTCTGCCCTTCCCCCCTGCTTATGCTCTCTCTCTCTCTCTCTCTCGTGTTCTCTCTCTCTAATAAATAAATCTGGAAATAAAGAACAGAAGAGACAAATTAGCAAACAGCTGGCAAGATGATAGATTTATGTCTGACCGTTATCAATAATTAGACCAAATGTAGCTGGTCTGCACTTCAGTTGACAAGCAGTGATTCAGCATCTATGTATGTAAAACCCTCATGCTGTACACCTTAAACTTATGCAATGTTGCGTGCGAATTATGGCTTTGTAAATCTGGGGAGGAGGAAGCAGTGTTTGCCAGATTGGCTAAAAAACAAGATAAATCTATATACTGTTTATAAGAAATCCACTTTAAATAGAGACATAGCTAAGCTAAGAGTATGAAGATGGAAAATAATATACCACACAAATTCTAACCAAAAGAAAGCCAGAGTAGCTATATTAATATCAGACAAAATAGACTTCAAAGGGACATTACGTTATTATAAACTAGTCAGTTTATCAAAGTGGCATAATTTTTCATAATGTGTATGTATGTAGCAGAAATTTGAAGTACATAAAGTTCAATAAACACCAAGCATGAGAGACATAAAACTACAGGAAGGCACATCATAATGGCATTTTCAAAATCAGTGATAAAGAGAAAATATTATAATCAATCAGAGAAAAGACCTGTAGGAACAAAGGCAAAGCTCACTTTATCTGTATATGTAGTGGGTGACTGAATGTAATAAAAAACCATCTTCATTCCTCACAAAGCTCTATTGAGTAAAATACATCCTAACTATCTCTCCAATTTATTTACTTGTTTTCTACTTTCCCTCTACCATTCCAGTCCAATGTCCTATTAACTCTTGAGCAGATTATGCAATACAATAAACCCCAAATTAGACTCCCTCATTCACACCTGTCTCTTTCCTATTTGTTCTCGAGATTTTAGCCACTGTGGTCTAGCCTTGGGGCAAAATGGAGGTCTAATCTTGCCATGCTTCCCACCCACTTGAAACCCTTCATGCTGACCACCCTCCCACCCTTGGGTGCAGCAGCCTCCACTCTCATGCTGCTGCTGATCCCTCATACATCTTCTTTTAGCTCCTTCTATGCTCACTGCCCTTGTTGACCACAGGGCCTTTTCATGTGCTGTGTTCTCTGCCTCTAAGTCTCTAAGAGTCCTTCCCCTCTCTCCTCTTATCTAATTTAATCCAACTCAACATGTAGATCACAACTTCATGTCATCCCGGTCCCATGACTAGTTCTAATACCCCTGTTTTACTCTAGCACCATGATCCCTCCTTTATAGATTTTGCTGTAATTGTGTTTTGCCTTTGACTTGGGAGAAGTTATCTAGGTCAGATCTCTCTCACCAGACTATATGCTTTGCAAACCTTTTCATTTTCTGTTCATCACTGGATCCCCAGAACTTAACCCCATTGCCGACACATACTGGGTAAGCAATAAATATTTGTGAGCTGAGTGAGTTGGGAAATGACTATAAATAGATCTAAGAGGGAGCTAGAACATTCTTATGTAAGCACAGTGGAACCTCTCTGGCTAATGAAGTGAAATTCCTTGCTGAAATCATCTCTGTTGGTAACCAGAGTGTAAATCTCCTACTCATCTAAGCTTGTAGGACCTCCACTGACTGCTAGCTCTTAGCATCTTGCCATGGTAATCACTGCTCCAGCTTACTGCGAACCATGAGTGCATGAGCTGTGTCTTAGACTAACTAGCGCCATGAAGACAAGCCAAGTGGCTGCAGTGTCCTGCCAGCTTTAGAGCCCTTGTCCTTCCAAAGTCTGTCAGACTCTGCTGGAGGGATGAAATCTCCCGTGGCACTGCACTCCCCAAGTCCTTGACTTCGAGCTCTACTTTGGCTTATGTCCATTTGCTGACACTCAGCTTTATTTAAACAACCACAACCCTTCAGGTGTTTTTCTGGTACCTGTTTCATTTTGCCTTATCATGTAGATAATTGTATGCCTCTCTAATGTGTATCTTACCAGACAGGTGTTTCTAGAAGTTGGGTGATCTTGCCCTTTCTCCCTCTTCCTGCACCCAGCACAGTGCCTTGATGTTAATCTAGTCCGAGGGAATATTTACTTGCAACCTTGAACTGACACGTGAACAGGAGGGACAATCTAAGTGTCCCGCAGTATGTGTAGTTGCCAAAGCACTGGATTACGAGTCCTCAAGCTTGGGTTTTACTCCCAGTCATCCAGTGTCCATTTTCTTCTCTATAAAATAGGGGAAATAATCCCTGCTCTATTCCCTGAGATGAGTAGTTGTGAGGATCAAATAGGATGGTGGGTGCCGAGGTGTTTTGTAAAATGTAAAATATGCCGCAGGTGTAAGGGATTATTATTTCTAGATGTGAATATGCAAAGAAACACAGGCTAAAGTAGCTAAGGCTGTAACTTGTGGCTCCTCTGAGCTATAACTCATGGTGGGTACCAGAGGCAACTTTGGCTTTGCTTTTTATGTAGCCAAGGGGAAAGATTCATTAGTTGCTGTAACGAGGCCCATATATGTACCTCCACCTGGGTGTGTGGTCATCGGTGCCAGAGTCATTTGGTCACCAGAATTGGAATTCGAGAGAAATGCCTGGAGCCCATCACTAGTGCTCAGTGGGTGGTGATAGTAAACTTCCTTCTGGAGGTTGCAGAGACTAGATTTAATGTAATTTCTGCTAGAGAGCCTGCTAAAAGAGAACGTGTGGAAATTTAGAACTCACCTCCAGCAGCCACGAGAGGAGTGGCTCGCAGCCTACAGCAAAGGTCCTCTCCACTCCCAAGGGCCCCACTTGGGTCTGAATTTGCCATATTTCTTTGTGAGGGTTGGTTTCCTTGTTTGTTCCTCTCAGTTGGCTGTGAATTCCTTGGGGGCAGGGACTGAATTTTAGCCACCTTTTCTTTTCTAGCTTTGACATCCATGAGTGCTTAGTAGGTGCTCAAAAAACTTTTGGTGACCATTTGGAGGACAAAATAAAATAAATAAAATAAACCCTAGGAGTAAGTTCCTGGTCTTGCAGAGCAGCAGACCTAGGACCAGATAGTTGTTAAGTGATGTGCCATGTGTGGGGGATAGAGTCTTCGTTGAGGGCTTTCTTAAATACTTAAATTGTGTCTTGAAGAAGAAGGCTGAAGCCAAGGGAAAGGCAGAGAAATGATGGTTTGGAAAGTTCTGCAATGTTACATGCTCAAGATATTTAAATATTTTAAAAGACGTTTGCCTCCATTGTCTCAAATCTCACAGAAATGGAGATGTGAATGGGATTATCCTCAGGTTCACATTCATAGGTCAGGAAACCAAAATCCCAGATGGGTTTAAGGACTTGACTCACGTCACACAGCCGGTTGGCGAGAAATCCAGAATTAGAACTCTATTAGTTTTTATTTCTTCACTGTTCACTCTCCAACGCACAGCTTTATGTGAGCGAGCAGAAACTTCATCTCGACGTCCAAAGCTGTTTTTTGAGTGCATCTAACAGGGTGTTTGAAGGAATTTCCAGAGTAATTATAAACTGGGCAGAAAAGGAAACAGTTTATGAGTTTGGGATGGAGACATTTATTTGATAGCTGGTGCTCTTTTCACAAACAAAAGGAATCCACTGCTTGCAATGTGGATCCACACAAAGACAAAAGAGGCCAGTTCTTGGTGACTATCACAAGCCCCGTGGGTAGGGAGAGCAGAGAAGAACCCACTAATCGTTGCCTAGCATTTGAAGCTTAAAAAAACAAAAAAAAACAAAAACGAAAACAAAACTCTTCTTGATTTGAAAAACAAAAACTCAAACTTCTATCTGCAGGAGTCTTCTTGATCTCCTTCCTATCTCAACTTATGAACATTTAAAGAAAAAATCAAATCCATATGCTTTGGGATTAACAACATTTAAATCATAAAACAGCATCGCATAAGAGCTACTTGATACCCAAGAGCCAGGATGCCTTTGGTCTTCCAAAGGAAAGTTCACTTGCAAGATCCAGCTCCATAATATTCAAGAGCTATATAAATTCCTAATGCTCATGGACTTTCTCAGATTAAATGTGTGATCTGGAAGCATTTCGTTTTAATTCTCCAGGCCTCCATATTCTCCTCTAAATTGGAGTTTACCACACCATCTCTGTGTTCCCTCCCTGCTATAACATTCTGTGGTTCTGGCCCTGTGGATAGGCCTGGCTCACAAGTGCAAGTCCTCTGGGTTCTGGCCTTGCCAAGTAGAGGCTCCAAGGGATTTAGTCTCATTGGCCTCCATTTCTTTCTTTAAAAAATGCAGTCATAGTGCCTGCCTCAGAGAGTTGTAAGGTTAAACAAGTTGACATTGGCAAAATGCTGAGATCAGGGTCTCAGGCATCGAAAATATTAAATTGAAAGCTATGGCTGCACACTGGCCTTGTCCTCACTTTGCTGATGACAAAGCGAGCATGGACAGGGTGTTCCCTGTCGGGACAGATGCTACACGCTCTACCTGCATTGGCCCACTCAACCCTCGCAGCCCCACATGGTCGGTCATGTTGGGTCTCTTGTATAGGCTGCTCCAAGGTGCACAGCTAGTAAGTGGCAGAACTGGGAGTTAAAGCAGCTCTCTGGACGTCAGAGCAGGAGTTTGCAACCACTGTGTAGTACTGGCTTGTCCGGGTAAACACTGGGCTCTACCCAGGGCTGAAATGGGGACCTGCTGTCATTTGAAAACCCCCATCTGAATAACACAAGACAATATGATTGAGAAAGTAACAAGCAAATACCATCTGTAGGACTGGTCCACATTATTCCCATGTCCTTAATAGTTCTAAGTCATCCAACTCCTAAGAGTCACTTTCTCCCTTTAACATCAACTTATTGATTATCTCTGTGTTTCTGCTCATTTTTTGCCCCAGCGAGGTGCTGTCCTCTAGTTAAATTCAGCCAGCTACTCAAAGATGTACCACTGTGGATAAGGAAGAACACAGCAGTATTTTTTATAGTAGCAAAACTCATACAAGCAAACCAAACCCAGCACACAATCTTAAATAAATGAAAGTATATCCACAATATGTCTACTAGGATCCTGTTGAAAATCAAGAGGTAGCTTTATGGATCTATACATTTCTTAACCACATACAAGAAAGACCGTTCTTTGGGTGTCTTTAGGTGCTCCTTTATCTTCCTCTCTCTCGCCTTACCTCATGCCATTAGTAGAATTCCCCTCTTTAGACTTCAGTCATGTGACTTTCCAGTCCCTCAAACAAGCCTTCCTACCCCAGGCCTTTGCACATGTCTCTCCCCTCTACTCTGTCCAAATTTCCTCTTATCTTTGCTTTTTGCCTTATGAATGTCTATTAATTTTCCAAAGTTCAGCTCATACTGCCCTTTTTCAGGAAGGCTGGACAGAGGTCCCCTGCCGCACACTTTCATAGCACCTATGTAATTAATAGTTTCATGTTGGCCAGCCTTCTGGAAGGGCTCCTTAAAGTCTGGAACTCATTTTTTTTTTTTTTTGTCATTTTTACCATTGTATCCCCTGTGACGGGTATAATAATTTGTATGCTCAGTAATGAATAAAAAGCTCAGATGTTCCTCAAAGGTAAATATGGTATTTTACTCCTAGAACCTGGTACAACTCAAACATTAGTGCTTAGAAAGACGACTAGAGTTTGAGCTTGGAGTCCAGGGATCTGGCTTTCTGACATTAACCCCATTTGGGCCACGCAAGCAGATAATATCTTGAGCACCATGGTGAAATGGAGAGGATGTGTGTTTTAGAGTCCAGATCTGATTTCAAATCCCATTTACTTATTAATTCAAAAAAAAGTTTTTCTGGGTGCCAGACCCTGGACTAGGCATGAAGAGACAGCAGCAAACAGTATGCATGCCTGACTTCAAGAACTTGACATGGAAGGGGACATCTTTGGAGGCAGCGAACCTCCTTAATGGCAGGCATTCTAGATGGCTCGGGAAATCCCAAGACATTCTATATTCTCTCTCTCTCTTAGACATGCAGAGAGTGGGTGATGGTGCCCTCTCTCTCCTGCCTCCTTAAGACTCCTTCTTGAACTAGGACACACATAGTTTTTTCTGTATGTTAATGTAATTGCAGAGATCGGAGATTAGTCCCTCCTGATACGGCAGGGGCTCAGCAAATGCTAAAGCAATAAAACTAAGAAAGTGGGTGTTGGGAGTGCCTGGGTGGCTCAGTCAGTTAAGCAGCTGCCTTAGGCTCAGGTCATGATCCAGGGTCCTGGGATAGAGCCCGCATCGGGCTCCCGGCTCAGTGGGGAACTTGCTTCTTCCTCTCCATCTGTTGCTCCCCAGCTTGTCATCTTTCTCTCTCTTACTCACTCTTTCTCTCAAATAAATAAATAAAATCTTAAAAAAACAAAAGAAAGAAAGCAGGTGATAGCTCAGATTTTCGTAAGTATTAAATGTTATTTTGAGGCTTTTATATGAAACCCCCCAAAGGTCCTGATAATAAATTTTCATTCCCTTTTCCACAGCCACTCCTCCTTCCCCCATCCCCAATTCTTCTGCACTTCAAAGCCTCCCCCGGCCCCCAGATAGTCTCTCTGGCCATGAGCAGGGTAGCGAGTATGGGAACTGATAGATTTAGAGCCCTGTCCTCTCCCCTTTCAGTGTGAGACCGCCTGTCAACTTGGGTCACTGTCCTGTGGATGAAGGCACATTTTAAAAACACTCTGAGCCAATGACTCTAGACATGTTGGTCTCCTGTTAATATAGGATAATAAATTCCTAAATTCGGCAATGACAAATAGCCCTTTGCAAGTTATTAATACTTCATAAAACAAATTGTTCCAACTTTTCTTTCGTTCCCGGCTTTCTCTTGCCCTTTTCCTTCCATTGTTCTGTTGTTCTCCTAGTTTTCCTGGTCCCTTCTTACATCTGTCTTTTCTCAGGCTCCCTTCAAAGTGGTAACCTTGGTTGTTAAAAGGTGCCAAGTATACAGTTGGATACTTTGATAACCTCTTGAATTTCCAAATGGGGTTTTAAAAAATTGCTTGTCTTTGTTGTGACTGTTGTGGCTTTGCTTCAGGATCTCTTTTACCATGGAGTTAAGGGGGATTTTGTAATCTGTAATTTTTTTTTTCTCGAAAGCTATGTTTTTATTTGCTTGCTCTTTCCTTTTTATCCTTTGTTCCTCTCCTAAGCTTTTTTCCCACCTCTCTTTTCCTTTCCCATTTATCCTAAAGCTTCGTTCCCACTGCTCTCTCTCCCTTCTCTTCTGTTTCTCTCCATCTTCCCCTCTTCTTTCTTTCTGGTGTGGATTTTTTTTTTTTTAAGATTTTATTTATTTATTTATTTGAGAGAGAGACAGTGAGAGAGAGCATGAGCGAGGAGAAGGTCAGAGAGAGAAGCAGACTCCCCGTGGACCCGGGAGCCCGACGCGGGACTCGATTCCGGGACTCTAGGATCATGACCTGAGCCGAAGGCAGTCGTCCAACCAACTGAGCCACCCAGGCATCCCCTGGTGTGGATTTTTTTCATTGGTAAGCTTTGCACATTACAGGAGGAAAAAAAAAGGTTCTGCTACCAGACCCGTTGTGGCTAGAAACTATCAGGGTTTCTATGAAGGTTCTTTTAAATTTCGTTTAATGTGACTTAAGAAAAAAAAAAAAAATGAAAAACCTTACAAGAGAAGAGAACAATCTGAAATCCTTAACAGAAGCATGTAAAAATCGCTTATGCAAATGTACATTTCCTTTATACAGCTAGCATCAGCCTAAATCCTTCTCTCTGTTGTCCTGATTCAAGTTCCGTGTGTGTGTGAATTCAAGGGCACATGCAGCATAAAGGCCAGTCCCTCCTCTTATAATGTATGCATCCTACAAGTCCTCTCACTTGTTCTTTTAAGCAGCGTCACTAGCACTTTTCTGCCTCTTCTTAACTCTCTGTGTTTTATAGCCTTCCTGGGAGAGAGGAGCCTGACTGCTTATGAACCCCTCAAGGCAGGATGGACAGCGTCTCCAAATATCTAACAGATGTCACCCTGTATCTCAGGATGAATCCATTATGGATTCGGAACTCTCACTCTGGTAACTTCTGCCAGGTTTCCTTTCACACTTGCGAGGAGGAAATGGACTGAGCATCAGTGAGGGGACAAGACAATAACAATAAACAGACCCAGGCTTAAACCCAGGCAGCAATAACAAAAACACTCCGGAGCCCCCTTGACAGTGGCTCTCCCTCCAGCGCCAGGCTGCAAATCACTTTCTGTTTCCTTCTCCCTGAGCTCGCACACGTTCAGAGTCACAGGATCTGAAAATGTGCCATTTGCGTTCTTGTTCAAGGAAATATTTGGATAAGGGAGACAGGACTAAAGAAATTCCAAGTCATCTTGGAGGAAGTTCTCAAAAGTGATGGTTGGTTGGGCTGGGAAGTGAGAGGGGCGAGTTAAGTCTTCAGTCTTGTCTGATCCGAGCCGCTCGCAGCCTTGAAAGCAGGCCCTGATTGCAACGGGCGCCGGAGGCCGGAGGCGTAGTTCCCATGTTCCAAGCGGAATCCATCGTGTCTCGTGTCTTTCCCCTCCTTCCAAACCTGCAGTCTCCCATCCAATTTACCTAATCCATCACTGTCATCTCATTTTTCTAAAGCTCTTTACTCTCGACTGCCTTGGAGATTTTCAGGCAGTTGGTGTGATAAAAATAGAGGAATCAGTTGATCCAACATTATGCATCAGATGCCTGCCTGAGGAGCACAGGGAACAGTAAGCAATGGTGACGCCCAGTGGAGCAGGAAATCGTCCTGCAAGCAACTACAAGGAAATGTGAGAAGTACCATCACAGACCTCTTATGTGGAGCTACCATGGAGAAGACACGTGGTATTACCTCGAGAGGAGGAGTGAGGCTAGGGATTATCAGGGAAGGCTTCATGGAAGAGGTGATGTTTGAGCTTAATTCCCAAGCGTCGGTAGTATTTTCCCGGATGAGGAGGCTACTCACCCAGGGGCACAGAAGTATGAGAAATCATGGTGTTTAATGAGATGCTGATGAATTCTAGGCCAAAATACAGGGAGCACAGGGGACGTGTATTTGTGGAGGTTACGGGTAAAGTTCAGAAGATGACAGGCTTTGTACACCATGCTGAGGGTTTGGATGTTATCCTACAGGAGAGAGAAGCCTACTGTTCGGTGGTCTCTCAGAGCTTACTAAATGAAGTTGCAATTCTGCACACTCCAGAATTGGGGACCAATCTGTTTTTCTGACTTGATTTCCCAACATTCTTTTGCTGGGAGAACACGTCAAGGAATGCTAATTGCTTTCCCAGTTTTCCCATTTCCCTCTCATTGCTCACGCTTTCTGGTCCACGTTGACAAGCCTCTTAACACTTCTGGCTCAAAGTCTCCTGTGGCCCAACTGCTCTGTGCTCCTTGGTCATCACCCCAATTGAATAACTGTCTGTGTTCTTGGAGAGCTCATATGACCCCGAGTTTATTTCTCTTACTTCACGTATTTCTACAGGACGCTGTATTTGTTTGCTAGTCTGGCCCTTCCACTCCCGTCTCAACTAAGAGGTAATCTTATTGAGAGCTGAGATTCTCTTTTTCGTGTTTCTATCCCCATTCATACCTCTCATTACAGTCATGAGTTTTTTTCAAATTAAAGATTGTTATTTCAGTTGAACTTCCCTAATTACATGAAATAAAGTGGAGACTTAGAGCACGTAAGTGAAGAATCCAAACCAAAGGGTCTGCTTTGACCATGATATCTGGCCATTTCTAATACAATCTCATGACAGTATTAACGTAGATGAGATTTACTAATTGAGCAAAGGAAAACACATATAAAGTTTTATGCCCCCAAATACCATATCCATCGGTAAATCTTGGTTATGTTTGGCACATCTCAAAAAGCCCAGTGGATTGTAAAGATATTAATGATAAGATTCTATAAGCTTATATCCTGCTATTAATTTTTATACCAAATTCCTATTGGCTTTAATGAGAATTCTGATTTTTTTAAAAAAGACTTTGACTGCATAAAAGTTTTAAGTGATTTTGTTTTTAGTACTGTGGTGAGGTATGTGTGAGTACAACAGAGAAAAGTGCTTTTGGACATATTTATGGGCCATATGTATTTATGCATCTAGAGACGTTTGAGTGAAAACTGCCCTCAAAGACCACAGACATGAAACATTACATGAATGTTTGCACCATTAATATTTTGTTCCTCAGTGTGATTATCCTTATGATATTTATATGGTGTTTGTCCTTGAGCTACAATGAGTATACCTATTAAAAAATAGAAAAGAATTATTTCATCTCTACATAGTTCTTAAGGATCAGTGTTACAGCCATTCGACTAATGTGGGACCAAAGGATGAAGCGGTGTAGCTAATTGCTTGAGAGCATGCGAGGTAGTTTGGGGGATGTCTTTATCTGGAGAGACTCTAGCACAGCCTTCAAAGTGGTTCAGTCCCACTTCCAGTTGGTTTGCCTGGCCATCCTGAGCCCCACAGACTCTATATTGCCTCTCTGACTCTGTGTCTCTCTTCTGTTTTGTGGACATCGGTCATCTCTCCACCTAGACTGTACATTCCTTTAGAGATATGGAAAGTGCTCATGGTCACAGAGCACTTAATACATGCCAGGTGCCAGGGATGGTGAATGGAATAACCCAGTCCCGTACCCTCACAAAGTCTGGGGGAGAGACAGGAAGGTGAACCTACAGCAATAGTCTGGAGGGACAAGTGCTTTGTGGAGGAAAGCATGGGGTGTCACTGGCTCACAGAGAGGAGTCTGCTCACACAAGCTGTTTCCATTTGCTGTAACAGAAGCTCCCAGAGGGCAAGTAACTTGTCCAGTGTCATGGCCCCGTAAATGGCACTTCCAGGAATTGAACCCAATGACAAAAGCCCAGATCCTAGGATTTTCTATCAGCTTACCTACCTTGTACACTTAAGGTGTCTTCCATGGGCATTCTGCACATGAACAGCACTCAGCGGCCCATAGGAAATGGGTGTTTTGTGGAGTTACTGAAGAGGTGACGAGGTTTCTTACTGTATTTCACGTCAAATATTAAAGTAATGCTAAATGACTGACCAGAGCATTTTCATGTTTTCAGAAGGTGAAAACCACCCTAGAGGCATGCTTTTCTAGAATGAGGGAGGTTGGGGGAAGGTTAGGACAGGCTATTACCCTATTTTCCTTGTGCCGATAAAATCGAAAGAAAGAAACAGACAAGGCCACTGTTACGCCCCAGGGATGGAAGTGCGGCAGAACTGGGGTCTTGCAATGAGTGATAGGGAGAAGGCTGTTGCAAAATTAGTGTGGGGTTGGCTGCTTGTATCTCTATCAATTTCAGCTCTGTTTTTATGGGTATCCAGGAAGATTCCAGTGCAGGGTGCATTTTGGACATAAGTGGCCCATTTTTTTATGCCCATTGCTCCATCATTAACCCTCCCACTTAGTCCTGGAAATGCAAAGCCCAGCATCTTCCATCTGCTCCACGTTATTTATGATGATGCCTCCAATTATGTCCAATTGAGTTGCTGTCCATGATTAAAGGTAATAGGTAATAATAACTTGGCCTCATCATTACCACCATTATTATTAGGTCATTGATTGCAATAATTTCTAAAATTACCCCTTGGAATAAAATATGTTAAGCACCTGGTTTATCCTTTTTAGGAACATCTGCTCTAAATGTGTGATAGTGTAGGACTGAACGTGTCTTGCTTGGAAAGGAAAGCAAACAGTGTTGACATTGGGAGTCTTGTCTATGCTGGTATGAATATATTGAGAGATGATGAGAGGATGAAATAATGATTAGTCTCAAGTTCAATGCTGGAATTAGAGCTATTTAAGAAAAGGGAGAAGAAACACACACACACACACACACACACGCACACACATGCACACACTTGAGAATATTCTGCAGCTACTACAACCTTTACTCTTTTAGAAAAATTCACATCTTCACAGTGGCCCAAACTTGGCCATGGCAGTGCCTCTCCTGGCCCAAATAAGCAGGCCGATGTGGTAAGTGGGAGGGATGAGAAGGTGGGATTGATGACAGAGTCATAGGGAGGTGGGGAGGGAGGTGGTGTCTAGGAAACCCTTTGGGGAGGATTCTTTTCCTAACACTGTGTGTTCCTGCCTCAGTTCTGGAAATCTCACCACGGCTTTTCATTCCTTTTGATTAAGTGTTGCCTTCTTGAGGCTCCTCTTTGGGAGTGTGTGTCTGCCATGACAATGGGGAGGTGCACTGTGTGTTTATAATGCTCAGTATGCTTTAATTCAAGACATACTTCCCACCTCCGCAGGGCTGGAAGTCACTGTGAAGACAGACACTGCATCTTGGTGGTGCAAGCTAGTAGGGAAAGCTCTGGAACAAGCTATTTCAAGCTTTTAGCCTGCCTGCCCTGTCCAGTGGGGTAGCTACTAGCCACCTGTGGCTATTTGTAGTTAAATGAGTGAAAATGAAATAAAACTAGAAATTCATTTGTCAGTTGCACTGATCTCATTTCAGAAGTTCAGCCTCCAGTTGTATCTAGTGGCTTCCATTTTGGTCAGTAAAAATACAGAGCATTTCCTTCATAGTAAGTGCTGTGGAACAGCACTGATAGAGCCTTAGAAATATTTATTAAGTAAGGGTTGAGCATGGTGAGCTTCTGCTAGGTGCTAATTGCTAATTTGCGAAGGAGTCCCAGAAAGGTTTGAGTAACTGAATCACGGATAATCCATCACAGCTCTGCAGGACTCAGACTTCTTAAAAAAAAATCTTAAAAAAAAAAAAAAAAGGCTAATGGAATAAATGTCTCTGTTACCAATTATTAACAAATGAGTGATCTGCTCTCATATTTGTTACCTCATTTACTACTCATAATAATACTGAGAGAATGGATTATGCCCATTTTATAAATGAATAAACAGGCCCAAAGAGGTTAGATAATTTATCCAGGACCATACAGACTACTAGTGGCAGCTAGCATGCCACAATAAGGGTAGAGCCAGTCAGCACTTTGAAATCCTATTTCAGGAGGCACCTGGGTGGCTCAGCGGGTTGGATGTCTGCCTTTGGCTTGGGTCATGATCCCAGGGTTCTGGGATCAAGCCTCACGTTAGGCTTTCTGCTCAGTGGGAAGTCGGCTTCTCCCTCTCCCTCTGCTCCTTTCTCCACTTGTGCTAGCTCTCATGCTCTCTCTCTCTCTCAAATAAATAAATAAAATCTTTAAAAAAATCATATTTCAATGTCTTTTCCAAAATATCCTACATACCTACACAGAAATACACACACACACACATATATATGTATTTGTGTGTGATATATTATACATGTGTTATATATGTATTTATACATTTCATATATAATATGTTACATATATAAAAATAGAAATAGATGCCCTTTTCATATAAAGTATTATGCCCCAAATGAACTCAATTATATCATGAGTAGAACACATGCAAATTAAATCTGGAAAATGAAGAGAAAAAAATTCTGTAAATTTATAAATTCTGAATTAAGTTGCTCTGTCAAATCTCTGACCCTGGGCCAACAAAATGCAGTTCAACAGCTCTTGATCAAATGGTGATTTAAAAATAATCATTGAGTTAACCACAAAATTGATTTTCTAATTTTCTAAATGTTGCCACATTTTGGAATCAGAGGGGTGGAAGTTTAACTTCCTTTTTCATTTAAATCTTTAACTTTTCTCTTGGCTTTGACCAGCATCAGTTCTCTGCCATCAAACATGGCTGTGGACTATTCTGCCCAGATCTGGGCGGCTCTCGGACCCTGGGCCATGTTACCTCTGGTTTTTCAGGGGCTTTGTGTATAAAGCTTCTGATTGCATTCACAGAGACCAAGGAATATATATGTCACTGGTATACCAGTACTTGTGGGGCTTCTATGTGACTCCAGGGGTATTATTTGGCCCTGGCATCCAGTCCTTTTAATACTTTCAGGGTCCCTGAAGAATGTCATATTTCAGGAAAGAGCTCTAGTCACGTTGTATCGTTAACTTTATATGGAGTGTTGTGGAATAACATTTAGTTTGATTCTGATAGAATAAAGGTGCAAATCCACATGCATAATTTAAAAATAAAAAATCCCTTTTCTGGTACCACATAAATACACACCAGGTGTGAAAGGAGAACTGAAGTGGTCTCCAAGGATGTTTGCAAGAAGGCGGCTGAGCTTTCTCCAACAGCTACTCCCGGTCCCTGAGGCACCCCTGTGAGTGGGCGCCCGTTCCCATGGTGCGTGTGATGCTGCTCCTAGGGATTTTTCAGAGACCCCTTCATTCCCCTCAACCACTCTTTCTCAGCCAAAAGAAAAATTGAAAGTGAATTTCTGAAGGCTCAAACTGGGATACCTTGCTGTCTATATTGGGTTGTGATGCACAAAGTTCAGAGAAGATAGTTACAAAAGTTCTCTACTAGCTTCTGCGCTGGGCTGGTTTAAGGGAGTCATTTCCTTATTTGTGAAAGAGTTTAAGCTTCAGCTAAGAGTGGGATGTTAAGAAAATCAATGGTAAGATGGAGATTTCTGGACTATCATTCTAGAACAGTGGATGAGTAGTTTGGCTGACATGGGACCATGGGATACAGGTGTATTAGAAAGCATCTGTGTCCACATTCTCTTCCTCTGTACTCCATCAGGCATCCTGGTCTTTGACTGGATTTCCATTTCTTCTAGCCACATACAGAGGCAGTTCACTGCACACTTATGCCTACCTTCAAGAAGTATGGTGGGCAGAGCTCCTCCAGCACCTCCAGACTCCCCCTTCTGGACCCTCTTTCCCCCTTCTTAGGGTCCCCATCTCCTTTCTTACCTCACTGTCTTTCTGCTTCTCTAGGTCACCCTGTCAAAGAGGGAAAGAATGTAAGGATTTCTTTATACTGAAGTGTTTGGACTTACCAGGGCCTTTACCTGGGAATGTCAGCATTTAAAGGCATAAACCAGCATGGGAAATAATTTGCTGAAAGCAATGAGTAAAGTCAGGGTTTCAGGACCTGTAGACCATGAATATGACAGAAGCTGTGCGTGAGCATCTTGGGCAATATTGGGAAACCCCCATAAATGAGATTGTTGTCTTCTAAGCCATTGTCTGGCTGAGGGAAGCAGGAGGGGGCTTCTGTGGGGCCCCAGCACCAGTTGAGAGGACCTAGATGAAAAATCTGGATTGGGGGAGGCCCATAGCCACAGAGCACTTGGAAGAAGAATAGAAACATGTGGTCCACTTGTGATCTGTGTTTACTCGTCTGTCTGGTGTGTCTGAGGAGAAGGCGCAGGCCAGCCAGAGGTCAGCGAGTCAAAACCCTTTGAAGACAGACCCAGCTTCTGAAATGGATCTGGCATTCCTTTGCTGGCTCAGTGTCCCACAGTAGTCTGCATCCTTCCTAGTTCATCACCTTCTGCATGTGTCCCCGGTAGAAATGCAGGTGTGCAAAACTGTGATGTTCTCAAAATTTCTGAAACCAAACACTGACTTTCTTGAGCCCCTTTCTGCCCAATAGCTGGAACTTTAGTCATTTCTAGGCAGGCTTAAATTGCATCCCAGTCACTCAGTGTTTTTCCCGTATCCTTCATAATCCCAGAGTGGCATCTAAGTGTTTTTGGAGGGGTTGGTATGCCGATGATGGCGTTAGGGCAAGGGGCTAGCATAGATGTCCTTGACTTTTGTGGTCACCGACGAGGTTTATCTCATGCACAGTGACGCTGACTTGTGTCTTTCCTGTCCAGGATCTATCCGTGGCCTTGGGTTTGTCCCACCCATCACTGCTGATGATGGCCTCTTACCAGTCCTCTCTCAAGGACACAGGGTATGTTTGGATGCTCTCCTGCCTCCCTAGGGCTGGAGGACATTCAGAAGATGGTCTCAGTCTCTTTCTCTCTGACTGGTCCCAAGTCTTCCCTCCTTGTTCACTATACTGAGTTTGGAGAGGTCACATCAGAGAGATTCTCCACTCAGCCTGCTGCACAGGATGTGAGATGCCAGTCCTCTGTGGTTACATTTCTTATGGAGTTACTGTTCTTATCATCTTCCCCTGGGGCTAGGCCTGGCCATATATGGAGGGAAGATGGAGACATGCATCCCTCCTCTGAGATCTGTGCAACAACTACTAAATCTTGCCCCCTTTTCCATCTCAATTCTCTTGTTCCTCTAGCAGTTCAAAGCTATGTAATTTCTGGAGAGAAATCTGCCTTCTTCTTTACACTACTATTTATAGTATAAGATTTGTATTCTGATTCCATCCAAGTTTTTGAAGACTCAGAAAAACTTTTCTCTAACATAAAAGTCTGGCTCTCCCAATGAAAGCTTTGGCTCTCAAGGTTATGCTCTGTTTCTAGAGTATATTTTAGAAATATAAAGTCAACATCTGATTCTTTTATCTTCTGCATTTTCTCTTTCCCTAAAGCAATAGGTTCAGTTCAAAAACAAAAATTTAGGTTTTTAGGTGATGATGCTATGAAGAAACAGATTTGTAATAATGCGTTGATTACTCTTTCAGAGAATTACCCCGCTACACTTAGAATTGCCACAATTTGCTTTGCCCATTTTAACAATTGTCAGATTTTCATGAGAAAGGGGAAGGAGGGTAGACCATTAGGAGTACCACGGAGATAAAAAAAGGGAAGATTCCAAAAAATGAATAGTGAGTGGATGTTGAAGTTATCTTTATGACTATGGGTCTTTGTAAAAAGCATCATAAAATGGTGCCCTGGGTGGCTCAGCTGGTTGAGTGACTGGCTTCAGCTCAGGTCATGATCCTGGAGTCCTGGGATGAGTCCCACATCAGGCTCCCTGCTCAGCGGGCAGTCTGCTTCTCTCTCTGACCCTCCCTTCTCTCTCTTTCTCTCTCATTATCTCTCAAATGAATAAAATCTTTTAAAAAATCATGAAAAAATGGGAGGCAAAATATGGATACCATTTAGTATCCATATTATATTGACAAGACAAACTTATTAAACAAATAAGTTACACCCATGAAATGGGTATAATAATACCTCCCTTGGGGCGTATGGGTCACTCAGTCGGTTAAGCATCTACCTTTAGCTCAGATCATGATCTCAGGGCTCAGAAATCGAGCCCCAAGTTGGACTCCCTGCTCGGTGAGAGCCTGCTTATTCCTCTCCCTCCCACCTTCCCACTGTTTGTGTTCTCTTTCTCTCTCAAATAAATAAATAAAATCTTTAAAAAATAATACCTGCCTTTTCTACTTCAGAAGTACATGTGCATATAGAAATTGAGGAATTATTATTTTTTAGTACGTGTTGTTCTGTGTAGAACAGACATAACTAGGCCTAACAATGATTGTAGGAAACATGATAATTAAGGAGGACCATGTTCCTAAAATGAGGGTTGATCACATTTTCAACTTAAGGGACAGTTATTTTCTTGACAATCTCAATATTTTTTTTTCTCTCTCTTTCTCTTTCCTCCTTTTCTTTTTTCGTCAGGAAGAATTTAGGCAGTGCCCACTGTAACATGGTCATTGTATGGTATTTGTCTCCAAAGCTGACATGCAGCTACAGTCTGTGTTGGGCTTCTGGCTGACTTCTCAGTTCCTGGGCATCAGAGAATGGTGAGTGCTTGGGAAAGAGGATTGTGGGGAGTAAAAATAAAAGGGTAATAATATGGTCTTTGCCCTCTAGAGGTTCCAGGTTATACTAGGGAGGCATTGTTTAATGATGTATTCATTTAACAAATATTTATCAAGTCCTCGCATATGCCAGGCACTATTCTAGGTGCTAAGAATACAGCAGTGAACAAAATTTGTCTTTTAGGGAGACTTGATCAAAATGCATAGAACAAGAGTATTCAAAATATAATCAATGGCTGTTACATGTTCTGAAGGATCAATGGTATAGAAACGAGTGTGGGGTGTTGTTTCCAGAATGGAAACTTCAAGGAACTACATTACAAACTGGAGTTTGAAGTTTGGAAGAAATCCTTCAAATGGTAGGCAGGAAGAAATGGGAGAAAAAGACTCAAGAGTAAACATGGGTATTCTGGAGACCTGGGGAGTCTTTCTTGATGTGAATGGCAGATGTATTTTAGAGATGACTGGGGCATTTGACTAGAGAAAAAATGTGGAAGATGGAGAAGTTTTAATTTTAATGGTTCGGAGTAAAAGACCATGGAAAGTTTTGGGTGTGGTGGCAGTAGGGTTTGGGGATGTAAGGGTGATGTGATGAATGTTGTTGTTAAAGGATTTAGACTTGGTGCATTAAAGATTCAGGCCACAGAAAGAATTGCACATACATTGTCATTCACAAAGGCCTACTACATGCCATGAAAAAGATTAGAAATTACCAGAACAATTATTTATTTGTATAATGGTGATAAGTCTGGATAAGAAAGTAAAAATAAATCCCCTAAAGTCCAGATTATTTAATTAAGTGGACAATCTTACTGTAAGCCCCATCTGGTTTATACAGATACATATAACTCTGTACATCCCCCTTCATGACATTTATGTGTGGGTCAGTTGATATGGATTTACTGAACTGATTTATGATTTTTTACTTAGAGCTACCAAGTCATATTTCCACTGAACACCAGGGACTAACAATATGAATTTCAGCTTCTTAGGAAAAATCCCACCGCACATGGAGGAAAAGGGCTTGTGGTATCAACTTGGAACAATTTTCTTTTCTTGATCAAGTGGCCAAGGGTGAACTGGTGACCAGGCGTTATTTTCCAGAGACCCTTAAGGAACTTACCACTGAAAAGCTAATTACCCTCTGTTGAGAATTTAAACCACAGCAGCCATGGTGTTTATAAGACTTCACTGTATTCAGGGAGGAGGTTTCTTTTGCCACTAAAAGCTAGGACTTGGTTAGGGATAATGCGGTTCAGGTTTTCTCATAATTGTTTGGAAATTCCCTGGGTGAAATATATGGGTCTGGGAAAGATCAGAACTGACAGTGCTCAATGACTTCTGATTTTCCAATCCATCAGAATGCCTGGTGGTGTCTCCTTGGCTATCTGCTCATCAAGCTTTACGTTGGTAAAATCCTTAGCCGCTAAAACAATGCTTCTCGCTGTGTGCTGTCATTGAACTCTAAAAGGAGTAGAATGTGTGTTTGGTCAATGGAATTGGCAAACAGAGCAGGCTTCTGGGGCATCTGGACATTGTTCATACTGAAACCTTTTATTTGTTCATTTAGAAACGAACAACCAGGAAAGCTTCTGCATTTGGGAGATATTTGCAAAACGAGTTCTTTCAGGTTGGGTTTGGCTGCAGTCCCATGTGAAGCAGTCACACTTCTTACTTCTTACTCAACGGATTGTGGATAAACCAGGAAAGCTTTGGCTCCTCAAATTGTTTGATCTTTGTTGCATTGACCATTTTTGCAGATTCTAACATCTGGAATGTAAATTAGAACTACACATTTAATATTTCTGTTTAATGTTCATTATTGGTCTCCCCTGAAGATTGTTATTCAGGATTGACTGCCAAGGGCCTGCTATTCTAATTGACAAAATTCTTATCCGGTATTCTGGTTATTCTTTTCTCTCCCTGAGTAGACCAAGAAAGGAATAGTGTACTTCTTCAATTTTCACTGCAAACAGTAAATCATCAGAGCTGTGTAAATTGACATTTGTGTTGAGCGTATCATAAATGTTTGTTGAATGGGCCATTCTAGAGGATTCTAGAACATTTCTGTGTGGAAAATTCTTATTTACACTCTAGGAATTTTGGAAAATCAATATTCTAAACCCCAGACACATCATGTTATACATCTTGTTTCACTCAATCCCGTGAAGTTTAATCAACAAATACTAGACATGTGGCTCCAGATGCTATTGGGAATGCAAAGGACAAGAAGGAATAGCTTCTGCTCTTGAGGTATTTTATTAGTTGGCCGTAACAAAATACCACAGAAATAAAATACCACATAATCAAACAAGAGGAATTTGTTTTCTTACAGTTTGGGAGACTAAAGTCCAAGATAAAGCTGCTGACAGATTTGGCTTCTTCTAAGCCTCTCTCCCTGGCTTGTAGACCACCACCTTCTCGCTCTGTCCTCACATTATCTGACCCTTGTGAGCAGCCACTTCTGGTATCTCTCTGTGTGTCCTAATCGCTTCTTAGAAAGATACCAGGCATATTGGAGTAGGGTACACCCTATAGACTTCATTTTAACTTAATTACTTCTTTAAAGGTCCTATCTCTAAATACAGTTACATTGGTTAGGCTTCAATGTGAATTTTCAGGGGACACAATTTAGCCTATAATAGTACTGTTTAGGGATAACTGGGAAGCTATACACTGAATGACTATTATACAAACATAGAATCAGCCAAAGGTAGGAACAAAGTTCTATGATTAAGGAAGAGAATATTCCCATCTGTTTGGGAGAACTGGGGAAACCTTTATGGATGAAATGGTTTTGAGATGGATATTGAAGAACAGATTTTAAAGAATGAACTCTTAAATTGAATTATATGAAATTGCTGTCTTAAAAATCAAACGGTCAAATATCAGCAATTTCATATGTTACAACGACATATTTCTTTTTTTTTAAATTAAATTAAATTAAATTAAATTAAATTCTTTCTTCAGTGTTCCAAAATTCACTGTCTATGCACCACTACTGGAATAGGGGAAGGATTGGCAGACTTTTTCCATATAGAGCCAGGTAGTAAATGTTTTAGGCTCTGTGGGCTATGTGGTCTCCTTCACAACTACTCAACCCTGGCAAACATACATGGACAATATGTAAACAAATGAGCATGGCTATTATGTTCCAATAAAACTTTATTCACAAAAACAGGCAGCAGACATGATGAGTGAGTAGATGAGTCAGGGCAAGAATGCAGGTACCCTGACTTCCACATTAATGTCCTTTACTTCTATGCTATGCTAATTTTATTTCCTAGGAACTAGAGAGATTCTGAGTAAATACAAGAAGGTGTCTTTTTTTGTTGTTGTTGTTAGTTAAAAAAATATCCATTTGGGAAAATAAAAACTAAAACTGCCCTCATCCCCCCCCAATAAAAGAGGTCAGGCCAAATTTGGCTCTGGGCCATCATTTGCTTATCCTTTTTTATAGAGGAAACTTTGAATTTCCTAACTCTTCAATTTGTGGAAACATATCTTCCCTGACGCTTTCACACCCCTGCGCTGGGCACAGAGTTCCTCCTCTGTGACATGCTGGTTCCCTCTGTTCCAAAGCAGAGCCTTCCAACATCCAGAGACTGGAGAGAACAGAAAATACCTTGGCTCCAACTCAATGTTGTCATGTGGTAACAGACCACAAACCTAAGCCACTTCCGTCTTGTCCCTTAACTCTTGGCACATGTGTGTTTTGTTTCTATTTTATTGGCTCCTGAGTAGAACTGCAAAAAGACTCGTGGCCTCCTTTCATCCAGTGAGGGAAAACAGGCAACCACCTCTCCTCACAACGTTCTTGGTATCCCTGTTGCGGAAAGGGCTCTTTCATAATACCAGATTTTTCCAGATGACGGAGAATTTCCAGCAAATACAAACAATCCGTTGTGGGCAGGAGATGTACTAAATGCACATAAATGCCTCCTTCATGGGGAGGAAGGACACTGCAATAATGTCACCTCCTAGGGAGAGCTCGGTGGCATCACTGGGGACCCCTCTTCTATTAGTTCTTCACAGGTATTTACAGAGCAGCTACTCCCCACCTTTCTAGTGCTGGAGATAGAACTGTGACCAGTCAAGGCAAGATTCTTTTTTTCATGGAGCTTTCATTCAAAGGAGAGAAGACAGAATATAAACAAGCAGAAAAGTATAGAAATCATAGAGTCTCAAAAGGTAATTGTCATTTCTAAAGAAAATGAAACGGAGTACTGGGCTGCAGATTGGGGGTGGCCAGTTAAGGAATGGCAAAGGGCTTTGAACAGAGTAGGGGCTGGCTATGCGGTGAGCTGCCTCAAAGCATGAGAGGCAGAGGCAAAAGCGAGGTAGGGCTCTGACCTGAGGACAGGTGTGGTTCCCACAGCAGCCTTGAATGGAATGAACTGGAGTGAGAGTCATGGAGAGCAGGTTTGGAAATCTGCTCTGAGACAGTGAGGCCCCAGGATACCCGGAGTAGCAGGACTCTGTCCCAGATCCCAGTAGCCTCATCTGAATACTTTAAAGGCCTCATGTCCTTTGCATATGTTTTCTTTCTTCCTTCCTTCCTTCCTTTCTTTCTTTCAAGATTTCATTTATTTGACAGAGAGAGAGATCACAAGTACACAGAGAGGCAGGCAGAGAGAGAGAGGGGGAAGCAGGCTCCCTGCTAAGCAGAGAGCCCAACGTGGGGCTTGATCCCAGGACCCTGAGATCATGACCTGAGCCAAAGGCAGAGACTTTAACCCACTGAGCCACCCAGGCGCCCCATATGTTTTCTTTCTTTTCCTTTTCTATAAAGTTGGCTTAGCTTATGGCCACTCTTTTTGTGCCCTGCTTCTAATCTTGGAATGAGCAACTAGAAAATTAGTTAATTATCTAATAATTAGATAATTATTAAAACCTGTTGCAGAAGATCAAATTGGGCTCCAGGGAGGGTGTGAGAGACTCTTCTATGGTCAAGTTTGCAGAGAGTGTGAGAACCCCTCGAACACAGTGTCTTTTCATACTGACCTCTCAGTGGTATCTCTGCTAGCTAAGGCTGCTGAGTGTCTGACTTCTGGGTGAGAGTGAAGCTGCTGTAGGAGCACAGTCCCCTTCCTTTACAGACATATCTCCCACACTCCTGTGTCTTCTGAGAGAAATCTAGTAGATTTCTAGAGGAAAATCATTGTCCTGTGCAATCATTATGCCTTCCCAGATTCCAAATAAGCGGGAAAGACTGTGGGAGCTGAATATTGGGCTTAATGTCCATTTTGTTCCTCCTTCCCTTTTCTCCTTGAGTTCAGATGAGAATTTGTTATAGAAAACATCTTTTCTTTCTATTTCTTCTAATGCCATTAGTAACAAGAAGAAAATAAAATCCTATCTATGGAAGGAGCGGCAGTTGAACAGGCATGATTTCTATTGGGATGAGGAAGATGTTGAAGGTGAAAAGGCTTACAGCCCTTAGAGCCTGAATGTCCCTGGGCCCGAGTATCCTTCCCTGTTGCTCTTTCCTCCCTCATATTCTTGTACCATGATGTTATACCATGGGATCCTGCCAATAATGTTTTTTTTTTTTTTTCCTCTGCAAACTCCATTTTTAAAGCTCAATTTCACTGTATATGTTCAGAAGCACTGAAGACCAGAATATTGTTTGGCAGGACCAACCTTGATATTACCACCAGGTGCAGGAGACAAGAGCCATGAGTGACCTCAGGGACACATCATAACCACACTACATCCTCCCCCTGCCCTGCCCTGAAATCCTATCACAATGGCTATAATATTTGACTTCAAGTTTTTATCTCACATTAAAGTATAAATGCCCAGGGGAAGAATAATGCCTTATACTTTCTCTACACATTTATCCCTTAGGGGGAGTTAGATACTTTACTGACATTAGGTTTTTATAGGAGGAAGAGAGGAAAGTTTGAGAACACTAGAAGGCCTGAAACTCAGGAAGTTGGGGTTGAGATTCAGGATGGTTTCTGGTGCAGGTGAAAGGAAGATGTGTGGGAGATGGCTCAAAAAGAGAAACTAGAAACACTGAAGACAAATTTGGCTAATTTCCCAATCATCTAAAGCTCTGGCCTCAGAAAATGCCACTGGGCTAACTGTTCCCTTCCTTGGCTTATTAATCTTGGTCTCTTTGCTTATATTGCTTTCCTCCATTCTGCCCAAGGCACTATGTCTTAGTCAAGTACTTCGACCTCTGTGTGGACCGATTTGCTAGGATTGCTGAGTCTAGCTTTCAAAATCATCTCAAGACTTGGTGCATTTGTTCTGTTGTTTGGCTCTCCTTCAATGCATATTATAAATAAAAGATATCCCAACCTGGCTGACCATTTTGTGTTACTACTGTCCCCTCCTCCAGGGAGGTAATCCTTTCCCAAGTCACAAAGCTCTTCCCTGCCTCATCCATCTCTCTGTCTGGAGCCGGTTTTGTATCTTGCACCCTACATTACCCACCTTCAATGACTTCTCCTTGACCATTAATCCCAGATGTGGAATCTTGTCAGATCTTATTTAAAATCAAAGTACTCTTTATACAGCCACTAAATCTCCTTCATCTTTCATGACAGGGATATCTCAAGGAAACTCCATCTGATTTGTTCAACATGACCTCCTCTGCCTGGGTCCCTGCAGCCTTCCTTCAATAAAGTGGGCTTTTCCAGGTGCTCTCCTTCCACATCTTTTAAGAATGCTTCCAAGAACTCATCTACCACATCCCTTCTATTCCTAAACAAACCAGATGTTACCCAGGCTGATCTTCTATCTCCCTGCTTGTCTTAAGAGGGATCTTAAAAGAAATATGGAGGATGGATCTGGCTATTTTCAAATCCTTGGGAATTACTTCCAAATCAGTGAAATTCAGTTACTGCCTCTTTACCTTGTCTGCTCTTCCCATGGTTATAAATTAGCAACAACAATAACAACAACAACAACGATAAATGGCCATGTGTTTTCTACTGTGTTATAAGATGTACTTATATTAGGTCATAGTTTATTGAAGCTTGCCTCCAGGTCAGTTATCCTCAAATGTAAGTTTGGGATTTGAGGCAGCTTAGTACATTCCTCTCAATACATAACATGCCTCAGTTCAGAACCAATTGAGAGAGGAACGTGGGTAAACTAGAATAAAATATCACCTTTAACACTTGGAGTGAATAGATTGATTTTCTATTGTTTAAATCCTATATTAGATACACTTGTTAACTTGGGCTCCAGAACAGTTGATTAATCACAAGTTTCCTCCCTCAGGGCAAAGCCTACCCCACAGAGTGAAATATACTCTCCTAGCAGCAAGAAGATCCCAAAGAGAGAAGAAAGGTGCAGGGTGTGAGCCAAGTTCACTGCTCAGGAGAGGCATTTCTCCCTAAAGAGTAGAATACGTTAGGCCTGGGGGAGGGGCCAAGGGAAAAATGTCTTAATATGGAGGTTCAAATGGTGGGGAATAGGCTCTCCAGGAATGTCAGGTTGTATAAGAATTAGCTGTTTGTTTTAAATTTCAAGTTTCCACAGGCCCAATCTTGACTCGAGATCTGTGTCCAAATATATAAAAGAATCCCAAATCATCTGATGTAAGAGGTTAGTGAACCCCACTTTGATAAGGTATTCTCCATAAAAGGGATTATATAGTTGAATATTTTAGAAACACTGGATTTAAAAAAAAAAGCATATTTCTTCCCCAATTTATAGTGTAAATATTTGAGAGGAAGGCACATGGTATTCTTCAAACTTTTTTTGGCCATACCTATTAATCACTAGAAGGACACTACTAGAATGTCTCACACAGTTTGAAAAGCATTGAGTTGAATGTGTACAACAAATGGAATAACAGTTATAATCTCTACTGGATAAAACACACCTGAAATTCACTTTGTGGTGCTATTACACTTGAAGAAAGCTGCTGAAAAAAGAGTAACAGGTTGAGAAAAGAGCAAATAGGATCTTTAGGGTGTACTAATCATGTCACCTAAACAATGATTGAAAGAGACTTAAGAGACTCCTACACTAACATGGAAGCTCAAATATGCATATCCAAAGTCATCCCCTTGTCAAGACCCCACTAAAGCCATGGGGAGGAAATTCGAAGAATTGGGAAATAAAGAGGAAGACAACAATTATACTTGGAAGCTGGAAAGCATACAGAAAATCTTAACTGAGCTAGCAAACCAAACAGCTAGGTCCCAAACCAGAGTGGTTAGCTATCACAGATTCCTCAGAATACACAGGTTGGACAGCTCCAGTTACCCTTGTAACAGTGCGTAGTGGTGGGAACAAAAATAAATAGAACTGGGTAAAAACCATTGGCAAAGGTCAGATTTCTAGCTCTTCCAAAATCTGTGCCACTGGCAAACTGACACTTCCCAAGCCCACAGAGGCCTAGGTGTTTATTCTTTGAAGAGGGTCAAACCAAAGAACTTTGAATTGGGGGGTGCCTGACACAGATGTTCGTGTAATTGACGCTGTAGTGTCCTGCTGAAGACAAGGAGATAACCAAGCTCTATGCGTATCAGCATCAAATGCTGAGTGCCCCAGTCCTTTCCCCTCCAGTCCCCGTGAGTATTCTAGGATACAAATCCCCCAAGCAGGAATTTCAAAGAATATACTTCAAGGAATCTGATTATCCCCAAAGGAAAGACTAAAACCAATGCTTCCTTGAAAACAGCCAACCAGATCACCCTTCAAGGGGAGCTCAGAGTCAACAAACCCCATTCACAAATGGCTGCAACAAGATCCCCAGTCCCTCAGGCAGTTCCAGCACCTTACTTCTCCCCATTAAGAGGCAGTATCTATTTCTCTTCCTCTTGAGACTGGATGGGATTTTGTGCCTACCTCAGTGAATGGAATGTGTTGCATAATTTGGTATAATAGGTGATGCGGCTTCTGCCTGGCCCTTTGTCTCTCTGGATTCTTGACCTTAGAACCTTGCCGTCATGCTGTGAGGAAGCCCAAACTAGCCCACATGGAGAGGCTCCCTAAAGAGAAACTGAAGCCATCAGCCAAAAGCAAGCCTCAACCACAAGACCCATGAGTGATCGATTCCAGCCCCCACCCCTGGGAGCTTTCAGCTGAGGTCTCTGACAGTGTGAAGCAGAAAGACCATCCTTGCTCTGCTCTGTCTGAATTCCTGACCCAAAGAATCCATGAAAATTATGAATAGTTGTTTTAGACCACAACTCTTTGGAATAGGCATTAATTAAATATTTAAAGAGTTAAACTTACAATAATTATTTTGGAAGTCACATTCCCTAAATGTTTCAAGATCCTTAGGGGAAGTAATTTGCCATCTTGGAATTTAGAAGAATGGTGTTTGTGTGTATAGGAGGAGCAGGGAGATCAGACTATGATGGAAGGTAAATTTTTTTTTTTAATTTTATTTTTTATGAACATATATTTTTTTTTCCCCAGGGGTACAGGTCTGTGAATCTCCAGGTTTACACACTTCACAGCACTCACCATAGCACATACCCTACCCAGTGTCCATAACCCCACCCCCCCTCTCCCAACCCCCCTCCCCCCAGCAACCCTCAGTTTGTTTTGTGAGATTAAGAGTCACTTATTGTTTGTCTCCCTCCCAATCCCAACTTGTTTCATTTACTCTTCTCCTACCCCATTAACCCCCCATGTTGCATCTCCTCTCCCTCATATCAGGGAGATCATATGATAGTTGTCTTTCTCCGATTGACTTACTTCACTAAGCATGATACCCTCTAGTTCCATCCACGTTGTCGCAAATGGCAAGATTTCATTTCTTTTGATGGCTGCATAGTATTCCATTGTATATATATACCACATCTTCTTTATCCATTCGTCTGTTGATGGACATCTTGGTTCTTTCCACAGTTTGGTGACCGTGGCCATTGCTACTATAAACATTGGTGTACAGATGGCCCTTCTTTTCACTACATCTGTATCTTTGGGGTAAATACCCAGTAGTGCAATGGCAGGGTCATAGGGAAGCTCTATTTTTAATTTCTTGAGGAATCTCCACACTGTTCTCCAAAGTGGCTGCACCAACTTGCATTCCCACCAACAGTGTAAGAGAGTTCCCCTTTCTCCACATCCTCTCCAACACATGTTGTTTACTGTCTTGCTAATTTTGGAAGGTAAGTTAGTACAGTACTCAGTATGATCCAAAATTCTCCTATGAACTTTTCTGGAATTTTAAACTCTTTTCTTTTTTCTTTGAAAAAAAAAAAAAACCAAAAAAACAAAAACAAAAACAGAGGATGAGACATGAACTCATTACAAGAATAAGTTCAGGATTTCATAAAATGAAGAGAAAGTTTTGAATAGGCGAATATGAATTCAAAGACTACTTATAATACTTTCCAGAGCTCAGCAACTTTTTTTCATATTGCCTGCTGTTTAGGATTATAGTCATCACTGCTGAATTCAGTTACAGGTGGGGACATTATTTTGGAAACCTCTCTTTGTATTGTCTTTGTAACCTAGATCTATTGCCCATGACATTTTAGCTATTTAATAACTCTACTGTTCCAACAAAACCTCCCCAAGGAGTACTTCAAGATCCCAGTGTCCACCAACCTAAGCTCTCCATAGGAGCAATGAAAAACCACAGGTGCGAGAAATGAGGATTCTTTCTCTGAGGGGTCTCTCTTCAGTCAGTTCTTTTTTGTCATAAAATAGATCTTAAGCTCTAAGGAGTAGTTAATCTTAGAAATTCAGAAATGGATGATTAACCCCCAAAGATTAAGTGATTATCTAAGTATGTTAATTCCATGTGATTGTTAATTTATTACCTTCTATCCTCATGATGAATGTCAATCTACCTCACAAACTTCACACCAATTATTTTCATCAGAAAAAACATCCTTGCGAGTAGGGAAAATAAAAATCTTTTCTCCAAAATGAATAACAGAAAGACAAAACCATGCTCATGTAGCTTATAAAAGGTGGGAAAGAACTGAAGTTCTATGACTCGCTGTGGTGGTCTGACATTTTTCATTTGGCAAAACAGTGTTTTCAGTTTGCACTTACTATAAAAATAGGATTCTGATAGAAGAGTATTAGGGAGGCATGGATTGCGTGGAGCACTGGGTGTTATATGCAAACAATGAATCATGGAACACTACATCAAAAACTAATGATGTACTGTATGGTGACTAACATAACACAATAAAGAAAATGTTAGAAAATTTTTTTTCCTTTTTAAAAATTTTTTTCAGCTTAATCTTTTTTTTATTCAAATTCAATTAGCAACCTTACAGTACATCATTAGTTTCAGATGTAGTGTTCAATAATTTATCAGTTGCAGATAACACCCAATGCTCATCACATCATGTGCCCTCCTTAATGCCCATCACCCAGTTACTCCATCTCCCCATCCACCTCCCCTGCAGCAACCCTCAGTTTGTTTCCTATAGTTAGGAGTCTCTCATGGTTTTTCTCCCTCTCTGATGACTTCCTGTTCAGTTTTCCCTTTGGTCTCCTCTGCACTGTTTCTTATATTCCACATATAAGTGAAACCATATGATAATTGTCTTCCTCTGATTGACTTATTTTGCTCAGCGTGATACCCTCCAGTTCCATCCATGTCAATGTACATTGTAAGTATTCACCTTTTCTGATGGCTGAGCAATATTCCATTGTATATATACACCACATCTTCTTTATCCATTCATCTGTTATTGGACATCTCAGCTCTTTCCAGAGTTTGGCTATTGTGGAAATTGCTGCTATAAACGTTGGGGTGCAGATGCCCCTTCAGATCACTACATTTGTATCTTTGAGTAAATAACTAGCAGTGCAGTTGCTGGATCATAGGGCATGGTGGTTCTTCAAGAAGTTAAAAATAGAAATGAAAAATCTTTATCAGCCTTTCTCCTCCTAAAGGGACTTAGGGTTACTGAATCACTGGCAAACCCTTCTGAGTCAAGAGATACTTGACTCAAGTATGTCAGTTTTTCCTGGACTTTTTGATTGGTCTGGAGAGACAAAGACAAGTTAGTTAGATGTGGCATGTGACTTCAAAATGCTTACAGGCTACTAGGAAGGTAAAAGCAATTAAAATGTAAGGTAGAACGTGAGATGGACCATATGGAAGGTAGAGACACACTGAATGGGAGTAGAGAAGAGGGAGAGAAACTTAGCAAGTTGGTAGTGAGAAAGGAGGGGGAAATTAAGGGGAAGAGGAGTCAGAGAAAGGCAGTTCCATGATGGAGGTGAGCTCAAAGAACCTGCAAAGGATTAGTTCAAATGAACAATAAAGATTGAATTTGGCTGGAACATCCAAACTAGATGTCTATCAGTATCACTGGGGCCCATCTAAAAGGGGGAATTCCTAGACCCCACACAAGATTTAAAGACCCAGCTTCCATGGGGAGGATAGGGGAATCCATGTTTTTAAAAGGCTCTTCTTGGGGCTCTCGCTACAGCTGGATTGGGTAATCTCTAAAGTGCAGGGTTCATAATGAGGGATGTTGGAAACAAAGTTAGAAAGGTTGGTTGGTGCCAAATCCTAAAGGGCATTGACATCCAGAATGGATATGGGCTTTATTCATTAGTTAATAGGGTGCCAAGAGAGACTATTGAGGAATGAAATAACACATCAGAGTGGTGCTCCAAGAACAGGGATCTTCTGGTGTGTCTAAGATGGATCAGGAAGGAAGGGGACCAGAGGTAGGGAGAGTAAGTATACACTAACTATAATTTCTTAAGACAAAGTAATGAAAGCGTGAACTTATGTAGTAACAGCAGGGCTGGGTAGAAAAGCATGGGTGGACTTCTAATCTCATTCACTCTTATTTACTTGAATTCCTGTTATTTCTCTTGCTTTGATGTTGCCTCCCATTGAAGATGCTCTCAGTAAACCCTTAAGATACTCCAACTCAAATTCTTGCTTTTAGGTTAAAATACATTGTGCTTAATTAAATGTATGAGATTGCATTTGCTGTCATTATTTTAAGGAAAAAAATATTTTCAGGCCATTGAGTCCTCTGGACTGCAGGATGCTTAAAAATGTCTCAACTCTGGGTGCAACTGATTGTTTACCAAATAAGAAAAGGCAAAGAATGGCAGAGTTGTTGAGTTTCTATATGTGAATAATTACACCATGTGCTGGGCACATACAAAAATTTAACAGCCCCAGCCAATTCTCATAGACTTAATGAGACTTACTCAGGTCTCGGATCTCACAAAGTAGTTCCTTTGGAGGAGTAAGACGGAGCCTATGACTTCTCATAGGAACCACCTTGCTTTGAACACATAGTGTCTATTTGGCAAAAGCTGCAAATGTTTGGCATATTACTGGCCTTTCATATGAATTCTTACAGTAGGTAGAAGCAGGTATTCCTAGTTTCTCTGTATAAAGGGACATAAATAAAAGAAAATGATAAGTGCTATATCCTTTTATTTATTTATGTATTTATTTATCCATTTATTTAAAGTTTTTTTTTAAATTCCAGTTAATTTACATAGAGTGTAACATTAGTTTCAGATGTACAATATAGTGATTCAGCATTTCCACATAGTACCTGGTACTCATCACAAATGCACTCCTTAATCCCCATCACCTATTTAACCCATTCTCCTATCCACCATCCCTCTGATAAGTTGTTCTCTATAGGTAAGAGTCTGTTTCTTGGTTTGCCTCTCTCACTTTCTTTCTTTTTTTTTCTTTGTTCATTTGTTTTATTTATTAAGTTCCATGTATAAGTTAAATCATATGGTATTTGTCTTTCTCTGACTTATGTGACTTAGCATAATACTCTCTAGCTCCATCCATGTTGTTGCAAATGGCAAGTTTTCATTCTTTTTTATGGCTGAGTAATATTTTATATATATATATATACATATACATATATATATATATACACACCATATATATAGTATATATATACCATATCTTCTTTATCCATTCATCTGTTGACGGAGACTTGGGCTGTGGCCATAATTTGGCTATTGTGGATAATACTGCTATAAACATAGGGGTGCATGTATCCTTCCAAGTTAGTATTTTTGTATTCTTTGGGTAAATACTTAGTAGTGTGATTGTTGGGTAGGGTAGTTCCATTAACTTTTTGAGGAAACTTCTACTGTTTTCCACAGTGGCTGCACCAGTTTGCATTCCCACCAATAGGGCAAAGAGGGTTCCCTTTTCTCCACATCCTTGCCAACACTTGCTGTTTCTTATGTTGTTGCTCTTAGCCATTCTGAGAGGTGTGAAGTGATATCTCATTGTGGTTTTGATTTGGGAAATGCTACATCCTTTTAAATGGAAACATGAGAGGAAGACAAAAAACTACCTGTCTCAAAAATATGTTGGTTTAACAAATTTGGTTTAAACTTAACCTCCAAAATAAAAAATGGGAAATCAATTTTGAGAAAAACTTAAAATTACCTATTGTGATCTCTACAGTGCCTGTTATGGACTGAATTGTGTTTCTCCCCCCAGATTAATATGTGGAAGCCCCAGGCCCCAGTACTTCAGAAAATGACTATATCGGGGAAAAGGGCCTTTAAAGAGATGATTAAGTTAAAATGCGGCTCTTAGAATGTGTCTCAATCCAATCTGACTGGTGTCCTTTTAACAAAAAGAAATGTAGACACGCAGAGATACCAGGGATGCTCACAGAGAGAGGGATGACCATTTGAGGACATGCAAGAAGGTGGCTCCCTGCAAGCCAAGGAGAGAGCCCGGAGAAACCACACCTGTTGACGCTCTATCTTGGCCCTCCAGCCACGAGACCTGGGAGGAAATACATTGCCGTGGTGAGGCTGCCCAGGTAGAGCTAGCAGACACGCAGTACCCCACACCTATAGGGAACCTGAGGGCTCAGGTGGGAAGCCCATCACGTACCCCACAGGACATAACTGTTGGTGCTTGGTGTGAATGGATCTGCCACCATCACCACTGAGCATCCCAGATCCCACTGGCAGAAACCAGGAGGAATGAGCATTTCAGGGCACATCCTCTTTCTATCAGATGCGTTCATGTTGAAACACTAGGGATAAAAAAGACCAAAAGGAGAAGATGTTTCGAGTCTCCCTCCATGTGAACACCTGTGTCACAGCTGAGATGAAATGGAGATTGTTACTAAGGATCAATTTTCAGGTCATAGTAGACTGTGCCCCACACTCGGCTTTCTTTTTGGGAATTCTCTCAGTGTCTGAGCTCTTACTTCCCTCCCCTCTTGACCTTGGGAAACCCCTTCATGGTGTATTTATCTCTAATCTCTCTCCGCCCCCTCCCCCCACAGTTACTCTGTGTTTCCACTGCCACTTTGTCTTATCTTTCAGAATGTCCCCTTGATCCCCAAGCCTACCTTTCCCCATGAAGGTTTCCTTCTCACTGACTCCACAACTGTTGAACCCACCCCAGCTAGTTAATTAATATGCACCAGTAATGCCAAGTGCCATCAAATCTAGGACACCATCAATTGAAACACTCAATATTATTTTATACACCAGTGAAAAAGAATAAATGCTGACAAACTATAACACATTATCAACTGTAAAGTGCTTTAAATTCCAGGGTAGTTCCAAAGTAGTAGTAATAATAATAACAATGATAATAATAATAATAAGTGTGTCTCTTAGAATCAATGGCATGAGATATATAAGCATGAAAATATATTACTTAAGAACAATGGCCAGGTGTTTTTTAAAAAACATATCGCAAAGCATGGTAACCAGCTGAGGTCAGCTGAAATCATCACACTGTGTTTCAAGTTTGTAATATGTCCACTCATTTCCCAAACGTGGGGGGACAGAGAGAGGCAAGGATGTTCAATGTTTGCCCTCAGGTTTCTATGACTTCTGGGTCACTTATGTCCCCATACTCACGGCCCACCTTGCTTTTCTGCTACTCTTTGCTTCTCATGCCCCACGGCTGTGTCTCAGCTGAACAGAGCCTCTTTTCCTCCATATTTTAAAAGATTTCTTGTGTTTCATTTTTATATGTATTCAGTTTTACTGTAGGTTTGGGTCGACAGAGGTGGTTAACATTGCAGTACTTATGAGTCTTTCTCCCCTTAACACAAAGAATATCCCAACGGATACCTCCTCATGATATCTCCCAGCCACAGTTTGGTTTTCTCTCCACTTCCTCTTTCCCTCTCTACTGTTCTCATCCACCCTCTGTGGATGTTTCTCCTCTGTCACCAGAGTAGTTTAGCTCTTCTCTGACTTCCTGTCGGCTTCTGGGACTCTGTATCTTCTTTTTTCAGTCTAACTCAGCTTGTCAATGTATTTCCCCCAGAAAGAAATAATGGTGGTCCTCCTAGGAGATAAAAGCAGGTTCCTTCCCTTGTGCCTACTGTTTGTTTGGTCTAGTCAATAGACAGTACGATACACAGATCTTCTATATTCAGTTTGATGAATTTTGACAATTGTATCCCTCACCAGAAGGTCCCCTGTGTCCTTTCCAGTGAATCAACAGCCCTCCTTCCTACAGGCAACCACTTCCTAATGTCTATCACCACAGATTAATTTTGCCCACTACTGAACTGTGTATAAATGGACTCAAACAATATATATTCTTTTGTCTCTGAATCTTTCACTCAACCTGCTTTTGAGATTCATTCTTGTCATTGTGTATTTCAGTCCTTCATTCTTTTTTATTGCTGAGTAGGATTCTGCTCTATGAATACAGAACTGTCTCCTTTCCACTTCTGTGGATGAATATCTGGGTGTTTTTGACTTGTAACCATCATGCACAAAGCTGCTGTGAGTATTCTCATCCAAGTCTTTCTGGGGACTTCGGATTTTCTGTTGTGATTTTTAAATTTACAATGTAATTTCTCTACTGCCCAAGAAATGAGTAAAGTTCCCTAAGCTATCATCAAAATCTACAACTAATACCTTGTGCAGTTTCCCAGGAGAAGCTAATGAAGGCATGAATTCAGGTGAAGAGAGAGATTTTCATGGCTGTCGAAACTTGTGACTCTTGTGTTTGAGACTTGTTTCCAGAGACTCTGCCTGGTCTCTGAGTGATACTTCCGTTGTTGAGGTCACATGATCACCCATGCTATCCAAATTCTGATTATCTGAGATTTTGTTATCTAAACTTGGGGACTAAATAGATTTATATACTTTTTTCTTTCTTTTCTTTTCTTTCTTTTTTTTTTTTTTTTGAGATGGTCTGACATCTCTCAATATCTCAGCCCTCATTCCTATTTCTCTGAGGTCCGGGAGCAGTCTGATTTGGGTACTGTTTTCACCATCTGTGATGAAAAATTTCCATACCTAAATGGAACTTTCCAATGACAGAATTGCTTAGCTTCTGTTTAGCACCATACTCATTTTAGCTCTACCCATCCTCCTCCTATGAAGAACCTAGCAGTTCTGTCTTTGGAAAGCTCCATTGTCTAACAGCGGAAGGGTAAGTTACTTTGCTTTTCTAGCCCTCAGTTGCCCTCAGTTTCCCTCTTTGTATTATGGAATTATAACTGTGTCATTGAGTTGTGGTGAGGAATACATGTGACTGATGATATATGGGAGCTCAGGAGTATTCAGGACTTTGGGGTGGACTCATTCTTGTCTCTGGCTAGTCTCTGCCCCTCATGACCCACTCTTCCCCCTTCGCCCTGCTTCCTCACACTCCCAGAATGCAGCACCTGAGTCTACCTTCCCTGACAGGTACCAACTGGTTTTGGCCAACGGGAAGCACCAGTAGGGGGCAGGGAGGAAATAGAAGTTTGGGTTCTATTCCCCTGGAGTCCTCCATTCCCCTCCACATGAGGCTGTGGGTTCACAGTGACACCACGGTTCCCACCCAGATCCATGACTGTCCCTCTAGCTGGCTCCCTTCTGGCCTGGAAGTTGTAACAGCCTCTTATTACATATAGTCACCGAGAGCTCCCATTCTTGGTTGATTCCTTTAACTCATACCTTTGAGCACAGCCTTTTTGTTAAAACATCTTGAGCTACTCCTCTAAGTGTGCCATCTTTTTTCTCCTAGGGCCCTGACAGGTGCCCTTTCCTAGGCATGCAGGGGGTGGCATTAGCCCCGATATAGTTCGCTGCTTAAGAGATTGTATCTCAGCACAACCAAGGGATGTCTTAGCCAGAAAAATCCACCATTTGGAATCTGGCTCCATGCAGGCTTAAACATTTTCCCTCCCTCCCATCTGACATGCACACCTTAAAAAAAAAAAAAAAAAAAAAGAAAAGGAAAAGGAAAAGGAAAAAAAGGACGCTCTGGCTCATATTTATGAGGGAGTTAGGCGTGCAGTTCTCCTTTCAAAGCTCTCCCATGGAAAGGAAACCGGGCCTGACATTTACACACTCCAGGAGAATTCCAAATAGAATTTGGACAGATTGGGAAGTTACCATCTTGAAGTGTGTGGGGGAAACAATCCTGGTGGGAAGATGTGGTGACATATATGAGACAATCCATGGATGTCAGGAATGCGCAGCTCTCTGTGTGCCTCTGCACTTCGAGATCTGACGGGATTGCCAGAAATATGCATATGTTCTTTATGATATCACATGAGAAGGCCAGCCAATTAAAGCACTCCGCAGTAAATGCAAGGAGGATAATTTCTGAGTCTATTTATGATTGCTTAATGTCAACAAAAGGGTCTTTTAAATGCAGCACATTCCTTAGCCTGCACTCGCAGATCATGCTAAACACATCCAAATGCACAAACTATAAAAGGAGGAAGAGGCTGGACCAGCACACCAAGCTCTTTGGTTTCTGCATCTGGCCAGCGTCCACTGGGAGAAATGTAAGTCAGAGTTTACCACATGGATTACAAATGTGCTGAATTGCAAGAATGATTATTAAATGAAAATATCCATAGCACCTGCAGCTTGTCCCAGAAAATTCCTCCAGGGTATTGTGGGTGCTTTTTAAAAAAAAAAAAAAAAATTTTTTTTTTTTTTTTGAGGAAAAAAAGTAAGACATGGCGAGATGCAAATGGGAACCCCAGCTGCTTCTAGTAGCGGCTCTGTTAATGGTCCTGAAGGGCTCATGGAGGCAATCCGGGCAGTCAGAGCTGCTTCCATTCCTGTCACGAGTGTGGTGACGGAGGGGCAACGGGAATATCATTAGCCTCTTTCCTTTGAGGTTCGGGTGATCAAGACAGTGAAAATAATACTAATGTAAATGGCAAGAGCTTTAAAAACCCAAGCACATCAGTGCGAAGGGAAGCATGAGCTGGCCCCATAGTTCTGGCCGGCAGTACTCTTTATTCTGTCATAGGTCAGGGAGTCTTCTGGAAAGAAAAACTGAGTGGCTATGTGGATTTTGTTGATTTAAGACGTGATTGTGTGTGTGTGCGTGTGTGTGTGTGTGTGTTTGTGTGTGTTTGTATATCTGTGTGTACAAAATGTGTATATCACATTTTGGACATATGTAATATTTGGCCATGTTTCAGTTAGCTTCTCTGTGTGTGTGTGTGTGTGTGTGCATGTGCGTGTGAAAATGAAAAGAATAGAGTTAGGAGAAATTCAGTGAAGTGGTTCATTTCTCAATGTGGAACCAGAACAGCTAGTGTCGGTTACCACGCTATCCCTGTAAGCACCTGGACGAGTCACTTCACCTTTCTCAGCCTCTCCTCCCCAATGCATAAAATAAGAATGATATTGAACCCATACCCCTCTCACAGGTGGACACAAAGATAAAATAAGGTCATTGGTGTGAAAATGCTTTGCATATGTTATGTCGCTAACTAAATATGGGTTGTTATTACCAGAGAGAATTCCCTGCTGCTAAAACTCTCACACCTAAGTATGATTCTGTCAAATGTATCAGTATAAACATGGTTCACACTTACTTGGAAACTGGGATCTGACCAGAGCACTTCACCATGTAAGTAACCTTTTTATGGGTTATCAATTAGTAAAGAGAACGCATACATTTAAGGTTCTTTCTAGGATTGGAAAATCAAAGGTAAATCGATGTAATACATGTTTATACCTTTTTCAGAAGGTGAGATTTCATAACAAAGATGTGACAGAGATCTTTAAACAGCTTAAAATGGTGACACCTGGGTGGCTCAGTCAGTTAAGCATCTGCCTTCAGATCAGGTCATGATCTCAGGGTCCTGGGATCGAGCCCTGCTTTGGGTTTCCTGCTCAGAGGGAGTCTGCTTCTCCTTCTCCCTCTGCCCCTCCTCCCTGCTCATGCTCTCTTTTTCTTTTCCTCAAATAAATAAATAAAATCCTATTTTTAATAATAATAATAAAAAAGCTTTAAAATGTGTTTGCGCCCCTTTCTTGCCCCCTGCATCATCCCACCCATCTTCTAAAGGAGATATCTACGGTGATTTTGGACTGGGGCCTTAGTGGTGCTGATCTGGGTAATTGGTGGAAAGAGGGCTGACATGAGCCTAAGAAAAGCCAAGTGGATTTACCTTATAGAAAAGCCAGAAGAAAAGCAGACATAGGAGGAAGGTGAGAGCTATTGATTGTTGAGTTTTTGGACTGCTTTTGGACAATTTTGAGATAGTGAGAAAAGATATTTGGTTAAGACGGTCATGCAATGATGAGTGGAATTTTGGACAGATGGCTAAGCCAATTCTGAAGATTATTTTCCTACCCATTGTGCACTGCCATTGCCCTTCGCCATTTTCTCAGACTTTAGGAAATAATTAAAGTTTTCTGCAATTTCTTTTGAATGCCAGTCTTCGATGACTTCTGAATTTCATTGTGTGTTGAGCTAGAATTCGAGCATCTCAGCTTTATGTGGGTTATGTAAAGATAATAAAAAAGTGATCATCATAAGAACTGCAACATAAATTTTGATGTTGAATAAATAACAGGTTATATTTTCAGCTATCAAAAGATTCTGGCATATTTTGATGAGCAATATAAGGTAAAATGAAGGAAAACAAGAAATTCACAAGACATATATGAATTTATCTGTATCTCCACAGCAAAGGTGGAATGACAGAAACCTGAAGAAAAGTCCCAAACTCAGGCCTACTGAAAAGTTCCTCCTCCAGTGCCGACCCTCTGCATGGGTCATTAGACACCTTTCCTGCTGCTCTGCGTCTTTACCTATCTAAAGGGAGTTCTGGATCCATGGTCTGTTCTAACTGAATGAAATTGCTGGGATTATCTACTCATATCCCCTAATTCGATATACAAACACTCAGGCACAAAACTTGGAAGGACTAACCCAAGATCAAATAATTAACTAAGGACAACTAATCCCAGAGGTTCAGGGTCCTTGGGACCACACCAAACTTCCCTGAAAAGCATCCTAGAAGAGATGCGCCAGAGAGGTAGGTGATGGAAAGTGAACAGTCATGCACACACCAGAACCAGCTTAATAATCATGCCTGTTTTCTCTGCTGACCTCCAGCCACTAAAGAGCATCAGGAAGCCAGCTGCTGTAGGATGCAGTGTGGCCTCCCACTGGGAAATCTTCCTTCACTCCATGAATCCATTTCTAGTATACCGCTATCACTGTCTATCCTGCAAAGGGCCTACAAAGTTCTGTTAGTCATCTCCCTGCCCATTAAACTGAGCTGTCATGCCTGTAATGTTCACCTCTACTTAACATGCACACACAATATTAGACAGGAGGTAAGCCTAAAGCTCTTAAAATGACTGCATATGATAACATATAGAATTCCCTTTATCTTCTTTCTTAAAACAGATTGGCAAAGGTCTGATGTGACATGAGTGTAATGTAGTCGGAAAACCATAGCTTGAAATTCCTAGCTGATGTGAAATACATTTCGAATCTTCTTTTTTTTTTTTAAAGATTTTATTTATTTATTTGTCAGAGAGAGTGAGCACAGGCAGACAGAGAGGCAGGCAGAGGCAGAGGGAGAAGCAGGCTCCCTGCTGAGCAAGGAGCCCGATGTGGGACTGGATCCCAGGACCCTGGAATCACGACCTGAGCCGAAGGCAGCCACTTAACCAACTAAGCCACCCAGGCGTCCCTCGAATCTTCTTCTTATTCCTAAGAATTTATTTTCTAGATTTACTTAGAGGGGCTTTGCTCATAGAATATGAAAGAGAAAGTCCAAACACACTATATTTCCTGACTATAACCAAACTGGAAACATCATGTAAACATATAGCTCTTATATTTTAGTTTTTCTGTTCTGAATTGCAATTTTCCATCTCTGAGTTATGTGCTAACCAAAACAAGAACCGTGGGAAGAAAATGCATGACTCTGTTCAATTCTGAGTGTTTGAGTATTGGCAGGAGTTAGGATTGAAAGGGTCACAGGAAATCATGAAAAATCATTTTGTCTAGCTGCCTTGCCTTCTACATTCACTCCCTATTATGCATACCTCTTTAATTATCACAGTTCCCTGGAAATTTCCCCTGGCTTTTAAAGGAAGCAAGAGACTCCTGCCTTTGATGACCCGGTCTAGTATCCAACAATACTCACAGAACAATACATGTTTTTCTTATATCCAACCTGATTTCTAAATATAGGTTCCTGATTCTGGCTATAATGAAGTAGCTTTTGACAGACTTATCTTCCTGCCAAGAATAGCTAGAAGCTTGATTTTTAAAAGTTGTCAAAGGCATGAGGGAGCTACTGATACAACAAGGACTTGAGGGGCAAGATGCTGAGAGAAAGGCAGTTCAGTGAGGTGAACCTACTCCTACTCAGGGCACTGGGCAATTTTTGTTGTGGAGTAAGAGGGTGAGAAACCAGTCAGAGGACCACTTCCAATGGGCAGGGAAGTGGTAGAGGTTTGGGAAATATTAAGAGCTAGAGAGCAAAAGAACTTTGTGTTTTCAAAGCAACTAAAACTTGAGGGTCAAGATTCTGAAGAGAAGAAATGTACAGAGAAATGACACCAGGCAATTGCCAATTAAGCTGCATAGGGCAAGAGGCTGAAAGGCTAAGCAGAGAGCAGCTGAAATGCAGAGTGGAGCTTTTGGTGGTTATATGATGCCAAGAAATAAAAAAATGGAATATCCAACTTGGAAATGAAGAGGTGACCAATGCAAGCACTTCAGGCTCTCAGAGGGCGCCGCTGGAGGATTATACTCTCTAGAGGTGGAGCCAACCAGAAGTAGACCAAGATATTGCACGGAGCATTAGGTGTTGTACATAAACAATGAATCTTGGAACACTGCATCAAAAACTAATGATGTATTTTATGGTGACTAACATAACACAATAAAAAAATTTTAAAAAAAGAAGTAGACCAAGACTTCTAATAATGCAGTTTAATCTCAAATCAGTTCAGTCTCTGATTGATTCATCCAAGGCATTGACAGAATTTTAAACACACGGTCTGACATTCAATAAAAATGATCACCTTTGCTGAAAACAGAATTGAGAAGTAAATAGACTAGGGAAACAGAAACATGATACAGATATTGGAATTGTTAGAAATGTGTTTAAAAGTAATTGTGATTAATATGTTCAAGAAGATGGAGAATTTCATCATGGAACTGAAATCTGTATAAAATAATCATATGGAATCCTAAAGCTGAAAATTCTAATATTTGATATTAAGAAATTAATAGATGAATTTAATTCCAAATTAGATAGCACTGAAAGGACCTCAGTAAACCTGAAGACAGCTTAGTAAAAAATATTTAGAGTGAACCATGAAGACAAAAACAAAAACAAATAAGAATTGTAGGAAAGAATGTAAGAGAAACAAATCTAGTGGAAAGTCTAATGCAGTGTTTCTAAACCTCTGCACTATTGACATTTTTTGAATCAGTTTCAAAAAATGATAGCTATGATCCTCAGTTGATAGCTATGAGTCTAGCATAATATGATGTCATAGAGAGAATGGGACCGAGGTCATACTTGAAGAGAAATGGCCAGCAATTGACTCAAAAGTTATAAATCTAACACCTACACATGTCATAGTAAAACTGTCAAAAACCAAAAATAAAGAGGAAGTCATAAAAAAAAGAGTTAAAAAGATCCATTACTCTTGAAAGAGTCACTTTAAGACTACTCACTTCTAAATAGAAATGAAGGAAACTGTGCAACACCAGAATGGTATGTCTAAAGTGTTAGGGAACAAATTAGAATTCAACTTAGAATTCTATAGCCAGCAAAAATATCATTCAAACATGAAGAAGAGGGGCGCCTGGGTGGCTCAGTGGGTTAAAGCCTTTGCCTTCGGCTCAGGTCATGATCCCAGCGTCCTGGGATAGAGCCCCGCAACGGGCTCTCTGCTCTGCAGAGAGCCTGCTTCCTCTTCTCTCTACCTGCCTTCCTGCCTGCTTGTGATCTCTTTCTCTCTGTCAAATAAATAAATAAAATCTTAAAAAAAAAAAACAACAAAACGAGGAAGAAGGGTGCCTGGGTGGCTCAGTGGGTTAAGCCTCTGCCTTCTGCTCAGGTCATGATCTCGGGGTCCTGGGATCTAGCCCTGCATTGGGCTTTCTGCTGGGTGGGGAGCCTGCCTCTCCCTCTCTCTCTGCCTGCCTCTCTGCCTACTTGTGATCTCGCTCCCTGTCAAATAAATAAATAAAAATCTTTTTAAAAAATGAAGAGGAAATAAAGGCACTCTTGACAAGAGCCAACAGATCTCATTCCCAGCAGGAAGTGACCTACAGAAAATCCTAGCGGGAAATGCAGGAAGAAAAGAAGAATGGAAAGATTGACTGTGTGGATAAATCTAAGACATATTGATTCTAAAAAAAACAGTAACAATCATACCTTATGGGATTTAAAAGATATGTAAAAATAAGATATATGGTAACAATAACACAAGATAGGAGGATTTGTATAGAAAAGACCTAACATAGGAGTTCCGAGACTGCTCTCATTAGGAAGACCTGATTGCAAGGTTGACTACATAGGCATCTTGGAACTTAAATTTTGGGAAGGTCACCAGCATTCCCTGAACTGAAAGATTGGCTCACTGTAGATAAACTCTTTGTACAAACAATGTGGTTTATGCTGAACACCTGCTTTCTTTCTGGAAGTCTGGAATGTTGTTAAGTGTCTATGTGACCAGTACCCAATCTGTACTTTGGGTGCTGAGTCTCTGATGAGCTTTCCTGGTGGACAACCATTTGACATGAGTTGCCACAACTTCTTGCTTTGGGAATTAAGCATATCCTGTGTGATTTCACCAGGAGGCAACTCTTACTATTTTGTGGCTGGTTCCCTCCAAACTACCATATGCCCCTTTTCCCTTTGCTGATTTTATCTTGTCTCTTTTGACTCACTCAACTCAGTCAAACCTATAACTATATTCTGAGTCCCGTGAGTCCTCCTAGTGAAATACTGACACCAAAGATGATCTTGGGAACCCCAGTTACAGGTTCTATTAACCTTCAAGATTCAAGATTTACAAGGCTCTTTCAGTGTCAGGGAAATAGTGAAAGTAAAAATTCATATTAGTTTTTAACAAATCAAGAATGTGTGTTACTCAAGATAACTACTAAAACAAGAGTAAATAAATGTTTACTTAATGAGCTAATGGGATGGGATTTGGAATAATAAAAAAAATTGATTAAGCCAAAGGAAGGGAAAAAAGAATAATGGGACATAATTAATGGAGAATATAGAAAACAAATATTAATATAGCAAATATAAACCCCCAAATTTAGCAATTACATTAAGTGAACATGGTCTATATATCCTATTTGAAAGATGTATCTGTCTAAATTTTATAAAATGTCCAACCATAGTTTCTTTAAAGGAGAAACACCTGAAATATAAGGAGACAAAATGATTGAAAATAAAAGCATGGAAAACCAGCAGGTCATGGCACCATCTCATAAAGATTTACAAGAATTGATTGTTAAATATTCAGGAATTTTGAAAGTCTGTTGTTAAAACTTCGGTTGTTTGAGATTGGCTGTGGTGGATGCATTCACCGTGTGAATGAATGCAGATTCACTGTAAATTTGCAAATGTCACAAATTGGGTCTTCTTGATTTTCAGAGAGCCAGTTCACTGGTACCTCACTGATGCAAGCCTTAATTAAAGGAAAGCTGATGTGGCTATGCTAATAATCCTTTCTAAAGTATGAGGCCTTGTAAAGATATAGAAATTTGGGGTGCCTGGGTGCCTCAGTTGGTTAAACAACTTCCTTTGGCTTGGGTCATGATCCTGGAGTCCCAGGATCAAGTCCCACATTGGGCCCCCTGCTCAGCAGGGAATCTGCTTCTCCTGCTGACCTCTCTGTCTTATTCTCTCTCTCTCTCAAATAAATAAAATCTTTTAAAAAAAGATATAGAAATTCACTTCCTAATTATAAAATAATTAAGCCACTAGTAAGATAACAATTTCAAATTTGTAAACATCTAATAACAGATCTTCAGAAAATAAAGAGCAAAAATTAACAGAATTTAAAGGAGCCATATGCAGATTCACAATCATGATAAAGACACCAAAACACCTTTCTCAGCAAACTCTAAATATATTGGAAGGATTTCCTGCCTCTGTGACCCTTATGGCATGGAATGGAAATACTAGAATTTCTCATCTATGATCTTTATATTTAAGTCTGAAGAAAAAGTATCCTAAATAGTGGCCTTCACCCCACTCATCTTAAACTGTTCAGCAAAAGAAATTTTGGATATTAGATATGGGTAATGACTGTTCATGCATGTTTTTATCATTAGTCAACATTTATTGGAAGTCATGTTGTGCATTCCCTGATTCAGTTGTTGATTGTACCAAGAGGAGCAAGATACTGTTCTTATTCTCAAAAATTTAATTTGAGATGTAGACATATAAACAAGTAATTGAAGAATAAGGCAATAAATAATTGATTATCAGCTGGGCTACTTCTCATTGCAATAATAAAATAATAAAAAATAATAAAACCCCCACACAGATTTTTTTAATGTTATTCTAGAACTTGTGAATTCCTGAAATCACAGAAAGTTATGAGATAGATGGACAGGACCTTTGAAATAAACTAACTGGAGTGCTATAATTTTGACATTAAAATATAACACAATACAAATGCATTAAAGTTCAGAGTGGTGAAGTGATTTATTTATGTCTATCTAACAAATTAATTTGTCATACCTGACATGGAAAACACCCTATTCTTTATCCAGTACTATTCTTCTTATAACATATTGCATACTTGAGTTCCCATTTGAGTCCATTCTGTTTTGAAATAAAGCAGCAGTTTCTTCAACCAAACAAATAATCAAGCTGAAAAGAAAGTGCAGATGATCATTCAAGATTTATATGGATTTTCATTCATTCTGAAATCTTTACACATTCATAACCAAGTACAATTAAGAATCCTCAAGGCAAATAATATGTTGATTCACTTATTTATTCCACTATCAAATGTTTATTAATAAGATATTGTACAAAGCACTGGGGGTGCTGATTTTTGGCTTAGTGATAAATTCATTTAAAGAACGACTTCACAGAGTGCATTGTCTGGGGGGAATAAATGAACACATATCTAAATATTTATAATAATGGTAAATGATACTATAGATGTAGGTATAAAGCAAGTATATGTAAGAGGAGATAAGACTGATTTTGAGTAATCTTTTATGGCCAGAAGCTTATAAAATATGGTAAACACATCACAAACTTTGTGGAAATAAATGTATATGAGAAATGTATATGAATCTGGATGTATATATGAGAAGGTGGCTTAGGTGACTGTAGAAGTGACACAACAATTATACTCAATATTATTAATATAAAAGTAGTCACCACATCACTGGAAGATAGTAGAAACACAAAGGTAGTCACTAACTCTTTGGTTAAACAAGATTGAGAGTACCAGTATAGCTTAGGTAGAAGCTTGTTTACTAATACCATCTTTGGACAAGCTCAGGAGAATGGATTATGGGATTCTGAGCATCCTCCTTGTCCTAGTACCTTTGTGAAGTAAATAGTGACAGGTGTTTCTTTTAAAATATTGTATCATGTTACCCTGTTATTCTGACTGATAGTGGTGACAACTAAAGATCAGTCCTCTAGCCAAAAGTAACCATCTATGAATATACTATTCAATAGGGTAGCCACTAGCCACATGTGGCTAATGAGCACTAGAAATGTGGCTAATCTAATTGAGATAGTTTCCAGGTATAAAATATACATGGGATTTCGAAGAATTAATATGGGGAAAAAGAAGGTAAAATATCTGAATAAATTTTTACTTAGTACATGTTTAAAATGTTAGTAATTTAGATACACATATTAAATAAAATGTTATTACAATTATTTCACTTTTGTGTTACATTCTTATTTGTTATTGTTGTTTTGGAGCATTTGCTTTTTTTTTTTTTTTGTTAAAGATTTTATTTATTATTTGACAGAGAGCACAAGTAGGCAGAGCAGCAGGCAGAGGAAGAAAATGGCTCCCTGCGAAGGGAGCCAGATGCAGGACTCCATCCCAAGGCCCCGGGATCACGACCTGAGCCAAAGGCAGCCACTTAACTGACTGAGCCACCCAGGCACCCCTGCTTTTATTTTTTTTAATTAAATTTTTAGTTTTAATTCCAATACAGTTAACATACATAACATACAATATTATATTAGCTTCAGGTGTACAATGTAGTAATTCAACAATTCTATATGTTACTCAGTGCTCGTCATGATAAGTGTACTTTTAATCCTCATCACCTATTTCACCCGTCCCCCCACCTACCTCTCCTCTGGTAACTGTCAGTTTGTTCTCTATAGTTAAGAGTCTGTGAGGGGGGCTGGGAGAGGGGTTTGGGGATATAGACATTGGAGAGTGTATGTGCTATGGTGAGTGCTGTGAAGTGTGTAAACCTGGCGATCCATAGACCTGTAACCCTGGGGATAAAAATACATTATATGTTTATAAAAAAATAAAAAATTTAATAAATTGGGGGAAAAAAGAATCTGTTTCTTCATTTCTCTCTCTCTCGCTCTGTTTTCCTTTGCTCATTTGTTTGATTTCTTAATTCCCATATATGAGTGAAATTATATGGTATTTTTCTTTCTCTGGCTTTTTTTCTCTGACTTATACTTTCTAGCTCCAACCATGTTGTTGCAAATGGCAATATTTCATTCTTTTTTTACAGATGAGTAATATTCCAGTGTGTGTGTGTGTGTGTGTGTGTGTGCCATATCTTCTTTATCCATAATTTGACTATCATAAATAAAGCTGCAATAAATATCAAGGGTGTATGTATCCCTTTGAATTAGTGTTTTTGTATGTTGGGGGTAAAGACCCAGTAGTAGGGTTACTGGTTCTCTTTTTAACTTTTTGAGGAACCTCCATCTTGTTGTCCCCAGTGGCTGTACTTTGCATTCCCATGTTACATTCTTGAGGTAGCTAATAGAAAATTTAAAATTGTATATACCTCTTATATTTGATGCTGGCATTGTATTTCTGTTGGACAATGCTGCTGGTCTATCAGCTAGACTAGAAGCTCATTAGGGGTCCCGAGCAATGACTTCACCCAGTAGAGGAGCCCCATGTTGATTGGTGATGAATAGCCAATTAGATTCTTTCTCTTGAGCAATTTTGAAACACAGAGAAACACAAAAGAACAGTGGGGTTGTGGAGAAGCATGCAGAGAAAAGGAAGCTGGGTCAAAGAGCTATGGGGCCTCAGGGTAGGGAACCATTGGCTGGCCATCCCAGAGGAGACAGGTTGAGAGAGAATCATCAGAATTGCTCTAAGTTATGAATGTCATTGTGTTTTCAAGAGGCTCGATGTGTGGTTTTCATATTTTATTTCTTCCCTATCTTACGATAAGTCCTGTCATTTGTGATCCCTAAGTGTTTCTCTGTTCTTTGTACTTCAGAAGAGCTTAACCCTTAAACTGAGTAATAGAAAGGACCAGCGGAGTTGGTATTTTCTTGGAAAGGAGAAGGAGAGGAGATTTTTAATGGCAGCAGATCCTTTCACAGAGCCTGCACCCTGTTCTTACAAGGGTACAAGCGGAGGCAAGTGCTTAATGTAAGGGCAGAGTGCATCATCATCATTACTGCTTTGATAATTTTTTGCATTTTTTATGAGAACAAAGTTAACACAGGTACAGGACCACATAATAGCACTCACTAGAGAATTCTCTTTCCTTTGAGAAAAAAAGCGAATGCGACTCAAGATGTCTAGAAAGAGGGTTAAGTTGAAAATGAGTAATTTTTTTTAGCTTAAGAGCGATCTAGTTAACACTGTCAAAAAACAAGCATCTTTCTTGGAACTGCACTCTCTTCTCTTGTATATGAATCCTCTCAGAGCTAAGTCAGCCGACACTGGATCACTAGGAGCTATGTGCAACCTTTTCTGCAGGTCAGTTGTTCTCAAAGTGTGGTCCATGGGACAGTAACAGCTGCATCAGCTGGAAACCTGTTAAAAATGCAAATTCTTGGACCCTCATTTCAGACCCACTGAATTAGAACCTCTGGGGGTCCAGTAATTGGTTTTAACCAACCCTGAAAGTGACTAGGGTACATTCAAACTGGAGAACGACTGCTCTTTATCTTTACTGATGCAGTTTCTCCAGTTTGAGATGCTCTATGGGCTTGTCCCTCCATATTCAATCTGTGAGGCTAGCTGCTCACTCTGCTTTTTTTGGGAAGTCGTGCTAAACTTCCTAGAGCCAAAGGAAGTTTGTGTTGTCTTGCTGAAATGTCAACACACCTGAGCTAATTCATATCCAATTTTAACTTGCTCTCTAAGTGGTTTCATGTGTGTGAAACAGTAAGCTTGAATACCCTTTGAGGGTAGGATTTTTGCAACCTCTCTTCCACCTCTCTGTAAGTCCCCAGTAGGTATGTTTTCTGCACCAAACTGGAAATCACATAGAAACTCCTTTGTCTTTGCATGGAAAATCATGTTAATCCCCTTGAAGGTCAGGAGTGACATCCAAAGACTGCTCTTTTTGTCTTCTTCCTGCCTGTGATGAGGACGTCTAGGACCTAGGTGAATGGATTTTCAAAGCCTCTTTCCCTTCACTTAAAAACTTCCTTCTTCATTGAAAAACATGCCAGGGAATCCAGCTTTTCTTCTCCTCTTAAAACACTGGGGTGTTACTGCAGCTTCAGAAGTGTTCCTGAATTTTTAAGAGCGCCTCTGAGAATAGGAGATAAGGCTTAAAAGTCCTCGGTAATTTGCCTGCTCCCTTTAAGACCTTCAGAAACTCTTTAGGTACATTAAAATGTTTTCCTTTAATTTTTAATTTTTGTTTTACGATAAGGCTAATTAAAGCAACACCTGTTTGGAATGATATAGTTGGTGCTGGGTCAACATTTCCATTGGTTTATAATCCAGCTGTGAAAACTCAATTTGAAGTAAAACTTGGGTGTATAATATCCAAACCCAGAGGGATTCAAAAGAAACACTAATATACCAGTGTGCATGTTAGGGGGCAAAACAAATAGAAGCAAAGTGGTTTCAGGTGCTCTTTAGCACTCGCGTAGTGTGCAAACAGATTTTACGACCATGGTTTGTAGGCCTTCAGCTCCTCATGGAGGTAGGATGCCTTTGGGTATTTAAAAGGAATGAAAACAGGCCAGTTAGTCTATGTAAAATACTAGCTACTGTGCACGCGTGGTAATGAGGCTTCTCTCATCAGAGGGGTCTTAAGATCTGAAATGACTCCTCTCATGTTTCTCTGGATTTAAGACCCCCTGAGGGCGTCCTGATGTGACAGACAACAGTACGTCTCGAAGACCAATGAGCTGCGTCTGTCATCCCTTTTCTATTGGGAGACCAAAGCAGAGATTTATTAGCATGTCAGGTAAAGAAACTGGAACTTGGGTTCAGGCTGGAAATAGCACTGCGGACTAGAACTTGCCCTACAGTGGTTCTCCGACACTTTTTAATACCTAGAGAGAGACCAATAAATAAAGCAGATAAAAGTGGAGCTGTTCAGATTAAATTAGGGGGAGAGTCTAGAGCCCCCAGCTGCTCAGCTCAAAGACTCTCAGAAGCCTGGAAGAGGCTTGGTGGGACCCCTAAGGGGTGAGAAGTGCAGGCAGAAAGTTACTGTCCTGTCAATGACAGAGTAGGTAACCCAACTCTAGGCTTTATTGTGACACACTCTTTTTGGAGAAGTTTGGCCAGTTGATGAGGGACGTAAAATAAGTGTTTATCAGGCTTTGCTTGCAGATATCTTCAAGATACTCTACAGCTCCAAAGAACGTGTAGAGGGGGTCTGGCTTCAACTGACCCTGAGAAGTTTCTTAGGTGGCAACTTTTCCTCGGTCAGTGAGCCCCAGGATTTTTCCTTAGGGAATGGAGATGGAAATTCCTGCCAAGTACATTGTTTGTTTATTTATTTGTTGGTTTGTTTTGAGGGGCTTGGGGAATCAAATAAAATGTTAGATTTTAGATGACTTTGCTCTTAAATTAAAGGCCTCGAGAGAGTCTAGGGTAAACTAGAATGTGAGCTCCTATACCAGAAGTATGAGGCAGAAAGGAGAGAGAGACATTTTTCCTGGAACCTTTCAGAGAAGTTGTATGGATCATATATGGGTTGAACCTTTATGTCTTCAATCTCCTTTCTCTCCTCATCTTTCTTGCAACCAGACTTTCATGCTACCCATGTCTCTCCTACATTTCCTGTCATTCTAGTGAAATACCTGCTTAATCTAAAGGAACCATGGATCCTTCAAGCTGAGCAAGATGTTAAAGATGATGTTTTCAGCCTTCTAATTTTATGGTGGAAAATTCCAACTTTAAAACTCAGGTCCTAGGGATCCTAGGCCAGGCTTTTCTGAAAAATGGTGGGCAGTTATGTCCCTGCCGTGGATGAGGATGTTGCCACCATGAGACTGGACATTTCCCTCTGGTGTCTCTTACTCTCTGTCCTTGGGATTATGAAGAGCCAGTGGACTCCCACTCCTAGAAGCCACTGGGGAGCAAGTGGCTGGCCATTTCTTAAAGAACGTGTAGCAGGAAGCAAGCAAGGGTCCCATGCTAGCTCTCATCTCAGACTCATGATGCTTTACTACCTCTAGTAATCTCCCACCTAACATCAGAGCCTTCTCCTGAAGGTGGCAATAATTGAAAAACTCCTTTGAGTCCAGACACTCTTGGATGCTTTGTTTAATTATAGGTAAAAATGGGTGTTAAAGTTACGTATTTGTGATTGTTGAATATTAAATATGAACAGATCCAACACTGGGGCCAGTGGTACTTTGTACTCCTCTAATCCTTCTGGGCCACAGTCTTTCCTGCCTGTAGGTGAGTTCAGCCAGGTGTTTTCCTCTATCCTCTTTCCACCTTTCGCCTTTGACAGTACACTAGCTCTTTGCAGTAGTGATTGTAACTGTAGGAGGAAAAAGGAAAAGAGAGGCTATGCAGGGCACCTTGCTTCCAAACTTGCTAAGGTAGTTGTAATTGCAACTCTGTTTGGTTAGTCCCAGAAAAGATGTTAGAAATCATTGCAGGAATGTGGAAATAATATCTTGGTACCCAAAGTACATTTCCTAGACTGTTTTTACAGTTGGGAGTAGCAAAAACACTCTTTGTCAGATGATGTGTGCTGGTTTTTTGTGTTTCAGAAAAATATGGTTCATGTAGATGAGGAGTGGAAGACCCTCAGATGACTATGGCATAGCTTGTGTGTTTGAGATTATGAAGCTAGGAAGAATTCAGGAGAGAAGATGAGGGCAATGAATGGCTTTTGTTTGTAATTTGACAACCCGGTGATGGCTGGAGAACACTCTGGAGGCCCAAAGAGCCATCCGTCATGTGAGCTCAGCAGCAAGCTAACCCCACCTGATGAGATGGGGCTGGAGGCAACGGAGGGCTGCCAAGCCTCCTGTCCCTTGAGAAGAAGTGTGCATTGTCTCTTGAGAGGTTAGGAGCCCCTTCTTTCCACTGGGCTTCCCCACATTTATCTCACACAACTCACCAAACTGGAATTTGACCTCTGCAGCCCTAATCCCTTTTCCATGTGATTCTTCTGAGATATGGCTTCTACGTAGGATTCCCAAAGCCAATCACACTGTCCTGTGACTCTAACAAAGAAGCCCCAACAATGAAATCAAGTGGTTGGCGCTTAATAAAGCAGCTGGTGGAATGAATTGAATTCATTATAATCAGCCCAACTCCTTCATTTTATCAATGCTCAAATCAAGGTATGAACATTGGAAGGGTGGACCCTGGCAGAGTAAGTTAGTAGCAGAACCAATCCTGGAGCCCAGATCTCCTGCTTGTCATTTCCTAAACTGGACTCATCATACAAGCATCCCACAAGCAAGTAATTCTTGTGTAAACATGTATTCCTGGAAAGTTTCTGTGAAAAGTGCCAGGAAAGGGCTTTTTATGAGCCATCTCCTCAGGACAAGCTCTAAGCTACTAAGCCATCTGATATTCATATTGACCACACTAGAATATGGTGATGATACAGAGGAGGTTTTGTCTCCTTTGCTGTCTTTCTGTTATTTACCAAGAGTTGAGGCTGAGGATAGGGTTCAACCTGGAGGAAAAGGTAAGCAACTTAAGGGTCAGTTGATCTGAACAGAGTTTTATCAGTTATCGCCTGTGACTAAATATGAGATGTTAAACAGGTAAATATGAAAGGACATGGTAACCAAATGGGTCAAGGAAAGAGAGAAGTATAGTAGGAGTCCAGATTAGGCATTGAGTTGTCTTACCTGGAACCTTGTATAACACATGGAAAATTGATGAATGAACAAAATAAAGTCTCAGAATTAAGTGCTCTATTATGTGCTTGAGACTCCAGATCTTCAAAACAAAAGAGGTGGAGTGTAATCCTACCTCCACTCCCATCTCACATGGAAGTGTGGGCTGACTTGGCCGTGAGTCACTTCCAAAGAATAGGTAAGGGAAAGCAGAAACTTCATAGTTGAGAAGCCACGACATTAACCAAGTGATCAAAATTAACATCATCAGTGTTGTCATGTGGATTCCACGTAGCCCTGATAGGAGGTGATAGAGAGGGTACCTCTGTGGTATAATTTTCCCCAAACTCATAAGCCCAGTCTAGCCATGAGAAAAACTCAGATTGTGAGACATTTTATGAGTTACTGGCCAGTACTCCTCAAGACTTTCAAGGTCATGAAAAACAAAAGACCAAAAGATATTGAGGAGCTATGAGAACTAAATGCAACGTGGTACCCTGGATTGGCTCTTGAGACTAAAAAAGAACATTAGTGGAAAAGCTGATAAAACCCAAATAAATTCTAGAAGTTAGTTGATAGTAATGTACCAATGTTGGTTTCTGAGTTTTGGTAAATACACTATGGTAATGTAAGGTGTTAATAAGGGGAACTGGAACTGGAACTGGAACTGGTGCAACTTTTCTGTAATCCAAAATTATTCCCCCCAAATGGTTAAATCAAAAATAAAGCAACAGGAGTGCCTGGGTGAGTCAGTCAGTTGGGTGTCCAACTCTTGATTTCGGCTCAGGTCATGATCTCAGAGTTGTGAGATTGAACCCTGCATCGGGCTCTGTGCTGGGCATGGAACCTGCTTGGGATTCCCTTTTCCCTTCTCCCTCTGCCCCTTCCCCCACCTCTCTAAAAAAAAGATTAAATAATAATAGTAATAAAACAAGCCACTAACCAAGCAATAATTTCTTTTGGCCCTATCTCTCTTCTTTTGTAGGTTCAAAATATCACATTCACTGCTCACATTTACTTGTCTCCCAATTCATTCCCAAGCCCACTTCTTTCTGGTTTCTGCTCTCCAGGACTTCACTTGTAGTTTGGTTGACACAAATGACTACTTTCTCTTTGAAATTCTATCTTCCTTTGGTTACTGATTCCCTAGGATCTCATGGCCAACCCTCCTATTTGTTCCTACTCTCCCTGCTCCCTGGATGATCTTACCTTCTCTGTGTCTTCAGTTTTCACACACTGCATATATCAATGACTCCCTTTCCCTGAAAATTATCCTGCCTACCAGAAACTCTTTTTGAGTGTCCTACAGGCACTCATTCAAAATGTCCCCAAGCTAAATTGTTTTTTCTCATTCCCCTTTCTTGAAAAACTCCCTCTATTCTCTACCTTGGTGAATGGCATCATTGCTCATCCAGTTGTCCATGCCAGAAACTTGAGCATTTACTCAAGTCATTCCTTCCCTTGTTCCCCTTTACGCCTTTAAAGATCTCTTAGCTCTGTTCTATCCTCTCGGTCTCCACTTTGCCACCATCCATTCTCACCTGCCCTATAATCCCCTGACTGGATTCTCTCCCTTTACTTGTACTCCTCTTCAATCCAGCCTCTAGATTTCTAACAATATTTAAAAAAACAAAAAGTCTAAACAAGTGATACCCCTTCTTAAAACCTTCAGTGTCTCCCTATCGCTTTGAAAGACCTATCCAGACTTCTTTACATGGTGTTCAAGAACTTTCATCATCTCACTCCCTGTGCCTATTCTGTTTTGTTGTCTTCTTGCCTTGCCTGTTTCTTGCATTCCAGCACAGCAATCTCCTTCTGCTCCTCCAATTCTTGGACACATAATACCTTTCCCTTTCTTTTGACTTTTGCTTACCAAAAGGGTCCTTCCTTTGCTACCACTCAACACAGACCAGTACATGTTTTATGAATAAATTTCTTCTCGCCTCCTACCCTGATAAACTGAAGCACAGAGAGATTCAGTCACGTGTTCAATCTTCACTGATAAGCTGTGGTCTTCTCACTGAGCACCTTGAGCTGATGGGAGGTTTTCACTGTTGGTTGGTTTGTTTGGTGGTGAATTCCCAGAGAAGTAAAAGGGGTTGGAGCATATAGTCTGCTGGAGACCAGAATTCTTTATGAAGGGAGGAAGGGAAAATGGGATAAGTAAGTGGATCCTTTATAAGTTTGAGACGTGTGAGATTAGGAAAAAAAAGGTGAAATGCTCTCCAAAATGGCAGCCTAGACCCCAGATTTAAAACATTAATTTATAATGATAATCCCCAGAGAAAAACATCCACCTTGGCAAGGGATTCCCAAGTTGGAATGGCTGATGGATGGCCAGGGGACGACTGCTGAGATGAGGTATGATGCTGTCCATGGAGAGGAGGGCGGACATTGGTGAATTATGGACTCTAATTCCACCTGGGACCACGAGTAAATAACAAAGTGCCAGAGCGAGGCTCCAGATGGTTTGTGTAGTGAGTGTGACCAGAACTCCAGCGAGGAATTGGAGCCTGGTAATTCAAACCGGGCCTGCCTTTTTATGTTGTAGCAATTCACAAACTTGCCAGAGAGTGTCTGTTGGGTGTGCTGGTGGCCCCTTTACAGAAACAGGCTTCCTAAGAAAGAGCTGATACCAAAATGTGTAGGCCATGTCAGATGCTGGCCAAAGCCCGCTGCTCCCTGGAAGGTGATTACCGACAAATTTCGGGAAACCTCAGGCTCAGATAGGTAAGCTTGTATACATGTCAGCCCATGTTATCTATTACGAAGTGAGTGTTCTAGACTGGAGGAGGCAGAACTGGGATAAGGAGGTGAAGGAATAATCCTTTCTAACCGCTTTATTTTATCATGCCTCATTTTATAAGCCCCCTGTTGTGTCTACCTTGATTAGATAATAATGAGGATATTCCCCACCCCCCAGAACTGTGTGAGAGACATGGAGGGCCTCCAGAAACCCATGCCATCTGTGGATCACAGGTGCAGTTATTCAGATGAGAGCAGACTCCTATAGGTAAATCCCAAGGGGCTCAAGCCCCTGCAGCAAGCAGGGTGGGGTGGGACCCCTGCTCCACCATCACAGGGCGCCGTTGGACTGCCTGGAGGAGGAGATGGACAGGAGGCAGCAGGGAGGGAGCATGAGCTGCAGACGGCCTCCCAGGGATGGGTAGACTGGATGAACTACTCAGAGACAAAGTCCCAGGTTGACATCATGGATGCGCAGACATGCATTTGTCTGAGGACAAAGCCCAGATTCTTTAAGTTGGGGAAACACCGTTCTTTGGTTTATTCTGTCGTTCACAAACCACTCGAAGCATCTTTTGCCCGGAAGATCAAAAAACAAAACAAAACAAAAAGGAGACAGTGTATTCCCTGCACTTAAGAACTACTGGATCCACGCACGGTCCCAGAGCACATCCGCTTCCCTAGGTGCTGTTGTAGGCACGCAGAGAAGACAGTGACTGCCCTGATAAAGACCTCACAAACTAGCCTGAGAGACAGTTTTAAAAATTTTCTCAACAGAGGTCATTTTCGGAACACAGTTAATCTTCCATGGAATAACGTTCAATCCTCGGGGTTACTGGAGGAGCCAGAGGGTTTCCTGGAGGAGGTAGCATTTCCGCCAGGGCCTCGGCTCTTTGAGACAGGGGAGAGGTGGCCTCAGAACAGGGAAATGCACAGTCAACGATCATGAGGTGAGAGAGGACCCGGGCCCTGCCTGGCTTTGCGGCCCTGGAGTGCAGGACGCGGTCAAGAGCTGGTGGCCGAAGAAGCCCGTGGGCCCTCAGAGGGTCCACGCCGCCACACGGGGCTCTCCGCGGCAGGTTCCCAGGAACCCAGGGTGATTCCGTGTGCGGCACGGTATGTTCAGAGATGTGTTTTGAATCACTTGGCAGTTAAGTGGAGGATGAGTGAGCAACACAGGACCAGAAACCCAGGGGTGACCAGAGAATGAAGGTAATAGGCCTGGTGTTCCCTTAGCTTGTGTTCTAGACTTCTGATCTCTGGCAGTTACACAGATACACAGAATACACGATGTTCAATAACTACCCTGAGCGGATTAAACGTGGAATGGCTTGTCCATCCTTGTAGATTTCCCAGGCTGCTTTCAGCAGGAGGGGAAGCCCATCTGCTTCCTTGGCTTGAAGGGGAGGCAGCAGCACAGGCTACCCCTTCCCGCCTTGTCCTACAGGCCAATGGCGGCCTGCGCCTTAGGTTCTGGGGACAGGAGATGGCTCGGTCACCAAGGGTCTTGCCATGGCGGGGACTTGGGGCTGGCTGCTCCTGTGTTGGCATGGGCTCTTATTTTTCTCGTGCTGAATTGCAGAGAAGTGGGGGAAATCAGAAGCAAAATACCACATTGCACGCCCACTGAAGTCTGGGCTCAGGGGAAAGGAAAATGATTGCCAGAGTGTTAGCTGTTCCTAATCCACTCCTGGACCTTAAGCTGTCTTGAACAGAGTTGCCAAACAGCTTGGTAGAGACTGGCCTTTGGGTGGGTGTGGGCAGGGAAGGGGAGGGGAGGGAGGGGAGCGTTGGCTCTCCGTCTCAGTTACTTGTTCAGAAACGGCTCCCTTCCCAAGAGGCTGGTGGTGCTGGTCTGCAGCAGGGTGAGTTTATGACTTTGTGTGAGAACTTGCTGTCTGAACTAACGATGCGACCATAGAGGCAAGCATAGGGTGGTTTAAATTGCCTTGGAACTTTAATCTCCCCCTTGTTATTTTTGTTGGGAATTTCTTGGTAAGATCAAAATCTACTGCTGAAGCCTTGGAAAGGAATTCTATCATGAAAGAATGACCCTTTCTTTCTGTGGATTTCTGGGTTGGGGTTTTGTGTGAAAGAGTCTGTGATGTGGTGATGATGATAATTTGGATATCGGGCCGTGATCAAGCACCATGGAAAGAGCAACATACTGGGCTCCGTCGACTGGGGTTTAAGTCCTAGTTCTAATTCATTCGTGCTACTTTGTGTGAGGGCCCTCACTGCCTCGGGTCCTGCTCACTCTGGGCAAGACGAGGGTGTCAATTCTTGGGCTCAGATCTTCCAGCAGAGCAGAACAAGGTCTGGAGAACTGACAGTATTTATGCAAGGTCTCGGAGTGAGATGTCAGAGCAATGAGCAAACTCATTCACACATGTGCACTGCATTCTGTAATGAAAGCACCTGGTCACACGGAGGCATGCATGTGTGCTCTGCCGTGGAACAGGGCACCCTGGTTTCCTATCTTGTGTGGGTGCTGGGGAGATCCTGGGTGGTAGCTAAATGAGACAGCAGAGGTCTTTTCCACTGGGTACTGATTTCACAGGGTGAGTTCAGGAGAAGGCACACAGGGGCAGAGAAGAGACGACGGTAAGGGAGGGTCTTCTACCCTTGAGGAATGAGCAAAGGGCTGGTCCCTTGAATGTGTCCACATGCTTCTTTCATTCACTTTTGAAACACCAAGAGCTCTGTCTGTGACGCTGGCGGGACAGCAAGTCTTTTCCTGATGAGCACAGTGACTCGTATGATCTACGACTTCTTGCCTCTGAAAGCACAAGCCCAAAGTCAGATTCAGTGTGTTGTCCCTGATACTGTGGCCTCCAGCCAAGGAATGGCTGGGAGGATGGCGTGGACCACTCGATAGACACCCACTGGGGAGTGTGGGGGAGGAGGGTCAAGGCCCCACCCCTCTCAGTAGTTGCTGTGTTCTTGGAAGTTCTCTGTGGGAAAGGAAAGGAACAGAAATTGGTGCTGTTAGGGCAAAATTGAACGTAAGACTCTGACTGTCACTTCTTGTGAAGAAAGAGCAGAGTCTTCAGAAGCTGAGTCTTTAGAAGTAAAATTTGCGTTACTGCTCAACTCTTTTCTATTTTAATTTTAGTTTTAAAGTAATATGTGTATGGTGTTTATTCACAAAAATAATAAATAGTTACAAAACAGTAAGTACCACTTTGTTTTAATGTATTAATTGATTCAAGCATTCTTTTTATTTTTTTATTTTTTTATTTTCAGCGTAACAGTATTCCTTGTTTTTGCACCACACCCAGGGCTCCATGCAATCCGTGCCCTCTCCAATACCCACCACCTGGTTCCCCCAACCTCCCACCCCCCTGCCACTTCAAAACCCTCAGATTGTTTTTCAGAGTCCACAGTCTCTCATGGTTCACCTCCCCTTCCAGTTTCCCCCAACTCCCATTCAAGCATTCTTATTACTCCTGTTTGAAAGGGGGATTTGAAGCATGGGGAGGTTAAGGTTCCTGACCAGATTCACAGAGTCAACGAGTGTCAGAGCTGAAATCCAGCCCAAGGTCTGGGCTTTGAAGCACCATACCCTACTGCTTCTCAGGAAAGCATGAGTCTAATAACACTGTAAATCTTCTAATACAGAACAGCAGTTCTTTGTTCCAGCCTTCCCCCACCCCTGACTTTTATCCTTCAGACACAGCCACTTGTATTCCTTGCTCTTGTTCCCTTTGGAATGTTCTTCCGTATCAGGATCAGGTTTATGCTGACATTTTAGACATTACCTATTGACTTTGTTCTATGAACGATGAGGATTTCACTCTGCCGATACCGCCCCTCTGCCCCTGCCCTGAACACAGGTGCATCTCTTCTCCCCATTCCACCTTTATATTCAAGCCACCGTTGTTAGTCAAACTAATATTCGGTATTTGATGGTATATCATCACGTAAATGTTGATAAAAGATGAGCTATACAATGTAGGATGATTCATTATGTTTCTCGACAACTTTCTGTAGTCAGTAACTCCTTCTTTTGTTTCATATTGTTATCTGCATAATTAATTCTTCCCTGGCCCTTCCAACGGGGCTATCGAACACTTCTCAGTACGAACAAATACTTCTGGTGACCTTTCAGGCTCTGTTGTTTCTTAGAGTTATTCCTTCCAGCACCATCTGTCCCATCCTTCTCTTGACAGTCAGGATTGTTTGTGCTCTAGGGCTGACACATTGCTGGTATCCTGGAATTTGTCCTAATCATCATCCTGGGAATTTCCTTCATCTGTCTCCTAAGCTGGATCCCCGGTTTCCTGGACCTCATGTCTTCCTCTTTCTTAGTTTATATCTTTATACTGGGGGGGAAATCACATCTTCTAGTAGCATCCTAAGGAAAAAAGTACAAGGCAGAAAAATATTATAAGACCTGGCATGTCTGAGAATATTTTTATTCTACTTTCATATTTGATCATAGTTTGAGTATAGATTTCTAGATTGGATATAGTTTCCTGTTAGAATTTTTAGGCATTTCTGTCCTTTCAACTGGCTTCCAATGCTACTTTTTGAAAAGTATGATGCAGTATTTTATTCCATATTCTTTGTGTGGGAAAAATTCTTGGTATGATTTTTCTCTCTGGGAACTTTTAGGGCTTTTCTTTATCCTGAATCTTATGATGATATGCCTTGATGAGTCTTCTTTTTAATTCAACATGCTGGGCAGACAATAGTCCCTTTTGATCTGGAAAGCCATATCTCTTGGCTCAAGAATATCATATATATGTGTAGTTTCTGTTTTATACAGTTTGTATTTTTACAGTTTCTTTCTCTGACCCTTCCTTCCGGTTAGCTAATCAGTCAAATGTCAGTCTTCATGAGTTTATCTTTAATTTTCTAGCTTATTGCTTTCCCTTTCCATCCATTTTTGTGTTATGCTTTCCAGATTTCCTTTAATTTAATAATCTATATATTCTATTGAATTTTAAATGCTAATTTTAAGTGCTATAAGATTTTGAGTTTCTGAAAGAGTTCTTATTCACTGTTTTTTTAACTAGTACTTACTCTTTTCTGTATCAATTTAATATCTTTTCTTACATCTGAGAATATTCATTCTTTTATAAAAATGTTTCCTGATTTCTCAATTGCTTCTGCTTCCTCTGAGTAACTCCCCCCCTCCTTTTTTTTTTTTTTTTTTTTGGTTTAAATTTCTATTAGAAACTTACTGCAAATGTCTGAGTGCAAGTGAATGGCACAGAGATTCTTTTTTTTTTTTTAAATTCCAGTATAGTTAATAGTTAATATTATTCTACTATTATTATAGTAGAATCCAATACTGCATTTATTTACGTGATTTTTTTATTATTTATTTTTATTTTTTTATTTTTTATTTATTAGTATAATAGTTAATAGTCAGAGATTAATTTTCAAGTAGAGTCCCTAAAAAGCTGGTCTGAACCATGTATATATGTTCGGTAGCTGTGACTAGGATGGAAAGAGGAGTGCTCATTATTAATCCTCAGACTTTGCTTTGGGATTATTGGGTGAAAACCTGTTTCATTGGGTCCATGGGATCAGTAGTTTTCTTTTCCCTTGAGACTGATCAGCTCCACCAAGAGGATTCTCCAGCCCCTGACTCACAAGGACAAGTCTGACTACCTGGCAGGGAAAGATGGTGGGTTTCACCATTGCACGTGCAGATATTTGCTTACACTCTTATCTTTCTATTTTGGTGCCTCATTGTTGCTTTTAACTGGACCTGGGCCTACTCTTTTTGTGCCTGGCGGGAAGAAAGATGATGGTTTGGCTGCGTGGGCTAGGGGAAGGTTCTGAGGTCTACCTATCTTCAGGCTCAACCCACACCTTGGCCTTGGGAGATGCCTGACCCCCTCCCATTTCTGTGCCTTTCCAGAATTGTACTGGCTGAATCTGTTGGCATCCTTTGGCTCCACAGACCCTTGACTAGCTGTCAGACTTGAGTTACCACTGTTTTCCTGCTTCCTATTTCCTAAATCTTGTTGATTTTCTTTTGTTTACTATAATCCTCTTTCACTTTTCTTTGTCATTTGGAGTTCCTATCTTTTGTGATATTGGAGGAGGCAGCAAAGATAAGTACCGACTTAACTTTCAGCAGACCTCTTCATCCACATGCTGCTGATTTTCTGCATCTGAAATGGCTAAAAATATCGGCTCCACATCCCTTGCAGAATCATTTCTGTGGTTCACCAATGGGTCTTATGCACACGTACATTAGAAAACAATTCCTGGGTTTTAGGGGATGTAAAAGATGCATAGGATCCACCTTCTGCCTTCAGTGGAGAAATAATGGACCACTCCTGCAGAGCAGAAGATGTACTGTGGGCAGGAAAGGGGAAATTTCTGGGCTAGGAGGTGGTAAGTGTTCCCCAGTAGGTAAATTTTGAGTTGTGCCCCAAAGTCAGGGCTAGGGTCTGTAGATGAAGAGGTGACTAGAACAATCTAAGTTGTTGGAGGATTCAGTAAATGCTTCAGAGAGAATTCACAAAGCAGCAGGCAAGAAGGAGGGGAGAGCTCTCGTGAGCCTGCTTGGGAAGATGAGACAAGAGAAAACATCAGAAACAGATGGTAAAGAAGCTCTCTTGCCAGAAGAGGAAGTGTACCCAGAAGTCTAGAGGTATGGTCTCCTTCAGTTTTGTAAGGAAGTGAAGGGGTACTTACATTTTCTCCTGGCTTCAACCCCAGAGATTGAGTGCAAGTAATGTTCATCCAAAGGCCAGAGTCTAGAGGAAACAAGCTGCCACAGCTGCTCTAGTTTCCCTCTGGGCCTTGTGGATCGACCAAGGTGGGTTCATTGTCCCGGGGACATCCCGGAGAGGAGTAAGTACATGTGTCAGCAAGATCTGATGTGTGGTTGGGAATGTCTACTGAGGGTGAGTGGAGAGACCCATTGAGGGCCCTTAACAGATGGGCAAAGTGGAGCCTAGCGAACTGAAGGAGGGTCAACAGGCAGTGCAAGGTTGGTCAGGAAGGATAAGGTGTTCTTCTGTGCCCATGGTGGTGGTTTGGCCATAAAAATCCTAAGAGGTTAATTATTTTTCCTCTTCTTATACTATAACTATGAACAAGTTGCTTTCTTTGCAGAGGTTTGGTGAAAATCAAGGAGCCAACTTCTGGTTGCACACAGTAAATCGGATAACTGATTCCTCCCCAAACTCAGCCTGAGACCCTAGGACTCAGGTGCTCCACCTCTCAGATTTCACCACATCAGTGTCCGGAGTCTGCTTAGAATCTGAAGAGTAAATATTCTGCATACTTTGGCAGAGGATGTAATTAATGTTTGTATTAGAGGCAAAAGGAGAGAGAAGTGAGTGTTCTTTTCTTGCTAAAGGCAGCCCAAGGACATTTGTGAGATAGAGCAGATCTGGTGAAGAGAGTCATTTGTTGAATGCCTAATTTTCCAGGATGTCCGGATTCTCCTAGGTTTCCAAATAACTCCTTGGAGTGGCAGACACTGATGCCCTGCCTTCCTTCCCAAATTCATTTTTGAAGCCCAGAAGTGATGTCAGCTCTAATCTTTGCAATCACAAACATCTCTACACTGTAGTTCATATAGAAAGAGCTCAGTCTAAAAAGGATGGAAATCTGAATACTTAATCATATAGCCATGCTTTTAGAATTATGATTTAAAAGAATGTAAAGTTGCCCAGACAAGTGAAAAAAAAATCACGTAAATAAATGCAGTATTGGATTCTACTACAAAGTATAAAATGAATTTCAAGGTTTATAAATTAATGAATGGGGGAGAGTAGACACATATCCCATGTAGAACTCCAAATAATTTATATAGACAGTCTGCCCTCAAGGAGTTGTGAATAGTGACTTCCTTCCAAAGAGTACAGTATAGAAAGTGGGGGGGGGGGCAGGGAGAAATAACTTTACAGTGGAGAAACCTGCAAATCACTACTTCAGCTTTGTGATCTAGGCTAATATTCTGAGTGGCTCCAGTAAGCTACTTTTACCATAAATAAATTATTAAAAAAATAATTATCAACAACAACAGAAATGGTCTATGTAACATAAAATTCTATGTTGTATACTAGCTTTGTAAGAGAGTATAAGGTTCAAGAATCTATTATAGATAGCTGTCTGGGGCATTTTTAATTCCTCATAGTGTGGGAATTTGCAACAAAGTGAATTAAATGTTCAATAAGAGTTTATTTAACAGGTTAAATAAAGTTCCCAACAGTTTCATCAGTAGAAATAGTAGTTATCTTCTAAATGATATATATTCCTAAAACATGTATCATAGGGTCATTTTTCATTGAGAATAAGATTTAAATTATTACCATGGCGTTCACAAATGCTTTAAAACTTGGCTTGAATGACCTTGCCAACCTCATCCCCTCTATGTGACTATACAGTACTCAATGATCCCTCCAAAATTCTTGAACTTTCTTGTCTTCACACTAATGTTTATTTTCATTTTTTCATCCCAAAGTGTTTTTTCTCCCTTGTCTGATAAAAATCGTCCAAAACCAAATTCAAAGCCAGTCTTCTCTGTGGAGCTCTATCCATTTGTTCCCGCCCAGAATTCACCTGACCCCGTATTTGGCACAGATAACGATGCAGCATCTTAGACCACTGTGGGTTCTAGTTAGACGTGTGTATCTTGCTCCTTATCCCACCATCCTATGCTTCTTGAAGACACATTCTCTTTCCCTATGCCTTTTTGAATCTTCTGTTGGCCCTAGTAGGGACTCATGCATGGTAAGTACTCAAGAAATATCCATTTAACTCAGCAGTTCTAAAATTGGGGTGCATAGTGGAAAAACCTGGAATGCTTTTAAAAAATACCAATGCATAGATACCAAAAATACCAATGCATAGGTAAAAAATACCAATGCATAGAATAATTAAATTAGAACTTCTAAGAGTAGAGTCCAAGCATCAGTATGCTAATAAGCTTCCTCAGGGATTTTAATGTGCGGCCAGGTAATTGACGTAGGCAGGGGGGTACCTCAGAAGTGAGAGGGGCACAAAGGTAGTCTGGCTCTCTCAGCCCTCCCTGAATCCACAGTTCTGCCCTTGATCACCAACATCTCTGAAGACTCATCACTGCACCTGGAAAAGTTTTTGGCTTCACTATGACTTTGAAGTGAACTTTAACTTCTAAAGAAATCTGTGATGACACAAAAGGCAGGTAAGATATATAGTTGAAAGATCAGCCCCCACATGTGGAAATGGTTTGTTACACTCTGGAATGTACCTGCGAAAAATGTAGCTTTGAAAATGTTAGTAGCAGATGCTTCTGTTCATCCCTGTGCAATTTACTGATTATGATGTGCAATCACTTCCTCTCAAATTCCAAGTCAGTTGTCTTCTGGAGGTGTTTCCCTCAATCAGGACTGCAGTGCTAACATGTGGATTGGCCAGACTACCCCTTAGATACAGGGATATTTTCTGGGGGCCCGCCACAGGCTCTCATGAGTTGCTCCATGTCCTATACAAGTGTGATGACTAAGATGAGAGCTGTTCTCTCTGAGATGCCAAGATATTTAGTTCCTACAAAACAAAGCTACTGGCCCTTCAGTCAGCAGTTCTCCAACTTGAACATGTGTCTGAATCACATGGAGGGCTCGTTACTGGGCACCACCCCTAGAGTTTCTGTTTCAGTAGGTGTGGGATAAAACCTGGAGAATTTGCATTCCTAAGTTCCCAGGTGATATTCACTCTCACTGCACTTGGAGAACCAGTGTTCCAGGTAGCAGAGCCAAAAGGTTATGATAAAGGGGGTAGAAAAAAATATAATTGATTTGGTTTCTAAAGGGGTATGCATTAAGTCTATGAATGCTTATAAGGCTGAGAAGAGAGAGGAATGGCTATGATTCTTACTGTTTTAAGGATTATTCTGTGGCTAACCTATGTTACCCTCTAGCAACAAGGAGTAAGGAGTAAATGTGTACATGATTTTCAACCACAGGCTGCTCTGAGTTATGAGCTTGTGGATGAAGTTACACCATAAGATGAGAATTTAGAGGGAGGTTATGTCTCTGCCACAGAATGTTTTTTTTTTTTTTTAATCACAAGTGTGAAGCTTTATCACAGTATAAAACAGACTTTTCTAAAAAGAAAACCAACTTTGGTGACCACGGCCCTTACCAGACACACGAAGCTCCCAGCCTTTGCCTGAACCACTAGGAGGGCAAGCTCCTCGCTACATCCAGAAGGCTGCACTGTGGTAGGAAAAGAGAAGAGAGTAAAAATAAAGGGGGTGGGTAGTTCTCTTACTTATGGCTTACGTTTTTATGTGCTGTTTGGATCAAGTAATAACTCTCTTCTAGGGTATTGAATGAGTGCTGAAAAAGCCCACAGACAAAAGATGAATCAACCCCATGTTTTCTCGGTGCCCCACCAGGGCTCACCGCCTGCTGTGTACACAGGAAGTCCCTTGTTAGGCTATGACCTGGAAGGAAAAAAAAAATAGTAAGTCCAAGAGATGACCCCATCCATCAAGAAGCTACAGACTATTTTGTGAATTCAGGAAAGACAGAGCTGACAAAGCAAATGCAGACTGGTGGGGTAGAGAGAAGTAGGGTATTGGGGAATTGGATTCCTGGACAGAGTAGCAGATAAGCAGATGCCAACCAGACCATAAGGCAAATCTGTAGATTTCTGGTGACAAAAGAGCAGGACTTCAGGCTGCATCAAGGTTGGGTGGGGTCTTGAAATTCTCTTTTCAGCTTTTCTTCCCAAACTAGTTCCCCCTCCCCCTTTCCTACCCAGTAGCCTGCAGAGTGTTCCCTGGTGCAGGCTCTAAGACCAAACAGCCATGGGCTTTGGGAGAATAGTTTCCACACTTTAGCCACTGGGGGATGGGGGAGAATGTATGTTGGGCAGGGAGGGGAAGAGCAGAGCCTACAAGGGCTGCAGGAGCCCTTAGGATATTCAGCTAAATCTTTCATCTGCATGGGAGTCTCTCACCTATGCAGGAGTTTGGTGTGTGTCCTCAGGGTCAGGATCAGTGGGGAGGCCCCCATCAGCTATGTCTCTTTTCCCTCTCTGCAGGTGAAAATACTACTGTGCAACCCCTATTTAGGAGGCCCTCCACATCTATCTGTTTTTCGCCCAGCAGAAGGTATAGGATCTTTTTAAATTATATTTTTTCAAAAATGGGATGCTCTTTTGAGGACCGATTAGGGGAGAGATATTTAGATATTCTTTCCATTGGCACCTTATGATCCAAATTCTTGCCTGTTAAGTGCAAAAAAAAAAACAACCTAAAGAATTATTTCTTTAAAAGGGCCCAACTTAAATACATCTGTGGAAACTAAGCATAATTTATTTTTAAATTAGGTTAAAAATGTTTGCAGTGTATGCCCAAATTTTTCCAGATGTTAAAACAAGTAAACACTATTAGATCAAATTTAATTTGGTTTGGTGTTTTAATCAACTTTTACCTTGATTTTCTTTTTTGCTTATAACAAGGTTGACTCGTGTGTCGGAGGTGGTCTTAAAAGTGTTAATTTTAGCTTTTCTTTACAACACAAATACACGCACCAAGGCATTTTCTTATTATAAACTGAGTTAGATAAACTTTCAGTGTAGCTTTGCTTCATTAAACCAGGAAGTTTATACACCCTAACAAAAAAAATATGTATTTCCATTTGAAGTTGGCATCAATGGTGGTACTGTGTATAATGTCGTTAGTACTGGTAGCTGGAATTCTCCATGGGAGACTGATGAAAGACAGATGACAATAAAAAGGGCATCAGAAACCAAAAATAAAATGTGAGATGTGGCTTTAGAAGCAAGGGCACTATTTCCTAAGACAGGAATTGTTTCTTGGGATGTGGCCTTGGGAGCTTGGAGGGGACTGAGATTGGGGTTTCCCATGCAACATGGCAGTCAGTGGAGGAGGCTGGACCCGCTCAGGGAGAGCAAAGAGTGTTCCCATTTTCCAGATTTTCAGGGAGGAGAGAGTATTTATGGAATACGTGGTGCTTTATCTTAGTTTTCAAAAGCAGTTTTCTGAATTGCTTCGAATGTCATGAAATGTGCTGATGAAGTTACCATTTTGGGGACTGAATGACACAAATTATAGTTTAACCAAGTTAAATTGGGGGGGCGCAACGTGGGAGTTGACACTGGATCCTTATTATAGCAGGAGGAAGAGTCTCCTGGATTCTCTGTGTTAATAAAGGCACATGAATGCATGTGCCTAAAAGTGTATTTTAATTTTGCATGTCTATGTGTAATTAAAAAAATAATAAAAGGTCATGTTACGGATTCTCATTTTCCTTTTCATGATAAAGATAATTTTGTCTTTGCAAGTTCTATTCATGGTGTTGTTGCACAGAAATGGATAATGTGGAAGAAGGAGAAATAAAAGCAACAAAACCAACTTAAATTAGTTACTTTGGAAAGGACAAAGAAGCCCTTGCAGGAGAGAATAGATTATAAAGGTGTGAGGATGTGGGCAAAAATAACACGTGCAGCTCAGGAAAAATTACAGAAGAGTTTTGGTGGTGCATTTTGAAGGAGAGAGGAGGACTGGAACATCATTTTAGGTTGAGAAGGACTTTGGAGTGTAGGCAGCAAAGGGAAGTATAAATAATTCTATAGTGTGTTATGAACAGGTTTTGAAAAGCCCTCACTCTGTGTTCCCAGTGAACCCCCAACTAACAAGCACTAATCCTCCTCAATGTTCTCATAAAACCCTTTTCTTTCCATGTTTTCCTTATGGCACAGTTGAGCAGTCCTCATTTTTGAAATCTCTTTCCTTAGATTCTCAGAAGTTCTACTAGATTGCACATTCATAAAATTCTGTAAAAACTTCTCATCCCCATCAACTAGTATTGCATTTGGCTACATGTAACAGAGAAACATCTTCAATGGGTTTATTTTTTCCACATAACAAGAAGCCTGGAGATTGGTAGTTTGGGGACAGTGCAGCTTCCCAACGAAACATCCCCGTCTTTCCCATCCTTCCAGTATTTTTTCAAAACGGCTGTTTCATCTCCATGTATCAGAAGTGTGTTCCAGACAGAAGCAGGGTCAAGAAGAAAGGACAAAATGCATATACCAGCTGCATTTATCTCTTTAATCAGAAAGACAAACTTTCTATATCTGACACACTTCCCCTTAAATTCCAGGCACAGTTGGGTCTCCTGGTCAACCCCTAGTTGCAAGTAAGCCTGAGAGACAGCGTTTTATCTGTGTTCATGATTCCCCACTTCCCCAAACAACACTGGGGTTCTGTAAATAAAGGGGAGGAGGATAATAAATATTCAGTAGGCTAGTGGTAATGTCTCCCATTTATCCAGCTTGTTATGTAAGGCTGGATATGCAGACGGGGGTTGGTGGAGACATTGACCAAGTTCTTCCCACAACCACTTACAAAAATAAATTTCTAGTCTGTGATTCTCACAGACTTTTCATGTCTTTTTAAGTGTACTAGATGATATTGCTAATTTTATATGTCCTGTGTTAATTAGATCAAGATGGAGAAGGCTGCTTTCCCCACCAACTGAGGTCTTTGTGCCAAACCAAGAAAGAGAGGCCTCCCTATTTTATTGGAGCAAATAAACATGCTTATTGTCTATAACCCAAAGTACTGATTCTTATAGGTAAGAGATCTGCTTGTTGTAGAAGAGATCACTCTCATGGCAGACAAGTGGGGAAGCATGTCAGGGTTGGAACCTCCCTGGGCTTTCCCAGTCATAATAAGTAACTAAGTAATCTGCTTTGCTGACATAGAGGTACATACAGTTGTCTTCTCAGTATCTGTTGATATGGTGGGCCTTTGCAAACCTACTTATACTTTTTTAAAAAGACTTTATTTCTTTAAGAAAGAGGAGAGAGAGAGCACAAGTTGGAGGGAGGGGTAAAGGGAGAGGGAGAGACAGACTCTCCTCAGGGCATGGAGCCCAATGCAGGGCTCAATCCCACCTCAAACCCTGGGATCATGACCTGAGCCAAAGACAAAGGCTTAACAGAGTAAGCCACTTAGAAACTGCCCCCATCTCCCAGAAAGTCTTAAAGCTTTTGGCTTTTAGCAGTTTCTAGTTCTTAAGAGCAAAGAGCTACCAAGTGGAGTTAGCTGGGAAAGAAAATCAGGAAGAATAAAACACCTACAAGGAGTGGTAAATTAACACTAGCACCAACAGGCACTTTTTCTTTGGGGATTTTCATCAGATTATGGCCCAGAGAACAGCTTAAAATCCAGACTTGGTTTCTGGCAGAAGGCTACTACAGAAGACAGAATAGCAACAAAAGTTTTGGTGATCATCTGCAATTGTAGTGTCAAAATTGGAAGCCTTTCACACATGAGTCATCACCCCTCAACCTATTTATGAAATTTCAAAGCACAGATTGCTGAAGGAAGCTACATATTAAGCTTTTGTCTTCCAGCGTGGAGAACAAAAAGAATTAAAAGGCTATTGTAATCAAGACTGTGGCAATAGCACAAACAAAGACACATTCAACAGTGAAACAGAATAGAGAACAGTCTAGAGACAGACTGGAATGTCACCCAATGTATGACACATTTTATTGTTCTACCCAAGATTCTGAATGTATTTATTAGATCAAGTTTGAGAATCATGTTATTCAAGAATCCTACATGCTTGCTTTTTTGGATCAAAGTAGTTTCTGAGAGAAGTATGTTAAAATCACCCTTTCTGTCAGATTTTGATAAAGTGTCCTCTATAATTAAGTCATATTGAGTTTTATATATTGCGGACATGTTTGGATAGGAAGATTATAAATGGCCATTTCTTTATCCCTCTTTGTTATACCCTGGTAGATTTTCTCTATTCTGTCTTCTAAGGAATTACTCTTTTTTCAGAATATCCTGTCTAGCTTTTTCTAATTTTTTATTTCAGTTCTAATTTTGAAATGGTTTTTAATGTCTACCTTTAATCTTCCATAGTTTCTAATTCTTCCATGATGTTAGTTTCTCCTTTGGCTCTTTGAGAATTCTAAACATCCAGTATTTATTTTAAAGTCTTTTCCAAATACCTCAATCATCTCTATATTGTCAGGAGTAAACAGTCCCATCTGTTGCTGCTCTTGACTTCCTTTCTTGGCACTAGAATCCTCTTTCCTTCATTTTTTCTCCCGTCCCGTCTACCATTGGAATGATCAAGTTTTCTTTATTCTACCTTGTCTCATGCTCCCTTGGGTTGGAAGTTTTATTTTACGTTGTTATTTTTGAGATGGTTACACTTAAAATTTTAACATACATGATTAATGTAAAATGTCATTCATAGCAGATCTGCATCACTTCAAAACTACGTGGGAACACTTAAGCCTCCAGCCATGTTGGAAGCTTAAGTGGTAGTGAAATTTCCCTCACATCATAAACAACTAGAAACCTGGATAACATATATGAACTGTTTTCAGAACCGTATTGTGTTCCCTGAGAGAAAGAAAAGAAACAAAGTGAAAGTAATGAGCATCCTGGCTTTCTCCCTGGAGATATTTTTTGTCCTAAAGCAAGCAGAACACGGTGATTTTGCTGAATTTCAGAGACACGGGTTGGAGTTGTCGAAGCTGATGGAGCTGGAATTCGATGGGCAGGATACAGCAAAGGACAAAATCACAAGTGGAAAGAGTTGCAGAAATGTGCATAGGGCTTCTCTTGAATACTTTCTTGAATACTAAGCTACATAGATAGAATAAGATGCCACGAGGACAAAGAGCAACTATTGGAGAGTTGTCAGCTGAATAATTCCCAGAGCTCAACAGACGGACTTGGGAAAATTCAAGTTCTAGCCAGCTAGAGTGGAGAGACCACGTTGATAATGCAATTTCTCAGTATATTCTTTTTCATGAGTGATGACTTTTAATAAAATAGCTCTCATAATTACAATGGTTCTCTCCTTCGTCCTGGATACTGTTAATACTTGTGTTAGCAAACGGTTCTCTCCTTTGTTCTTGTATACTGTTAATAAAATGGTAATCATCGCTGAAAGGACCAACTTCAAATACAACTCCTATGATTTCTATTGCCATCTATAGGTGACGGGTCCTAAGTCTTACATTCCTTCCATCTAGATCCAATTATCTATTGGACATCTCTTCTCAGAAGCATCTCAAATGGATGGAACTCATTAAATCATACAAGAATGAGTTAAATTATCTATCATGCTATCATACGTAATTTACTAATTCTTTCACATGTTTAAGTTTTATCTCTCTAGCTACACTGAAAATCTTTGAGGTCAAGTATCTGGTTTGTATCCTGGCTATGCTACTTCCTGTATCCCCTTGAGCAATGTTTGTTTTCTCACTTACATACTAAGGATAAACATTTCTCAGATTTGAGGACCGAGATTTAAATGAGCTAGTGTGTGTTCAGTGCTTTGTAAACTGTAAAGGATTATGAAAGTGAAGGATGTTATTACATTCTACACAACCACCCTCTACTTTCCACCCTCTATTTTACCTCACAGCACAACTATCCTCTACTTTCCCTCACACCCATGAGAGAGCATTAAGCATAAAGAAGTTGCTCAATAACTGTGTGAATACATGCAGATGAGCCATTTAGAAATTGTATGATAAGACTGGAGGGATACTCTTTCAGTGTTGGTGGACCCAGTTCCAACTTGGAGGAGGGGGTTCCCTGACACATAACACCCAATTAATTATCAGACACCGAAAGGCTGTCTGAGAATTCAACTCAATTCTGACACTTTACCTGGAGATAACATCAGATTCCACAGGTTAAGGGCTCAGTGCTCTAAGACTGCCTTTCATCCCCACTTCAGATGCCAGCCCAAGCCCCAGGCTGTTACCTGTGATTCTGACCCAGCTACTATGGATTGGAGGTTCCAATGACCTCCTCCTTACGTTTCATTAATTTGCTAGAGAGACTCAAAGAACTCAGGGAAACATTTGTGTTTACTGTTTTATTAATGGATATGAAGCAATAGCCAGATGTAAGAGATACATAGGGTGAGGTATGGAAAAAGGGCACTGGGCTTCCATACCCTCTCAGAGAGCACCACTCTCCCTAACCTCTGTTCCCCAACCATGAAGTTCTCAAACCCAGTCCTTTTAGATTTTGGGGGGCTTCATTACATAGTCATGATTGGCATTCAACCCCCAGCCCCTCTACCCTCCCCAGAGGTCTCTACTATCTCTTTTTCTTCTCCCTCTCAAATATTACCTGTGATCAGGGATCTGGAAGCCTTTAAAGACAGAATGGAAAGAGAAGAAGCAAAGTTGATAGGGAAAAAAATATAGCACTGCATTTAGATCTTGATCTAGATCTGGATGCCAGCCTCCTAAGAAACTTGGGTTCTTGGCTACTAGGTGTCTTGTACTGACATTCACCCAAGCGGATTGCACCCAAACTTAGGGCCCAACAATAATCTAAACCTGGCAACAGCTTTTTGGTGCTATTCTTTATGAGCAAAACTGGGGTTCTCTTTGGGGATTTAGACCTAGACATTTGAAACACATACATTTCTGATGCCAATGGCAGGCTGGAGATGGTTTGGGCAGTGGCGGTGGGGGTGGTGGTGGTGGTGGTGGTGACAGGTGTACAGAGAGATGGAAATTAACTGGAGCCTCCTGAAATAGAGTTGGATATACCAGAATTAGTCAAAGGACTGGGTGATCGGGTGTGGCTGACATCCTGCAATTATGGAAAGAGATGATGAAGAATTAATTTTTTGTGGGGGCACACTCCCCAGTTGTTGGTTACTTTGGTGCACTGTGTTCTTCATCAGATAAGAAAATTGTAACCAGCAGGTGAGCCCTTTCATAGAATGAGTTAGATCTATTGTTTCCCTGTATCTTCCTAAACTAGTCAGAGGAAATGTATTAGCATTTAGTATATGACACTCTCAATTCACTTGACGAAAAAATGTTCTGATCAAAATTAAAAAGAGATTTCCTATTATTACCTTGTTGTATTCCCAAACTAGAAATTAAGGTCCCAAACTTAGAGGCTAATGACTTATGGGAAGCTGTTTCTTTCCTACCTGAATCTGACATATAGTGTTGTTTCATTGTTGTTGTTATTTTAATCTACAATTCCTTTCAAAATAAGTCTTGAAAATATTCCTAAATTAAGATATCAAAACTAACTCCAGATGAAGTAGGAAAGTTAAATAGGAGTAGCATTGTAAAACATAAAATGCTTTTCACAAACTATACCACCTAAAAGGAAAATTTTGGCCATAGCCCTGGAGTTTTTTCTAGTGAATTCTTTCTAGCTGTCAAGAATAGATTTTTTAATATCCTATCTAAACTGTTCCACAGGATAAAAAGGAAGTTCCTAACACACATTTAAAGCCACAAAACCTCAATATTAAAACACAAAATATAGCAAGAAAGCTATAGATCAACATTACTTGTGAATATCGACTCACAAATACCAAATATAATATTAGCTAATTAAGTTCAGCTACATGTGAAAAGAACTACACCTACCACCAAGTTGAATTTATCCCAGAAATAAAAGGATGTTTCCATGTAAGAAATCAATTGATATGATACAGTGTGTTATTAGGTGAGATAAGTGAAACCATGTGGTCATTTCTTGAGATGTTGAAAAAGCATTGTTTACAATATCTATTTCTATAGCAATAAAAAATCACTTAGAAAAATGAATGGTAGACAATTCTTTTTTTAAAAAGATTTTATTTATTTATTAGAGAGAGTGTGAGAGCTAGCGTGAGCAGGATGGGGGACAGAGGAGAAGCAGACTCCCCTCTGAGCAGGGAGCCTGCTGTGGGGCTCAAACCCAGAACCCTGGAATCAGGACCCAAGTCAAAAATAGCTGCTTAACTGGCTGAGCCACCCAGGTGCTCCTGAATGGTAGGGAATTCTTAACATGATTTTTAAAAACCTGAAAACAGCAAGAACTATTATATTTTCTAGTGAAAGCTGAAATAATACTTCTTAAATGCTAAATGACTACCCTGCCTTAATTATTAAGGCTTTTAAATAACAGCCAGTAAGGGAATCAAGTGCTTCCCTCCATGTATTTTATCAGTGTTTTTGTTGTTATTTTCATCTCTTTCTTCTCCCATGAAGACTCTATTTGAGTTGAATTTGATGTTATTGCACTAAATGTAATAGATTAATTTGGGAAAGAATGGAAATATTTATGATATTCTCTTCCCAAGGATGAACTTGCTCTATTTTTCCATTTATTCAGGAAGCTTTGTAATTTTTTCCCCATAAATTCCTTAAATGACTACTGTTAGATTTATTCCTAAGTAATTTTTAATTTATTGCTCTTTTAAATTGGATATTATACTTTAATTAGACATTGTTCATTTATAAGATTGTATGAGTCTGCTATGGCTGCTGTAACAAAATACCACATTTTAGGTGACTTAAACAACAGAAGTTTATTTTCTCATAGTTTTTGGAGGTAGAAGTCCAATATCAATGGTTGTCGTGGCTGGTTTCTTCTGAAGTCTATCTCATTGGCTTGTAGGTGGCCATCTTGCACTGTGTCCTCACACAGTCTTTGCTCTGTGCATGAATACCCTGGAATTCTCTTTGTGTGTGTTCTAACCTCCTCTTCTTATAAGGACACCAGTCATATTGGAGTAGGACCCATTATAACAGCCTCATTTTAACTTAATCACATCTTTAAAGGCTTTATCTCCAAATACAGTCCCATTCTGGGTTGTTAGAGATTAGGGCTTCAGTGTATGAATATTGGGGGAATACAATTCAGTTATAACAGTACTTTCTAGAAGTTGAGAAGAAATTTTACATCTAATGACTATTGTACGAACATGGAATCAGACCATAACAAAGACCATCATTTATTTCTGAATGTTAATCTTATTAAAACTAATTATATATATATGCTAATATGTATATATGTATATATATATTAGCATTTCAAAATGGACATTGTCTGAAAATAACATTTTCTCTCATCCTTTCCACTTATTCCTTATGTAAAAACTTTTCTAGCTTTATTGCACTGGGTACACTTTCCAGGGCAATGATGAATAGAACCAGTGGCTGTGATCATCCTGATCTTTGCTTAACAAGGGTACTTCCAAAGTATCATATTAAATGTGTTCCCTGTAGTTTGGATTGATAGTATTTGTCAAATTAATATTGTTACCTTTTTTCCCAGCTTATTGAACAGGCTGGATTCAGCATGACACTGGCAGAAATAAATTTTCTTTTGTTTCTCCCCTCATCACTCTTGATTAACTTTGCTCTGTAGAATAGTTCTTTCTTACCAGAGATGAAAGCATGGTCAGATTCCCTGGATCTGCCAGTTGCTTCCAGTCATAAAACGTTCTCCAGTCACTTTAAGGTTGTAAATAGTCAAGTCCAGTTTAATAATAAAACTCCCGACTTTAGTCCAATTTAAACTCCTCCTGCTGCACACAGGGCACACCTCAGATTATAAGCTTCACAGTGAGAGAAAGAGGCACCACTGCCTCCTCACTGTTTCTTCACTGTTCCTTTTCTCAGACTCGCTGCTTGGTGTTTTGGCCTTTCCAGGATTGGGCTAGAGGGGCAGAAAGAAGTTAGGAAGCCTTCTTGACCATCATTGCTCATCTCTGGATATTGTGGATGTTGAAAAGCTGACTTTCCTTTCTGGAGTGCTTTTGTGGCTCTTAGAAGTGATGCTCTCAGGACGTTTCCTGGATTTAGCCCCTTTCACTCAGGCAAAGCCTTCGCCCCCCAGTCTTTTATGACTCAGCCTCAGGCTGCTGGTTTCCAGGGGTCCACGACTCACTAAGGATATTCTCATTTCTTTTGACAGCCCTTTTAGACAGGGTTCCTTTTAAGATGGTCCATGCTTGGCCCCCTTCTGTGGTACTTTAAGATGGCCCATGAGATATACGAACTCAGTTCTTACCAAACTGGGGGAGCAGAGCCTACCTCATGAAGCAGTTTCTCTGCTACCCTGAGGCACCTCAAGACACAGCTTCTTGTTTTTAGACTTCCCAAGGCAAGCCCCCATGATACATAGCAATCCTAAGTCCTCAAATTAAGGGACACATTCAGATTTTCCAGGTGTTCTTTTGGAAGTCCTCTTATTTGGTTTGAGGTAGAGAGGAGTACCTTCTTCCTTTCCACAATGCATGCATATCAGATTGCATAGCACAGCTGTCTGACTTTTCATCCTTCTCAACAGGACAGAAAAATAACTTGACCATTCCTTCTCCAAGTTCATCAGCAGTGAATTGAGCAATTTGCTTTAGAAAATGTGAAGATACTCAAAACTTTTTGCTTTATTCTAAGCTTTTGGAGCCTCAGCCCTAATGTAGAGACAACAGGAAAGATCTGATGTCACATTCTCTTATGCCAACATTTTTTCTGTTTTTAACATGAGTGAATATTAAACTTCGAATGATTATCCTTACTTATTGAGATGATTATGTAATTTTTCTCTTTAATTATTTAATGGGACCATTCTTGTCAGTGGATTTTCTAATGGTGGACCATCCTTGTAATCCTGGGAAAGACTCTACAAGTTCATGTGTTATTTGTGCATATTGCTCCCTTTAACTTGGTAATATTTAATTCAGAACCATTACAATCAGCTTTATAGGTCAGATCAGTCTACAATTTCATTTTCTTATACTGTTCTTGTCAGATTTTTGTGTCATGGTTATGCTAGTCTCAAAAAAGATCTTGGGGAAGTATCTGTCTATATTCTGAAAGAATTTGTTTAATAATTATTCTTTCCTTGAATATTTTGTGGTCTTACAAAATAGCCTCAGCTTGATGTCTCTATGGAAGAGATATTCTGACTACTAACTCAATTTCTTATCAATATCTTTGGTAATTATCAGTCTATTGAAATCTTTATTGTATCTTTAGTAAATTATTTTCATTTGTATTAAGTTTTCATTTGTGTTTTTTCCAGAAAGTTGTCCATTTCATCTAAATTCTCAAATTAGTGGCACAAAGTTATTCCCAGAAATTTCCAAGATTACTTATATCTCCCCTCAATCTGTACAAATGTTCCATTTCTTTTGTTCTTAATATTATTTTCCCTTCTCCTTTTGTTATTCCATTTTGTTAGAAATATGCCATTTTTATGTCTTCTAAAAATGAATACATTTTCTCTCGATTATTTCTGTTATACTGAATTTACTTTCTATTTGTTAAATCCTCTCTTATTTTAATTTTTTAAGCTCTAGTTTGAGTTTTCTGCTTTTTTCTTAATAGCTTCTTTTTTTGAGTACCTACAATTTTTCTTTTTTTAAATAAATCATTTGAATGTATAAATTTCCTTCTAAGCACTTTTTCTGCAAACTACAAGCTTTGATATGGTGTGCTAATTTTTAGTTACTTAGTTCTAAAAATTTCATTATTTATACCATTATTTTCCCCTTAAATCCATGAGTTAAGAGTGTATTTTTAATTTTAACACATATAAATTTTAAAATTATTTTTTAAATGTCAGTTTCAAATTTAACAAAATTGTGATTAGAAAATGTGATCCTTTATGATCTTGAGTTTTTATTGTATTTTGAGTCTTTTTGGCTCAATACATGATCAATCTTTATAAATGTTTACAGTGTACATAAAAATAATGTCTATTCTTTATTTGTTGCTGGACAGATCACATTTTTAATTTTATTATTCCCATTTTTACATTCTCCCTAATTTTGTATCAATTGATTTGTCTGGGTTTGAAAGAGGTATATTAAAACAGCCATTTTGAATTGTTGATGGTATTAGGGAGGACACTTGTGATGAGCACTGGGTATTATATATAAGTGATGAATCACTAAATTCTAGTCCTGAAACCAATGTAACACTATATGTTATCTAATGAGAATTTAAATAAAAACCTGAAACAAAATGAAAAATACGAAAATAAAATAGCCATTTTGAATAGTTTGGAGAGTTTGACATTGATGTGCCTTAACATGAGCGTCTTCGGGTTTATGATTCTTGATTTTCATTTAGCATCTTGTTTCTGCAGATTTCTTTCTTTCATCAAGTTTGTATGTTATACTGTTTGATATTATCTAAGAGATCCCCAGGGCCTTGTTCTTTTTAAATGTTTTCCTCCCTGTTCTTCATCTTGGATAATTTCTCTTGCTCTCTCTTCAAGTCTACTTACATTTTTATTTTTTGCCATGTCCATTCAGCCATCAAATTCATCGAGTGATTTTTAAAAATTTCTGAAATTGTACTTTTCAGATCTAGAATTTCCTCCCTTTTTGTCCCTATTTATATTCTATGATTTTTTTTCTCTGCTGAGATTATTATTCATGAAAAGCCTGCTTTTTTACTTCACTGAGCATACTTATGATAACTTTAAAATCCTTGTTTATTATTTCCAACATCTGGTTCATCTCAGAATGGGACTCAATTGATTTTCTTTTGAGAATGTATTCCTTTTTTTTTTCTTTGTGTGTTAGATTTTAAACATGATGCTTACGTTTGAGTGGCATGCAACTTTGGGATCATGTGAAAGTAGGACATATTTGTAGCTTCTATCTTGGGCTCCCCTCAGTCTCTGCATTCCTGGTGGAGACTGGTATGAGGAAGCTCACAGGCTATTATTATTCTCTCTCCTCTAGTTAGTTGTAATCAAACTCATATCAGTTAGATATGCTTATTATGTGGCTCTATTGCGTGTGTGTGTAGTTATGACTTTTTAAAAACCATTTGTAGGGGCACCTGGGTGGCTCAGTTGGTTAAATGTCTGCGTTTGGCTCACGTCATGATCCCAGGGTCCTGGGATGAGTCCCCTTGTCAGGGTCCTTGCTCAGAGGGGAGACTGCTTCTCCCTCTGTCTGCCATTACTCCTGCTTGTGCTCTTTCTCTCTCTTTTTCTCTGACAAATAAATAAGTTAAATCTTTAAAAAACAAATCCATAGAAGTGGAATTAAAAAAAATAATAATAAACCATTTGTGTGGTTGCTATCAGTATTGAAGATTACATAGTACTTTCTAGCATTTATGTCACAACCACCCTTAAGGTAAAATATGTTTCCCAAATGTCAAAAAGTTAACCTCAAAATAACCCAGGAGACTGTCTTTAAAATTATGATGCTCATATACAAAGGCAAATTTGCTTTTAATTTTCGGAGATTCAGCTTATGACATTCAACTTCTAAATGTCAATTATGCATCAAAGAGGTGAAGCCGGAATCATTTTGACTTGCAGAGGGTACTGCCAAACATTCCCTGTCTTATCTAACTGAATAGAAGAAAATAATGCGCTCATATCAATTCAATGCTTTTGTGATTTATCTATAGGATTTATTTGCAAAACTTCAATACTGGTACATCAAGGTGACAATTTTTGGCAGAAGACAGTATTTCTATGTGAAAAAGTTCTATTGTTTTTCCCAGTAATTTCTCCTTTATACTGAAGTTGGTATATTAGACTTACTTATTTCCTTAGAAAAGTAGTGGTAATTGTCTAAGCTGGATGATGGTTACAGAGAATCCATTATACTAAGTATCTGTACTTTTGTTTATTTTTGAAAATTTTCATAATATGAAGTTTAAAAAAATTACTTCTTTGTGGTTAAGAAATGGATGCCCCGATAAAAATTGTAATGAATTTCTATAGGGAGATTATTCTCAGTATAATGGTTCAGAACATAGCATTTTGGGCATAAGTATGAGCTTTGAAGACTGACTGCCAAATTTGGATTCTGACTCTGTGTGACTTTGGGAAAATTAATTAACCTCTCTGTGCCTTCCTCTTCCACTTCCCTTTCATTTTCTTTTCCTCTCCTTTCTTTCTCAAAGAGCCCTCAATCAGTAGTGGGTAAAGCACTAGATATGACATTATGCCTGAGTTCAGCTGTGACTCCAGTTTTATGTCTCAACGTGTGAACTAGGCCGCTGAGGGCCAGTTTCCCATCTGTATAATGAGAGGCTCAGAGCAAACGATGTCTGAATCTATTCTCTGGAATACAGATGTTGAGTCTGTATGTGGTCAAATAATAGACAACCTTCTTCCATATCTGGATTCAAAATGAAGCAAAAGAATGAAGAAAACAAATGAAACAAAAGAATCAGTGGCTATAGAAACAAAACATTGCCTGTAAACCTAATAAAGACTAAATGGAAAGATATGGTTTGGTGTGAGATGTGAGAATCCTTTGGGTTTGCTAATGATTTACCCATCTAGCTATAGGCCATGTGGGATCAGGGCATCCTCTCTATTTCTTTGAAGAAGAGCAGAGAACAAGTGCCATTTGGCTGCGTTCTGGCCAGAAAGGGGTGAGCAGAAGTCTATGTGGGTCAGCCAGAAAAGTCTTCATGACACAGAGGAACACACCCTCTTCCCTTCCTGCTTCTGCTATCCTAGAATGAGCTAATGATGTTTGGGGGGTTTGAAGCTATTTTATACTCAGGTTTTTCATAATATCTTCTGATTATCCTTTAAATAATTTGGATTTGTGGTAATCTTTCTCTTTTTGTTTCTGACAGAATATTTGCATTTTTGTTTTTTAGACTAGTCCTCCTTGGGTTTTGTTCAATGTTATCAATTTTTTTTTTCAAAAGATTCAGTTTCTTGATTTGTTGATTTTTCTCCCTTGTTACTTTCTGTTTCTTTGATTTCTACTCATTTCATTTTTTATATTTTGGGGGGATTGAATTTGTTCTTGTTTTTTTCTGGCTTCTTGAGGTGAAATTTTAGATCATTAATTGTAAGACTGTCTTCTTTTCTAACCTGTGCATTAAAACTATAAATTTTCCTCAGCACTACCATTGGTATCTCCCATAAATTTAAATTTATTTATTTTCAACATTATTGTTTCAAAATATTTCCTGATCTTTGTGATTTCTTGCTCAACACATGGACTATTTAGAATTGTGTTAATTACTTACCAAACATTTGTGTGTTTTCTATATTTTTTTATGATTATTCATTTCTAATTTAATTTCAGTGTTAGAGAGCGTACTGTGTATTTCGTGGTGAGGGTCGCATAGTTTGGAAAATGTCTATTTTGTATTTCTTGAGTGCAGTGTCTATAAATGTAATCATACTGATTACTGATGTTGTTCAAATCTTCCATATCCTCACTTATTTTTGAGGACATAGTCTATCATTTACTTCAAGAAGTACGTTTACATCTAAAATTACAATTATGAATTTTCTTTTCTTATTGTGACAATTTTGTCATATATTTTGAAGCCATCGATTAAATAAATATATATTTAGAATAGTTAGATGTGTGTCATAAATTGCCTCTTTTTATCATTATGAAAAAAAAAATTTGTAGCCCTATTAATGTTTCTTACCTTTAAATTATTTTAGTTATTCCAGCTTTCTTCTGGCTAGTGTTTGCAGAGAACATCTCTTTCCATTCCTCTATGTGCAATCTATGTATATCTTATATCTAAAGTATGTCTCCTATAAAAAGGATATGGTTGGGTCTTTTAGGTTTTTATTCAGTATGACAGTACTGCCGTTAAATTGGACTATTTCATAGATTGATTTTAATGTAATTACCAGTATATTTGTATTTATATCTATCACATTGCTTTTTATTTTCTTTTTCCATCCCTTCTCTGTTCTTCTTTTCCTGGTATGTTCTACTTTATTTCCTTTGTTAAGATTTTTCATTATATTATTGTATTATTTTAATATCAACTTCTGAGGTAATAACTTGCATCCTTCATATATTATAATTTAAATTAGTTCTTTATTACTTCATAAACAACACAAAAACTGCAACAATGTAACTCTATTTACCCTTTTCTTTATTTTTGTCCTATTGTGGTTATATATTGTATTTATAATTTTAAAACCACGAGATGTTTTTAATAATGTTGCAATAAGAGTTGAGAGTCCTTTATACCCACAGATGTACACCTTCTGGAGCTTCTCATTGCTTCTTTACATTCTTTGCTGCCTTGTGGGATCATTTTCCCTCTGTTGTAAGAGCTTTCTTTAATGCCTTGTACTTTGGGTCTACTGGCAGGAAATTTTGTCAACTTCTGTTTGTCCGAAAATATCCGATTTCTCATTTATTTTTGAAGGACTTTTCCTGCTAACTTGAATTCTAGGCTGGCAGTCTTTTAGCTCTTTAAATGCATTATTTCACTGTTTGTTGACTTCCATAGTTTTTGCCCAAAGGTCCACAGTAATTGGTATCATTGCTCCTTTGAATGTAATTTGACTTTTTATCCTCCCCTCTGGTGGTTTTTATAATTTTCTCTGTATCTTTAGTTTGCAACAGTTTCTTCTGTGGATTATATCCTGCATCAGTTATGTAAAATAATTGGCCATTATCCTTTTTGGCTCTGTCCCTAATCTACTCTCTTTCAGGCATTCTAGTTACATGCATGCTAGAACATTTGGCTGTGTTCTACACATCTCTCAAGCTCGATTTTGTTTTTCTTTCTAATTCATTTTTTTTCCTCTGTATTTCAATTTTTGTAATTTCTACTGACCTGTCCTTTCATCTCCTAATTCTGTCCTCTCCTCAATTGGTTATGCTCTGAAACTCATCCAGTGAGATCATAATATCAGATCACATGTTCCAACTTTACAATGTCCATTTTGGTGCCCTTTATAGATTCTAATTCATGATCTATTGAAATTCTCTGATTTTCTTTTGTCAGTCTTTTCTTCTAATTTATTTAGCATATTTATAGCAATGATTTTTCAAATCCATCTCTGCTAATTCCAACAAGTGAGTCAGTTGTGGATAAGCTTCTGTTGTCTATTTTTTCTCTTGATCAACAGTCACATTTTTATCTATCACATTATTATCCTTCATATCTCTCAATGTTTAATTACATTTTGGACATGTCTATGAAAGAACCATGGAGAGTGAGTTAATATTATTTAGTCTCAGAGAGGGCTTACTCATTTGTTAGGAAGACAGAATGAGGGACTGATCATCTTCATTCAACTAATAATTGAACCGAGTAAGTGCTGGGTTGGAGTTTTAATTAGAATCAATTCATTCTTCATTTCAAATTTCATGAGTATTAGACCTGTCAGAGTTTATTTCAGGTGTTCCCCATAATTTGGGAGTCTAAGCCTCAAGAGATAATAGGAAATCTTATTCTGCTTTTTCAGTCCAGTCCTTCCTCATTAGCTTAGCACTTAGTTTCGTGGGCAAAAGTAGCCCTATGTTCGAAACTTCTCCAGATTCTAATTTACCCTTCCAGCCCATGCAGGCATGAGAAGCTCTGTTGGTTTCTCTCTTTATCTAGTAGAATTCTTCTGCCTGATCTTCACCCTGTACTCAGACTCAGTAAATTCTCCCAAGGTGGAAAACATTCCCCAATCTCTTCTTACCTAGGAAGCCCTCACTGGAATTTAATTTTTTTAAACCTCTTTGCTTTCACAGCTCTCTTGTGTCTTTTAATAATATTGTTTTTGTAACTTATCCATTATTTCTTGTTTTTATGGGGTGAACAAAGATCTATCACTACTTTTTACATCCTAACCTTAAAGTGCAGGCCCCCTGTGTTGCATCTTAAGTGCCTCAGAGAATAGAAATCATATGATGAGCTTGGGAAATTTGTAAGTGTGGTAGGCAAAATAGTGTTCTCCTAACCCCCAAACAATACCCATATCCTTGCAACCTGTGTATAAATTACCTTATACAGCAAAGGAGATTTTGCAGATGTGATTTAGTACCTTGAAATGGGAATTATCCTAGATCATTTGAGTGGGTCCAATGTAATCACAAGGATCCCTAAACATGGAAGAGGAAGGCAGCAGAGGTGATCAGAGTGATGAGACATGAGAAGTAATCAACGCACCATTGCTGGCTTTCGTTAAAGAGGAAAGGGGGCGTGAACTGAGAAATACAGGTGGCCTCTGGAAGCCTGGAAATGAAATCTTCCCTAGATCTTCCCTAGATACTTTGGAAAGGAACACAGCCCTTCTAACACCTTGATTATATCCCAGTGAGACCTTGTTGGACTTCTCACCTATGGAACTGTAAGATAATAATTGTATTGTTTTATGCCACTAAGTTTTTTGTACCTTGCTAAGACAGCAATAGGATTCTATTACAGTAAGGCAGGAGCCCAGGACCCCAGTTACAGTTTCCCTGGACTGCCTAATGCTGAACTTTATTTACAAGAGTGAGAAATCATCTTTCAAATTTTTTGAGCCACTGGCATTTTAGACCTCTCTACGATGAACACCCCAAGCTAATCCTAACTAAACAGTGGCCTCCTTTTTAACCTAACCCTCCTGTATTACTGATTCCACAGTCATCCTTTGGGACTTACCATCTCCATTAAAAGTCTCAAAAATTTTTCCTCTCCGTACACTATCTTGTATTATTTCAATTTAGTCTCTTCAACTTTTAACACTTCTCCTATTATTTGATTATAACATGACCTCCAAACTACTGAAAATTTTACTTTCTCCCACACGTAGACCTCTCCTTTCTTTACTTTCCTCTCTATAATGCTTAACTTCCACATACAAATTCCTTAATCATTTTCACAATATCCTGATTTGGGGGGCATTATTTCTTTTGTTATTCCTGCTGGCAAGCTCTGCCACTGCTGAGTCCAGACTTCTCTGTTTGATCTGGGACTCCAGAACACAGCTGGAAAAAAGAACACAGCTGAGCAGAGTGTGTTGTGTGCATGTATGTGTGTGCGTGTCTGTGTGTGTGTTCCTTACTGTGGTCCAGACCTGCATGTATATTTACCACCTTGGCATCTCCTTGTTGGTGTCTCCAAACATCAAATATCAAAATATCCTAAATTGAACTTGAAGTCTTTATCCCCCACACCTGTTCCTCTGCTATTATTTCCTATTTCAGTAAATGGTACAACTATCCACTTAGATGTTTATGTAGAAACCTAGTTACCTTGACACCTCCCTTTTTCCTCCATAACTAATCAATGTGCCAAATACTGTTGATTCTGCTTTCTAATTATCGTTCATATGCATCCATGTATCTCCCTCTATGGTACAAATCCTTTACCCAAGCTTCTTTCTTCCTTTACCCATGTTTCTGTATAGTCTACTAGTTCATATCTCTGTGTTTACTCTTGCCACCCAACAGCAATCCCTGCTTACCCAGAACCCTGATTGTTTTCTTTGACTTTGTATTACTACTACTACTACTAAAAGATGCAGAAAATCAGATATAATAATAAAATAAAAAACGTATAGATGTGCCTAGATGCACTATATAGATGTACATGTGTGTTACTTTGAAATGGTTCAGAAAAAAAAAATTACAGGCATCATGACTCTTTGTCTCTAAATACTTAAGCACACATGTCCAGAAAAGTAAGACTATGCTTCTACATAACCACGACATTATTTCTATACCTAAGGAAATTAAAAATAATACCATACTATAATTTAGTAACTAATCTGTAATAAAATTTTCCTATATTGTCTCTAAAATTTCTTTTATTGCCACTCCATATGAAGCCACAACAAATCGAGGATCATTCTTTGCATTTGATTGTTGACTCTCTTAACATTCTTAAAAAATCCTCTCTCATCCCCATCCCCACATACACCTTTTTGGTGACATTAAGTTTCTTTCTCTCTCTTTCTTTCTTTCTTTCTTTCTCTCTCCCTTTCCTCCCTCCCTTCTTCCTTCCTCTCTTTTCTCTTGTATTCATGAAATTTTTATTTTTTCTTTCTGTGCTTATTATTATGTTCAATAAACCAACATAGAGTACATCATTAGTTTTTGATGTAGTGTTTAATGATTCATTATTTCATATAACACCCAGTGCTTACCACAACACGTGCCCTTTTTAATACCCATCACCCGGTTACCCTAGCCTCCCACCCCATTCCCTTCTGTAACCCTCGTTTGCTTCCTGGAGTCCAGAGTTTCTCATGGTTTGTCTCCCTCTCTGATTTCTTCCCATTCAGTTTTCCCTCCCTTCCCCTATGGTCCTCTGCACTATTCCTTAGATTCCACATATGGGGGAACACTCTTTTACCCCATACACAAAGATAAACTCAAAATGGATGAAAGACCTAAATATGAGAGGAATCCATCAAAATCCTAGAGGAGAACATAGGCAGTAACCTCTTCGACATTGGCCAGCAACTTCTTTCAAGACATATCTCTAAAGGCAAGGAAAACAAAAGCAAAAATGAAGTTCTGGGACTTCCTCAAGGTAAAAATCTTCTACACAACAAAGGAAACAGTCAACAAAACTAAGAGACAACCTATGGAATGGAAGAAGATATTTGCAAACGACATTACAGGTAAAGGGCTGGAATCCAAGATCAATAAAGAACTTTTCAAAACACCCAAAAAACAAATAATCCAGTCAAGAAAAAATAACATTGAATTTCTAGGGAAAATAGGCCAGTTGTGTAGTGTAATGTTCCGTGTTGTAGACTTGCCTGTTTCCTCATGCTGATTAGGTTTTGGTTTGATTAAATTTGCATTTAATCACATTTGATTAAATGCAAATTTGATCTACAACACTCCTGCTTCAGTGGTTCCCAGTCGCTCTTAAGACCAAGTCCACAAAACTTGGTGAAGCCCTGCAGAACACACAGTGACCTGGCCAGGCTTCCACCTGACTCCCTACCTCCTCTTGCTCTGGTCTCTTCCTGTTTATTCTTTTCCAAGCTCTCTGGTGTCCTCTCTTTTTTGCAAATACTCTTATCTCCTTCCACTCTCAGGACACAAGGCATCATTTCTGTCTGGGAAACTCTTTTACCCCGACTTTGCCTGCTTGGATCTTATTCATACTTCAGGATACTTCTCTAGGCGAGTCCTTTTTGACCCACAAAACTGGGATATACCTCTCTTTGTATATGTTCTCAGAGGTCTCTAAAGGTCCTCCTCCCATGGCACTTTGCATAGTTTCATTGAATTAGTTATTACTAATGATTTCACATCTACCTCCTTCACCAGACTGTAAATTCTGTGAGGGTAGGGGCCATTCCTATCTCGTTACCTTTGGATCCCCAACATTCGTTACAAAGCTGAGCTTATAGTAGCTCAAAAGTTTGAGCAGCTTTCTTACTCTCTCTATGCCTAAATTACTTTTTCTATCAAATGTGAATAATAATAAGGCCTGCTCTATGGACTTTTAAACAATAAACAAGATAAACCCAATAAAGCCCTTAACATAAAAACTGGAAAATAAGAGGCCAGGAAATAGAAGTTCATGGTAATGAATTTAGTACTTCAGAGAAAAAATGACATTTTTTTAATGAAAAGTTGTGAATTATGAAAGTTTGAAATGTGGAGATCGTGTGCCATTTGTACATGAACAATTTGTAATTCTGTAGAATGTTCACAGTCTCTTAAAGTGGTTGTTCAACTTAAATGTGTATTTCAGTTTCTCTTGTTTATTGGGCTCAGCTGTCACACAATCTTTCTTTATTCAGTATTTCAGAAGAAATACCTATAATCTGTGTTAGAAGAATAAGAGACAAGAAAGTAGGAGATGGTTTTCCATTGCATAGTTTAATTAATTTGTGTATTTATTTGAATGCCAGGACTATTATATACATATATATACATATACATAATAGTATATAATATATATATTATATACTATTATATACATGGCAATTCATCAATGATCATATTCATTGATTATTTTGACATGCAATTGACTTATCTCTTGGAGAAAAATAACACCTTTCAAACTTAACTTGGCACTGTGTCAAAATCTCTTTTAAGCATGTGTGTACAGGGACAGATTAGCAACTTCTGAAGATAGAAGTGCTCATTGAACACAGTTGTTTCCCTTGATTTCCCTCTTCTCAGATCGGAGAATTTGTAGGTGGGCTGATGCCATTGCTTGGCACTGGGGTGCAGAATCCCAAACACACGGAACAGTTAAAAACCACCTCCCATTAATGATTTCATTGCCTCAACTCCATTTGTAAAGTAAATCCTTCAGAGGTGCTTTCTATTCTTAGAAGAAAAGTCACACCCTGGAGGGAGTGTCACCTTTGCAATCAGCACCCCTTTTAGCTTCTAATGTAGAACATATGGTGGTTGAAGAGGTTACAGAGTTACAGAAATGTCATTATCGAATTTCTCTATATTCACATGTATCATCTGTCACATAATTGTTTGTTTTACGGCCCATACCTATAATGGGCTAAGTGGGGACTATTTATATCAGTTAACAATGAGTGCCTTTAATTAGTATTTCATGCGACTGGAACATGTTAAGAAAGCTGACACAAATCTGGCTGGGTTGGGAGATTCCATGTGAATTTCATTATGGAATCGCAAAGATACTGCATTTGCACAGGTACCAAGATTTCTACTGCCATAAACGCTCTGGATATTCAACATGTGTGAAAATGACAAACCATCACATTGGGTCTCACTCAGCTGATGGGCATGTGGAACTTGTCCACTCTGTACCCAAACCCCAAATTACTCATGCTAGCCCACACAGGGGCCTGTGCAGGCATGCAGAAAACACGTTACAGAGCCCATGCAAACCTTGGGAAAGAATGCTGGAAAAAGAAAGAATGAGCAAAGCCTCTGTGGTACAAGTGCTTAGTGCTAAGCGAGAGGTTGGCAGTTGGATAAAGTATTTTTGTTAACTCTTTGCAAATGGTTTCATTTTTCCCATTCTCATTTTTAGACCCTTTTATTGAGTCAAAGACACATCATCAACATTCTAGGTGCACTAAAGCAAAACTGGTTTTGGTAGACAATGAAGACATAGTTACATGTCTAGACCTATAAGAAAGTATCTCCAATTAAAATATTGAAGAAGATAGCCATGTCAGCAAACCATCCTTTAATTCCTTTGAAAAGGAATCCCCACCTTACAACTACAATAGAGGCTGGTGGACCATTCTAAACAAACTCTGAACAACTCCACGTGATGTGCCCTCTCTCCCTTTTAGGATTTTGTGAGGTATGCACAGTATATTCAATCTGTCATCTTGGTTTACAGAATCAGACAGCATTTTCACATGTTGATCTCAACTTCAGAAAGAATGCTAATTGTTTTGTCAAACAAAAATGAATTTTTAAACAGTGAAGTTTTATATATATATATATATATATATACATATATATATATATATAATTTATATATATTTATAGTGATTTATTACTCGGTGGAAAATGATCCTGTTTTTTTTTTTGACAATGTGGTCAGCATTACTGAAGTTAGTAATAGACTTTCCAGTGTTTCCTGTGAAGTCCTTAAAGTACTGTTTTGTCATAACTGATGGAAGTTTTCAGGGTGGGGTGTATATCTTGCCACCTGAGACTGTTCATGCAGACCAGAGTGTCCTTGCTTGGTAAATATACCCAGACTACCGAACATCTCCATCAGAGAAAATCATGGAATCTGAACCACTGGAAAATTATAAGCAAGTCTCTGCTTCTGGCGACAAATGTGAACCCAAATTGCACAGATTAGTACAGTAGTTGCTAGTGATGGCTCATCACCCTGCCTGACAACAAACTCTGCGAGGGGGCGGGGGGTGGTTATTCATCACTGTTCTCCTCAGTGTCATTTCCTGGGACAGTGAGGGAAAAACACCTAGTGTGAGTCCTTACCACATCTTCAGCCATGACTGTCTCCTTAAAAGTGTTTTGCTGTGGACTTTATTGGTTCTCAGAAAAAACCATGGGCTTCTCTATCTGTGTCAGCAGCTAGATCTCTACGTGAAACTGTATCTCCTCTCACATCTATGACACCAAAATCACTACATGCACGGAGTGGTAACTGACCCCCCCACTTTAGACTACACACCCACTTTGAATCTCTTTAGGTCTCTGGATCTTAATTATTTCCCATTAGCAACAAACAGTTGATTGTGAATTTTTAATACCATCAGCAACTCTCTTGCTTCCCCTGAAAGTCTCATCCTAATTATGTTTGCTGTTGCACTTAAGGGATGGTTATCACCTCCCAGTGTTCTGAGTTTATATATGTTGTGACTCTTCTATTTCTCTTTCTATATAAGTGGTATCCATAGTAAATTTTACACTTTCCATTTCACTTGAAATGAGATATGAAGATAACTTGCCTTGATTTTTGTATTTTTTCTCATATTTTAGCATTTAGCACAAATGCTTTGTTTTCTTTACACAGTCATATGAAAAGGTTAGATTGATGTTGTGTCTTGCTGCCTCTAGTCAAGATAGAGAATAGAGAACAAAACAAAATAAAAATTAAATATTTCACATACAGAATGTATCCAGGCCTATATTGAACTTTGGGGGCTCTGAGGTCATTTTTAGCCCCCACTTCCTGTAAGAACACCTCCAGGGTTCCTGTATTCTCATTGAAAACAAAGTCTGGGGTTGCAGCCTGAATAGGATGTTATCTGAGTTTTATCAGGTTTCTGGGGACATCAAAATAAATGCCATTGCCAAACTTACTAACTGGATACATGCAAAACAATGCATTGAGAGAAAAGGAGTAAGTAATACCATCTCTGAGCTGGGAGTTCCTGTCCCAGTGGAGGAGAGTCCCCTGCCGGGCAAGAGGACCTTGGGTTAGCATTGGAGAGGGCTGCAGAAATGGGGTCCACCCAGGAATCAGGCCTAAGACACTAACTTAAATGGCTTTTGGGAAATGAAAAAGAGGATGAGATATACAGAGAGGGCTGTGGCTCAGGATGGTATGGAGGCAGCCTGAGAGTTAGCTGTGCTGCTACAGTGGTCCGATCTACCAACTAACCAGGTCCCTTTGCATCCAGTGGGCACCTTTGCCATCTGCTGACCCAACTGGATGGAAAAATTGTCAGGATGTTTTTTTGGGAAACCCTAGGAAAAACTGTCAGGTTGTTTTTGGGGAAACCTTAGGCAAACTAGAGAATAATGGTACCATGGAAAGGCTCTCAGTAACTATTTGTTTCATTGACTTTTATGCCATTACTCAGATCTCACCAAATACAATATTCTAGGCAAATGCTGATCAAGATAAAAACATATGCCTACAAAGAATCTAAAATAACTATGACAGTGCCCAGGACAGCAGAGCTGGATCACTCCTATTAATAAAATTCAGAGACTTTTAATTCTGGAATCACTGAGAGCTGGATATTGGGCAAGTTTGTTTTCCATGAAAGGCAAGAAGGGATTAGGTTATCTCTTCTAACTTTCTTACTGAATTAAAAAAAAATAAATTGAACCAGGAAGAGTTTAAGTATCATGAAGACAGAAGCACACTAACTTGTTTCTTTTGCATGTGTTTGCAAATGTGCATACACATCAACTAGGTCCAATTGAAAGGAAGAGAGCATATTAGATACCAATAAAATCCTTTGCCAAAAATAGTCACTAGAAATACAGTAGCTTATAAATTAAATATGCTTAAAGTAGCAGAAAACCAGTGTATTATATGAGGTTGTATGATTAAATCTAAATGTGTGGATTCAATTATAATTGCAGATGTAGAAGCGGGTACGTTGGCAGGCAGACTTAACAAGTTCAGCTTGCAAAATACAGTAACAAAAGCTGAGACCACAGCATAAAAAGAATTTCTCTCTGATAGCCTGCTGCCCCAGGAGAATAGTTATTGGGAGGTGGGCAGGGACCAGAACAAACCAGAATATGATTCGATATGATGATTAGATGATTCTTTGTATAGTGACAGGAGTGCATAACAAGTATTTGAAATACCAAGTATAGCAATGTCAATAAGGAATGCCTTCCAGGTTAGTTATTCATGTGCTGACTTAAGAGAGCCAAGCTCACCACTGTCTTTGCCACTCTGCTGGAATAATTTATGACACTCCTGGGAGGGGAGACATAGAAGGATATGTATATGTGCCTACATTGATAAATGGCTTCCTTGATGGTATGCCCTGTTTGGACTGGGAAAGCCAGGGGCCAATTTGGGTTATGAAAAGATTAGCTTACTTATTTAAAGTCCAAGAATGCCCATATAAGTTAAGTAGTATAGTCAGGCAGCATCGCTGAAAAGTCATTTAGTTTTTTTTTAATTGAAGTGCAGTAGACCCCCAGCTAACAGATATTGAGTGCTTCCTGTGGGCCAGACAGGGTTAAATGTTTTACAATTTCAGCCTATTTATTTCTTACAGCAACCTTAAGAAGTAGACATTATTATTTTCCCCTCAATTTTATAGATGGAGAAAATGAGGCCTAAAAAACTTACTTCCAGAAGGTTACCCAGCTAGCCAGGCAAAGCATCAAATCCAGGTCCATCAGACTCTGGAGTGAAAGTTCTTTCCTATGCTCTGTTGCTTCCTGAAGGCATCTATTCCCAGATATTCCATCAACTATGAAATTATAGGAAAATATGTGAGAAATGTGGTAGACAAAATAATGGTCCCCAAAGACATCCACATTCGAATTCCTAGAGCCTGTGCCTATGTTTGCTTACATTACAAAAGGGACCTTGCAGATGGGATTAAAGTAAGCATCTTGATTTGGGGAAATTATGCTGGATTCTCTGGGTAGGCCCAATGTAATCACAGGGTCCTTATCACAGGGAGGCAAAAGCTTCAGAGTCAGAAAATAAAGATGTGAAGCCTGAACCAAAGGTTGGAGCTGATGGCTTTGAAGAAAGACGGGGCAGTGAACTGAGGAACAGAGCTGGGCACGGGCATCTAAAAAAGGGATGGAAATATTTCTCTCCTAGAACCTGAAGAAGGAATGCAGCCCTACTGGCACCTTGAGCTTGGCTTCATGAGTCCCATGCCAAACTTCTAACCTGTATATAGAATAAATGTATAGGGCTTTAAATCTCTAAATTTGTGGTGGTTAACACCAGCAGTAGGAAGCCGATCCAGGAAACCTCATTGAAACTCAAATGTGAAGGAGTTCCATAGAAAAAAGTCTAGGCCAAATTTATGCAAATGACATTCTAATGGTGATGCATTGAGAAAACTCTTCTCAGATGTCCCATCCTCTGAGAAGCAGGTCAGATTGCGTAGAATCAGAAAAGATCATGACTTACCTTCACCACATGTGCCTTCCTCTAGATGGTAGGGATTCATCTGACCTGGAGCAAATAAACCAGTGCAGAGCCAGCCAATGCCAGGTCTGGGCCCTAACCTGGAGCTCTCCCGAAGTCAGCAACTCTTTCTTAACGGGGACTCGGCGATGATGATTAGCTGTCCGTGACAGTCCATGATGAAGGTAGAGTAGGGTAGATCTCAGTGTAAGTGTTCTGAGGTGCTTCGCTATCTATGGAAATCAATGATCTCACATATGCAAAAAATAACCAGCTAGAAGATAAAATGAGAGAGAAAACCTGTTTATGATAGTGATGGAAAATGAGATGCTTTAGGAATAAATTTGGGAGGAAATGTTCAAATACTGTATAAAAAACTATAGTCATTCTTTTTTTTAAAGATTTTATTTATTTTAGAGATAGAGATCTCACGAGTGGGGGCGGGGCAGAGGGAGAGAGGGAGAGAGGAACTCAAGCGGACTCCATGCTGAGCGCAAGTTGGCCTATGTGGTGCTCCATCTCACCACCCTGATATCACGACCTGAGTCGAAACCAAGAGTCGATGCTCAACCGGCTGTGCCACCCAGGTACCCCGAAACTGTGATCGTTCTTGAAAGATACAAAAGTAGACTTGAACAAATGGAAAGATACTGTCATTTTTGCATAGGACATCTTGACACCATCAAGATGTCAGTTCTTTATAAAAGAACTTATAAAATTGATTAATTCCCCATAAGCCTTGATTAAAGCCTGGTAAGAACCGGACAAGGTGATACCAGAGTTTGTGGGGGAAAACCCAAACACACAGAAATAACCAGGGAAGTCCTGAAAGGAATTATCAGGAGAGGGGAGCTAGCCCTCCAGATATCTAAACATATCACAGCACCTTGATACTTAAAACTACAGTAATGGTGTGTGAATAGACAGAAAAACCAATTGCAACAATAGGAAGTCCAGAAATAGGCAAAACTGTGTACAACAATGGTACACAGGTTCCTGGGGCAAAGATAACCCTTTTATATCATTATGTTGGGAAGAACTGGAGAGTCATTTGTAAAAAGACAGAACCAGATCCATTTCTCACAATATACATAGGAGTAAGTTCCAAATGAATAAAAAATGTAGGTGTAAAAAAAAAATGAAACTCTACAAGTATAGCCAAAAACTTAGTAGAATTCCTCTATAACTTGGGTGTGGGCTTTCTTCAAGGTGCTTGTATTTATCCTATTACTTTAGATATTCCTGTTATCTGTTTTAGAAGCTGCGCTTGTATGCGATATGTTTGGATTTGGTTTTTGTGACACAATTGATGAAACTTTTCCTAGATTGGCTTGTTCTTTTACTAGATTGGCTTGTTCTATTTACATGTGTTACTACAACTAATATTATACACATCTTTTGTCTTGATTCTGCCATCCTATGTTTTTAGTTGTTAATGCTTCCTGGAATCTGTTAGCTAGACTGGCTACAGCATAGGTTCAATTTTTCTGTGTCTGCTTTTCTTTGCAAATAGTGCAACTTTCAGTCAGTAGGCTTGACAGTTCCTTTATCCTTTGAATGTTTTCTTTATTAGGACTTCAGTACATACTTTTTTACAACAGGGTTCTCCGCTTTAGAGACTCCAGTCATCTTCAGGTTAGGTGGTATAACTCGCTTTCCCACTGCTTTTTAAATTGTAATCTTTTCTCCCTTCACATTCAGTAGGATTATTTTAGACTTTTCCTACATGCCAGTAATTCACTTTCAAGTAGTCAGCTCTGTTACAACTTGTTTCTAATTATTTATATTTTCTATGTCACAGAAATCAATAAATCCAGTATCACGGGAAATACATATCACAGATATGTACATCTATATTTTCTATCTATATGTGTATCTATATATCTGTGCTATAGAAAATACAATTAATTAGTCTTAATTGGGGTCTTTGTCCTTGGTTTATTTCCTTAACTCTACAAACTTCTTTTTCTTATTCTGTTGTTTGAACATCTCATCTCTGAGGTCATCTTGATTAGATGTTGTCTTTCTTTTGCATGTGGTGCCCCTTTATCTCTCATATTATCATCAACCTCATCGCCTTCTTTTTCTACAATATATTTGCAAGCTCTTCCTGGCCTTTATCATGCTGAAGGGGAGCAGATCTGTCTAGCCTTCTTCTGTTTGTATTGATAAAACGTGGGTAAATTCTCTGCAAGTCCCTTCCGATCTTGACTGTGAACTGCTTTTCCCTGAAAGGTACAGTTCAGATGGGGTTTTCTGTAACCAAAGACCAGTGGAGGGAGAGGAAGAGGTCAGCCTTTTGAGAAAAATTCTCACCAGGATTATGTATAGCCTTCGTTTGCTGTTGAGTTCTATTCTCTCATCTTGGGTTTCGTGCAACTATCTCTCTCACCCAGTCCCACAGATAATTTTGTACAGGAACAGCCTCGTGTTGTTGTTTTATCCATTAAGCTTTTCAGTGTTCCTTGTAAAGGGTAGAAGCAGGAAATTATTATTTATATCCAAAGGACAAATAGAAAACTGAAAGATCAAAAGCAAGATTTGTTAACGGATGTCATTAAAATGTCACATTATGCCAAATGTTTTCATTGCTAAATTTGATATTATTTAAAAAAAATCATTATACTTGAAAGGAATTGCATGCTCAGCTTTCTTATTTTGTAAGAATTCCTGAGCTTGCATCATCATTATGAATTAGTCATTAGATTTTTAAGTGGAAGAAAGTACTTGAGACAAAAATAGTTTTGAAAGCAAAATGGTAAAGGAATTTCCCAAAAGAATGTATGGACAACATTTCTCTTTAATGGGGGATGTGAGTGAATTTTAAAACATTTTTATCTTGGAGTAGAGATTCTAAAATTAAGAGTGCCTAGGAGCTGCGGGCATCCTAAGTGTCCTGGCCAATAATTTTGGGCTACTGTGCGTTCTCTGCTCAGTCAAAGGGCCCTGTGTCCTCTGCTTTAGCCAGGGAGTTGCCTGGAGGCATTTCCTCACCCAGTTTTGCCTTTCTGATGCCAGCCGCCATTTCTGCATTGTCCCAAGCAAGCTGGGGAAAAGTGATGATAAAAGTGTCATGCTTAGAGTGCCCTGGAATCTTTCGAATGCTTGTCTTGTAGTTTTCCCACATGATGAACTCATCCTGTCTCCCTGAGGTAGGAACCAGAAATCAATTATTGAGTCTTTATGTAGCCAAGGTACAGGACTAAGACTCCACTTACTGCCAATAATCCTTGCCACCTGGGGCAGCAAGAACTGAAGATGGATCTCCAATGGAATCCGGGTCTTTGCCACACTTCTCACAGCCTGGGGAGGAAAGTCAACATGGACTCTCTTCCTGTTCTGGGAAGATAAGGGAGCATGGTGGACACACAAGGCTTTCAGATGCAGAGATGGCAGGGGTCCTGGCGACAGGGCCTGTGGTCTAGGGCCCCGGCCCCCTCCATGGGGGTGCCCCACAGCGCCTGGATGCAGAGATGATGAGATCCCCCTTGCATGAAGTTCCATGCACCAACTGGCTGCATACGAGTTTTGGTGTCTTGGAGAAATATCCATAATGTGGGGAGGGGCAGCCCCACCAGGTTCTCAGTGGGCCACTTTCCCTACCTGCTTTAGCATATTTATTTTCCCTTTGTATTTTCTCAGGTTGCCATGACTCCTCATTACTATACATAATTGTCTTGGGCTACGGCTGTCAGACTTAAAAACTAAAGATACAGACTGCACAACGCATTGTGTGATTCAGTTATGTGAAATGTCCACGTGGGTGAATGTATGGGGACAAAACATAGATTAATGGTACAGAGTATAGATTAGTGTTTGTTTAGGGCTAGGGGTGGGATGTGAAGGGCTTGTTAATGGGAGCTAGCTTCTTTTTAGAGTGATGAAAATATTCTAAACAGAAATCGTGGTGATGGTTGTACAGCCCTTTGAATATATTAAAACCATTAAATTGTAGTCTTTACTTGGGTGAATTTATAGCATATAAATTATTACTCCATAAAGATGTCAAAAAATTAAGACACCCAGTTAAATTTAAATTTCAGATAAACAAGAAGTAATTTTTACTATGTCCTGTATAATATTTGGACTGTACTAAAACATTATTTCTTGTTTATCTGAAATTCAGATTTAACCGTATGTCCCTGATTTTCTCTGACAAACCCACTCTAGATATTTATGGTGCCCTTGCTTTCCCATCCCTCTTCACTTCAAGTAAGGATCACCAGAATGCGAATCCCGGAAAGTGTTTTGTATTTTCTACTTTTGTCAAGATTTTATTTACTTGTTTGAGAGACAGCACGAGCTGGGGGCAGAGGCAGAGGGAGAAGCAGACTCCCCGCTGAGCAGGGAGCCCAGCTGCTTGCTCCCAGGACCCTGAGATCATGACCTGAGCTGAAGGCAGAGGCTTAGTCTACTGAGCCACCAAGGCACATCTATCTATCTATCTATCATCTATCTAACTATCTATCTATCTATCTATCTATCTATCTATCTATCATCTCTTTAAAATTCAGGCTCTTAGCTATATCAAACAAAATCCCGTGGGCTCTTGGAAACTTGTGTCTTATTATTTCAGTGGCCACCAGTCTCTCCTTTCTATGACTGTTGTTTTCATTCCCTGAAAGGATCTGGTTCAACTATACTCAAGTTTCTTTGCACGGGTTCTCTCCACCTTCCTCAGTGTATTTCAGGGCTGAAAAAATTCCTGAGTTCTTTACCTAACGTATCTCATATATATTACTAATATAGCTGATTGAAGGAATGTGGTTTACTTTGGTTGTCTGGTTGGTCTCCCTAACACTTCCTCTAAATGATACAATCTTGCGTAGTTTGCTGGCATAGTTCACAATCATGGGCCTTCTTTGCAAAGGGCCACCCTCTGCTGCATGGTGGAAGACCAGCTGATTGCTTGTATCCTGCAGAAACTGACACCCAAAACACAGAGATAGCAATAAGATTGTTTCTTCCAAACTCATTAATCAGATAATTCACCTCTCATCTGTGTGAAGGGATGAGTAAGGAACGTGCATAGGACCCAAATATTACTGTAATGAAAGCTCTTTCTTATGAGAACATAAAACTAGAGAAACAGATTTTTTGGGGAACTATGATGAGTGGGGATAAAATAAATCTGGAGAAAGGTGTAAACACAAATGTGTAAACACATTTCAATGTTTTTATGCGTAAACACAAATCTTGGGAACTAGAGGAATTCTGCTAGATTGCCTTTAGGGAAGATTGGAGAGGGAATGGGATTGCAGAACGCCAGTTTTGAATTGAAAAAAAAAAAAAAAAGATGGGAATAGGAGAAACTTGTCATGATTTTTAATTTGAGGAGGTATAAATAGGGTTTTTTTTTTTAAGATTTTATTTGTTTATTGGACAGAGATCACAAGTAGGCAGAGAGAGGGGGGGGGAGTAGGCTCCCTGCTGAGCAGAGAGCCTGATGCTGGGCTTAATCTCAGGACCTGGGATCATGACCTGAGCCAAAGGCAGAGGCTTTAACCCACTGAGCCACGTGGGTGCCCCTTCTTTTTAAAAAGTATTTGCAACCAATTCCTGTACAATGAAGCCCCCTTTCCCAGCAGTGCCAAACATCCATTTCCTTGCTTCTCTTCTTGTTCTGGTTTTTGGTCTCAGATGTACTCACAGGTTAGTGTGGTTTTTACCATGGGCCTCCGTCGGTCCCTCTCTTAGGAGTACTTGGTGAGAAAACCGCGGGGCTGTCTGGAGGTTTAGAAATCGGTGGGCAGCTCTCATGCTGCCACATAGGCTGTGTCCTCTTTGGTGGTTACTGACAGATTGAAGCTTTTTGTAAGTCCCCACCTCCTGGATCCCACCTCACCCAGCTCTGGGGCAGCCTCATTCCAAGTAGCCACTCTTGCATGCTTCATCTGGGTTTCAGAAACAAAAACGACCTCAAAGGAGAGTTTCTCTCTTCCTTGTGGTGGCAGGTGGGTTAACTGAGCTCTGAAAAATGCCTTCTCCATAGAGGAAACAAAGCACCATCTGTCTGATTTCATGAGATGGATCTTCTAGGGGAAGATCTATCAGCAAATCCATCTGGGAAGCCTGGAAAGACTCCCAATGAATACTGTTAAGGCCATGTCCAAATGAAAGCCTTTTGCCTCCACCCTCGCTTTTTTGGTCCTAATTCAGAACAGTTGCAATTTATGTTCGGTTGGGAAAACAGAAGAGAATTCGCTAAACCAGAGAACATGGGAGAGCGCATACCCATGTTCTTCTGCTCTGAGTATACAGCAGACCTCTGAGATGGTGCACAGATCATAGCTCTGGGTCTCCATCTCCTCACCTATAAAACAAGGGGTTTGGTAAAATGGCCTTGAAGAGCCCTTCCGACTGTGCCGTCTGCAAATTCCGAGAAGCTGCATCTCTAGAGGTTTGGCCTCTGATGCCTTGGCACTTGGCCATGCTTAGAGGGGCTTCAGCGTACTGTTGAGACAATGTTGGGTGACATGCTGTCCCTATCTAGACCCGGGCATTGCTCTGACCAGCTTTGATGGCATGCCCCAACTTAGAAGCTGTCCCACTCCCGAGCTCCGCTCAGCATTTCTTTTTATGAAGACTTTTCAAGTGTTTCTGTTATACATCCTGGTTGCCATGCAAACTTGGCTCACAGAAGCCTGACACAAACCCCAAACACCTCCTTACATACTTGCTTTATGACATTTTATTTGAATGCCAATATAACAAGTTTATAGTAAATGGAGGATATGGCAGGAGACTAAAATAACACCATAGTCTTTGAACACTCTAATCTGAGCTTAATAATTTTAAGATTTTTAGACATTTGTAACTCAACCTATGGGCATAATCTAGTAGTAATGGTACTTGGGTAAAGATGTTATGCATGGAGCTCAAAAAGATTGTACTGGATCAAATAACACAGTGGTTCCAAAGGAAACTAAATCTTTTTAAAACCCTCAAACATCAGTTTAAACTGTTAACTTTAATTTTATTTTAAATTCATGTTAAAGTAATTGCATCAAGCTGGGATTAGGTGCCCCGACTCTCTAGAGTTAACCATTTCACGTATTTGAAATATAAATATAGTTATTTAAAAGAGGAGGAGGTTAAAAAGAGGCTGGAGGTTTCTGCCTACTGTGATTTTGCAGAAACGATCTCTCCGGGCACTTCCCCGGCGGGGACATCAGTCACCTGCTTCTCCATCTGTTAGAAGACAGAGCGTCCATCCGAACAAATCGCTGAGTGGGGAGACCACAAAACCGCTCCCAAGTCCTCGGACACAGTGACATTTTTGCCAGTACCTTGCTCGTTAAGAATGGGAGAGTTCAAAGTCGGTTTGATGATGTTCTTAAGGCAATAATTCTTCCAGGGAGTGGCCTTACAGCGTAGCGAGAGCACTGGATGGGGAGTCGCCCTGACCAGGTTTCCGGGGCCTCCTCCGCCAGTGTCTCACATCTTAACTTTAGAAAGTTTATCTCTCTTAGTTTTAATATTCCAAACCATAAAACTAGGGGGTTCATAAAATCTCAAGGATCCTGTCAAAGCCTGATGTTCTGGGCTTTTTCATTGAGCAAAGCTCTCTGGGGGTGAGCCACAAGAAAGGAGCCATACACAGGGAGCACTGTGGAGTGGTTATTTCCCTCACTCCATTTTATTTTCCTGTGACCCCAGACTTGGCCACGTCAGGGAGCGGCCAGGAAGTGCCCGAGTGCTCTGACTTGGTTAGTCTCTGGCTGCTCTGGGGCCAGAATCTATGTCATCAGGTGGGAAAAAGAAGGAAACAGGGAACCACACAGTCCTCCAGCACCATCAGGAAGGGCTAGGAACCCCAGCAGAGAGCTGCTGCCCAGTGCGTTGGAGTCTGGGAGAGCAGACCAGCAAGAGAAATGTAGGCAGGAGGCTGCAGGGCAGTTTCATGGGGTCAGCTTTGAGTGGAGTAGCCATCCGAGAGTGAGGCCAGGAATGCAGGAAAGCAGTCGGTGCTGATGCTGAGAAACAGTCCGAGTCAGAATAGAGGGGCGCTTCCTGACCTTGACCATCTGGGACCAGAACCCCGTTCTTTCCCACGCATCCACGTCTGTTGGCCCCATGACAGGAGGTACACATGAGTGAGCTCCCAGAAGGGGGTCAGAGCATGGTGTTCACACCTCAGCATTCCAAGTTCTGAATAAGTGTCTACCTGTGCTGGATAAAGACCATTCCTTGGTAACCAAGTGCCTGTTATTCCATTCATAAGAATTTCCACATAACTTCCTTTAGTGCTTTTAAAATGTAAGTGCCCACATGTGATCTTGGAGGCACTTAGTGACCCCAAGACTCATGCTTCACATAGAATCCAAAATATTTGATTTTCTTTTTTGAACATGAACATAAGAATTTGAATTGGTAACTTTTTTTTTCATTCTGTGACCCTCAATTTTCCCAAATAACTTTTTGTTCTTCTAAATATAGAACAGAGTCACCTATAGTGTGGCTTCAATATTTTACTTTTTTGAGTTTATAAAATCTAGGAGAAATGGAATAGAAGTCTCATCTCAATTTCCTTGTTATAAATGGGGATTTAAAAATAAAACTGCAGCAAAAATAAGATAAAAAATTTAAAAATATATGCTATTTTACCAAATGGCACATATTTCATGTATCTATATAACTAAAGCATTTTTGGCAGGAAAAACACAAATCTATTAAATAGGGTTTGTTTAGATTTTTATAATCATTATTTAAAATTTAAGTTAAGCTCTTATTCCTTTTTTTTAAGAGAGTTAATACTTATCCCACAAATTATGTACTTGAATTTCTTATGAGCTTGTTTGAATTTCTGCTCATAGAGAAGGGGTTCAGACTTAGACAACACTTATTCTGTATTCCCTATGATGAGACATGAGACAGCACTTAAATAAAGAATGATTACTTTTACAATGGACTTGCAGATTTGTTTAATTTTATTCCTTATTGTAGAAATCAGCTGTTTTAGGGTCCTTGCATATTTTATACATCATCTATAGAGTTCTAGACAATTCTAGAAGAAGGAGACCATTCCTCCCTAAAGAGCACAATGAGTGTTTCAGGTTACAATGCTAGCTGACACCTTGGCACTTTGTGAATTATTTGGCCTGTAGTAAGCTCAGCTTTGGGTGACTGGTATTAAATCCAATTAGGAAAATAAGAAGCAGGGAAGAAAAAATTAAAATTATGTTTGGGGTATGTGAAGTATATCCTGCTCTGTAAAAGGGTGAGGTGGGATAACCTCTATTTCTCCAGGCCCTAAAAGGCCAGTTTGGCATCGTCCCTCATTTTCTTCCAACTATTAACATTTTCCCGGAGACAAGACAAAGGAGGTAGGGGGCTGTGATGGTTAATTTCATACGTCAACTTGACTGGCCACGGGGTACCCAGGTATTTGGTCAAACATTATTGTGGGTGTATCTGCGTTTCTGGATGAGATTAACACATGAATCCTTAGGCTAGATAAAGTAGCTTGCCCTGCCCGACGTGGGTCGGCCTCATCCCGAAAGCTGAAGACCTGAACAGAACACAAACGTTGAGTAAAAGGGACCACCTCCTGCCTGACTGTAGGAGCTGGGACAGCGGGCTTTTCCTGCCTGCGGACTTGAGCTGAGACATTGGCCCTACCCTGTTTGGTAGCTTTCAGTCAGAACACGTGCCATCTGGGTGTACTGCTGTTTCTCAGGCCTTTGCCCTCAGACTGAAATTAAACATCAGCCCCTGGGTCTCCACTTTGCCAACTGCAGATCTGGGGACTCCTCAGCCTTCATAATCACATGAGCCAATTCCTTATCATAAAACTACGTATACATAAACCTACATACGCATAATGCGTGCACATATGCATGTATGTGGGTGTCTGTCTTATAGTGGTTCTTTTCCTCTGCAGAAGCCTGACTAACACAGCAGTCACGCCCTTTAGTTTATCAATGTCCAAAGCACATTTTAGGGTTGCCTGGGTGGCTCAGTCGGTTAAGTGGCTGCCTTTGGCTTGGGTCATGATCCTGGGGTCCTGGGATGCAGCCCCACGCTGGGACCCCTGTTCAGCAGGGAGTCTGCTTCTTCCTCTAATTCTCCCTCTGTGCTCTCTCTCTTTCCCTCACACATAAATAAATAAATAATAACAAAGAAAGTACATTTTAGGCATTTGCCCAAAGGGAAAAAATTAAAGGGACAGAAAAGTATCTCTCTTTGCAATCAGCCAACCAATTCCAGGCTGAACTGAGACTTCCCAGCTTTTCCAACTTGTCTGGCCTTCCCATCTCTGCCCAGTGTCTCCGCCATTTTTCCCTGAGCTGTTGTTGCCCTGGGTATCCAACTGTCATTGCGTGAAGGCTGTGGCCGTTCCTCCCAGTCCAGGCCCAGAGGCTGGAGTCCGCTGCTGTCTGCAGCCTCACCAAATGCTATTTGTACCTCACTGAAGGGCCGCGTCCTGGGGCTGCATGCACCACGCAGTTCTCCTGGCTGCCCAACGTGCACCCTACCCAGGCTCTTGATGTCTTCACCCACTAACCCTCCAGCTGACAGCATCTTTCCTGGGGAATCTAAGGTTCCCTTAGATTAGATTCCCCAGGCCCTTCAGGGCTTAGCTCCAGGGTAAAGAAACCAGGGGCTCTCAGACAATGGGGCACAGCACACAGGAGAGATGCTTTACATGCCTCAGGCACAGGTTTTGCACAGCAAGCAAGAAGTACTAGAATTTAGGGAGAAACTGTCCATTTGAGGAAAGATGAGTCCCTCCAGTTCAAATAACTCACTTGGTCAACCAGGGTAAGTTGAGGCTTGGAAAAGCCTAAAGCTTGTCTGATTCGGGAAGACCTCTTTCAGAAAGAGAATTCAAAATTGCAAAAAACAAAATTCGATGTGAACATGATATTTATTTAGAATAAGAAAAGAAAGCACAGAAATTAAATATTTTAAAGAACTGACAAATATTCCATGTGTCACAAAATCCAGATAAGTAACTGTTTTTAATAATTACCTGATATGCCTCCATAGTGGATTATCCCAACACTTTTGGCTACGTACTCTTTGATGACCTTTTCATAGAAGAAAAATTTTGATGTAGAGAGGAGAAGAAGATACTTTAGTCTTTCCTCTAGCGTGATGGACCAAAACTTACTTTTTTACCATTTATAGTGTAGGCAACTTTATTTTAGTTTTACATCTTGCTATCGGTAGTACTGTAAATGTTTAAGGTTTAAGAAAAACTTCATCAAAGGTCTCTCATATGAGAATTGAAAAACTTTCCCACAGATTAGCTTCTAGATCCAATTACGTGGTTTGTTTGTTCGTTTGCTCTACCCACATACTTCTGTGGGGGTGCCTCAGAACTCACACAGAGCCCAACGGCCCCTCTGGTCTTCACCCTCATGTTACAGTGCATGGTCATTTTGCAAAGTGGGTGGTGGAGGAGGCCATCCATACATAATAGGAAATGGTTGATAGACAGTCAAATGAAAAGAAACAGCAGTCTTAACCAAGCTCAGTTAAATATCTTACTTTTTACAATTTTCCAAGAACATATGATAAGATTATAGATTGCCTGACTGCTGACCTTGGAAAGGCCTGGACAAGTGAGAGGACCTGAAGCTTCAGCTTGGCCAGTTTCATGCTAAACCTCTCCTTGAAGATTCCAATGAATGGGGGCCTCAGACCCCTGCTCTTAGTCTCTTTAGTAGTTATTCCTTATTTGGAATCTGCTTTCCTGAGTCTGATGGCACCTTGTCCAAGAAGACTGTCCTTGAATTCCCAAGACCAAGCTAGGTGCCCACCCTGTGTCCTTCAGGAGCACCCTGAGCTCCCCTCTTTGGTAATACCCACCATGCTTTGTCATGCCTATCTCCCCCAGTCACTTGGAAGCTTTACTGAGGACAAGGACGGTGCCTTCTTCACCGCCATGTCTCTGGTGCCTTCCAGTGTCCAGTACTCAGTGAAACTTGTGAGCTGTACATTGAATGAATGGAAGACTCAGCGGTTGCTCTGGTTGTTCCTAGAATTTGGTCACCATACCAGTGACCCATTCTCTGGTTTAAGGCCCCCTTGGGGAATTCTTTGGCAGTGACTGCACATTCAATTCAAACCTGAACTCCATTTCTGGAATTCATTCTTCCCAAATTTGTTTGACCCTTTGCAACCAGACCCTGCCTCCTTCTGCCACCCACCACCTGAAGGCAGCCAGGGTCCGTGAAATAAAAACGTCTACAAGTCTTCCTTCTTGACACCATCTTTTGCTCTTATGCACTCTGGATCCTGCACACTATTTTCACAAATGCGTCGTAAAGATCCTTTCCATAAATTTGGCAATGCAGCATGAAAGAGACATTTTGTTCTATGTCATAGAAGAAAAGAAGCAGGAGGAGGAGGAAGGGGAGAAGGAAGGAGAAGGATGAGGAAAAGAAAGCAAGGGAGGACAAAAAGAAGGAGAAGCAAAAGGAGCAGGCGGAAGAAGGGGGCAGGAGGAGGAGGAGAGTAGAAGAGGAGGAGGGAGGGGAGGTGTGAAGGGATCTAGACAACATCATGAAGGAAGCTGGAATAAGTATGTAAGCTTTACAAATCCCAATACAGGGCTCTTTGCACTGTACTGTCTTTTTAAGATAATGCAATGGAGCCCCACCCTTGGAACCATTCATCTTCAGAGCTTTAGGAGACAGTCTTAGAAGCCAAAATAGTCGATGGAACTTTTTAGAGGAGATGGGATTTAAATGGAGTCTTAAAGTTTGGATTCCTAGGGCAACAGGGACATGCAAACACTTGGAGACCATTAGAAGCCCTGCTAGGCATTCTTGTCATCTGCACTGAATACCTTTCCATTCCAAGAACAGGAACTCACAATCACATCAACATAGCAAACCAGCCAGTGTGCAAAATGCGCTTCTGGTGACCAGATGTCTACACAGTATGCAACTTGTCTTTACACAGAAACAGTGAGCCCATAGTGCAGGGCATTCTTGTCATTAAGTGGGACTACAGCAAGTATGGAACGTGCAAGTTGCTCATTGCCTTGGCCCTTCCTTCCTTCTACACATCAGTCTGTAGCAGTAGCCTGCCTGCATCTCTCGAAGGAAGATGGAGAAACACAATCTGCAAGGATAGTTGAGGCCCCCACAGGAACGTAGAATTGCCTCAATGTACAAGGGCTCATGCACAGTTTACATCCCCTTTGGAAATCTCCCTAAACTTTCAGCCTCACTAGTTTCCTGGTACAAGATCTAATAAATCTGTACACTCAGCTTAAACTTAGTGCCAGCCCTCATAATGGAACGATTACATGTGCTTTGTGTGTCAGAGACCTGACAGAAAGATTATACAGTGTAGTGAAGCCATCGTCGGGGTTTTGGCAGGGAAAGAGGGAGATAAATATGTGTCCAGGGGAGAAAAATGGCAGCTCATGGATTTGCTGCCTCGATGTCATTCAATCACTCAGCAAAAATGTATTAAGTTTAGGTCAACATACATTTATCAAGTGCTTCCCATGTGACAGGCATTGTGTTACGTCCTGTGAGCGCAGAGGTGCACAAGACACATCATTTATCCTTGGAGCTTATGAAGAAGCCCATCAGAAAGGACAGGAATGTAGGAGGTGATTTTGGGATAATGTGCTAAGTGCAATGACAGAGGCTGTAACAGGAATGATGGCAGGAGAGAGGAGGTTACTCATCTCAGCCTGGGGTATTGGAGGAGGCTTCAGGAGGAGTCTGGAGGGATGAGTCGTGTGAAGGGGGAGGAGAGCTCCAAGCACAGGAAACAACTTGAGCAAGAAGTACAGAAGTGCAAAATATCCTAGTACACATATGAGTTAGGAAGGGGAGGAGTGAGAGGGATGGGCAGAAAGGGACTAAGGAGAAGAAGTCAGAAGTTACTAGACCAGAAAAGATGGATGGGTGCTGAAAGGGATTCAAAGATGAAGTACAGACAGTTCTATCAGGGAACTTACCAACTGGCCAAATTGACAAATTAAAGATGCATTCAAAGTTACAGCAATATAAAGACCACACATGAAAGATACCCAACCCAGGGAACGTGGGTGGCTCATTCAGTTGAGTACCCGACTCTTGATGTCAGCTTAGGTCATGATCTCAGGGTCATGGGGTGGATCTTGGGATCTATGCTCAGAGGGGACTCTGCTTGAGATTCATGCTTCCCTTCACTTTGGCCCTCCCTCGCCCCCTCTCTCTAATAAAGAAATAAATATGAAATAAAAATAAAAAATACCCTTTTCCTACCCCCAAAACCCCCTTGTTGCATCTCCACTTCCTCATATCAGGGAGATCATATGATAGTTTTCTTTCTCCAATTGACTTATTTCGCTAAGCATAATACCCTCTAGTTCCATCCATGTCATCACAAATGGCAAGATTTCATTTCTTTTGATGGCTGCATAGTATTCCATTATATATAAGAAGAGGTGGTATATATATACACCTCTTCTTTATCCATTCATCTGTTGATGGACATCTAGGTTCTTTCCATAGTTTGGCTATTGTGGACAAGAATAAATGAAACAAGATGGGATCGGGAGGGAGACAAACCATAAGAGACTCTTAATCTCACAAAACAAACTGAGGGTTGCTGGGAGGAGGGGGGTAGGGAGAGAGGGTGGTGGGGTTATGGACATTAAGGAGGATATGTGCTATGGTGAGTGCTGTGAAGTGTGTAAACCTGGTGATTCACAGACCTGTACCCCTGGGGCTAATAATACATTATATGTTTATTAAAAAATTAAAAAATATATAAAAATAAATACCGAGCCCAATGAGAAGTGGTAAAGTGACAAAAACCAGGTAGAGAATTTCATGAAATCAGTCTTTGAGAGGGTGAAGGCACTGGCTGGGGTGAAGGGCTCATGGAGGTTGACACCTGAGTAGAAGAGGATGACCTATGAGTTGGTTGGAAAGAAGGGGAGTGTCATTCCAGGCAAAGAGAATACTTTGATCAAAGGCTTGGGGATAGCAGTGATTCTGGTCATTTTAGGATTCACAAGAAGGGCGACCATGGTGTGAAAACATTTTCAAAATTTAAATAAATAAATAAATACATACATACATAAAGTCTTTGTATATAAAGCATTCCAAGCAGGAGCGGTTTCTTCCCTAGTAGATCAGGTTGGGCTAGGATGGATGGATGAAGATAGCCACCAGGGGCTAATTTGTATAATGACAAGAAAGAGAAGCGATGGGCAATGCTTTTGTAGCTCTCATTTTAAGCTGTATTCATGAAGCTCTCCCTTCTCACACAATTGATGAGAATGTTTGTTTCAAAGTAGAGAATAGGAATGTGGCTCTGGATCAAAGAGAGATGATAAGAATCTATAGAAAGTAGCCTAATACATGCAGAGCTCACAGTCCTTCCCCTGTGGCCTCGTAAAGAGGACAACTGCATGTAAGGTGACTTCGTTTTGCAGTGGAAGCAAAGACGGTTTTGTACGGGACAAACACTAAACAAGACAGGATGCCAGGAAAACTAGTGGAAATCAGGAAAGTCTAGGCAAACTGGGATATGTGGTCCCGGTAGTGGTCAGAGTCCAGCTGGGAAAACAGTAGCCATGGTCGGCATTTCAACAGAGAGAATTCAGTAGAGAAAATAGGTCGAATGGGTGGAGGAGTGTAAGAAAGTGCGGTGGGAGCACCGCACTGACACAAGGGTGTAGGGGTGGTGAGACAGAGACAAAGGTTGGGCTTATCAGAACCTAGAAGCTCAGAGCATGGACCTTGCAGAGCTGGGGCTCAGCCCTCTGGGGACATAGCACTTCCCTACTGCCTCTAGAAGTCTCAGGAGCTCAGAAGAGGAAATCCATGGGTCAGAGGCTCAGTTCTCCCAGCCCATGGTGGGGGGGGGCAGTGGCAGCTGGCGATAGCATCCGTCTAGGGCATGATGAGATTGTGGCTTGGGAGCTCGGAAAGAAACTGGAAACTGGAGCCACCTGGGGAGACTGAGTGAAGGTCAGTGCCAGGGTAACACCCAGCAGACTGCCTCCAGGCTCGCCACCCCCAGAGCACCTATTAGCAAATCTAACAGCGGGGAGAGGAAAAATAAGGTCTGCAGGGTTCCAGCCCCAGTGCCACAAACTGGGGTGTAGGAAGGTGGATTTGAAGCCCAGTGACATTAGCGTAGTAACTGGTACTTCACTCGGACTGTGTTGAGAGCAGCAGATTGGAAATGGTCCTGATTGTGAGGAGGCGGTTCACCTAAAAGTCCACCCAGTTCACCGAGTGACAAAACCACCATCTGGTACCTGCAGAAGAAGGGAATGACCTTGATCAGTTTTTACAGATGTTGGTTCGGTCATCACAATAATCTCAGAGAACACGCGTTCATCTGCTTGCCCAAGACCAAGTAGCCAGTGGAAGGCAAGGTCAGAACCCAAAGCCCAGCCTTTCTGCCACTTCTTGGTCTTTCTGTGGTGGAAGCTACTTCTGTGAGGGCTGAGACCCAGGGTCCTCGATGGAGGGACGGGCTGGACCATTCCCGGAGAGCGCTCTGCAGGCACTGGCCTTTTGAAAGCTCAGGCCTCAGGGGTCTCCTGGCCTTTGAGTTCCTATCTAGCCAGATTCCAGCCTCACCAGAGTGATTTGCTCCTGCCCGGCGCTGGCCTCACTCCTGTCCGAAGGAGCCAGAACTCTGAATGAGCCTGCCACCTCTTGGAGACAGCGTCATGCTGCAGCGGCCCAGAGATGCCTGGTGTGATGTCTGCACAGGGTTTGTGTCTGTCCTTGTATCCGCATGTCTTATAAATTCAACCTTGCTTAACAGGAGGACATTCTCCAGTAATAGGCTCCTCAGCCCGAGAGCCAAGAATTGCAAAGGCGAGAGTTATTTTCTGGCGGACTCGTGTCTCCCGTCTTCACTGAAGATGGAAGCAAATTGTGCCTGTGTTTTCTGGAAACGCTGGCGCTGAGATGGGACCTTATTGAGGAATTTGCCAAAGCCCCAGGGAGCAGAGAAGATAAATGCTACCAGGCGGCTACAACTGGGGCAAAATTCAAAAACAATAGAACATCAACTTGAGATCACAGCAGGCTATGGAGAGGGTGACAGAGAGCCAGGGAAATGACTTGGTGCCCAGACAAATGAGGACGTGGATAATGGGTGATGGCACTATAAACACCGCTTTGAAGGGAAGCCCGAGGGGCAGGAGCTCGGGCCGCTCTCCCTACCCGGAGACTCCAGCTCATCACTGAGGAAGAGGGAAACGCAAACGCGGCTTGGCAGCCTGCCCGCCCCATGCCCTGTTCCAGCCTTCCCCACGGTCTCTCCGGGCGGCTCGGAAGGGCCAGGTATGGGTTTCTCCTGTCATGCCAGTGTTTTTGCAGAGAGGCCCTTGGGGGTCTTTGGAAAGTGACTTAGCTGGAGCCACACGTCTGCCCGCCTGGCATCTGTTACCACTTATACCAGGAACATCTGGCCTGAAGATTGCAGTAAAAGTGACACTTGTCTACAGAGAAAAAATGTTGAAGTATACATTTTGGACATGAAGAAATAAGTAATGACATTTAATGTTTTCATAACGCTGCCGCACTGAGCAGCAGGCCTCCACAGCTCGGGCGCAGGCAGCCCTCTGAGGGTCTGTACACCACGGCATGCCCGCCCACTTCTCAGAGGGTCCCTTCCCGGGGACATCACTGCCCCAGCCGGGCTTTGTCCCTTGAAGAGCGAGAACAAAGGCAGGCCCTGGGGAGACCCTTCACTCCCAGACCTCACTCACAAAAATGGGGAGCAGGGAGCCACAGGGAGAGGGTCAGGCAGGCCAGCTCAGCGTGGCCCTGGTGGGACTGGGTAAACAGTATTCGGAGGTTCAGTTTCTCATCTGTGGGATGGAGGTGCCACAGACGATATGTTTAAGGTTCGTCCAAGAGCCGAGACTCTGTGCTTTCTGGAAGAGAGGCGGTTCTGTCATTTCCATGCCAATCCTGTAGGTTAAACATGATTCTTTCCAGACCCAGCTCTTAAACACACGTCTCCCTTGATGTGGTGCTTCTCGAAACCCCTCCAACTTCAGAATAAGGGAGCGAGTCCAACGGGGCCCTGGGCTCCTAGATGAGAAGATGCCCGGAGAGGGAGAGGAAGGTGTCAGGACCTTCCCTGTGAGGCCCCCTTGGCACTGTCCCCCCTACCCCCATCCCTGCCCCTCAACTTAGCCGTCTCCTGTATGTGATTTAAAAGAGGGGCTTGAAAGAGAAGCTGAGGCACACTTGCTGAAACTCGGTTCCTTTTTGTTGGCGGAGTGTTGATGAGGATGACATAATAATTCCGCTGAGTCTGGCAGAGATGGGGATCATCAGACAGCAATGCATACTGAAGAACTTCTGGATTTGTGAGTGACCCTTTGTGTAATTTTAACACGCCGTCCCTAATTGTGGATGCCTTTGGAATTTCAAAACTTTGTGCCAAAATGACACATCAATGATGTGTTATTAATGTGCAGATATCATCGATAATGTGTATGTTACTGTTGTAAGTTCATGTCTCACCAAAGAAGATCCAGTGAGCCCCTTCCTGTTACCTCTTCAACTAGGAGGTGGGAGGTAGAAGCAAGGACTGTTGAACCCAAAGTACCATCAGGGGCTGCTACGGCTCTCATCCCCTATCCTCTCCAGCAAATTCTGAAGGCTGCCTGTCTTACAGAGGAGCTGAGCCCAGCTTAATGGTGGTTGCTCTGCTCAGGCACCCTAAACTCTGGAGAGCCAGGAGAGGACAGTGACCACGGGAACAGCGAGAACCAGTTTACTGGCCAGCTGATCGGCCCACACTGCTTCCTTTTGGGCCAAAGCAGGGTATGTGGGTCACAGCTCACCCATGGTTTGGGGCTTCAGCTTTTCTAAGCTTTAGTCCATAGCTCTCTGATTTGATTTTGTATATCTAGGAGCTTTTCCTCTCTATTCTAGAAGCTGAGATTAAATTGTGTGTTTAGGGTGAAGGCAGTGAACAGGGCTAGAGCCTGGGTCTGGGCATCAGAATGGTGTGCATGGCACACTTCCATGTGCGTACCTCTGGTGGGGGAGGGGAGTCTTGCTAAAATGCAGCTCTAGGGCCTGAGCTTCTGCAGTTTTGGCAAGTTCCCCGGTGACACTGATGTCACCAGCAGACCACACTTTGCGTCCCCACTGAGTGTGCCTTCATTACAAACTTGGGCTTTGGAATCAAACACAACTGGGTTTAAGTCCCGGCTCCAGACTTGCCTAGCTCTGGGACTTTGAGACTAGTTCTGCGGTGTTTCCGAATCAGAGCTCCTCACACAGACACTGAGACTATCGTTGTAGCCACATCTCTGGTTTGCTGTCGGGACTCAGGCAGGTGATGCAGGTGACCTGGGCCCACCAGCTCAGGAAGCAAGAAGGCCCTGGGAAAACTGTTTGGCCATGCCCTCTGAGGCTTCCCCTACTCCAGCACTGCACCCACGAGCCCTGCCTAGCTCCCCAGGGAGGCTTCTGGATCTCACTTCTCTATTGCGAGTAACAGGAATGTCACCTCCTCCTGGAGGCACCACACAGAGTTTCTTCCTCACAGAAGTGACTCCAGTGGTGTTAGTGCTTGAAATCACTGGTCCTTCCCATCAAATCATGACCCTGGAAACACTGAACTTAAGGAAATTAACATAAACACCTTCAAAGAGATATGTATGTTTCCTCACCTACAGACATGGGAGGTGAGACAAATTGCTAGTCCTCACACACTAGAACACTTCCCACGGTTTTTAAAATTAATGGACATGTAAAATGGGTTGTTGCCAAACCAAATTGGCATGTACTGTCAAAATGAAAGAAGAGCATAAAAAAAAAAATAAAAAACCCACAACCCTATTGGCTAGAACCTGCTGTCCTGACCCCAATAACACAGAGAATAAGCAACAATTGTGGTGTTCTCATCCTGCTGTCCGTTATGAAGTCTGGAATGTGCAGGGTGAGCAGACAAACCAAGAACACCCCACTCAACCCAGAATGCTTTCCTTCTCCTTGAAACTTCTGGTAACACTCACAGGTTGGGCTATAAAGTCTGTGTACCTAACTTTAGAGGGCAGTTTTGCTTGTCTGTTCTCCGGGTGTCTGTATTCCCAAGGGAGCTCTGCTGTAGAAGTGACATTTTTCCCTGTGGGCAGAGATGGGTGTTTTTTCCCAAGACCCAGGATGGCTCTCTCATGGGACAAATCCCACATGTTTGGCAGCATGGAGCTTCCTACATGATGTGGGAACTTAAAACTGAGGAACTGAGAAGGTTTTTGTTAATTATCAGGTAAAGTTCTCTTGCACGTAAAGAAGGGGGGGTTAAAAAAGACACACCTACTCAAGTGTTTAAGATGCTTTAATGAAAAGCCATTTCTTTGACTCTGGATAACTTTTCAGTCCTTGGAATTCTCCTTAGCCACACCCGTACGCCATGGGCCAGAGTCCTGCTTTACCAACGGCTCTCAGAACATATGTGCTCGAAAGTCCACTGACGACGTACAGACTATTGGTGGAGCTCTGAGACCAGGCAGACACTCAGGGCCCACGGCAAACCTCCTACATCAGAGGGTCTGAGGAAGGTACCTGAGAATCTGCGCTGTGGAAAATCTCTGGGTGTGACACGGTGCCACTGGATTTTGGAAAGCACCTTCTGAAACCAGTAACAGGTCAACTGTCTGTCCAGCACCAGCCCAGCAGGAATGAGCTGACTGGCCATCTCCTAAGCATAGCTCATCCTTCCCTTCCTCAGTGAGTGGGTTTTATATCAGGTTAACTAACACTCAGGTGTCCCATGTCAAGCCTCCTACTGTGGTGTTCCAAGCTCCAGTCACTTTGTTGCCCTTACAGGACCAGAGGTATTGAGAGCCAAGCTTCTTCCATTCATGGGGGCCTTTTGTGGCTCTCCCTTGGATAGCTTCTCAGAGGGTGTTTGCCCTAAAGATAACGAATGTAGGGATCCGAAGGGGCACGGGCACCTGAATGTTTATAGCAGCAATGTCCACAATAGCCAAACAATGGCGAGAACCTAGATGTCCATCAACAGATGAATGGATAAAGAAGCTGTGGTGTATGTATACAATGGAATACTATGCAGCCATCAAAAATGAAATCGTGCTGTTTGCAATGTGGATGGAACTAGAGGGTATTATGCTAAGTGAAATAAGTCAATCAGAGAAAGACAATTATCATATGATCTCCCTGACATGAGGAATTTTAGATGCAGGCTGGGGATTCATGGGGGGAAGGGAGGGAAAAATGAAACAAGATGGGACCAGGGAGGGAGACAAACCATAGGAGACTCTCTTAATCTCAGGAAACAAACTGAGGGCTGCTGGAGGGGAGGGAGTGGAGAGATGGGGTGGCTGGGTGATGGACACTGGAGAGGGTATGTGCTATGGTGAGTGCTGTGAATCATGTAAGACTGATGATTCACAGACCTGTACCCCTGGGGCAAATGATACATTATATGTTAATTAAAAAAAAGAAGAAAAAAGGAAATCAAGAAAGAACAAACCCCACTATAATTCATAGTTTATCCTTTTATGAAAAAGTTAAAAAAATTTTTAAAGATTTTATTTATTTATTTGAGAGAGTGAGCATGAGAGGGGGAAGGTCAGAGAGAGAAGCAGACCCCCTGCTGAGCAGGGAGCCCAATGGGGGACTCAATTCCCGGACTCCAGGATCATGACCTGAGCTGAAGGCAGTCACTCAACAAACTGAGCCACCCAGGCACTTGATCCTTATTTATTTATTTTTTTTTAGATTAATCTTTTGAAATGTTCATTACAGACTGAATTTTTGACAAACCAAATCATGATTCCTGAAAATTCTTTAACTGGAATACATTGATAATAACACTTTAGTTTTGCATTTTCTCCCACTTCTTTATTCTTGACATGTGATACGAAAACTAACACCTCATATACCAAAAGAACCCAACCATCAGTCATTTTGGAGGGAAAAATCATACGCTGATGTATTTCCCTTTTTTGTATTTTGGATTTGTTCCAAGTGTTTCAGTAGACGTTTCATCTCCAGGGAAAGGCTCACATGTAGGGAATGGGACGCGTGATCAGCCAGTGGATTTGTCTGAGTCAGCTGGGAGTACAGGGAGCCATGGTGGGAGCTGGTGTTGTAAGTGTCCACACAAGCTTGGGGCTGAGACCATGGAGGAAGGGTGCCTGGCCTTGTCCTTGCTTAAAACGGGAGTGTGGTTTCCTGCTCTGCGCATAGTGCCCTGCTCTGTAACACCACTCGGATCCACAAATAACCACTTGTTCCTCTTCCTGAAGTCTGATTTCATAGAAATCAGAGCAACAGGGGCTCTTCTGGCAGAGGGACATGGCCCTCCCACAGCTTGCTGGTCACTCTGGGTTTGCTCAAGGGGCCAGTATTCTGGAACATTCTCAATTCCAATCTCTCACCCCTGCCCCTCCCTGATGCTGGCACTTGGGTTTCAGTCATAGGAGATGGAGGAGGACCACCACTTACTAGAGCTACATCCAGATGCGTGTCAAGTTCCCAGGGCAATCGCCTCTCTCTCAGTGGGACCACCACTCTGGGGACTCAGGACAACTTCACTGTGACTGTCTGTACTCAGGAAGCCCTCCTGCCATAAACACGAAAGAGACAGAAGTCCCTGATCTCCTTCTGTCCAGTGAATACCATGATTCCTGCATCAAGCTGAGGCATCCCACAGCTTCATGTCACCGAGGGTGGGCTGGCGTTGACAGCCTTGGTAGTCCTCTGGAGTGTATAAGTTGGGTCCTCTTCCTGTCCTCCCCTCATTGCAAGCTCAGGTTGAGGAACTTGGAGGCGCCACCTTTTAGTGGAGCTAAGAGACTAGGCGAGTGAGCCTTCTTCTACCAGCCTGAGGCAGGGGCAGAGAGTCTGTCTTTCCCTCAGTCCCTAGCTTGTTTCCTCTGTATCAGTTCTCAAGGGTAAGGAGGGTGGCCAGAGGCCTAAAAGAACAGCACAGCTGAAGCTCCCTAGGATCTCCTGTATCCTGTTTTCCTCTGTAGGCAGAGGTCAGAGTGAAGAACACATTATTGGGTATTTTGTGAAGACTTCTCTCTTTCTGTCCCTATCTGAAAAGCTGGAGCTTGGATGACAAGGAAGGAAAGCCTCAAAGATGCAGTGTTGTTGAACTCATGACAGAGAGTAGAATGGTGGTTACCAGGGGCAGGGGGTGGTGGAGAGAGAGCTGGGGAGATGTTATTTAAGGGTACAAACTTGCAATCAGTCTAAGTTCTAGAGAGCTACTACACAATATGGTGATTATAGGTCAATACCACATTATAAACTTCAAAGTTGCTAAGAGACTAGACCGTAAGCATTCTCATCACACACAAAAATGATAATTATACGAAGTGACAGAAGTGTTAGCACTCTGGTGGTAATCATATTGCAATCTGTAAATGTATCAAACCAACACCTTATGCACCTTAAGCTTACACACTGTTGTGTGTCAGTTACTTCTCAACAAAAAATTTAAAAAAAAATTAAACATGCAGCTTTGATGCCAAGGAAAAGAGAGGGTCCAGCTATAATATTCTGTGAAGGAATTCGGATGGAAAGTCATCCACAGAGGACTGGACTCTAATGGCCTGGGAGGAGGGACAGGGGTAGGAAGTATCACGTGTTTCATGGTTGGGGTGAGGGGGAAAGGATTCACAGAAGCAGACTCCCTCTCTTCATTCCCATGGTTCTTAAGAAAGCCAGAACCAGAATCCGGGGAGGGACCACATACTGACCAGCCATGGGGCTGGAAGGGTGGGCACAGGGATCCTCCTCTCCTCACCCAGCTGGCAACCTGGAGGCTGCCTGGAAGGTGGCTAACCCAGCTAGGAGAAGAAAGAAAAGCTTCACAGATCCTGGCTCATCGTTTTTCCCAGGACCAGAAACTAATGGTGGTAGATAGTTGCCAAGGATTTCGGATTATTTAAAAAGAAAACAAAACAAAAACTCACAAATCTGGTTTTGGAGCAGGGAAAACCAGAAACCCCGTGGCGAAAGGGAATTCCTCTTTTGTTTGTTCCTTGGAGGCGCAACAGTGTGCGTGGTTTTAAAGGTGGAAAGGCGAATTTCGTGACTCACGTAAGAAAATTTAAGAGGGGGAAACCCACTTGTAGGTAAGATTCAATAGAACTGGATGTGGGAGTTTGGGAGGAAGGGGTACCGGCAGATGCCGCTTGCTCGCCAGCAGGTGGCGCGTTTTCTTTAGGATTGCTTCCCCGACTCTCTCGATAAAACATGGGGCCAGACCAGCTCTGAGTCCCTTCGCCGGAAATCGCTATGCAGATAATAACCCTCCAGTGTCTGGAAATGTTTAATTACCGCGAACGTTGATTCCTCCAGCGCCAACCGTCGCTGATACAGCCTGTTAAAGACGCAGCGCCGCGGGTATGGTAAGGTAATTCTCTTCCTCAGGGTTTCCCCCTGACTGTATAGAATTAAGTTAAAATAACTTTTCTTCATCATCCTCAGTTTGATTAGACACTGCTTCGTTCCTAATACATTGATTTCCACCTTTGGATAAGAGGAAAAGTTCAGTAATCTTAGAAGGGTTAAGTGTCTAAAATAATTCTGACAACTCGTATTTGTACAAAAAGTGTAAACTCGCTAGACCTTTTATACAGATTTTACACTTGCTCCTCACAATACCATGCATCATCATCATTTCATTTTACAGATGATAGTATGCCCCGGATTCATGCAATTTCACATGACTATTCGTGCTTCACCCATATTCTTCTTATAAACCAGGGACAGATACATGCATATGTGTCGTGTTACATTTAGTAAGGTGACAGATAGTTACAGGATACTTACGGACTCATAAAGAACTTACGAAACGGGAACTGCCTAGAAAAACAGTTCACTTTCCCTTTCAGTTTTGATACTGTAAATTGTCTGTTGCTGTCACAATAAACACCCGCTCTTGGGTTCACCTGGGATCTATTCTCCGAAGACTCTGGAATTGTTTGTCCGTTATCGGGGTGTGTTATCTATACAAGTGTGTGTGGATGTTGTGTTACCTACCTCCCCTGCTTAACCACCCTCCCCACCAAGCTGGATTTTGACCTGATTGATCGTAATGGTTCCAGAGGAACTGTTGAGCCATTACAATCCATCATCTAAATGATTACAGAGGGATACCTAAATCTCCAGGTTATTTGAAAGCTCTGTACGTGCATAAGGGGGGGGGGTTCAAATGAGCAGAGCCCCAATTGTCCACAAAGTAGTTACAGGGGAGGCTTGCTTTGGAAGCAAAAACTCACAAGTGCTAAGTAAATTCCTTTCTTAAAAATGAGGTCATTTTTGTGTGACTGGGGAGTAGGGAGAAGTGGGGTTCTTTTTTTAAATCCAAAAGACCCCAAAGCAACAGGGGCCACTTTCTAGTTAATTTTCTGGAAGCTGTTCAATTTTCACTCTGAAGATAGGCTGGGGCTCTTTCCTTCCCAGTAAGCAGGGGTTGGGAGAGGAGCTGGGGTTGGGGCAGGGAGACCAACGGAGGCTCTCACAACCTCAATTGTGCCGGGAAAAGTTGGTGGACAAGGGCTCGCTGCGGGGCTGGAAGCCATGCGGTCAAAGACCGGGTGGCTCGATAGCCCTGGCTATTGATTGACCCCACCAGCACTGGCGGGGTGTAACCCGGACCTGGAGGCCTGGCCGCTAGTGTGGGGACCTTTCCCCAAGGATGCTCAGTTCCAACGGAGACTGAGACCCCTTGGGCGCCCGCGGTTCCGCCCTGCTGGCGGTGAGCGGGCAGGAGAATCCGAGGGAGCCCTGGCGGGGTCTGCGGGCGGGTCTAGTGTCGGCGGGAGCCTGGAGGCTCGAAGCGAGCAGAAGCTGCAGCCGCGGGTGGCCGGGTGCGCTGGCCACCGGGGGAATGGGATGGATGTCCAGACAGGAGTTGCGACACCTGCAATGCGTTCCGGGGCCACAGGACGGTTGGGTTCCGGTTTCGGAGGACGTGTACTAAATTCCAAACATAATGTCCTTGTGAGTCCTTAAATGAATCTGACTTTCCTAAGAAGCAACATGGAAGCCCTTAGGGTCCCGCCCTCCTCAAACCCGACAAGTGCGAGTCCGGGCGGCCATAGTACTTCCACCTGCTTTAGGCTGATGGGTTTCTCTTAAATAGTCCGTGGGGGAGGGGATCCTCCGCTGTTCACCCTTGAACGGAGGGCAGAGGGGTTCTTAGCTTTCTGGGCTTCTTCTGCTCACCCTCCTCAGAGGAAACCAGAACCCGTCTAGCTTCCAGGGGAGACTGAGTCCATGGTTTGTGGGTCACCCCCTTGGGAGTTTGGATTGGGGTGCAGGACTCTTCGGTAACTAGCAAATCTTTTGTTTCATTTCTGAGGTTTCTGGGGTTGTTCAAAGTTAGAGCAACGTTCTAACTTTGCTACTCCTACAAGGAGTATCTTCCAAGCCAGGTATCTGAAACAGGTCCGTCTTTGTCCTAGCTGTGGCGGAGTCCCACAGCTCTCACCTTGTCTTGTCCTACCTTGAAGACCAGCTCGAGGGGGAGGCAGACAGAAGGCCTCTGGGAAGCAAAGCCAGAGCTGCTGGGCCATATGGAGCCAGCTTCTACCTTGCATTCCCATCTTGCCCTACAGCTGCTAAATTCCAAGATTTGGCCTGAGTCCAAATCAGTTTTCCAGATACCCTGAAAAAAGTGACATCAGACAACCCAGTTGCATTGTCCTTTCTTTAGAATCCCTAAAGACCCTCTCCTCAAGAGCTCTTCAGGGATCCTACTACCTGGAGATTTCTACAAGTCCTTGAAGAGTGTTGGCCAAGGACCCTGATTCAGAAGAAGACAGCAAGTGGAAAGATGGGAGAAACACAGATACACTGTGTGTTCTGAGCAAGAGATGGGGTTTGTACACCTGGGAGGCTCCATCCCACCTGAATGTCCTCTTCTGAGCAGACATTTCTTAAGCAATCTGGACAGCCAGAGGGCCAGCTGGGAGGGCCTCTCTTGGATGCTTTCGTGGCTGCTAATGGAGCTTCATGAGCTTTGTCTCCTAGGAGAGACTGAGACTGGTTATAGGTGAATTCCCTGGACCCAGGTGGAAGCGAATTCAATGCAGGAATGCCCCGGACTTTCCTTCCAGTCCTTTCCCTGCTCTTGGAACTTGCTGCTTTGGCATCTCAGGGAAGGGAGTGATCTCAACTCCTTTCTGCTCCCAAGGGGCCCCTCCCTGGCCAGAATGTCGCCCTATACTGGCAGCTGCTAGGATTCCAACTGCACAGCAAACTTATGTGCGTCCCTGAATCAGCACTAACCTGTGGTGGGGGATGAGTGCAGTCCCTTGGGGGTGAAAGCTGTACCCCTACATCTTCCTCCCCACCCAAGTCAAATTTACTGAGGGGCTGGAGGCCAGGTTCTGTCCTAAAAGCCTGTGGATAAGATAAGGGTCTTCTCCAACTATGTCTTTTGGGGGCATTTCTGCTATTATTTCCCTAGGTCAGATAATGACACCCTAAAAATGTCACACCAGACTTGCAGAGCAAAGCTGGACAAAGCACCATTTCCTCTCCAGAGACACAGTACTAATACACCAGAGACCCACTGAGGCCAGGATCCAGCCCCAAGGGCTGGGTGGGCCACTCAGCCACAACTGTGGGGCAGACCTTGGGAGTACAGTGGTGTGAATCCGGACCCACCCAAGCCCCAGGAAACCTTTGCCTCCTCCTGAATCCACGGCTGGTGCTCCAGAGAGGTGGCCGCAAGAGGTCAGGGCTGGGGTCAGCTGGAGGTCAGCTCCCAGAGCCCAGCAGTCGGTAAGGTATTGGTACTCTCCCTAAGGCAGAGGCAGTGAAGACAGAATTTCCTGCAGCCAGAACCCCCCCTCCCCTTCAGTCCCAAATGCCACCTGAACCAGCTCCCTGGGATCAGAGGTCCTGAAGCTGAGGAACTTTGCTGCTTGCTTTCCAAACTCCCAACCTGTCCTCCCAGAACAAATGAATATGTGATTGGAGGGTGCCACAGTGCATTAGGGTACAATCCCAGATGGTTTGGGATCCTAGGATGATGACTTTCTTGACCTCTTTCCCCCACCCCTCACCTCTGATCTTCCCACCCAACTCCATAACCCAGAGTCTGGGGTCAGCCCTAGGCACTGGGGTCTGGGTGGCTGCACTGGGGTGGGCACTCCGTTGGTGTCCAGGAACAACTAGATTCCCCAGGGCCCTACCCTACACCTCTGGGAAGGGATTCTGGGAGAAAGAGCGACTCCGCCAGGGGCCAAAGAGAGCTGGAGTGCAAGCTACAGCACGGGGATCCCCGTGTACCCCACCCCCGCCCGCCCCCCAACGCTGCACAGGCTGTGTCCCAGGCGAGCAGGAATAGGACCTCGAACGCGCAATTTTAGCCTGCTCTCCTCCGCTTGAGGCTGTTTCCTCTAGCACGTCAGGGGTGCCCCGTGGGCCTAACAAAGCAAAAGGGGTCGCATCGGACTGAAAAGCAGGGGACGCAGGTCCCGGGAGGCCGGGGCAAAGTGAGCGCAGCTGCCAAAGTCGGCTGCCCCGGTCAGCAAAACTTTGTCTCCCACTGCGCAGGCGCAGGGCAGGGTTGGGGGACAGGAGAGGGAGGGGAGGAATCCTGAGGCAAGGGGAGGAGGGAGGGAGGGAGGGAGGAGGGTGGTGGATTAAAATAAGTAGGCGGCTCGGGGCTAAGGGATGAGTGAGTCGGAGCTCGGTCTCTCCCCAGCAAGTTCTCAGCCGCTCCCGGTTCAGACCCAAACAGGGAGCCCCGAGCGGGGCTCACCATCCCCCGAAGGGCAGGACTCCGGGGCAGTCGAGCGCTCCCGCGTGTCGGGCGCTCGGAGTCCCCGCAGCCGGAGAGGGGCCAGGGCTCTAGAGCTCCGGGGGTGCCTGTGGAATCCAGCGCCTCTGGCTTCCCGGGTCCCCCGCAGCGGAGCCCCAGGGAGGCCCTCAGCCCGGGACCGCCGCGGAACAAGGTAACTGCCGTCCTGGGAGCCCCTGCTCGGCGAGGGGAATGCGGGCAGCGCTCCCGGGTGCCCTGTCACAGTGCGGCGGGTGTCTCCTCTCTCTGGGTCCCAGAAGGAAGCTCCTCTTGCTGAACGAAGGCTGCAGGACCTTTGTGAAAGTGAGAGCAGCTGCAGCCGGGGGTGGTTGGGGGTGCTGGCTCGGGACTTCCCGCGCGGGGTCTTCGGCCTCTGACCTCCGGGGAATGAGGGGGCGGGCCTCCACTACTGCTCCTCGCGCGGCCAGGCTCCAAGAACTCCGCGGCGAGATGCCCGCGGACTTCGGAAGTCAGCCTGTGGGCCCCCCTCTGAGAAACCGAAGAAACTTCAGCGGGCACAAACTTTCCCGAGATGCACGCCTAGCTCAGTCTGACCTACTTTAGCTGACGAAGAAGGAAAAGAGAGTGGATGGATGGCCACGGCCGCAGCCGACGGCGCCAGGGACAGGTGCATGCCCCAGCTAGGTCGCGCTTTTCGTGCAAGTTTCTTTTTTTCTTTTCTTTTTTTCTTTTTCGGAGTTGCGCTCAGGTATCAGGCCGGCTTCACCGGGAAAGCAGGGCCGCGTGCCTGACCCAGTCTCGCACTCCTGCTCTGACTTTGGGGTGTACTCTATAGGATCATTGCTCTATGCAGTCAGGGCCTGGGGAGTAACCCGCCGCTCTTTTCGGTGCAGGGAAGCGCGCAGGGGGGCTCGAACACTTCTCAATTGGAGACCCGCACGCCAAAGTAGTGGAAACGCTGTGGGTGCCCTGAGTGTCTCCGGTTTGGGGCTTATAAGGGAAGGATTCGTTTCCTCCCCGGACTATCCCATAACTCAGCCTTCGGGAGAGAAGAGGGAAGTCGAAGGCAAGAGGGAAAGAGGTGAGGGGCTGCCTGCAGAACTGCTTTCTTTCCCGAAATGTTTCTGATCCGAAGAATGAAAACCCACACCAAGTCCTTTTTCAGCAGCTCGCGCGGTAGCGGGATAGGCTCTCAGGGTGTAAAGTAGCTCCGAGGGTTCCTTTGTTGCCACAGTTTGGTAAATTTCAACGAGGTTAAGAGCTGCGCTCTGGCTTTTGGGAACAGAAACCACGTGCAAAGCTAGTTGCTCTCCCAGATCATGGCCTCCGGGAGAAGAGAAGGGGCTGACAGGGACAGGGGACGACTGGTGGGTAGATGTTCTATCCTAGGCTCCTCGAAGTGAGTGCGGTTTCATTAAGATTGGGGAACAGATCGCTAAGGACCCAGCCGGCGTTTAAATGCCAGGGGATCGCCGCCTAGCCGAAGGGTTCGTTTGATCTCGTTTGTTGGGAGGATTCAACACAAGTATCCCGTGGTGGTTAGTCCTCCCACCAGGGGTCTGGACGCCTGTCACCACGAGTGTGTTGGGCATTCGATGTCAAGGATGATTTTCTGGGGCTGCTGCTGGGCTCCTTCAGGCGCAAGCTCGTGGAGCTCGCTCGGTCCTCATTAATGCAAGCAGTTAACTCGCTCACGCTCAATTAGCCCCGAATAAACCACTTTAATAGACTCTGCACACTTCATTAAAGCCCGGCGTAGGGCTGGCTGCAGACCTGGGATGGGCGCTCCACCGCGCGAGCGAAGCAGGGGACCCAGGCTCGGAAGCGCGAATTGCTTTTGAGGCGTGTAGTCGGGATCTTCACCCGCACCTCCCGGGTCCCGAGGCTCCAGCTCCTTGCCAAGTGGATGCCTGGCCCGGGGAGCGGTGTTTCCCCTCGTGTTTAAAAATCTAAAGCGTTCACACAAGGGTCCCGGGAGTCAGGGCAACGGGACGCGGAGGGGCTGGGAGTTCGTCCATCCTATCCGGGTGGAGAGGCGGGTGTGAGACTGTGTTTTTCTCTTAGTTGACCGCCTGAAACCGGATCGTGCATTTGGCCCATTCTTGGTACTAGTGTTAAGGAGCCACGTTTCGAACGAATTTCGTCCCGGGGAAAGTCGTTGGCGAGAGCCTGGGGATCCCTGGCCTCCGAATGTGGCAGAAAATAAGAAACTGGCTGCGCTGCTGAAGAAAATAAATTGAGTGTTGGGGGAAACAAGATCGGGCAGATAGCCCGGCAAGGTTGGCTCCCAAGAGCAGTGATGGCGGCGAACGCCCCCTCCCCCTACGGAGCCCCTGGTCTTCATGGCTCCTAGGAGTAGGCGAGGAAAGGCCAGGTCAGTACCCGGCGCTGGTGGGTTTCCCACCCGGGCAGCGAGCGGGCTCGGGCCCTTGTGCAGCCCAGAACCCCGCCGCCACCGCCGCTCGCTTGGCTGGGGATAAGCCGAGCACCAAGAGGAGCAAGCTGGGGCCAGGGTGGCGCCGGGCTGGCCCCGGGGAGCCGGAGATAAGGATCTGATTTCCAGCGCCTGGAGGGGAAGAAGAGGTGACAGCAAATCAAAGAGCGCTCACCTCGCCTAAGTCTGGGCCAGCCTTTGAAGTTGGCGAATCTTCTGTTTTTTCCCTTCTCCCTCCTCTTTCCTCCCCAACCCCAAAGGACCTCTGCTTTCTCTCTGGACCCTTTCGTACTTTGCTTCAGGGTGTCTTAGCGCTCTAGGATGATCACGGGGGCGCCGGTGATCAAAGCATCAGAGAAAACTGGTCCCAAGTCCCTGGTTCTTCCACCCGCGTGGGCACTCCTGCTCCCCAGAAAGGGTCACTGCAGAGTTGTCCCTCCCCTAGTCTGAGGCTGAATTAATTGCTGTCTTGACGCTGGGTTTTCAGACCATTGCTAAGTAACTTGCTGCTGAAAATTTTTGCAGACTCTCCGTGTTTTGCACCTTCCACCCCTAGCTGAACCTCTGTCCCTCCCGGACCACTATTCAGCCAGTGACCTCTTCTGCCAGCTTCCAAGGGAAAGTGTTTCTGGTCCTTAGTCCTTCCTGAATGGGCAGGGAACTCTCCCATTAAAAGCTTTGCGGCAGAGAAAGGCTGTGGAGTCTCCGTCTGGGCCTTGTGGCCTTCCACCGAGGGTCAGCCAGGCTGGGGAGATTGTCTGGGTGGCGTCGATGTCTGCCCAAGGAAGGAGCACAGCAGTGCCCTGCACAATTCAGGGAGGGGGACTTACTGAAGGTTAGAGGAGCCATCTGATGAAGAGAAGAGGGGGAAATGAGGAGTAAAGGAACAAGTGGGCAGCAGGGGATTGAGACAGGCAAGGAGAGGGGCTCCCCAAGTACCTCCTCCTACAGTGACTTCTGAAGCAGCCCCGCCCCCCAGCTCCGGGGCCCAAAGAGGTCAGCACTTGACCCTCCCAAGGCCCCCGTGTGCTTTCTACTTTCCTTCTCCGTTTTTGCTTCCACTGGACAGACTGAACATTTGGAATGTCTGGGAGGCGTGAAGATGAAAGGTCTCTTCTGCAGAGCCCTGGTCTGTCCATGGAGGCTGGAGACCCCGACCAAGCCGGCCAGGAGATGCCTGTCTGCTGGTCACTTCAGCATCCTGGACTTGCAGTTGGAGGGGCAGAAACCAAAGCGGCCGAGGCCCAGCTTCAGTGCTCTAGCCCATAGGCATGCCCTGCTGCCCAGGTGTCACAGCATGGGGAAACATCCGGAGAACCCAAAGACACTGCCCCCTTTAACATGGGGACGGAGGGTACTGAAGCTCCCTCCTGTGTGCGGGCAGATGTCTGAATGAGTAAATGAATGTGGGTGTCAGTGTCCTTGCTGAAAGGAAGGTGAGCCCCAGGGGCTGAGGTAAGGAGTCAAGTCCAAGAGCAGAGAGGGTGGTGTCAGCTGGGCTCATTAATAGTGAGGCGGAAAAGCAAATCTGATTTCCAAGGTGAGCCTTTTGAGGAGAGAGATAACATGGCTTCTGGAAGCCAGTTGAGGATCAGCTAGTAGACCTTAATGCCCAGGAGGCTGGAGACATAGAGATGTGAGTGTGTGTGTGTGTGTGTGTGCGCGCGCGCGCGCGCGCTGTCTCATGTGTGGCCACATTTGGGCAGTTCCTGCATTTTGTCGGGTAGCACAACACTGATCATCTCCGTTTATCTTTGCACCTTGTTGCCAACTGCTCCAGAACGTGTGAATCCCTGTTTATCTGTCGTTGTGCTTTTCTGTTTGTTTATCTGCCCATGATTGTGGAAGTGTGCTTCCAAGTTCCTGTTCTCTTTGCAGGAGAGTGCAGTTCTGTGTTGACTCAGGCTTGTGTGGATGTAAATTTCCACAAGCCAGTTTCCCTGTGCTCCCGCCTTTCTCAGGGCTCTGGACGCTGGAGGCCCTCCCTTCAGTTCATTGAGTTGCGTAGGATTTAGTTTCCCCGCTGGTTTCTGTAGCAAGTTGTGTGTGTCTGCAAAGACCATCTGGAGGGAGCCCTGGCATCAGAGAGGGTTCCATCTTCTCTGTGAGGGCAGTGGGTTCCCTCAGTGGGGTCTCAGACTTTCAGCATCTGCCCTGGGGGACAGGGAGGGTGTGGCGGGGCTGGAATCCAGAAGGAGGACCACCTACCCTGAACTTCTCTTTTTCTCTCCGTTCTTTTTTCTCCTTACTTTTGCAGATTGAGATTGAGAACCGAGGGCAACTACCACAATGGGCAGCAAAACCTTGCCAGCACCAGTGCCCATTCACCCGTCTCTGCAGCTCACCAACTACTCCTTCCTTCAGGCAGTGAACGGCCTGCCCGCCGTGCCCTCGGACCACCTGCCCAACCTGTACGGCTTCAGTGCCTTGCACGCCGTGCACCTGCACCAGTGGGCGCTGGGCTACCCTGCCGTGCACTTGCCTCGCTCCTCTTTCTCCAAAGTGCCTGGCGCTGTGTCCAGCCTGGTGGACACACGCTTCCAGTTGCCTGCCTTTCCCTGGTTTCCTCACGTCATCCAGCCGAAGCCCGAGATCACCGTGGGAGGCAGCGGCCCCTCCGCGCTCAAGACCAAGCCACGCTTTGATTTTGCCAACCTGGCTTTGGCTGCCACGCAAGAAGATCCATCCAAGCTTGGCCGGGGGGAGGGCCCCGGGTCCCCCGCTGGTGGGTTGGGTGCCCTCCTGGATGTAACCAAGCTGTCCCCAGAAAAGAAGCCCACAAGGGGACGCCTGCCTTCCAAGACCAAGAAGGAGTTCGTCTGCAAGTTCTGTGGCCGCCACTTCACGAAGTCCTACAACCTCCTTATCCACGAGCGGACGCACACGGATGAGCGGCCCTACACCTGTGACATCTGCCACAAAGCCTTCCGGAGACAAGACCACCTACGGGACCACAGGTACTGCGGGTGGTCCCCGGAAAAGCTGTCTGTCTGTCTCTGTCCTCACAGTCCTCCTCCCTAATGAGGCGGTTGGTGAGCCCAGCTCTGGCTCCAAGAATCACAGTTTCTGGGAATTCTCTAACATAGCAAAGGAAGCCCGACAAGGCTCAGGGTTCTTGGAGCATGGGCGGAGAGGGCATGGGAAGACTAAGTTGGGTCTCCATGAGCTCCAGACAGGCATGCACAACTGCCTCACCCGTTCTCCCATCCGTAGCTCTGTCCAATACAAGTTTCTGCGGTGATGGAAAGTGGGACCCTTGACACGTGTCCCCACGGAGCACTTGAAATGTAAAACTAGTGAGACAGCGAGATTAACTTTTTAGTTTTCCTGAACATTAATTTTAATAACTACGTGTGGCTAGTGGCTGCCAGCTTGAACAGCGCAGCTCCATTGCCCCCCTCCCAGGTCCCCTCCTTCACCTTCATTGTTAACCCAGGCCTTATAAGGAAACCGTGCTTGTCCCTGGGGGAAGGCAGGGATGGGCCTAGCCCGACCATCCGATGGGTCAGACATTGTCTAGGGGTTTTCTTCACTTCCCTACCTGACTCACAAACTTCTCATGTTGCCCACTCCACACTAGGTACCCCCCACCTCTCCCTTTCTTTTGAGGGCAAGTACCTCATTGCTGTGGGAGGGGATCTTAGATAACTGTTTATAACATTACATCATTTTGCAAAGATTAATTTCTCTGTTTTTGCTTTCAGATATATTCACTCCAAAGAGAAGCCTTTCAAGTGTCAAGAGTGTGGGAAAGGATTCTGCCAGTCCAGGACTCTCGCTGTCCACAAGACGCTACACTCACAGGTGAAGGAGCTCAAAACCTCCAAGATCAAATGCTAAAGAGAGCCTCTGGGTCACCAGTACCCTGGGTCACGCTGCCCCCTCGTCCGGAGGGACCAGAAGCCGAAGGCGACTCCGGCGGGCAGCATGAGGGGTTCCCGGGAACTTTCCCCATCCCAGACTTGTCCCCTGGGTCCCCGGCGCACGCGGAACTAGAGAGCCCCGCCACGAGCCGTGACCCCAGCCGCCCGGGCGGCTCCCCCAGGACGCGGCTAAAGTCTTGGCCAAAAGGCGGTACTCACGTGGCGGAAGGGAAACTGCATTTAAAAAAAGAACGAAAGCTCCGCGGAGCCGTAGCGGCGCCTCTCCCAGAAGTATTACTTTTTCTATTGTTATTTTATACGTTTTCTTTATTATTTTTTTCTTTGACCATATAAGCTTGTAACTCTGCCTGCGGAGAGAGAGGGGAGAGGGAAAGGAGTTCTGCGCCTTCGCAGCTCCCACCTCCCCCTCCCGTCCCCATCCCCACCCCCGGGAGCCTGCAAAAGTGTAATCCGTGTATCAGCTTCAGCAGCCCGGCCCTGGGGCCGCGGGGCCGCGGACGCCCCCTCTGTGCACCGCCGCGCGACCGTTTGCCCGGCGCTCGACTCGGACGGCAGGGCGGGGGGCCTTGGGGCCTTGGGGCCTGGGGCTGGAGGGGGCCCGGCCTCCGGCTCCCCTGCTCCGCCGCCCGGTCACCACGAGCGAGCAGCGGGCTAGGAGCAGGGCGTTGTATTGCGATTGGCACTTTATGCTGACCATCGGTAACAGACATTTATCACTGGAGTTTTTTAAAATATGAAATAAACGGTTATCTTACAGGCATTGCAGGATGGGTATTTTCCCTCCCAAACACAGGAAACTAGGAGGCTCCTTTCCTTGAGAGGAGCAGATTTCCCTACCCTCCCCAACCTGTCCCGCTTCCCGAACCCCCGCCTTATGGAGGCTCTAGGGCTGGGATGGATGCAGAAGCCTCCTCTCTCTCTGTATTGGTCTTTCTCGGATCCCGTCCCATGTTTATTGTCTTACTTCACTTCTCCATCGGTCTTGGGTCGCAGTGTCCCCACTCCTCACCTCCAAAGGGTGGGGGGTTATAAAGAAGCCCGGCTTGCGGCCAGGCCAGTACGTTGGCCGTGAGAAATCTCCACGTCTGCGGGTGCCAGGGTCGCTTAGGATCCACTAAAGGAACAGAATGTCACCCACCTCTCCAACCAAAGGTTCCGTACTGACCTCTGGCATCTGCTCTGGGGACGGAAGGGGATGCCTTCACAGACAGCCTCAGGACCAGTTCTGTTCCCTGGGCCCCAGTACCCGGCTGCACGTGCACAATCCCCTCTGCCTCCCCAAATCCACAAACCTACAACCCCCCTCCATTAGCATCCCCCAGACACAGTTCTCTGCCTGGGGCTCGTCCCCTGCCCAGAGCGCGGCTCCACGCCCGCGAAGATTCCCTACAGTTTTTAAAGCCTTGTTAGGAATGGCGGGGGCGGGCGCCCTGGGAGGCCCGGGAAGTTTAGGAGGGGAAATCTGAGTCCGCCCTCCACAAGTTGAACCTTCCCCAGGGCGTCTAGTTTTCCCACAATTAGAGGCCAGGCCGCCTGGGGCTCTCCTGCTCGGGGCGGGGCGGGGCTCCCCAGCTCCAGAGTCCTGACCGCGGGGCGGCGCAGGCGGTGGCGCCCGCGGCCTTTCCCAAGCCGAGCGCGCGGCCTCTCCGGTTTCTGTGCCCTGCTCTCGGCGGCCCCATACAAGACTGGTCCGGGCTTCCCTGCTGCGGGGACCCAAAGCCCCAGCCTCAGGCCGGGCCGTGCGGCCTGAGAAACGAAGCCCCCGCCGTAGGAGTTAAAACTCTCCAGCCTTTCACGGCGCCGTCCCCACCTCCTCTTGGCATGCCTCCCCGCGCAGTGCGGGCTTGAACTCCGCGGTTCCGGAACCCAACTTGCCCCTGTGGCCTTGGCTGGGCCCGCACTGATGAGCCCGGCCCTCCCTCGGAGCCACGCTGCCCCCTGCTGGAGAGGCCTGAACGGGCGGCCCGGGACGGGGGCACCTCTCTGCATCCTGCCCACGACTCATTTAGATGAACTCTCTAGTTGAACTCTCCCCTGCAGGCCCCGTCCACCACTCATCTAGATGTCTGGTCTTGCCCTCAAAACCTTCCTGACCGGTCCCACGGCCCACTGCAAATGAGGACTGTCCGCTGCCGGGTTTGAACCGGCTTGGGGGATCTCCTCTAGGGGAACAAGATCACAGCCCTTCTTCCCCCAGCTTCATAAGGACGCTCCCCAGGAAAGAAACGGAGTCTGGATCCCAGAGAACTGTGATTTCTGGGCGCAGAGAGGGAAGGTCAGTCAGTGCATGTTGGGTTTTGACGGCTTTAGCCAGCCAGTGCCCATAGTAAGGTGTGCACTTGACCATGGCTTATGTTAGGGCCCATGGCAGGAGCCACGTCGGTTCTTTTATGAGCTTCGTGAGGTCAGGGAGACGTGGCTGCTCTAAGATGACAGTACCTGGGTACATACAGCTGCCAGGGAAAGCTTTGGGCACCTGTGAGAACCTGTGAGAGCGTCTTCCTCAGTTCCTGGCTCTTTTCTGTGTTCCACCTATTTCAAGGATTTACTACTGCTGCCGCCCTCGCAGCCCCCACATTAGCCACCTCCCAGGCCCCCAGGACGTCTAGAGCCTCTGCAGTGAGCCACCCACCACGGATATGGAGGAGGTTTGCAGGTGAGGTTTTCCCATTTTGGTCCACCCCACCTCTAGTAATCTGAATCCCCTTCTTTCCGTCCCTCCTAGATCCTGCAGTTGAGAGACTTTTCATATCAATTGTGTATCCTTAAAGGATGGATGCCCAGCACAGGGTTCATAGAGAGGCCCTGAGAGTGGGGCAGGGTACCCTCAGAAGACCTCCACTGACTCAGTGCCTCCACCTTGCCTTGCCCGACCAGTGGCTCACTATCATTCTGATGGACCCAGAAGCCACTTCTCGGCCTAGCTCTTTGCAGTCTATACCCTGACAGTGATTTCATGGATTGCGTAGTAACAGCACAAGTGGAAGGGCAGGCTGCGGCTGCAGGCCCCCAGACACCACACAGGCTACAATTCCCAGGCAACATGGTTGGGGGAGGCAATTTCCAGCTCCCACTCTGCGGGTAGCAAGAGAAGGCAATGAGAATGCCGGAAATGCTTGGATGGGTTTTATTGCTTGCCCACACTGCAAGGGAACCCCCCCCCCCAAGATCCCATTCCTCTCCACCCCCACCCCCACCCCGACCCCGGTCTTCAGACATTAAGCTTCTTTGGTCTCAGGTCCCCAGTGTGACTTAGGTCGGTTTTCGGGAGTGAAGGAAGGGAGAGGAGAGTTCAGCTGGGGCCCTCCCTGAAGCCTCTAGGCTAGCAGTTCCTGTGAGGACCAAGTGCCGGGGGTGGGGGGTGGGAGGGAAGTGGGGGGTGGCGGGGGGAGGGGGCACTACTACTCCGCGGGACACTACTCGGCGGGACCTCTTTGATGCTGGGTAGAAGGCTCAAGAGACCTTCGAGGCACCCTGGAGCTTCCTGGGGCTCGCTCTGGGAGATCAGTAGCACTCGGGGTGAAAAACGGCTCGCAGGGGCTTCTCCCCAAGAGGAACACGTCAAGGTTCCACCTCCTCCTTCCGAATGTAGTCAGGGGTCTGCGGCGTAGGATAGGCCAATTTTTCTTGCGGACCTCTTGGCCGCGGGAGTCAGAGCTAATATAGGGTTGGGGGGAAGGCAGAAACGCAGTGGACTGACTGGTCTAGGGCTCCTGGATACCACCTCAGCTCCAAGAAAATGGAACCTGTGAGAGCATACCCAACCCCCACCCCTGGAATCTTGGTGCCTCCAGAGCCGGCTCAAAGGCATCCCGCCCCACTTGCCACAGAACTAGGGCGCTGTGATGTCACACAGGCCGCTGGCAAGATATGCCAGGGCTCCGCCAAGTCTACTGCGGTATCTCATTTATGCAGTTCGATGACGTCACAGACTAGCGGCGATACTACGGCTCCCACATTTCCCGGCCCCGCCCTGCGAATCCTGCCAGAAGCGCGCGGAGAATCCGTTCGTTCCCGTACAATAGGGTGCACCGACCCGGAGCGCTTGTCGGGGCCCCGAGTGAGGGAGAGCGCCCGGCAGCTCCGCTCCGCAATCTCGCTGCTTAGAAGGCTCTCCCGGCTCGTAGCATTTCAGAGCACCAGGGGCTGCTGGATACTAGCCCTGCCCACATTGCCCCGCCCACATTGCCCCGCCCCGCCCCCCGCCTCCACCACTGCGCAAGCTCTGCGCGCAGGCGCAGAAGGAACTCGTCGCCCAGCACCGCAAACCCTGGAATTTGCGGTCCCGTGGCGGTACTGGGTGGGCGCTCCGGGCTTGTGTCCCGCTTTCGGGTGTAACGAACACAGAGTACCACTGGCCCAGGGGGCTCATCCTACTATCGGTCTTTATGAGCATTAGAGATACTAACGCCGAAGGAGGCAGCTCTGGGTTAATGCGGGCTAGAGACCGTTGGAGTCCCTATGGCGCCTCGAATCCAACGCTGCCGTGGTCCGTCGGAGGTCCCTGGGATTTGAGCCGAGAGGGATGGTGCGGCCCGCCCCAGCCCCAGATCCAGTGCGTCCCCAGTCTTTTCGAGCAGGGTTTTCGAGGCAGAGGTCTTGGTCTCCAGTCCAGCGGAGCTCTTGGACGCACAGGCTTGGTCATCCGCCCTGCCGTTCCGCCTGGCTTTCTGGGATGCTGCGAGAACCAGACTGATGGTTGGGCCCACGTTCCATATGTTTCAGATGAAAAATTAACTATGGACGTGAGATAGGATGGGGGGAATCAAACCTCATGTCAGTGGCAAAGGAAGAATTACAAGCTGCGTTTCCTTTGAGGCAAGGGGCCTGAAGACCCAGTTGTAGCTTTTCCTGCCACTTAAAAGGTCAAAGTCATATACATATTTTCTCAATCGTTTATTCACCACTGGAACCAACAACTGGGTCCTAATGTGTTGCAAAACAACTTTGGCGTTTGTGAAGCACCATGTAAAGGTATTAGAAATGCTCCTCTCAGCATTCTGAGGTAGCCTGCCTCCCAAGCTGCCTTATTCTTACGAGAATCTTCTTCCCGTCTTTATTTTCTCATCACCCAGAGATAATGAAATGGGATGGAAGAAGGATATCACCTGGACTGGTGGTCATGAAACTTCCTAGAAAATTTGAAAGAAGCCGCCTTTAACTCCATGGAGACAAATGGATAAATCAGTTCACAGATTATTGTTATATTTGCTTGAGAGAGGAAGGTGGGAGACAAAATGTAAGTGCCCTACTTGTGGCATATGCCTAGGGAGAAAAAAAACAACTTGGGGCAGACTGAGGTGTCAGGCAGGGCAGGGGCCTATACATGTGGCAAGTGTGACTGAATAAGTGGTGGTGGTTGTGGGGGGGCTCTTTCACTTTGCAAACGCACCCACCCGCAGTCTTTGGGTATGTGCTTTCTTTGATTTCCACTAGCATGTCCAGAGCCTACAGATAGTTGTACACTGTTGTTACATGGACAGATCTTCAGCAGCCACCTGAGCCCTGGTTATCTGATACCACTCTTGGCCATTTTGCTTGGCCAGTGCTAGTTCCAGCTCCAGCAATCAGAAAATAGAAGGACTTGGCAAAGTGGGATGGATGGACAAATGGAGTGAGTTTTGTTTCTTATTTCTAAACATGGATCTTAGCAGCTTAGCCATCTCTGGGGAGCTGTAAGCACAATTTTCAATGTTTGGTTTGACGGATCTCTTGCTTGTGAGATAAGATAAGGGATTTTGTTGTAACGGGCAGGGATGGGTTGCTTTTTGTCAGTGGTAGGAGTGGATACCACTTGGAGACTGTAGGTAGATGGCAGCATGAGAAATGTTTATAGGGGACATGGAATAAAGCTAGAGGAGATGGGGCAGGAATCAGTAGATTCTTCACCTCTCAGAAGACCAGGGAGGGAAAATGAGCTTCCAGAGAATCCAGGCCTTGCCTGAAATAATGAGATTTATTTGGGAGTTTGGTTCGCTTCTTTTTTTTTTTTTTTTTTTAATGTTACGTTAGTCACCATACAGTACATCATTAGTGTTTGATGATCTGGGGCAAGAGCTGAACATGTCTGTGCAGAATTCAGAATATCTTCAGTATCTCACAGCATACATAGCTCCTCCTGTAGGTCTATGGTGGGCAAAGAACCAGGGCAGTTGTGGTGCTGTGCCTGTCAGGGACAGTTTCTATTACGGCCTTGTTAGAGAGACGTGCCCACACGGAAATATTTGAGCAGGATCACCCTAATGTGAGTGGAGTGGCTCAGAGAGTTCTTGTTAACTATTATAGAGATCTGTGCGCCATTGACCTACCTTTTAAATCATTTTATCTTCTATGTTCTTTTTAGTTTTTTAATTTCTTAGTCTTTTAATTCCTAACTTTGGTACTTGAGTGTGTTAAAAACTCCCACCATGATGGTGGAATTGTTTTTTTGTTGGAGGTCTGATATATATGTACATGTTCAGGTTTGTCTCTCCTTGACAGCAGTACTCATGGGAGAGTCCTCAGTGTGGCGTTGGGGACCATGGCAGCGACCGGGGCTTTACCACTTTGGGAAGAGTGTGAGACCCTGCTAGGGCTTCTCCAGGCAGGAAGCCAGGCAAGCTTTTGCCCCTGGCAAATGATGCTTTATTTTAACTATCGTTAAGTGTGTATTATTTAACTGGGCTAGGGAGGATTAGGAGTGTTGGGGGGAGGGCACTGGATTTTGATGTTTCCTTAGCTTTCTTCCCCCATATTTTAATTTAAACATTTCCAGGCATACAGAACAATAGAGGGAAATTTGTACTGAACACTCACTCATCCACCATCGAAATCCCACAATTAACATTTTACTATACTTGCTTTATCACATTTCCTTCCACCACTTCATCCCTCACTTTTTTTTAAAATGAAAATTTATAAATACCAAATAATTGAAAGAATAGGACAAAGAACACTCTCATATCTTCTTCATAAAGTCAACAATTGATCATGTTTTGTTATATTTCTCTCTTGTTGTCTTTCTCCCTGAGCCGTTTAAAAGTTAGGTTCAGGGGCACCTGGGTGGCTCAGTGAGTTAAACCTCTGCCTTTGGCTCAGGTCATGATCTCAGGGTCCTGGGATGGAGACCCTGCATCAGGCTTTCTGCTCAGCACGGTGTCTGCTTCCGGCCCCCATGCCCCCTATCACCTGCCTCTCTGCCTACTTGTGATTTCCGTCTGTCAAATAAATAAACAAAATCTTAAAAAAAAGTTAGGTTCAGACTTCATTATATTTTAGCCCTAAATAATTCAGCATACATATTTTAGGAATAAAGGTGTTATTCTATATGACCACCACATTGTTATCAATAATAATTTTACCTAATATCAAATGTCCCATCCACATTAAAGTTTCCCCCAATTTTCCCACCATTTGAATTTTTAGAAATCAGATTCCAGAGTTTTTCACATTGCATTTGTGTCTTTAACATCTTTTAATCTAGAACAGTTCTGATTTTTTTTTAACTTAAATTTGAATTCAGTATAGATTTATGGGAAGTTACAGTCCTAGAACAGGGAAGTTCCAGGTACCCTTCCCCCATTTTCTCCCATGGTTACACCTTGTGTAATGACAATGTAATATCCTAAGAAAATTGGTATTGGTACCATGTATGTGTGTAGTTTTATGTTGTTTCCCCACAAAAATAGGAATAGGTAGATTGTATCTGTTGTACCACCATAATGAAGACGCAGAACTATAGGATCAGCACAAAGATCCACTGGTATCAGTGCTGTAGAGTTTGAGTGAATGTGGAAACCTTACCTCCTGTTGTGGACCGAATGTGTCCCCCTCAAATCCCCGTGATGGAATCCTCACCCCCTGAGTGATGTTATTAGTAAATGGGGCTTTGGCTCTCACAAATGGTGTTAGTGCCCTTGTAAGAAGGGGCTTGAGGAAGCTTGCGTCCCTTCTCTCTGCTCAAGACCGTATTGGGGGACACAGCAAGAAGTTAGCCATCTGCAAGCCAGGAAGAGGACTTTCAGCAGACCCTGCATCGGCTGGCACCTTGATCTTGGACTTCCAGGCTCCAGACCTGTTAGAAATAAATGTCTGTCTTTTTATGCCAATGAGTCTGTGGTATTGTTAGAGCAGCCTGACCTAAAACACCAGATTTTAAGCACTTTTATCTACCCTGTTTATTTCTTAAATATTTCTTCTACATACACTGACGTCCAAGTCCTACAATGTTCTGTTTTTTTGCTTTGACCATCAAACATAATTTAGACAACTGAAGAGGAGAAAGTCTATTGTATTTAGCCATGTTTTTGCTTTAAAAATTTTTTCCCCTTCTTCATAGCTTTAGTTTCCTTCTTTTATCATTTCCTTTCTGTTTGGAGAACTTTTTAAGCCATGATTTTAGGGTACGTTTGGTGGTGAAAAATTTTCATAATTTTCCTTCATCTGAGTCTGTCTTTATTTTTCCTTCATTCCTGAAGGATAATCTCACCAAGTACGGAATTCTGGGATGATCGTTCTTTCTTTTCAGCACTTGAAAAATGTTGTGCTACTTCCTATTGAGAGTTTTAAAAATTCCAGTGTATGTATTTTTTTTTATTCTGAAATTTCCACATTTTTAAATATATTCCATTTCTTTGCTAAGACTTTCTACTTTTCAGCTGTTGCAAGGGTTCATAATTGTTCATTAAAGTATTTTTATGATGGATGCTTTCATATTCTTGTTGATACTTTGAACATCTGTGTGATCTTGATGTTGATGTGTGTTGATTATCTTTTCTTTTTCAAGTTAAAGTTTTCCTGGTTCTCGGTCTGATGTGTAATTTCCTTTTGTGCCCTTGAAGTTCTTGGTATTGTGTTATGAAACTCTGGTTCTTATTTTAATCTGTTTTAATCTGAATTGCTGTGACGTGGTGGGAGAAGGGGAGCTACCTCACTAATATCGTGTGGGGTGAAGGTCCAGCACCCCCACTTGGCTTCCTTGGCACCCTGGGAAGAGAGGGGCTCCATGCTGCTACTTGGTAGAGGTGAGATTTCAGTTTCCTCTCTAGGCCCCCACTGACACCATCTAGGCTAGGAGGGGAGAGATCCTTTTTGTTGGTCCTTTTGGTTGTTCCCACATGGCTTCTGCTGGGGGTAGGGTAGAAGCCCTTGTTACCTATCAGCCATGATGCAAGTTTGGTTGCCCACTCAGTCTTCTCATTTACACGTGGATAATGCAGGGAGGAACCCCCCTTTGTAGGTGGACAAAGAAAGAAGTCCAGACTCCTCATTCAGTCTTCCCTGATGAATAGTTTATGGCCTTTTGAATATTCTTGTCACATAAATGAATTGGTATTGGCCTTATGGAACTATACTCAAGGGACAAATTTCTCCACAAATTCCCATTTCCTGGGAGCACTTCTTTTATCGTTGTAATGTAATCCTGGGTTGCCACTCTAATGTATTGTGGTGTTTTTTATTTTGTAATATAAAATTCTCACTTTGTGTTTTGACATAAAATGCTCTGGGGTAGTATTTTATTATAATATTGCAAAACTTTTGCCTACACTCAAATATTGGTATGTAGGTCCCTGTGGATAAAAAAAAAAGAACAATCAGTATTTTTACATTAACTATAATGTCTTGAATTTTGACCCAGTAAAATTGAGTCTTTTTATTATTTTGTTCATGAAAAGAAAAAAGCTAATGGATCTAGTGGCTGGGAGCATGGATTTCTTTTTTACCCTACTCCTGTGTCTGGTGTTCAGGTTATAATTTTTAACATAAATATGTCCATAGAATTTTAAGCTTTGTTAAATTTTTGAGATTGGATTTTCAGGAATCTGTCCAAATTTTCCTAAAATATTAGGTCGTTTGCCTTCATTGTCCAAATTTTCCTAACAGGATAGAATTTTTTTTTTTCTTCTTGTGCCTTACAGATGTCTTAGTGTTGCCTTGGTCAGGGATAGAAATAATTATTAAAGTGAAAAACTTCTCTTCAGTTAATATTATTTATTGACTAAGACCTATGACTTGTGTCTGAGTCCAGGCTAAGTGTGAACATCATGCAAATTGAGAGCAATAGTTATTGCTTTTTCCAAATATGTGTGGTTACAGCATAATGTTTACTTCCATGAGTCAGGGCAACTTAAACAGATAACCCAGATAAAAGGAACTGGGAAGCAGGAAGCCTGTGTCTCAGCGCACATTTCATTGCTGAACTTTGTTGCGTCACCTTAGTCAAATCCTGTAACCTCGTAGGGCCTCAATTTCCTTACCTGTCCAGGAATATAAAAGTATTTATCTTTTCTGACTTGTACAGTTCAGGTCAGGGAAAATTTAGATTTGTGTCATAAATATAGGTAATATGGCTAAAGACTACCCACCTCTTTTTATTTAGTCTTAAAAGAGTATCTGCAAACACTCCCAGCTTTTCGGCTTCTTTTGGTGTCAAAAATGTCTTCGAGCAGAGAGTATTCAAAAGTGCTTGGGATAGGGGTGCCTGGGTGGCTCAGTGGGTTAAGCTGCTGCCTTCGGCTCAGGTCATGATCTCAGGATCCTGGGATCGAGTCCCACATCGGGCTCTCTGCTCAGCCGGGAGCCTGCTTCCCTCTCTCTCTGTCTCTGCCTGCCTCTCCGTCTACTTGTGATTTCTCTCTGTCAAATAAATAAATAAAATCTTAAAAAAAAAAGTTCTTGGGATAGCCATAAACATTTTTTTCAGAGTTTGTTGCCATAGCTGACTATGTCCATTTTTGCTCTTAGTGAGCAACCAAATTGATTTTTCCCTCCTGGTACTCTGATTCTGCTGTTGCCCTACAGTGAGTTACGTCACCCAAGCAGGGTCAGGCGGAAGCCTCACGCGTGGTTTATAGAACTGTGTAGCAGGCATACGCGGGTTGAAATAGCTGTAATTAGAAAATCAGTCTCACATTTAGGAACTATGCAGAAGCGTGTGGATATTCTGACTTGTCCCAGAAGCACAATAAAAGTAAACCAACTGGTCTTGAAATAAGAACAATTACAAAAACACAAACTTTGAAAAAAATGAACACAAAGATTTGAATCATAAATATTTATTTCTAGAGAAACAAGACAAATGCATTTCAAATTTCAGAGGAATGGGTTCGTGGTAGTTAGAGCACACCAACCATCCTGCTGTGTTGACATGGGCATTTCTGCATGAGGCCATCTGTAGGAGGCAAGACGCCCTGCTGTCACCCCCATGGTAGGCAGGATCTCATCTCTTGTCTTTGAACTGGTTCTTAGACGTGGCAAGGAACTAACAAAGAATCCCTGTGAATTTTATCTACTGTTTGTAATCTTTAGGATCTGAAATTAGGGAGTGAGCCAAAGCTAGCTATGACATGAACTTTTTCTGTGGATATTAAGGTCATTTTACAATTGACTGCAGAGCATATGTTTGAATGGAAGAAAAAATGTAAAGGAATGTTGGGAGTTTTCTCTGTGTGTGTCTACTATTGGTTACTTCCCTGTCACGTACATCACTCTGAGCCATACAGTAGGTATGGGCCAGAAAGACACAGAGCGTGAGTATCAGTAAGGATCTGTTAGTGTAGCCTGAGGAGGCTGGGTGAAATCCATTTGACTTTTCCAGCTTGTTGGTTTCACTGTTTTCTACAGTGGGTGATTGTCTTCAGCCTGCTTGGCTGGCACCAGGTCTTTTGAGGTTTCCAGAAAATACCCATGTAGATATGCAGCCAGAAAGTTGGGTGCACAGTGGGCTTAATGTCTGCTGTGTTCCCTGGTGTACACTCTTCTCTGGCCGGGGAGGCATGCCTCTAAGTGATGAACAGAAATTGCCTTAATTGAAAGTACTTCTGTTGGCAGGATGATTTCAGAGTCTACCTCCCATTGAAAACAAACCCTCACCTGCTCCCCAGGGGTCTGCAATCCCCATTTTCTCATGAGAACCCTTCCTAACGAGGGCCGATGTTGAGATGCAGACCTAGGAGATATGCTCGGAGGAGCTGTTTTATGGAGCTTCCATTTATTGAGTCCTTACCATATGCCTAACACTGTGCTGAGAGATTGACATCCACAGTACTATTCTTCTCATTTTTTTACATGAGGATATGGAGGCTGGAAGTATACATTTGCACAAGGTGACACAGTATGGGATGAGAACCAGCCTTTAGTTCCAGGTTCTTCAAGATTCCAAAACCCATGTACTCACGAGACCCTCTACTACTTGCCTGTAATTGAGGTGCACCGAGATCGCTAGGATCTTCCTGCCCAGAAGGATGAAAAGTGCTGGGCTTTTACCTCTCCTGGGGAGGGAGAGACTAGGTAGGAGGGGAGGGCTGAGAAAGCTCTGGGCCTTCCAGGGAGTACTGAGCACAAGTCAAGGAATGATGAAGGCTCACTTGAGTCCTGGCCTCCAACCTCCAAGCACAAGGCAGAGGCCCTGCTCCTGCTCCATGGAGCAGTCTGCCCAGGGTCTGGTTCAGGATGGAGCCCCTCCTGGGAGAGAGGCGAGTGGGAGCCTGTAGCTGCTCGCCACCTGCATGAGAGCTATTGTGCTGGACTTCCATCAGCAGAGGGTGTGGCTTGTCTGAGAGGGGCATGAACTTTATCTGTGGATATTAAGTGGTGTGTGAGATGTCCCTGTGCATTTCTCTTCATTGCACTACGAGCTTGTGAGTCTGAATAATGTTGAAGCACCACAGCTGGGCATGTCAAGGACAGTGGCAGAGTAGAGACTGAGGCCTCGGCTGGGTCTCTGGGTGCTGTCCTGATGGGGCACAGCTAAGACCGTCTGCTAACCTTCAGGGGTTCGTCTTGTGGTAGAGGCTCCCGTGATGAGTGTGGCTAACATGCAGCTGGAGAAGGCAGGAAGAGGAACCTAGGTCACCCAGACTAGACTCTTCCCCGACATGGCCTCCGCCTCTCGCCTCCACAGTCTGGTCTGGGGACCTCTTCCAGGTGCTCGTACAGAAACCTCGCTCACAGCACTTCCAAGTCCTGGCACTGTCGTCTGCTCTAGATTGCAGGCTCGTCGAGGCCCCGGGCCGGTTCTGTTTGTCTCGGTATTCCCCATCTCTTGTGGCACCAGAGCCGGAGAATGTTCCTATTTGAGCAGGAAGCTTGAGAGCCTTGGCCCGATTAGAGGTGTGAGGATAACTTCATGAGAAAGAAGTTTCCTGTTAACTAGCTAACCGTTTCTGGAAAAAGTCTCCTTCCGATCATTTGAGAACCATGTGTATAAATAGAAGTAGAAGGAACTGTCCACTGCCTGAATGATGAGGCCTGGCTGTCAGGGACTTTTTCAGGAAAAGGGACGGTGGTTTTGCTCTGGACAAATCCTATATTACTTTATCAAGTAATAATCTGCTGGTGTGAAGACTGTACCTTTTATTTCCATTTTACCTTGTATTTAAATGAAACTTTTAAAATGACATCCTTGAAAATTGAGAAGGCAAATAAAGTAGTCCTGCTAATTTAATGAAAACCAAGCTGTAAATGTCACTTTTATGGAGTGTCAGCCACTCACTGAGGAACTTGAGAGGGAAAGGAGAGGGCAGAAGTGTTTGATGACTCCTCCCAAGAATCCAGAGTTTTTCCTAGTTTTCTAGAACATGCAGGGTCTCTGCACAGGAGGGGGACTCTGCTATTAAGGAATGAGCCAGAAACCGTAGCCCTGTGAATTGTCCCTTCCAGTTGCCTTGTTGTCTTTCTCCACGATGAGACTGGAGAATGGCATGACTGTCAGAAGACACTCATCCTCCTGTGTTGGTGAACGTCTCCCTCTGGTGCTCTGTGCCAAGAGGTCCGTACGGAAGACAAATCTGATGCCCTCTGTGGTATGTGGCCTATCTACAGAGCTGGTCAGAGCGCAACAGAGGGAGGCCCAGTCTGTCCTCCCGGGCGTCCTTTCCATAATCCCCTTGTCACAGCCACCTCTAAAGGCTGCTTGCCCTGACAGGGGGGCCGTGATGGGCAGCCTGTCAAATAGATTGTGAGTGCATTAGCAGGATTAGCAGAGAAGGCTAATACTGCAGCATTCCCCAAGTTCATTCACAGCATGCGAGACTGGGCTGTTCAGCTGCTAAACTGGGCAGGCACAGGCTCCAGAATTCATGTCACATCAGGAACAGGCTCTGAAGTGGTCAGAGACTCAACAGTCCCATGTGTTTGACTTGTGTTTATGTATTATTATTATTTAACAACAGAGCGTAATTTATAATATCAATGTAAAGATGCGAAGTATCACTTTTCCATCTGATTAATAAACTAGCTGAAATACTTTAGTAGCCCCTCAAAACTAGGTGCTTTGCTCATGGCAGTTTATTGAAGTATTGCTGATTTTATTTCTGCTGCTCAAGTAATATACCCTTGTTTTGGAAAACTTGGGTCAGAAAAATATAAAGGAGAAATTTGAAATACTCAGTTCTTTAACCAGATATTACCTCTTGTGCCATTTTGATGTATTTTCATGCAATCTTTTTTTCTATGGATATCAAGTAAAGCTGTGATTATATTGTATGCTTGGTTCTGATTCCCTTTAAAACAACAAATATTATATCCTAAGCATTTGCCAGTTTTCTTGCACTTTTAATGAGAACACCTATTTATACTTTTTGTGAATATATTTGTGTTAGTTTTTTATTGATGTGTAATGAATAACCATGAACTCAGCCCTTTAAAATAATACCCAGTATTGGCTCACGGTTCTATAGGTCAGAAGTCTGGCATGGCAAGGTTGGGGTCTCTGCTCACATCCCGGAAGTCCGAAATCAAAGTATCAGCTGGGCTAAGTTCTCTGAAGGCTCTGGGAAACATTGCTTCTAAGCTCTTTCTTGTTGGAAGAATTTAGTTCCTCAAGACTGTAGGGCTGAAGTCCTCTTGTCCTTGCTGGTTGTTGGCTAAGGAACATTCTGAGCAGCCGGAGGCCACCTGTCTTCCTTGACATGTGGCCCCTTTCATCTGTAAGCCAGAAGTGGTACATTGCCTCCTTGTTGTGTTTGGACTCTGGCTTCTTCTGTGATCCACTGGAGAAAACTCTTCCCTTTTAAAGGGCTCTTATGCTTAGTCCACACCCACCAGAATACTTTCATTTTAAGGACAACTATGTCCTGTAACGTGACCTAATCAGCGGAGTAAATGCCATCATGTTGATCATCGGCAGGATTGTGCAGGGGATGGGAACCAGGGTGAAGAAGTAGTGGGGCCATCTTAGATCGCTACTTACCAGACTATTTTCATTTGTTTAACAGTTTCTTTGTTTTAAAAAAAGCTGGACTTATTTCTGATTTTTTATTATTTTAAGTGATGTTTTTGGGTGAGCATCTATCTTTATGTGATAGGTGAAGAACGATATTTTGTTATTTGCATTTTTGTTTCTGATGAAATTCAACAGTCAGTTTTCATGTGTTAGCCTTTGTCCTCTTAAGAGAATTATTTCTCTTCTTTTTTGGGGTTTATCTTCTAATTGGTGTATAATGTTCTTTAACAGTAAGGACATTATAAGTTCACTAATTTTGTTACAATTAACTATTTTTCTTTGTGTACTTTTTGATGTACAAGGGTTTTAAGCATATATATACACAATTCCATGTATATCTTCCTTTCTGTTTTTGCCTTTGATGTCATATTTAGAAAATCCTTTTGCATCTCCAGATTTTAGAAATATATTGGTTATATTTCTCTATCTTATAGATTCATTATTTGTATTTAAACTTTAATGTACATGGGATTTATTTTGATATATAGTGTGGGGTAGATATTTAAAAATTTCCCCCCAATCTTGTAACCAGTAGCCTAATATTTAATATATAACTCATCCTCCCTGATTTCAAAGGCCATTTTCATACTTGACCTTTTTTGGTGGCTTTTCATTCTGTTCAGTTGTGTTCTGCAGGATGGTGCCACACTATACTCTTTGGTTATTATATTTTGAAATAAATTTAAATACACTGAAAGGTAAATTCCTCCTTGCTTTATTTAGTTTTCAATATTTTATTGACTCCTTTGCCCTAATGATTTCACGAATTTCTGATGGAATTTTAATTTGAAGTGTATTGACTTCATAAGATTTACACCGAAGAAATGATGGCTTTCCAATATATAGCCTTCCCATTCTAGCAACATAGACTGTGGGTGAGCATCTCTACTTATTAGAATTTTCCTTCATGTTCCTCAGGAAAGTTTTATTTTTCTGTTTTAATAAACTTTCAAATTTACAGAAAATTTGCTATAATATTACAAATACCTTTTTCCCTGAACCATTTGAACATAAGTTGCTGGAAGACTTCATTGTGTAATTCCAGCAAAGGAGGACTTTCTGTACTACTATTGAAACCTAAATCAGGACATTAACATCTCTGTGTATAATCTCTCTGTCATCTGTGTGTCGTCTCACCCAGAGATCTCATTCCAATTCCACCAGTGTGCCCAGACATGGCTTTTAGAGAAACAGGATCCAATCCAGGATCCTAGGTTGTATTTTGTTGTTATGCATCTTTTGTCTCTTTCAACCTCAGTTTCTCAGTCTTTCCTGTGACTTTCATGACCTTGTCACTTTTGAAGGTCATAGGCCAGTTGTATGGTCAAATGTCCCCGGTTTGGGTTTGCCTAACGTGTCCCCATGATTTGATTTGGATCATGCCTTCTTGGTAGGAGTGTCACATAAGGAATGCCATTAATGCCTCCTATGAGGAGGCACACTGATTTGTCCAGTCTGGTGATTTGACTTTTGATCATTTGATTAACTTGTGTCTGCCAGGCTTTACCACCCTAAACTTACCCTTTCCCCATTTGTAATTATTAAGTGTTTCGTGAGGGAGATTCTTTGAGACAATACTGTTGTTGAAGTATTTTAAGCTTTGTTTGGTGCTACTGGAATCAGCGTTTAGTTCAGAGCCAATTTTGTCCCACTATTGAGGAAAAAACCTTGCTCAGTACCCTGCCTAATGGTCCATGAATTATGAGGTTTTCCTAATCTGCTGTGGCAACAGGAATTATTTCCAGGTGGGTATGAATTCTGGGGCTTGTTCTTGGTGACCCTTACTGGTGGTTCTTTCCCCAGCCTTGGGTCCCCTGACACCATGAAGATGTGAGAGAGCCTCCCCAGGTCTCAGGGGGGCTCTTCCTTTGCTGGCATTCTTCCCTGGGAGATCCCTGGAGCTCCTGTTCCATTCCTCAACTCCAGAGAACCTGGGCTCTGCCTGGACCCACCCTTCCAGTCCTAAAGCCTGCAAACTCTCTCCAGGCAAGAGTAGGGCTCACCTCATTTTCCCCTATCTCTCAGGAATTGCGGTCCCTTGTTGCCCACTATTCTATGTCCTGAACACCATTGTTTTCATATATTCTGTCTGACATTTTAGTCCTTCCATGCAGGAGGATAAAAATGGTCCCTGTTATTCTATATCAACTGGAAAAAAAACACTTATGCATTTTGAGTGAATCAAATGCATCATTATTTTCCAGGCATTTATTGAAATGTAGAAATGTTTCCCTCTGCTCTAGATGGCCCCAGGACACTGATATTTTTTTAAAAAAATGTCGCTTGTTGTCATCTCTTTTCCTTCCTTAGCAACTGCTTGCCTCTGCTGTCAATTCCAGGCCTGCTCTCCCAGGGGTTTATGTACCACCTCTGCTGTTGGGCAGTTTCTTAGTTAAGGGTCAGTAGGTTCTAAATGAGTGTTTGAAGATCTCTTCTAGGAATTAAAAACGTGAACTGTGTCATATGTATCTGGGGTACTTTCTTGCTTCCTTTCTGGTCCTTGGTCACAGTTCCCTAGTTGAGTCTGCTAAAGCACTGCTTTCTGGATAAATGAGATAAATGCTACTTTGGAGCTTCGTTTGGGATGTGTGCTTATTGGTGAGTCCGGCTGGGAGGGTGGCTTTTGCACTCTTGCTGGGTCATAGAATTTCTGTATTAGTTTTCTAGGGTTGTCATAACAAAGCACCATGAACTAAGTGGCTTAAAATGATAGAAATGTATTGTTTCCTAGTTCTGGAGCCTACAAGTCTGCAGTCAAGGTGTTGGCAGAGCCATGCTTTCTCTGAAACCTGCAGGAGAATTCTTTGTTGCCTTTTCTTAGCCTCTGGTAGTTTGCCAGTGATCCTTGGGGTTCCCTGGCTTGCAGCTGAATAACTTCATTGTCTGCCTTCATCATCACATGGCCTTGTCCCTGTGTGTCTCTGTGTCTTCAAATGGACATCCGCTTATAAGGACACTGCTCATATTGGATTGGAGACCCACCCTACTCAAATATAATCTCATTTTAATTTAACTAATTACATCTGTAACAACCCTATTTTTAAGTAAGGTCAAATTCTGAGATACACTGGGGGTTAGGACTTTAGTATTTTTTTTTTTAGGGGATACAATTTAACACTTAACAGTTGCTATAAAATATTAGGTGACTTTCTTAGTGAAAACCGGATGAACACCCAGTGGTAGGCTTTGAACCAAAAGCAGATGACACAGGTGTCAGCAAAGATTAGGAAAGCTGGTTGGCCTAAGGGTAGCTTGCTAGCAGGGAGCCCTGTGCCAGGTTTGACTCCTAACTCCTGCAGATAGGAATGCAGCGACATCAGTATCCTGGTGTTAAGCCCATGTCTGAAATTTCCTGATGTAAAATCCTTTGTCCTAGCTTTGGCTAGTGGCCCCAAGCCTCAGTGAGTGCTGCAGACAAAGGGCAGATCTTAGAGCTGAAGCTTCTCTGACAAGTGTCATGGTAGTGGTGACCATGCATAATTTTGGGAAATCTACTTCTTCCTCTCAGTCTCTCAAGTGTATGATACAATATTATTAACTACAGTCATCATGCTGTATGTGTTCCCCAGAATTTCCTCACTTAGAGCTAAAAGTTTGTCCCCATTTCTCCCACCCCCAGCTCCCAGGAGCTACCATTCTACTCTCTATTTTTATGAGTTTAACTTTTTTGGATTACACATGAGGCGAGATCATACAGTATTTCTTGTATGATTTACTTATTTATTTTACTAAGCATAATACTATCAAGATCCACTTATGTTGTGGCAAGTGGCAAGATTTCCTTTTTTAGCTAAATAATATTCCATGATATACCTCATTTTTCTTTTTTAATGGCTAAATAATATTCTATCTATCTATCTATCTATCATCTATCTATCTCGCATTTTCCTTATGCTTTCATCTGTTGATTGTCATGACTGTCATGTAGGTTGTTTCTGTGTCTTGGCTGTTGTGAAATAATGCTGCAGTAAACATGGAAGGGCAGATATCTCAAGCTAATTCCTTTCTTTCAGATATGTATCCCACGTGGGATTGCAGGATCATATGGTATTTCTATTTTTAGTTTTTTGAGGGACCCCCATATTGATTTCCATAGTGGTTTTACCAGTTTACATTCCCACTAAGAGTGTCCAGATCTCTCCTTAGTTTTAAGATATTCTCAGCCATTATTGGTTTAAATAAGCTTTTGTTTCTTTCTTCCTATTTTCTCCTTCTGGGACCCCATTAATGCATAATTATTTCTCTTAATGATATCCCATAGTCCATATAGGCTTTCTTTAGTCTTTTTCATTCTTTTTGATTTGCTTTCCTCTTATCGGATAAGGTCAAAAGATCTGTCTTCTACTTCACAGATTCTTCTATTGATCCAGTCTGATGCTGACACTCTCTACTGAATTTTTAATTTCATTCATTATATTCTTCAGTTCCAGAACTTGTTGTCAAAATTGATTTTTTTTTAATTTTTTATTTTTTTATTAATATATTATGTATTATTTGCCCCAGGGGTACAAGTCTGTGAATCACCAGGTTTACACATTTCACAGCACTCACCAAAGCACATAAATTCCCCAACCCCACCTCCCTCTCCCTATCCCCTTCCCCGCAGCAACCCTCAGTTTGTTTTATGAGATTAAGAGTCTCTTATGGTTTGTCTCCCTCCCGATCCCATCTTGTTTCATTTTTTCTTTTCCTACCCCCAAACCCCCTATGTTGCCTCTCAACTTCCTCAAATGAGGGAGATCATATGATAATTGTCTTTCTCTGATTGACTTATTTTGCTAAGCCTAATACCCTCTAGTTCCATCCACGTCATCACAAATGGCAAGATTTCATTTCTTTTGATGGCTGCATAGTATTCCATTGTGTATATATACCACATCTTCTTTATCCATTCATCTGTTGATGGACATCTAGGTTCTTTCCATAGTTTGGCTATTATGGACATTGCTGCTATAAACATTCGGGTGCATGTGCCGCTTTGGATCACTACATTTGTATCTTTAGGGTAAATACCCAGTAGTGCAATTGCTGGGTTGTAGGGTAGCTCTATTTTCAACTTTTTGAGGAAGCTCCATGCTCTTTTCCAGAGTGGTTGCACCAGCTTGCATTCCCACCAACAGTGTAGGAGGATTCCCCTTTCTGTGCATCCTCGCCAGCATCTGTCATTTCCTGACTTGCTAATTTTAGCCATTCTGACTGATGTGAGGTGGTATCTCATTGTGGTTTTGATTTGTATTTCCCTGATGCCAAATGATGTGGAGCACTTTTTCATGTGTCTGTTGGCCATCTGGATGTCTTTTTTGCAGAAATGTCTGTTCATGTCTTCTTCCCATTTCTTGATTGGATTATTTGTTCTTTGGGTGTTGAGTTTGATAAGTTCTTTATAGATTTTGGATACTAGCCCTTTATCTGATATGTCGTTTGCAAATATCTTCTCCTATTCTGTCAGTTGCCTTTTGGTTTTGTTAACTGTTTCCTTTGCTGTGTAAAAGCTTTTGATCTTGACGAAGTCCCAGTAGTTCATTTTTGCCCTTGCTTCCCTTGCCTTTGATGATGTTCCTAGGAAGAAGCTGCTGTGGCTGAGGTCGAAGAGGTTGCTGCCTGTGTTCTCCTCAAGGATTTTGATGGATTCCTTTCTCACATTGAGGTCCTTCATCCATTTTGAGTCTATTTTCGTGTGTGGTATATGGAAATGGTCCAGTTTCATTCTTCTGCATGTGGCTGTCCAATTTTCCCAACATCAGTTGTTAAAGAGACTGTCTTTTTTCCATCAAACATTTTTTCCTGCTTGGTTGAAGATTAGTTGACCATAGAGTTGAGGGTCTATTTCTGGGCTCTCTATTCTGTTCCATTGATCTATGTGGCTGTTTTTGCGCCAGTACCATACTGTCTTGATGATGACAGCTTTGTAATAGAGCTTGAAGTCTGGGATTGTGACGCCACCAACTTTGGCTTTCTTTTTCAATATTCCTCTGGCTATTCGAGGTCTATTCTGGTTCTATATAAATTTTAGGATTATTTTTCCCATTTCCTTGAAAAAAAAAAGATGGTATTTTTATAGGGATTTCATTAAATGTGTAGATTGCTTTAGGTAGCATAGATATTTTTACAATATTTGTTCTTCCAATCCATGAACATGGAACATTTTTCCATTTCTTTGTGACCTCCTCAATTTCTTTCATGAATACTTTATAGTTTTCTGAGTATAGATTCTTTGCCTCTTTGGTTAGGTTTATTCCTAGGTATCTTATGGTTTTGGGTGTAATTGTAAAAGGGATTGACTCCTTAATTTCTCTTTCTTCTGTCTTGTTGTTGGTGTAAAGAAATGCAACTGATTTCTGTGCATTGATTTTATATCTTGACACTTTACTGAATTCCTGTACAAGTTCTAGCAGATTTGGAGTGGAGTCTTTTGGATTTTCCACATATAGTATCATATCATCATATCATCATGATAGTTTGACTTCTTCTTTGCTGATTTGGATGCCTTTAATTTCTTCTTGTTGTCTGATTGCTGAGGCTATGCCTTCTAGTACTATGTTAAATAGCAGTGGTGATAATGGACATCCCTGCCATGTTCCTGATCTTAGTGGAAAAACTCTCCATTGAGTTTGATATTTTTTTCTCCATAGAGAATGATATTCGCTGTGGGTTTTTCATACATGGTGTTGATGATATTGAGGTAGGTGCCTTGTATCCCTACACTTTGAAGAGTTTTGATCAGGAAAGAAGGCTGTACTTTGTCAAATGCTTTTTTCAGCATCTATTGAGAGTATCATATTGTTCTTGTTCTTTCTTTTATTAATGTATTGTATCACATTGATTGATTTGCAGATGTTGAACAAACCTTCCAGCCTTCCAAGTGGAATAAATCCCACTTGGTCGTGGTGAATAATCCTTTTAATGTACTGTTAGATCCTATTGGATAGTATTTTGGTAGAATTTTTGCATCTGTGTTCATCAACGATATTGGTTTGTAATTCTCTTTTTTGATGGGATCCTTGTCTGGTTTTGGGATCAAGGTGATGCTGGCCTCATAAAGTGAGTTTGGAAGTTTTATTTCCATTTCTATTTTTTTGGAACAGTTTCAGGAGAATAGGTACTAATTCTTTAAATGTTTGGTAGAATTCCCCTGGGAAGCCATCTGGCCCTGGGCTCTTGTTTGTTTGGAGATTTTTGATGACTGCTTCAGTCTCCTTACTGGTTATGGGTCTGTCCAGGTTTTCGGTTTCTTCCTGGTTCAGTTATGGTGTTTATATGTCTCTAGGAATGCATCCATTTCTTAAAGATTTTCAAATTTGCTGGCGTATAGTTGCTCATAGTATGTTCTTAAAATTGCTTGTATTTCTTTGGTGTTGGTTGTGATCTTTCCTCTTTCATTCATGATTTTATTTATCTGGGTCCTTTCTCTTATCTTTTTGATAAGTCTGGCCAGGGGTTTATCAATCTTATTAATTCTTTCAAAGAACTGGCTCCTAGTTTCGTTGATTTGTTCTATTGTTTTTTTTGGTTTCTATTTCATTGATTTCTGCTCTGATCTTTATGATTTCTTTATTCCCACTGGGTTTAGGCTTTCTTTGATGTTCTTTCTCCAGCTCCTTTAGGTATAGGGTTAGGTTGTGTATTTGAGACCTTTCTTGTTTCTTGAGAAAGGCTTGTATTGCTATATATTTTCCTCTCAGGACTGACTTTGCTGTGTCCCACAGATTTTGAACTGTTGTGTTTTCATTATCATTTGTTTCCATGAATTTTTTCCATTCTTCTTTAATTTCCTGGTTGACTCATTCATTCTTTAGAAGGATGCTGTTTAGTCTCCATGTATTTGGGTTCTTTCTAAATTTCCTCTTGTGATTGAGTCTAGCTTCAGAGCATTGTGGTCTGAAAATATACAGGGAATGATTCCAATCTTTTGATACTGGTTGAGACCTGATTTGTGACCCAGGATGTGATCTATTCTGGAGAATGTTTCATGTGCACTAGAGAAGAATGTGTATTCTTTTGCTTTGGGATGGAATGTTCTGAATATATCTGTGATGTCCATCTGGTCCAGTGTGTCATTTAAGGCCTTTATTTCCTTGTTGATCTTTTGCTTGGATGGTTTGTCCATTTCAGTGAGGGGAGTGTTAAAGTCCCCTACTATTATTGTATTATTGTTGATGTGTTTCTTTGATTTTGTTATTAATTGGCTTATGTAGTTGGCTGCTCCCATGTTAGGAGCATAGATATTTATAATTATTAGATTTCTTGTTGGACAGACCCTTCGTATATGATATAGTGTCCTTTCTCATCTCTTATTATAGTCTCTGGCTTAAAATCTAATTGTTCTGATATAAGGATTGCCATCCGAGCTTTCTTTTGATGTCCATTAGCATGGTAAATTGTTTTCCACACCCTCACTTTAAATCTGGATCTGTCTTTGGGTCTAAAATGAGTTTCTTGTAGGCAGCATATTGATGGGTTTTGTTTTTTTATCCATTCTGATAATGTGTGTCTTTTGATTGGGGAATTTAACCCATTTACGTTCAGAGTAACTATTGAGATATATGAATTTAGTGTCATTGTATTGCCTGTAAGGTGACTATTACTGTATATTGTCTCTGTTCCTTTCTGGTCTACTACTTTTAGGCTCTCTCTTTGCTTTGAGGACCCCTTTCAATATTTCCTGTAGAGCTGGTTTAGTGTTTACAAATTCTTTTAGTTTTTGTTTGTCCTGGAAGCTTTTTATCTCTCCTTCTATTTTCAACAATAGCCTAGCTGGATATAGTATTCTTGGCTGCATGGTTTTCTCGTTTCGTGCTCTGAATATATCATGCCAGTTCTTTCTGGCCTGCCAGGTCTCTGTGGATAAGCCTGCTGCCAATCTAATATTTTTACTATTGTATGTTATAGACGTCTTGACCTGGACTGCTTTCAGGATTTTCTCTTTGTCACTAAGACTTGTAAATTTTACTATTAGATGACAGGGTGTGGACCTATTCTTATTGATTTTCAGGACCTATTCTTATTGATTCTTTTTGATAATCCTCCTGGATTTTGATGCTTGTTCCCTTTGCCATATTAGGGAAAGTCTCTACAATAATTCTCTCCAATATACCTTCTGCTCCCTTCTCTCTTTCTTCTTCTTCTGGAATCCCAATTATTCTAATGTTGATTCATCTTATGGTATCACTTATCTCTCAAATTCTCTCCTCGTGGTCCAGTAGTTGTTTGTCTATCTTTTGCTCAGCTTCTTTATTCTCTGCCATTTGGTCTTCTTTATCACTAATTCTCTCTACTGCCTCATTTATCCTAGCTGTAAGAGCCTCCATTTTTTATTGTACCTCATTAATAGCTTTTTTGATTTCAACTTGGTTAGATTTTAGTTCTTTTATTTCTCACAAGGTTTATCTAATATCTTCCATGCCTTTTTTGAGCCCAGCTAGCACCTTGAGAATCATCATTCTGAACTCTAGATCTGACATATTACCAATGTCCATATTGATTAGGTCCCTAGCCTTCGGTACTGCCTCTTGTTCTTTTTTGTGGTGAGTTTTTCTGCCTTGTCGTTTTATCTAGATAAAAATATATGAAGGAGTGAATAAAATACTAAAAGGGTGGCAAGGACCCCAGGAGAATGTGCTTTAACCAAATCAGAAGAGACCCCCAAATTGTGGGGGGAAAAAAGGGGGTAAAAAGAAGTTCAGAAAAAAAAATTAAAAAAAGAAAAAATAAAGAAAAAATATAAAAAAGAAAATACATATATTAGACTGGTGAATAGAACAGAGTCACCCACTTAATTTTGGGAGTATTTTGGTCTCTTAGAAGAAACTACCTCCCAAAATTTTAAAGAATGAAAAATACACACACACACACACACACACACACACACACACACACACAATAAGGGTTAACACAATGAAGGGATGGAATATGACTATAAAGATGAAAATTTTTTTTTTAAGTTCTAAAAATGGAGTTGACAAGATAAGTTGGTTAGGAGAATAAGGAAAAAGAAAGTGGAAAGAATATGCTCAGGCTGGAGACTAGAACAAAGACCTGTGCTAGATTTAGGGTATATTTTGATCTATTAGAAGAAGTTTTATCCCAGATTTCTTTAGAAGAAAAAACCCTATGTGTATACAAAAAATAAAGTTAGATACAATGAAGGATAAAATATGAGTATAATAATGATGGTTCAATTTTCCCAGCACCATTTATTGAAGACACTGTCTTTTTTCCACTAGATTTTTTTTCCTGCTTTGTTGAACCAATGGATACGGAAGATGTGGTCCATTTACACTATGGAGTATTATGCCTCCATCAGAAAGGATGAACACCCAACTTTTGTAGCAACATGGATGGGACTGGAAGAGATTATGCTGAGTGAAATAAATCAAGCAGAGAGAGTCAATTATCATATGGTTTCACTTATTTGTGGAGCATAACAAATAACATGGAGGACATGGGGAGATGGAGAAGAGAAGGGAGCTGAGGGAAATTGGAAGGGGAGATGAACCATGAGAGACTATGGACTCTGAAAAACAACCTGAGGGTTTTGAAGGGGTGGGAGGTGGGAGGTTGGGGGAACCAGGTGGTGGGTATTAGGGAGGGCATGTATTGCATGGAGCACTGGGTGTGGTGCAAAAACAATGAATACTGTTACATTGAAAAGAAATTAAAAAAAAAAAAGATAAACTAGTTTAAAAAATGTTAGAAGAGGGAAGAGTAAAAGTTAAAAAAATTTTAGCTTAAAAAAATTTTTAAAAAATTAATTAACTTCGCAAGACTAAAGAATCATGGGGAGAATGCCATGAATTCCATGCTTTGCTTTCTCCTCCTCTGGAATTCCGCTCTTCTCCTTGGTAAGTGAACTCGGTCTTGGCTGGATTTCTTGCTGATCTTCTGGGGGAGGGGCCTGTTGTGGTGATTCTCAAGTGTCTTTTCCGGAGGCAGAATTGCACCGTCCTTACCAGGGGCCGGAATAAGTAATCTGCTCCGGTTCGCTTTCGGGAGCTTTTGTTCCCTGAGTGCTTTCCGTAGAGTTCCGGAGGACGGGAATGAAAATGGTGGCCTCCCAGTCTCCAGGCCTGGAGGAGCTGAGAGCTCGGGGCCCCACTCCTCACTGCCCCCTTGGAGAAAAACCCTCAATCACTCCTGTCTTTCCCTGGCCTCCCACCACACTCCAAGCTCACCCAGCTTGTGACCAAGCATCCCTGGCACACAGCCCCGCCTGGAGTCTCCAAACCCAGCAGATCCCTGTGCTCCTCCACAGGAGTCTCCCCGGATCTTGTGGGATCCCTGCTCACAGCAGTGGCCTGAGTGTGCCACAGATCAGAGTTTAAGGTAACCTCAAGCTGAGAGCTCACTCCTTGGCTCCATCTCTGTTGCTGGCTTCCCAACTCTTAATACCTTCGAGCTCTGCGACACTCAGACACCCCTGATCCTTCTTTGACCTCACAGGACCTGAGGCCATGCTGTCCCTGTGTGGGCTTCACCCCAGCTTAGCCTCTGGAGCGATGTCCCTCAGTGGAGCAGACTTTTAAAAGTTCTGATTTTGTGCTCCGTTATTCCACTGCTTGCCGGGAGCTGGCCCCTCCCTCTGCAGTCTATCTTCCTGTGGCTTTGGATTCACTTTTCTGCAGGTCCTACCTTTCCAGAAAGTGGTCGATTTTCTGTTTCTAGAATTGCTGCTCTTCTCTTCGATCTCCTGTTGGATTTGTAGTGTTAGGGTCCGTGATCAAAGAACGAAACTGATTAAAGCAAAAATCAAACAAAGCTTTATTTCACGCCAAGCATCAAAATCAAACTGACCCGTCAGGGCTGTCTCTTACGAAAAGGTGACGATGAAGATCCCGGTAAGTCTGCTCCCAACATGGCTGCTCTGGATTAGGCCTTTCTGTAGATGAGGCCACTCTGGATGAGGCCACTCCCAGGACGAGGCCGCAGCTGATGAGGTCGCTCCTCAGGGCTGCTCCCTGGAACGGCTGCTCATAAAAAGAGGCTACTCTGGAGGAAGCTTCTTTCCTGACGATGCTGCCTCCCACAGGGCTGCTCACCGAGGAAGCCTCTTTCCAGATGAAGCCGCTCCCCGGAATGGCGCAGCTCCAGCGAGGCTGTGGCTCAGGGTATCAAGGCCGCTCCTGGCAGCGAGGCCGTTCGCAGCGAGGTTGCTGGCATCTAGGCCGTTCCCCGCTGTGTGTCAGCGGGGCCACTGGTGTCGGGACCGCTGGTGTCTCAGCTGCTGCTGGCGTGCTGGGTCAGCTGGCGTCGGGACCTCTGGTGTCTCAGCTGCAACGGCGGGTCCGCTGCAGGTGGCTCCGCTGCTCCCCGTGGCGCCGCTGCCGAAGCCACGGTGTGGGCAGGGCTGCGGGCGTCGGAGCTGCCGGCGGCTCGGGTCCGCTGGCGGCTCGGGAGCAACGGCGGGTCTAGCTCTGACAAGAGCTGTCACACTCTCACAGCTCTTACAAGAGCTGTTACAGCTCCTACAGCTCTTAACAAGAGCTGCGACAGCTCCTATAGCTCTTACAAGAGCTGTCACAGCTCTCCTTCTTCTGCTCCCGCCGACTCTCCTTCTTCTGCTCCCGCCGACTCTTCTGCTGGTGCTCCCGCCGACTCTTCTCTCTGCTGCTCCCACTGATCCCCTCTCTGCTGTTCCCACCGACTCTTCTCTGCTGCTCCTTCCTTCTTCTTCTTCTGACAGCTCTCCTTCCTCTCTCCTCGCCAGCCTCGCAGACCAACCTTTATGGGGGTGGTTGAGCCCCGCCCCTACACAGGTAGCCAATTGAATCCTAATTCACCCAGTGGATATACCTATGCCACACCGATTGGACGTCTTCACCCGGCCTGCCCCGCCCCTACTTCTGGGGTCCACAAGCTAGTTACTCTGGGAGGGGCAGGCCCTTACAGTAGGTGTTCGTAATGGTTTGATAAACTATCTAGCTGATCTCCTGCTACCTGATGTCATCTCAGCCTGCTACTTCTCTGCCATCTTGACTCCTCCCTCTCAAAAATGATTTCTGTTTCCAATAGACTTCTCATTTTATTATTTTGCTGATTTTGCTGAACTGCTCTTCTGTGTTTTCTTACAGTTCGCTGAGTTTCCTTAACATAATTATTTTGTATTTTTTATTGGACTAACCCCATTTTTTTGAGGCTGATTATTGGAAAATATTATTTCTGTGGTGCTGTTATGCTTACTTAATTTTTAATTTTCCTTGAAGTTTGTATCATTGTATTTACATTTAAAGAAATTATCTACTTCTTCCAGTCTTCACTGACTGGCGCTGGGAAATAACTTCCATCATCCATATTCTTTTGATCCTGCAAAACCAGACTCAGGGCTGTCAGCTTCCCATTTGCTTTCTCTAGGACCGTGCCAAATGCTCAGATTGAGTGCTTTATCAAGTCCTGCGGAGTTGGGCTGGCTTTCTGCATGTACTCAATAGCTGTCTACAAAGGCTCATTTTTGTCGCCATAGGGCTTGTGCTCGGGGAGCTAGCCACAGGATGGTGGCGTGGGGTATGCATGAGCTTGCCATGCATTTGGTCTGCCTGTGGACCAGCAGGAGCATCTGTCGGTGAGATATTCCCAATGGCTCATTGGCAGGCTTCCTGATGGAGTGTGCAACATGGTTAGTAGGATATATGTCTCCTTAATGCCTTCCAAGAGGCCTGGCTGCTCTTCTCCCAGACACTTCCCACTCCGGCAGCATACCTCAGAATTTTGGGTGAAATGAGAAAGAATTGGGTCTCTTTTGTGGTGTCTCACGTAGCTGCGAAAGCTGGGCACTCACTCAGATGCTCTTACTTTCCCTTGTGGGAGAAGTCACAGGCTGAGATGATCTCTCGGCAATGAGCTGTGCCACTTTGGGGGAGGGGTGATGTGGGTGAAATGAAACTGTTCCTCTTATCCTCTTTAATGCATCAAATCTTCTATTATTTTTGCTTTAGCTATGTGCTGAAACCTCTCCACTGGACTCCCAGCCTTCCATAAAGGCACTCTAGTTCATGGGTGTTTAAATCAGAACTCTTGGAGAGGAAGATGGTAGAAAACTGTCAGTTCCAACATGTTGATGGTATCACTCTTCTCAGCCATTATTTCTTGAGGACTTATATGCCAGACACTATTCTAAGCTCTGGAGCTGTCACAATGTAAGATAAAGTCCTTGTAGAGTTTGACTGCTGCAATTGCATCAGTTCATTATTTGTAAAGAGGAGGTAAAAAATGAATATGCCCAATTAAGTTGTGAATAGTAAATGCAATCATTTGAATAATGAGCTTAGACTAGTGCCAGGCATAACAGAATTTTCAGTAAATGTCAATTGTTTATATGGAGATCAGACACAGTGGAAAGTGGATCTAATTCTTGTCTTGTTTGGAATTGCAATGCTCTGACCTGGGGAGGGCCTGCTGAATAATCTAGGGGGAAGATAGAAGTTTGGAGTCCTGGATGACTTTTCTGGATTTAGGATTGAAACACAAAGCTGGACTACAGTGATGTCATGAAGGCAGTGGCAGGGCCTCCCAAAAAGCAAGTCCTAGAGGACATGTACCAAGTTTATCTACTTGGCCAACACATAGCTTCTCTGCTCTGCCTAGAGCTGCAGCCAGAGGTAAAGGATTTCATACTGTACAGCAAAGAATCTGTGAGGATCAAAAGCAATGCAGCACAAGTTACACTGTGCAGAGCACATTGTTATTTTAAATTCTGGTTTGCCTAAAATGGTTTACTGTCTTAGAACCCCATCTTAAGTTCCTATACATCAAGATGTGGTATTAGCTCCAATAGAAAATATGCAACTGACCCAAAGACAACATAGTTTCAGAAATGTAATATTTTATTTGCATCACATTTTAGAAAGCTGTTTTTTTTGTTGAGGAATGGGGTAACTGCTACTGCACATTTTACTTTGCCTTGGGGATACAACTTTAGGAGTACGAGTTTATACCAGATTTGGGCTAATCTACTTAGATTCAGCATCTGTACTCCTTTAAGTGGCATTTAATATTACAACAGGAGCTCTTTGCTGTTTTTCTATCATAAAGGAACATCACTAGACTGTACTGTATTATGTGCTCAAATTGGCTCACCATCTCTGATGAGCTGTAGAAGAAATGGAAACAGATGATGAGTGAGTGAAGCAGGGGTGCTTGCGTGATCAATCTTGCATCCCACAAGTGTTATGGGCCAGCAGCGTGCATTTCAGGTATGCAGATAAGGTCTCAGATCTGTCTAGAGCTCTCTGGGAGATCGAGAAAGTGGTTTCCCTCTCTCAGGTTAGTTACAATGCTTAAAGGAGATAATATGTGCAAAAAACCTGGCACCCAAGAGGTGTTCAGTAAAAACCGTTTACTCTCCTTCCTTATGTCTTGCTTTAGAAATTCAATTTTCTTCAGTATTTTAAAAAATCAATTAAAGGTAAACCAATTAGTTTCTTATTCCTAGGTGGAGTGTCTGGCACATAGAAAGTAATCAGTTGGGAGTGTGTGTGGGGTGAATTGTTTGTGGTTTTTGGTGTAAAGGGGTTTCTTGTCCACCTCCCTTGATAGGTGGAGATTCAGCACAGTCTCTCAGCTCTTGAGTAGCACACACAGGTTAAACTTGGCTGGTTAGGCTCTTTCCAGATAAGGCTCATGGGAGAGTTTTTCACATTTCAATATTTGAGCCATTTAGTGAACATGATCTGTGTTTAAACCTACCTTTCAAATACCTGACCACATTCTATGTGCCTGGAACAGTTCCAGAGTTTAGAAATTCAGGGAAGAATTAGAACACATTCCCTATTCTTAGTAAGTCAGTAATTCAGTAGTAGAGAAAGTACTGCACACACATGCATGCACACACGCACGCACGCACACACACACGCACGCATGCACACACATACAAGTACTCGTGCATATATGTACATATATCCTTGTGTCTGTGTGTATTTTGGGAGGTAGTGTCCTAAGGTAAGGGGCAACACTCAAAGATCCAAAGTTATGAGTGTGTTGACCATGTTTTAATATCAAAATTAGACTCCATGGACTGATAAGAATATAGCACCATAGAAAGTTAAAGGAATAATGCTTAAGTTGGGGTAGTTCTGGTATTGAGTCTGCCTCCTTTAATGGTAGTTCTTGTCCTCAATAAGTTTATAATCTAGGTAGAGAGTTATGTGCATATCCCTGGTTGAAAGCTCTGTGAGATGTGTCATTGAGGCAAAAGGAGGTCCCAAAGAGAGGTATGGCTGCTCTGAGCTATGGGAGACGAAGAAGGAAGGGGAGGTGGAGTTTGATGTTAGTGAGTATTGAAGGATCTAGGAGAAGAGGGAATGCTGAGTCTGGAAGGATGCTGGAAAAAGATCTGGCCACAATCTTGTCTAAACAGGGAGATCAAAAAGGCTTTCCTAGATTTAAGACAATGAGGCCCACATCATTGGGGAGCCAGGTGCTTCTGTGGCCAAGGACTTTGCAGCTTGTTTGGCTGGACCTCAGAAATATCGTTGAGAGCAGACATGCGGGATTGATTAGAAAACTGCTATGCTTGGGAAAGAAATGTAGATCTCAGAGACATGAAAATGAAAACATGCAAGCATTTGTAAAGGGAATGTGCCTATCATTGTGGTTTTATGTGCGTAGAGACCTCATGAGCAACCTGCAGGTATGGCTGGGGAAAACATGTCTTCAGAGGCCCTTTTCTCTCCCTTGCACAATGATAGCTTTCTCCTTGGGTGGCACCTGATAGATGTCATATTTTCTTTTCCCTCTCACTGTCTCTCTTTCTCACTGACTGTTATCAGGAAGTGAACTGGTGGCCCACTAAACTAGGGCTTCATCAGGCTCTTGGAGGAAACCTTATGTGTGTATGTGGGGGTAGAGATGGTATTGCAAAGAGATCAAGGATCTGCGCTGGAGACTTATTAGTTGTTGACATTTGGAAAGTTACTTAATCTCTCTGAACCTTAGATTCTTCACCCATTAGTGGAAATAATAATACCTGCCTTACAGAGTTCTTGAGAGGACTAAACATAGTAGTATGATGCTTGGCCCACACAGGGTATTCAATAAATACCACCTGTTATTATTGCTGTTTTTGGGGGGCAGAAGCTAGTGTAATATGGGTACATTCTGACTGTAGTTAGAAAATAAAATTTCTTGGGGGTGGGGGCACACAGTCATACACATTGCTGTCCATAGTGCTGAACTATCATTGCACAGTGCATGGCTATAGCTCCTAACCCCAGGCCAAGGCTGATGGCTGCTCAGTCTCCCCCAGAAATTCTGAGCCAGAAATGTGTAATGAAGAGTCCAAGATGGTAGAGAAGCAGACTGATAATAGCATTTGGATAAGTCACTGCGAAATTGCATTGGACAGAAAGAGACATTTTAGTCTCTCTTAGAGATTTATATTACCAAAGAAAAAGTCCAAAATGCTCAAAATGCTGCTACAGGATGTTATGTGATGGAGAGCTGTGCATGTGTTATTGTGAATGATGAGTGTGGGTAGTTGGCAGGACCCTGGAGGAGTAGAGCTTGTTTAAGTATGGTATCTTTATCAATTGGGTTAAAACAACATTTTTTAAAATTTCTTTTCAGCAAAACAGTATTCATTGTTTTTGCACCACACCCAGTGCTCCATGCAATCCGTGCCCTCTCTAATACCCACCACCTAGTTCCCTGAACCTCCCACCCCACGCCTCTTCAAAACCCTCAGATTGTTTTTCAGAGTCCGTAGTCTCTCATGGTTCACCTCCCCTTCCAATTTCCCCCAACTCCCTTCTCCTCTCCATCTCCCCTTGTCCTCCATGCTATTTGTTATGCTCCACAAAGAAGTGAAACCATATGATGATTGACTCTCTCTGCTTGACTTATTTCACTCAGCATAATCTCTTCCAGTCCCGTCCATGTTACTACAAAAGTTGGGTGTTCATCCTTTCTGATGGAGGCATAATACTCCATAGTGTATATGGACCACATCTTCCTTATCCATTCGTCCGTGGAAGGGCATCTTTTTTCTTTCCACAGTTTGGCGACCGTGGCCATTGCTGCTATAAACATTGGGGTACAGATGGCCCTTCTTTTCCCTACATCTGTATCTTTGGGGTAAATACCCAGTAGTGCAATTGCAGGGTCATAGGGAAGCTCTATTTTTAATTTCTTGAGGAATCTCCACACTGTTTTCCAAAGTGGCTGCACCAACTTGCATTCCCACCAACAGCGTAAGAGGGTTCCCCTTTCTCCACATCCTCTCCAACACATGTTGTTTCCTGTCTTGTTAATTTTGGCCATTCTAACTGGTGTAAGGTGGTATCTCAATGTGGTTTTAATTTGAATCTCCCTGATGGCTAGCGATGATGAACATTTGATGATGAACATTTGATGATGAACTTTTGTATGTCTTCACTGGAGAAGTGTCTGTTCATATCTTCTCATTTTTTTAATATGATTGTCTGTTTTGTGTGTGTTGAGTTTGAGGAGTTCTTTATAGATCCTGGATATCAACCTTTTGTCTGTACTGTCATTTGCAAATATCTTCTCCCATTCCATGGGTTGCCTCTTTGTTTTTTTGACTGTTTCCTTTGCTGTGCAGAAGCTTTTGATCTTGATGAAGTCACAAAAGTTCATCTTCACTTTTGTTTCCTTTGCCTTTGGAGACATATCTTGAAAGAAGTTGCTGTGGCTGATATCGAAGAGGTTACTGCCTATGTTCTCCTCTAGGATTCTGATGGATTCCTGTCTCATGTTGAGGTCTTTTATGCATTTTGAGTTTATCTTTGTGTACGGTGTAAGAGAATGGTCAAGTTTCATTCTTCTACATATAGCTGTCCAGTTTTCCCAGCACCATTTATTGAAGAGACTGTCTTTTTTCCACTGTATATTTTTTCCTGTTTTGTCGAAGATTATTTGACCATAGAGTTGAGGGTCCATATCTGGGCTCTCTACTCTGTTCCACTGGTCTATGTGTCTGTTTTTATGCCAGTACCATGCTGTCTTGGTGATCACGGCTTTGTAGTAAAGCTTGAAATCAGGTAACATGATGCCCACAGTTTTATTTTTGTTTTTCAACATTTCCTTAGCGATTCGGGGTCTCTTCTGATTCCATACAAATTTTTGGATTATTTGCTCCAGCTCTTTGAAAAATACTGGTGGAATTTTGATCGGAATGGCATTAAAAGTATAGATTGCTCTAGGCAATATAGACATTTTAACAATGTTTATTCTTCCGATCCAAGAGCATGGAATGGTCTTCCATCTTTTTGTGTCTTCTTCAATTTCTTTCATGAGTGTTCTGTAGTTCCTTGAGTACAGTAAAACAACATTTTAATAGATATTTGAACATTTTGGCTCAATAAAATATTGTAATTTGCACAACGTCACAGAACAAATAAAACTATTACTTTATGATGTGCGTGGTTAATTTCATGTACTGTAGAAAATCAAAGCATACTTTAGAGTGTAGTAAGTTTTTTTTTGAGAATTGGAAGTTTTGAAGCACAGATGACTCCCCCACATTCCTTTCCTTGGTTATTCTGGTGATGATTCTCGATTTATTGTTTTCTCTGAGCCCTTGTTCTCCATTTGCCCTCTCTCACAAAGGCCAAGGTGCTGGAGCAGCTTGGCTAGTCTACCTCCTAATGTTTACCCATTAGTCAATTCATCCTTTCTTCCTTCCATCATTCATCCACCCATCCATCAATTAACCAATTGTCAAACATGTAATTATTGAGTATCTACATCTACTGTACATCTACTGCATATTATGTACTCTGGGGCTCTGTTGTGTGTTTGCACTAATAGAGTAGCTTTTTAATCTACCTGTTGTCATGACAAGCGCTGACCTTTGACTTAGCCCTTTTAGAATCTGCTGCTGTTATATTTATTTCTTTGTCAGCAATATTTATTAGGCACTTACTATTAGCCAGATACTGTTATAGGCCGTGGGGATACAGCCATAAATACTGCTATCTAGTGTGTGAATTACTGAAATCGGTTTCTGATTGTTTCTTTTCATGCTATTGACCCCTTGCAGTTCATTGCCAATACAGCCAGAGGTCCTTTTTAAACCTAAGTCATGTTATGTTATTTCTTAGCTCATAGTCTCCTGATAGCTTCCCATCTCATTTAGGGAGGATAGTGGTAGAGGTGATAAGAGTTTGTATTCTCTCTTTATATTTTGAAGGTATAGCCTACAGGGGACTCACTGACATTAAATATGACCAGAAGAGAGGAATCAGCAATATCTCCAAGGTATTTGTCCTTGGCAACTGCAAAGATAGAGTTACCAGTTGCTGAGTTGGAGAAGACTTATCGGAGCAGATTTGGAGATGAAAATTGCAAATCTGGTTTAGGACCTATTTTGATGTACTTATTTGGCATTTAAATGGAGATACGGAGCATGTAGTTGGAGATAGAATTCTCCAGAGTTCAGGCTGGAGATACACATTTTGAAGTCATTAGCATATAAAGGGATTTACAGCCACAAGTTTATATGAGATTGCTAGTATAGGGAAAAGACAAATTCCTAGGACTGAGTTCTGGAGCAGTCATCATTTAGAAGGTGGGAAGATGAGGAGAATCTTGGGAAGGAGACTGAATAGGAAAAGATTAAGAATTTAGAAGTGAAACAGGTGGGTTGTGTCAAGAGGAAAATATATTTTAGTAAAGAGGGTGAGAGGGTGAGTTGAGGACTAAAAATTGACTTCTGGAAATCATGGGAGATCTTGGTAAGAGCTTCTTTGATGGAATTATAGAATCAAAAGCCTGACTATGCTGTGTTCAAAAGAGATTAAGAAGAGAGGAAAGGAGACAGAGTAATGACAACTCTTTCAAAGTAACCTGAAATACATCAGGGAATCTCATGATTTTCAGAGGGATACACATGAATAAACCATGAATAGCTTTGCTATTGTTGCATTGTTCTAATATTTCCAAAAACTGCATTGGCCTAAAGAGAGATCTGCATCCATCAAAACTAGCTCGGAAGTTGTTGAATCAGCCAAAGGCTGCACCACCTATAGCTTCCCTAGAAATACTCCAGGCTTGATTTTTAGAGCCTCTTAATAATAGGATCAACCACAATAGTAGCAACAACTAATAATAATACATTAGAGTTCTCGCTGTGAAGCATTATATTGAGTGTGCGTAATGGATTATCTTATTTAATGCTTAGAACCAAGTGAGGGTGGTATCTCTGTTATTGCTATCTTACAGATTTGGTGGTTTATAGGCAAAGATGTAGTCCTTTGGAATATTGGTGAGACTCTGAATTTTACTACTTTACTACTTTACTCTGAATTTTACTACTTTTTGCATATAGGCTTTGTTTCAAGACCCTGCCAAAGAGCAATGACATGACACAATTTTTCAGAAGTGATAAAGGGAATAAGTAAAGGCTATTTTCCCTAAGGGCTACTATATGGATTGAGACCTCACTCTTCCTTCCTACTTCACTTTTACTCAGCGTTCTTGGGAATCAGGGATCATTTTAAAAAAAAGAGTTTATTTATTTGTTTATTTGAGAGAGAGAAAGAGAGAGAGAAAGCAGAGAGGAGAAAATGGAGAAAGAGAGAATCTTAAGCAGACTCTGCTGAGCCCAGCACGGGGCTTGATCTCACAACAATGAAATCACAACCTAAGCTGAAACCAAGGGTCTGGTACTCAACCCACTGGGCCACCCAGGTGCCATTTTTAATGGATGATGCTAGTCAATTAACAGACAGAGCATGCTGTCTTCAGGGACTTTGTGTGGTTATGGAAGAGATCTGTCCTTCGTGTGGTCCATTTCCTCTTTGACTCTCCTCTCTGATGCCTCTGGCTCTCCTTGACCCTTGTAGAGTGAAGGGCTTGCTTCATTCAGAGGGAAGAAAAGTGCAAAGTGAGGTCACTGGTTCTTGCTAACTCTTAAGACCTTAACTTTCAGAAACATTTCAGAAATGTTTCCTAAACATTTACAAGAAGCAAGAGGTATTTTGATAGGCTTATAAACTTTATTTAGTTTTAACAAATACTGAAGTTACTGGTTTACTATACCAATAGGAATTACATGTTGTGCTATAAAGTCAAAGGCAAAAATAGTTCAGATAGCTACAGCTCTAATTAAGACTTCAGTGCGTGGTGCAGTGTGGGGAAGGTAACACTGCACGGTCTATGGACTATTCTTGTAAAAACAGTTAAGCTACTCAAGTTCCATTTATTTAAAAGAAACTTTTATGGAAAACTTAGACAACATTGGATTCATTAACAACTATTGTAGGTTTCCATGAGTAGCAGGCGGATCCATTGGAAGGACCGGATGAACAGATATGAATTGAGTATGACCCCCAGAAATTAGGGGTCTGTTTGAAACCTATTAGTGTTTTGTACAGTAGCTTTAATCTTTCTGTCCTTGGGTGGAATTAAGTGCTCACTTTTTCCTTTCTCTTCCTTACTACCATTTTCTCTTTAGTTTATAATGCACACACACACGCATTCACATCATTTCATATTGTATTACAATGTATAATTTTCTCTTCGCTTGTATTTCAATGCATGTTTTAGTTTGCTTGTGTTTTTTCTGAATTGATGATAACGATGATGATGGATGAGACTATATCTCTACATATTGTGTGTTTTTCTCCAGCTTTGTTGAAGTATACTGACAGATAAAAGTGAATATATTTAAGGTATATGACGTGTTGATTTGATATACATATACATTGTGAAATGATTGCTCATAATCTCACTTAGTTACCTTTTCTTTTTATAGTAAGAACACTTAAGTTTTACTCTCTTAGCAAATTTTAAGTATGTGGTGACTATAGTTGCCATGCTGTACATTAAATCTCCAGATTTTTTTCATCTTCTCACTGAAAGTTTGTGCGATTTTTACCAACATCTATTTTTCCTATCCTTCAGCCCTGGCAACAACACTCTCTGGTTCTCAGTTTGACTTTTTTTTTTTTTTAATTTCACATATAAATGAGATCATACAGCATTTTCTTTCATGTCTTTCCTCTTTCACTTAACACAATACCCTCCAGATCCACATATGTTGTCACAAATGGCAAGACTTTCTTATTTTTTATGGCTGTATAACATTCCATATATATATATATATTCCATAATATATATGCATTTTCTTTGTCTATGTATCCACTGATAGACACTTAAGTTGTTTCCATATCTTGGCTATTGTAAATAATGCTATTACATGTTGTTGGCTTTTTTTTAAAAGATTTTATTTATTTGATGACAAGAGAGGGAATATAAGCAGGGGGAGTGGGAGAGGAAGAAGCAGGCTTCATGCTGAGCAGGGAGCCCTATGCCGGGGGCTTGATCCTGGGATCATTGACCTGAGCTGAAGGCAGATACTTAATGACTGAGCCACCCAGGCACCCCCTATTCTCCAAATGACTGCCTCAGACTTTACATCCCCTGCTAACCAGCAAGATCAAGACCAGAAGGTAACTAAGATATTTGAGGAGAGTTTTGTATACTTAACTTTCATTCTGGAAAGTCTTTGGTGATCAAAACAATTGAAAGTGTCAAGGAAATAAATAAGCTCTGTTGTGACTTTAGTTTTTAATTATATAATTCTTAAGGGATTTTTTAGGAGTTGTAAGATGCTTATTAGAAAATTATGAAATAAATATTATATTAGTGCCATTTTAAAATCTTTCATTCTCTTCTTTTTCCTCCTCTTTCTCCTCCTCCTCATTATTATTATTTGTTTTAGATACAGCTATCCCTTCCTTTTAGGTTACTTAGCAGACCCCTGATTGTAAAAGGTCTAGGATGAAAGCCTCCTCAGAGTTGTAAATGCCCTTGCTCTTCCAGCATGAAGTGTCAGACATCTTTTTTGGCTCTTAATATTGGTCAAACACATTTTCCAGTGCATTTCACAATTATCTGAAGCCCCTTCCAGTAAGGCCTGCCATTTTTTTGCATGTGTATCTACTCCCCCCAGCTCCCACTGAGAACGTGGATTTGAATCTCATCTCTGCCACTTCTTAGGTATCTGACCTTGGGAAAATTGTTTAATATTTCTGAAAATATGTTTCCTTATCTATAAACAGGAACAATGTTTAGCTCATACATTTGTGCTGATGAAATTAGACAAATTTGATATTAGAAATTCTCATTGTAGGGGCGCCTGGGTGGCTCAGTCGGTTAAGTGTCTGCCTTTGGCTCGGGTCATGATACTGGTGTCATGGGATTTAGCCCCATGTTGAACTCCCTGCTCAGTGGGGAGTTTCCTTGGCCCTCTCCTCTACCCCTCCTTTCACCACTTATGTGCTCTCTTTCAAATAAATAATAAATAAAATCTTAAAAAAAGAAATACTCATTGTAAATTATACAGTTATATTTAATATTAATATAAAATTATTATAGTAATAGTAATAATAATTTAATTGGGAAAAATCCCCCTGTTGGGGACCAGAGTTTTCATATGAAATAGCCTATATTAAGTGATATGGTAGAGTGAGCCACAATTTATGTGACCATATTCTAAATTGGGCAATTAAATTGTTTCAGACTACTTGGGCCTATAAAGAACACTGCAGTTGGAGCACCTGGGTGGCTTAGTCACTTGAGGCTCTGATTCTTGATTTCATTTCAGGTCATCATCAGGTTGTAAGGTTGAGCCCCGCGTCAAGCTCTGTGCTCAGCAGGGAGTCTGCTTGAGATTCTCTCTATCCCTCTCCCTCTACCCACCAAGCCTGCATGCACTCTCTCTCTCTAAAATAAATAAATCTTGAAAAAATAAACAACAGTGCAGTTATTATTCTTGTGCATAGATTCTTCGTCTGTATTTCTGAATATCTCTTTGGAGTTCATTTCAGAAGGCCAGTCACCTTCTCATTGGGCTGCTGTTTTTCTGGGCTCCTGTCTTCATTGGCATTGCTGCTCTGCTCTTTGAAGAGTTCTTTCCCCTTGCTTTCTCTCCGGACTGCAGAAGGACCTCCAGAAAGGCCTGGTATGAGTGGGGTTGCAAAAAGGTGAGCTTTGTGGTTGTTGGTTGGTTGGCAAAACGAGACTGATAATGCCCCATTGTTCTGGAAGATCTTGGCGTAGGGAAAGGATAGTCTCTGTCTGGGGATGGACCAGCAAAGCAGAGAACAAGGACAGGGAGGGCAAGTCAGATCAATGGGAGCATGTTCCTGCCGAGAGTTCTCATTGGGCCCCCAGGGCTCTCCCAGCTGGGCTTTATAAGATTACAATTGAATTCACAACTTGATCTCTGCCAAGGAGAGCAGTTCTGTCTGCACCGCCAGGCTCAATGTTGTATCCAAAGTGAAGAGTGGGGGCAGCAACCCTCCAGGCTGTGAGCAGCTCTCCCTTTGACTGAATGGCCTGTGAAATGTTAGAGAAGACCTGAAACCCTCCTCCCTGGGTGGATATCACCTTCTTCTTTCGGATTTTATAAAGAACCTGATCCTCTTTGCGTGAATGGAGCCAAGTAAATGGGAGTCTCAGAGGAGGTCGATGGCTCCGCCATAGAAGTCCCACAGCGACGTCTGGTTTTGATGTATTGCTGATGGATCTGATCATGCTCAGAGAGCGAGATCACTTTTGCCAGTTTGAAAGAAAGGTCATGTTTTTAATTTAACTTAATTTCCTACACCAAAGAGAATTTTCAATAGGATATTCGACTTTTGCACCTTTAATGAGACCAGATGCTCTGGGGCCTGCAGCAATGAAGAGAAAACAGATTTTCTAGTTTACACTTCCACTTCGTGCATTTTTTAAATTGGGCATATGCAGTTTCTTTAAGGATGCCATTCCTCATGGGTATTTCTCTCTTTCCTTCTCATTTTTTCTTCTCTTTCTCCCTCTCTTGATTTCTTTCTTCCTCTCCTCTCCTCTCCTCTCCTCTCCTCTCCTCTCCTCTCCTCTCCTCTCCTCCCCTCTCCTCTCCTCTCCTCCCCTCTCCTCTCCTCTCCTTCCCCTCTCCTCCTCTCCTCTCCTCCTCTCCTCTCCTTTCTTCCTTCCCTCCCTCCCTCCCCCTTTTCCTCCTCCTCCTTAGGGTTACCTTTGCTTGAGCACATAACATGGGTGAAGCAATGTGCTTACAGCTTTGCAAACTTACAATTAATTTCCATTTTATAGATGAAGAGATGGAGACTCAGCAGGGTTAAATAAGGAGTATAGTATATATTGTGGAATGGAATGGTAGGCTGAATAACATAGTCATTATAAGCTTAGATGATGAAACTAGATAATCTGGGTCCAAGTCCAGATTCAGTCATTTATTTGTGGATTGACCTGGGAAAATTACTTAACCTTTGACTACTGGTCTGTGTTGATTTTCTTAAAGTTACAAGTTTAATTTTATTTAATGTTGACAATTACATATATAAAAGGGCATATGTACTGTTGATAGAATAATAAAATAAATGTCTGGTTACCTTTCAAGCAGATTAGGAAGTAGAACATTGCCCATACTTTTGAAGCCTTCCACGTGTCCCTCCCCTATTGGCAACACTATTGTCACTAAACCCCAAAGCTAACCATCATTTTAGATTTTGATTTTTTTGTTATTTTCTTGTTTTTATATATGTATGTAGACACATACACGCGCGCGCGCACACACACACACACACACACACACGCCCTATTCCTAAACAGTATATTCTTTAGTTTTTGTACTTTATTAAACTGAGGAACACTAATGTGTTTGACTTGCTATGACTTGCTTTTTATACTTCTAACTGTATTTATGAAATTCAACCATATAGCTATAGTTCACTTATTTTCAGTACTAAATGGCATGCTACTTTATCTCAGTTTATCTAGTCATTCTCTTCCCAGTGGACATTTGGGTCATTGCAGCATTTTGATGCACATTGTTAGACTTTTCTGCTGGGGTCCATCTGCTGAAGCTTCTCTAGGGTATATATTCCTAAGAACGGGGTGGTCATAGTTATGTATGTTCAACTTTATGCCCAAGTGCTTTCTAAATTTATGGTAGCCTATTTACTGTCTGATTGGTAGAGAGTTTCTATTTTTTCCACATCTTCACCAACACTTGGTATTGTCAGATTAAGTCTTTTGCCAATATGCTGAGTGTTAAATATATCTTATTGATGTTTTAACTGACAACTTTCACTTCTAACTAAATGAGCAACTTTACATATGTTTACAGTTATTTGAAATTCCTCTTAGGTAAAGTCCCTGTTTGTTTTTCCCTTTTTTTGGGTCCATTTCTCCTCTTACAATTTCATCTTCTCCATGTATTAAATAGGGGAACTATTTTGGAAGCCCTCTACTGCCTTTATAGTTATAGGCTCTGTGATTCAAAGTCTGATATTTTTATGCTGCTAACTCTCTGATTTCACATGTTGTATTCCTTTATTATTTCTTTAAAATATGCTGTGTGTCTTAGGGATTGATGCCAGCTCATGGCCCTCTTAGGTCAAGGACACTACAGAAAAAGTCTCCTATAGAACAGCCCAAGAGAGTTTTCTGGCTTTCATTGGTTATTTTAAAATTCTTATTGACTATTAAAAATAAGATCTCTTTTTCTCTCATTTCTATTCCCTCAAATATTTGTAAGTTAAATACATATTTATGATTGGCCAGAATCCAGATTTTTCTGTCAAAGATGCCATGGGGGTTCCTCTTGGTTCTCTTTTTCTGTTGTTCCTCTTTGGTGGTACAATCAAGAGAAAAATTTAAAGCTTAGGAGATATAAGTTCATCCTGTTTCTGTGAAGTTAAATACATGATCATAGTTTATTTTTAGAATAATTTGTCATATGCCGCTTCATTGCTCTGTTTCTAATTCATGTTTTCCTTTAGGTCGATGGTTTCAAAAGCAACAACAAATCAAAACAAAACAAAATTCCCCAAACCAATGAACCAACTAATCAATGAAAACCCAAACCTAAACCACCACAAAAGAACCCCAACATATATTATCAAATATAACACTACCCTTTGATTTAGATAAAAAATCACATAGGAGCAACTAAAATTTTTTGTGCTATTGCCAACATCTGCTCCTGCCTCACCTTACTTTTACCAGATCAGGGATCTCTGGACCAAACAAAAATGGGATGACAGCAAGGTGGTATAACAGGAAGTTCCCCACTCATATCCTCCAACAGCAACAATAATCTGGCAGCCATTAATGGGCAAAAGTGCCTTTGTGGGAGCTTTGGGATCTAGGTGTAGTATGTTGTGAAACCCCAGTGGAGCCCAAGACCCAAGGAGGGCCATTTAGAGGAGGGAGCCACACACACTCATGTTGCAAGCTTGCCAACTCTGGTCCTAATTATAGACTCAGAAACAGCCCCATCCCCCTGCGGACTTGGCAACAGCCCTATTTGTCCTTGATCCTGCCAAGGCCATCTGCCAGAACTATCTGCCAAGAGAACTGGGAAGATCCACACCCCTCTATGCCTTGGGTAGCAGGCCAACTGACCTGTCTTGGCTGTGGACCCTGAAGCAGCCCATGACCTAGGTCTAGCCCCTCTCAGCCATGGTCTGAGACTGACCCTGCTTACCCAGAGACCCACTGGGAAATGTATTCCTGTGTCCCTAGAAGCAGACCTACAGTCCTTGGTCCTGACTATAGATCCTGAAGCAGCTCTGTGACTTCATTTGAGCTGTACCCTTCTATGGTCTGGGGCCAGTTCTACCCACCCAGAACTTTGCCCCATGATGAAATAGGAGCCCTCCCAGGGACGTGGTAAGAACCATACCTTTCTGCATACCTGGTAACAGCCTCTCTGTCTGTGGACCCAACTGTAGATGCTGAGGTAGACCCTTGTCCCAGTGCTAGCCTCACTGACCAAGGTCATAGAGTCAGTCCTGTCTTCCTAGGGATCAGGCAGTATCCATTCCCACCTAAGCTCCTGGTAACAGGTCTGCTAACTGTGGACCCAGCAGCAGCCACATGACCTGGCTCCAACACCACTCGACTGCAATTCCAGAGACATTCCCAACACCCAGAAATCTAGCAAGACATCTTACCTGCCAAAACTATTCTGTAAAGGCTAGAAGAGGTATTTGCTCCTTCAAATGCCAGAGATACCAATGCAAGGCTATATTGATCATGATAAATCAGGTAAACATGACACCATCAAAGGAAACTAATAAAACTTTAGTAACCAACCACAAAGAAATGGAACTCTACAAGTTGCCTGACAAAGAATTCAAAATAATAACCTTACAGAAACTCAACAAGATGCAAGAGGACACAGGCTACCAAACAAAATAAAGAAAACAGTATATGAGCAACATGAGAAATGTGATGAATGGAAACAAACAAAAAAAATCTTCAAGAAAACAATATATGAGCAACATGAGAAATTTGACAAATGGAAACCGTGAAAAAACAAATTCTGAAACCGAAGAATACATGATTGAACTGAAAAACTCAGTAGTGAGCTTTGACAATAGGCTGTGATTATGCAGATGAAAAAATAACTAAATTGAAGATAAGTCATTTGAAATTAGCATGGTGACGATAGTCAATACTCCATTGCTATTTGAGATTTCCTAAGAGAATAGATCTTAAGTGTTCTTACCATGAACAAAACATGGTAACTATATGAAGTGATGGGTATGTTAATTTGCCTATTTGTGGTAATCATGTCTTAATGTATACATCTATTAAACATCACATTGTACATATATACATTTTTATTCATCAATTGTACCTTAATAAAGCTTGCAAGGGAGGAAAATGTGAGGCAGTGGGAAATCAGAAGGTCCAAGTTGTGGCCACAAATTAAGCATCCAACATTGCTCTAATGTCAGAGGCTCAACTCTTTTTTTAAAACATTATTTTTATTAACATGCAATGTATTATTTACCCCAAGGGTACAGGTCTGTGAATCATCAGGCTTACACACTTCACAGCACTCACCATATCACATACCCATCCCAGTGTCTGTAACCCAACCACCTTCTCCATACCCGGAGGCTGAACTCAATATAAAATTTCCAGGTAGCTATGATAAGAACTTTTGCATCATAGGTAGTGAGTAATGACTGATCAGGGATGGTGGTGGTGGTTATAGAAGTCTCTTGAAAGCATATTGCCTTTGTGTAGTTTCTGTCCTTCATCAGAGAAGTCTGTGATGTGGTCTTATCTCTGTGTCCTGCAGGCCTCAGAACAGAGCTCAGGATCGGGTCAGTGAATTGAGCCCAGTCTTTACAAGACTGGATTATTAAAGCTCTCTCTCCAAAGAGGCATGTGAATATACTGAAAGTGGAAACACTAGCCTCTATTGCGACAGGGCTGACCAGGCTAGAGCTGGGATGGGCAGGGAGTATGTGTGAGCTTGTTGAAGACAGTAAACTAGAATGAAGAGCACACACAAGTTTCTTTAACTTCATAGTTTAAAATCCCTGGGAATTCTGTTGGATCCTCTCAAAGCTAGAAATAGAAGAGTTTAGAGGCCCAGTGTACTTCTTATCTGGGGCAGCGGATTCCTATGCATTTTGATTCCAGGTAAAATATTATTTTAACAAAGGTGTATTAGTCTGGGATCTCCAGAGGAACAGACACAATAGAAAAAAAGTACACACACACACCACATACATATATGGATACGTACACAGATATACACATTCATATGTATGTGTATGTGTATATGTATATGTGTTTATTTATGTGTGTACATATTTATATATGAAGAGATTTATTATAAGGAATTGGCTCAAGCGATTTTGGAGGCTAAGGAGTCCCAAGACCTTTAGTCAGTAATTTGGATATCCAGGAGGTTGAGTCTAAAAGCAGCAGAAGACATTGATGTCCCAGCTCAAGGACAAGCAGAAAAAGAATTCTCTTTTACTCTTTTTTGTTCCATTCAGGCCTTCAGCAGATTGGATGAGACCCACCAATGTTGACAAGGTCAATCTGGCTAAGTTGACTGATTAAAATGTTCATCTCATCCAGAAATACCCTCATAGATGTACCTTGAATAATGTTTAACAAATACGTGGGCACCCTATGACCTCATCAAGTTGACATATAAAATTAACCACCAGAAATGGGTTACAATATTTAAAAGTAGGAAAAAGTGAAAATCCTTGCTTTATAGCCTAGAAGGTGGTAGTGATGGTTGTGGGGATGTTATGTAAATTGTGACAGAGGCCTTGTTGGTCAGTTTTCCCAACCATGCACAGTCTTATCCTCTAATTGTTTATCCTCTAATTGTTGAGAGGTCTTTGCATGACATTATATATTAACACTAAGTGTTTCAAGAAAATATCCTCATGCAAGCTCTGTAATTCTCTAAGACTTAATTGATTCCTCCCTTGGCTAGCTGTTGCTGCTAGTCCTGTAAATCCTAATCCAGTCTCAGCACTGAGTCCCGTGACCCTTTGCTACACTGCACAGGGAGTCTGACCTTTTTGCCTGTTTCCTCTGGTCTCTTGGAAAAGTCAAGTTGGATTATTTTGGCTAATTTATTTGACTAGTATTGGTTTTTGGTTTTGTGTATATTTTAAGTCATTACTTTTGAAACTTTAGCCAGTATCATCTGGAAAGCTTATTTTTATTTTTAAAAATATTTTGTTTATTTATTTGAGAAAGAGATAAAGAGATAGGGAGAGAAGGAGCAGGGGTAGAAGCAGACTCCCTGCTGAGCAGGGAGCCAATGTGGGGCTCAATTCCAGAACCCTGAGATCATGACCTGAGCCAAAGGCTGACACTTAACCAACTGAGCCACCTAGACACCTCCCCTGCCCCCGGAGAGTTTTTTAATATACAGATTACTGAGCCCTATTCCCAGATAGTCAGTATGGGGAGGAGGTTAGGAGGTTAGAGAGTTTACATTTCTAACAAGATACCAAGTGATGTTATTGTTGCTTGTTTGAGGACCTTAGAATAGAGCTATTCTATATGGTACTCTCAAATCTGTTTACATTTAGTATAGCGTTTTTATAATTGGCTTTTTTATTGTTGTCATGTGGTTTCAACATAAATAATATATTATTTGAATGACTTTTAACCATTGGTTATTTCTCACTAAGTTATTGGCTCTTTGAGGACCAGCTCTTACTCAGATAGGGATACATCTTAAGGTAGGTTCACAACATACTCAGGAGGTATATGTTGATAGAATAGAAAGGAAAAAAGAAATGGCTCAGTTGACAAATGACATATCTCATAAAGGGTTAGTGTCCTAAATCTATAAAGAACTTACCAAACTCAACACCTGAAAGACAAATAATCCAGTTAGGAAATGGGGAGAAGACATGAATAGACACTTTTCCAAAGAAGACATCCAGATGGCTAAGAGACACATGAAAAGATGCTTAACATCACTCATCATCAGGGAAATACAAATCAAAACCACGATGAGATATCACCTCACACCTGTCAGAATGGCTACAATTAACACAAGAAACAACAGGTGTTGGTGAGGATGTGGAAAAGGAGAACCCTCTTGCACTTCTGGTGGGAATGCAAACTGGTGCAGCCATTCTGGAGAACAGTATGGAGCTTCCCCAAAAAGCTAAATATATCTACCCTGTGATCCAGAAATTGCACTACTAGGTATTTACCCAAAGGATAAAAAAATACAGAATTAAAGGGGTACATGTGCCCCAATGTTTATAGCAACATTATCAACAATAGCCAAACCAAGGAGAGAGCCTAAATGTTCATCAGCTGATGAATGGACAAAGAAGATGTGGTATGTATGTATGTGTGTGTGTGCGTGTGTAGTGTGTGTAGTGTGTGTTCATACAGTGGAACATTATTCAGCCATCAAAATGAAATCTTACCATTCACAATGATGTGGATGGAACTATTATGCTAAGTGAAATAAGTCATCCAGAGAAAGACAAATACCTTATGGTCTCACTAATATGTGGAATTTAAGAAAAGAAAACAGATGAACATATGGGAAAGGGGAAAAGAAAAAAAGGAGCAAGGGAAACGAGCCATAAGTGACTCTTAATGAGAGAGAACAAACTGAGGATTGATTGAAAATGGTGGGTGGAGGATGGCTTAGATGGGCGATGGGTATTAAAGAGGGTGCTCATTGCATACAACTGAGTATGAGTCACTGAATTATATAGAAACCAATATTGCACTGTATGTTAACTAACAAAATTTAAATTAAAAAAAAACAACGCTCAGTTGATGGAGGTTCACAGCATTCAGGGCCCTGGGCTCACCCCTTATACCCTTATGCCATGTTTCATCCAAACACTGGAAACTGTGATCTCTCTCACTTCCTGCAGCAAGTCACTGGCAGCCTTGAGACCACCCTGCCTCAGGCTGAGAAGTGAGAAATTCTGAAAGCAATCGAACACTGTAAATTTTCACAGCAGTTCAGCTGAAAGCTGTTGGGCACAGATGTTTCTGTAATTGTGATATGCTGGGAACATTCTCTGGGCTCCAAGCACAAGGGCCTCAGCCTCATTCTTCCACCTGGGTGCCTCAGTGGGCAAGTCTCCCTGTCTCGAGGCTGTAATGGGAACCAGGTGGCAGCATGTGTCTGTTTGAAAAGAGCTGAGCAAGATTCATGTCCCAGTCGCAGTCACTCCTTCCCACATGCCCCAGCTCAGGCCTCAGGGAGCTGGCTTTGGGGTTGGTGGCCCCAGCTCACTCCAGAGCAGGGTGATTTTCAGGCCCTTGTTCAGGATGGACATGGGCTCTCATGTTTGCTGTTGGGTGGAGCCATGGAGACTTTCCAGCAGCTCTCTGATAGGCTCTAAGAAAAGAATCAGCATTTTCTGATTGAATAGGACTATTTCAAAGACAGAATATAACTATTCCAGATGACCTCCATGTGGTCAAGATTGCTACCATCATTTCAAAATCCGCAGAACAATCTTGAAAGTTGTGACATATTTCTTCCAGACTAAATTTGCTTTTAGTGTATAATATTCCCGCCTTTAGGGAGAGATAGTGCTCATTTGCTTCAGGGTTCTTCCTGCTTGTGGAAACATGGGGAAGGCTATGAATAGCATAGGGGAAACATCTGCCACTGCTTGAAAATGGACCAAAGTTCAGTGAACTGGGAAGATTTTTCACAAATATTTCCAGTCACGAAAACTTTAATCTGTATGTACTCTAGCCAGAGAAGTAAAGAGGACAGAGGATGAAGGATATTTAAGTTCAGACCTGGGAAGAAGAAAGAGTATGCCATTGGACATTTCCTGGGAGTAGTTAGTGTCCTGCCCTGTTGACTCAGGCCAAGTGACTGTCCTTGTGTCCACAACCATCTGTGTTACTGCGTAGCGAGTGTAGCTGCATCGTCTTTCCATAAGACATTTTCCTGACACAAGCTGTTGAAAGACCTCTGTTCATAAACTCTGGTATAACCTTTCTGTCTTAATTTTATCACTGATGTGGAACATCATCTCTTCGACTGTTAAATAAAAGTTTACCCTGAACACACTCACAGATCTTCTAAGAGCAAGAGAAGTATCTACTTCCAGTTTTAGCTCCTCTGGAGAACATGTTCTATGATAAAATATAGTCATATCTTCCTGGTTCCAGTTATTCACCATATAACTTTTTGAATCTACAATCTTCATATGGGAATAAGGAAAAAAAAGATTCCAAGAAGGAATATTTTTCTGTAACTTAGTGATGTAACTGTTAAGATAAAACTAAAAGAAATGTTAATTTAAAAAAAAATAGGAAATCCCCCCTCAAAAGAAACTATTGGTAAGTAATAAGAAACTCTAAGTATAAGTAAAAGTATAAAACTATAAGTAAGAAATAAGAAGTAATAAGAAAGTTCAACAAGTTTGCTGGATCCCTCAGCTGAAGTATATTTAACACAATTTTTTATCAGCAATAATCAACTATCATTTAAAAAACAAGGTAACCTTAGATCAGTAAAAACTATAAAGTATGTAGGAATTAGCTTAAGAGTATGCAAGATTTCTATGAAAAATTGTTAAATTCTATTAGAGTACATAGAAGATGATTTATTTAAATGGAGACATTCCTTATCATTTTGTGGAATGAGTTAATACTATCAAGCTGTTTTCTGCCCTAGTTAATTTACAAATCCAGTATAGTTGCATTTAAAATTCCAGTGGGATATTTGGAAGAACTTGACAAACATATTTTTAAAAAAATATATGGAAGAAATAAGGCCCATGAATAAGTGAACTTAAAAAAATAGAGAAAAGGGAATATTTATTTTGACAGATATTAAGACATGTTACAAAGACTGGTATTTGTGTAAAAGAAATAATCCAGTGGAACAGAATAGAGATTTCACAGATAGCCGTATATCTACGTATTTATGGGTCTATATCTGTATCTGAAACATCTGTATCTAGGGCACCTGGGTGGCTCAACTGGTTAAATGTCGGCCTTTAGCTCAGTTTGCAATCTTAGAGTCCTAGGATCGAGCCCCACGTCGGGCTCTCTGCTCAGTAGTGAGTCTGCTTCTCCCTCTTCTCCCTCTGTGATCTCTCTCTCTCTCTCTCAAATAAATAAATAAAATCTTAAAAGAAACATCTGTTTCTGAATATCTCTATCATCTCTATATGGTGTGTTCAAATCTGTATCATCTTTTCATGTATTATATATGTATGTCGATCTACATGTATACTTATTACATCTGGGAACTTAATATTTCAGAAAACTGGCAAACAAAAACGGGTGGGGGACTAGAAGATAAGTAGTTTAATTGTCGGATTTGGGAAAACTACCTCACAACGTAAAAATAAATAGACATTAGCACACAAAGTAACTTTCAGATAGGGTAAAGACGTCGATGTGGAAGGAAATACTGTAATGTTAGTTGAAGAAAATATAGGAGAATATTTTGAGGCCTAGGAGGGAGGAAGAACTTTTAAATAAAACTGTGAAAACACAGTGCGCAAGGTAGAAAAGTTGATGTATTCAATCGTGGCAAATTTAAGGACATCAAGAATAAAGTTAGGAACAGTTTAACAATGGCGTAACATTCTTATTATACAGATAAGGTATTGATATCTAAGGGGGCACCTGGGTGGCTCAGTCATTAACCATCTGCATTTGGCTAAAGTCACAATCCAGGGTCCTGGGATCGAGTCCCGTGTCGGGCTCTCTGATCAGCAGGAAGCCTGCTTCTCCCTCTCCCTTTCCCCCTGCTTGTGTTCCCTCTCTCTCTCTGTCAAATAAATAAATCTTAAAAAAAGATATTGATATATAGGATATAAAAAGGACTCTTAGAAATCACTATGGAAAAGAGACTCTCAGTGGAAAAATGGGCCAAAGGTATGACTCATCAATGTAGCAGAGAAAAGACCTCAAAGGCTAATAAATAAATGAAGAGATTCAAATTAAAGGAGAATTAAACAATAATGAGATAGGACTTAATCCTTGTTACGCTGGCTAAAATTCTAAACTTTGATAATGCCAAGTGTTGGGGAACGTAGACATACCAAGTAACACTTCTGGTCTGCTGGAGACATCCAGAAGAGCAGTGTGAGTGCTCGGCTAAGTGAGTGTACACATATTCTAACCCTGCACAGAAATGCTCACCCAGGTTTATAGGTGACCGGGGTGGGGAGAAACATTGTAGTCTTGTTTATGGGGGAAGATGTTGAAGGCAGCCCAATGTCCATCACTGGACAAGTGGATAGTGTGAGTTTGCCTATAATGGGGTAGTATGCTGCAAGAAGCAGTGGACTAAGTATTGGTGGACCTTAAGACACGGTAGAGAGTCAAAAATTAGAAAATAGAATGGGATCTGTTGCATGATCCCGTGTATGTACAATACAGTGCATATTTTACAAGAAAACATGTACACAAAGAGATGGACATTAAATGCACGAGAATAGTCCACATGTGGGGGAAGGGTTAAGGTGAAGGTCAGCATTAGGAGCTAGAAGGGCGATGAGTCACATATGGGCATTAAGGGGGAGAAATAATTAAAGGAGAACGTGTGCTGACTAATGATGATAATGTGCCCTGGGTTGGGAAGCAAGCTTCATTTAAAACTAGATCTTTAGAAATGAAGAAGCAAAAGGTAAAAAAGCCTCCATTTGAAAGTTGGCAGCTCCTCTACTTTTCTTTCTAGGTGGAATCAGGAAAACATTTTGGAGCGGATCTTATTCCTTTCAGAAAACAAACTCTTGAGTGATGACTCTGCAAAGTCAGTGTAAGACCAAATCTTGTGGCTTCACCAAGTCCGTGCCTCCTAGTCATGGTGGATAGGGTTGCTGTGGTGTAATTTGTACAGTGGCAAAAGCCTTCCTTTAGGAGGAAAGGATTAAAACTCTGAAGTTTTCTTTTTGGGAACAAGATTGGATTGAGAGCGTTTTGACTAAGTTTCCTCCAAACCATGTGTTCCCAGGGAGAGCTCAGTGGAGGTGGGTCTGGTAAACCAGGCTCAGTGCCAGGGCTAGGGGTCTGCCAGGCACTGCAGGGAGGAGAGGGGCAGAGCTGGATCTGGCATCGAGTTAGGCTAAGGCTAGGAGCTCCTCCCTTTATGTAGCCCCTTCTGTCCCAGGAACAATAGCTGAGCAGGCGGGGGTAAAGCAAAGACCTTGGGAAAAAATCTTAGGCATCCTTGGTTAAGCCCAACTGGGGTAGGTGGGATTGTTCCTTTTGAAGAAACTACTGTTTGCATAGGGAACAGGACCAGACAGAGGCTATCACTGCTGTGCAACAGGATATATCTATTTTTGAAAGAAATCAATGTGGCACTTTCATATGTGACAAAAGCCATAGCAGCCTTTAAAACCTGGGCCTTTAGTTGTGGACCAGTCTGATTCTCTGGTTCTCAGTTTATTTGGTGGTTGAAAGTTCAAGTAGCCCCTCTGGTTTAAATGAGTATTGGGCTCATGGACAATTCTAGGCAGAGAAAATCCAAAGAAGGAGAAACTGAATATCCTGATAATTTAGATAGGATAGAGACTTAAATGGTCAATTTGAATGTTGAGAAGAAAAGTGACAGTGTCTTGGCAGAGTGGGTAATACTGGTTATATACCTGAATCCTAGTACTTCAAGAAACCCACAGAGAGTAGCCAGTATGTGCCAGGCAGGATGCTGGAAGATGAGGCGGATTCAAAATGACTAAGGCGTGACTTTCTCCTAGAGATCACAGTGAGATGATTTCACTGAACAAGGAGTCAAGCTCCTTGGGGTTCGTTGTCATCTTATTTGCAAAGTGAAAATTAGGACCGTTGCACATCAGTTACTGACCAGGAGTGCACCCTCTATAAAGATTAGCAGGACCATAAATTCTGCTGTAAGACGTCCTCTAGGCAAACCTAGTACACTTCAGAGATAGGGCTGCCATAATACCCCAGACACTCATTTCACTGTGTCTGTTGTGCAGCTCTGTGCTTGGCATTCAGAGAAGCCTGGGAAGGTGGTGTGGCCTTGCACTGTCCAGGTTTGGCTGTTGCACTGGGTCAGGCCAGTCATTGGAAGGGCATCTCAGACAGAATTCTCTTAAACTTCTGGGAAAGAAAGGCTTCACCTTGCAGGGACCTCTGTGGTTCTCTTTCTCTCTCTTTCTGGCCTGTTTGTTCTCTCCTTGCCTGTCATAATCCTGTTTACATACCACCCAACCCTTCCCATTAAAAAATGACAGCGATGAGGGGGCCCTACTGAATCACTCGTTAGGCATCCAAGTCACAATAATCAATTACAGCTCCCTGTCACTAGGACAATGATCTCTGAGAATCAGTGATCTTTACATAAGCTTGTTAAGAGATCCATTAGAAGGGGGGATGGACTCTCTCTCCTTTGGTATATTGTTTCAACAAGAAGCCACATGCTTTAGGAGGCCCTGCACTCATGGGACTTGAAGCTTTGAGTCACAGATTGGCTGTGTGGGAGTAAAGAGCACCTCGGGGACCCAACAAATCCTGCCTGAGAGAAGGTGCCTGATGCTGGAAGGATGTTTCCTTCCCGCACATTGTAGGGAAGGCTGCAGTGTTTGGGGCTTTATTTTCTTCCTCTCCTTGAAGAATCTCCCCTGTCATCTCATCTCCGTCCATCTCCAGTCGGGGTTGGATAGACCTGGCCGAGGTGGAGGTGGACTAAGTCAGTCAGCCGGCTATCGTGATGGTAAATATCTTAGGGCAAAGGAGAAATGAGGGTCCCGCTTAAAGAAGAGATTCCAAAGGGATTAAATACAGGAAGGAATTTCTCCAGGAAGCATATGTGTGCAAGGGTGTAAGCAGCTATTTTAATTTGGGAAGAGAGAGGAGAACACATAAAGTTGATTTTTGAACAGGGAGAGGTACACAGGACTTCCACTGATGAAGCAGTGATCTCATGGTGTATGAGTTCAGGGTGCAGGGTTTGGGGTGACACCTCTAGGCTGCATGCTCTCATGTGGCCCCTTGCTACCTTGTCTGCTGAAGAGTCTGGCATGGGTACTACAATTTCTCCTTCTCTGCAGACTTTGGGTAGGGTATGTCTCTCTGTCAAAATCTGCAAGCAGAGAAATTCACAGGAGAGTGATCACTGGGGCACAAGGGTCCTCCTTGGACTTGCCTGTGTTTGTTGCCAACATGTTCTGGTCTTGTGGCCCTCAGCCCCTACCTTCTCCAGCTTTCATTTGGGCTTCATCTGTCCCCTATATCAATCCCAATGGAGGCAGGAAGAACGAAGGGAGCTCCACCTTCAACTCCCTCTCCTCTCCACCTGATGAAACCTTCCTAGGTCTGGATCAGGTCCCCCAGAGATGACCAATGGACATCTGTGTCCCCTCACTCAGGTTGGGGTCACTCCATCCTTGTTCTTAGTTATTGGACTAAATGGCCAAGCCCGTACGTGTTGCATCTCATTTAATAGTTCTAACAATCCAATGAAAGAACTTTAGTATCCCAATTTTATGGATAAGAACACTTAGGCTCAGAAATTGTGAATAATTTGCCCAAGGTAAAATAAATGGTATAGCTAAGATTCTGTCTTGAACCTGTCAGACTCTACATTTTTTTTGCTTCTTTCTGGTATGGATTAGGTTGTTTCTTTTTTCTTAACTTGAATTCTTGGGTTGTTCATCAGTTCCCCACCAGAGGCCTCTTCAGCTCTTGTGTCCACTCCACACAGAAAGAAACTTTTAAGACAGGCCAACTGACCCAAGCTTCCAGCCCATGCCAGTCTGTGAGATCCAGTGGCAAAAGTTAGTGGGGGTTCTTGGCTGGGGATTTTTAAACTAATTCTCTCATTTAGTGATTATGAAGGTTTGTTTTTCATCGTGTTTACTCTCCCCCCGCCCCCCCGCCCAGAATAAAGCTTTTCCTACCATTGCTGGCTAATTGAACATTATCGTCATTGCAAAACAATTAGTTAAAAATAGCTGTTGTCATTTGCAGCAATTTGTCCCTGTGACTGGATTTTTTTTTTCTTTTGAAACTGTAAAACCAAGACAAAATACTGAACTAAATTCGTTGCTGAGTGTGATAGAAAATTGCAATGGTCATCCTCCACTTTGAATTTTTATCTTAATAAAATTAAATTCCTGTTCTTATCCGTTGTCTTTATAATTAGCAAATGTACTATTTTATTAGTAACTGATTAAAAATCTGTTTTTGTGTTAGGGTTGCATATCTTCCATTTATAAAGAGTTCATCTACTAAAAATGGTTGAGAAACACTGCATTGACCGTCTCTCTGAAAGCCTGCACTTCTGCCTCACTCTCACTGTCCCGCCCTTGGAGACTCCCTGCCTGCTTGCTTGTGCTCCCATCTTCATCGCTTGACTTTGACCTCAGCAAGTGGGGAATCTCTTTTCATGATTTTGAACCTACCATTTTCTGAGGATAGGACTTACTTCTCCAGCCCAGCCTTGCAGAAATAGCTTCTTCTGAGGCTGATCCTGCAAATGAATCCTGAGCCGGATCCCCTCTTGGGAGGTGTGCATTCCTCTAACTCTCAGTGGATTGCTGAGAGGGGCATCTGGACCATCTGGAAGCACCAAAGATGGGTGCCTTGGTTTATGTTGTTCCTGCTCTCATGGGGCAAGTCTGCACAAGTGCTGAGGAGCAGGCTTTCTGGCAATGGCTCCCACCACTCCTTGCCCAACCATTTTTTGGGCCATTTAAAACACGAAAGTTTGCACTCTTCAAATAAGTCAGTATTAGAGGAAACACAGAGTTCCTGACTCTATGCCATGTGCTGTGCTAGGTGGTTCCTTGTGCATTTTCTCTTGTTTGCTTCTGGCTTCAACTAAGTGGCATAAACAAAACAAAGAACCCATTAGAGAGCACTTGTGGGATTGGGTTGGAGAAGTTTGCTTTTATAGGGGAAGAAGTAAAAGGAAGTATTTGCCACCAGGGCAGGGATTTATTTATTCTGCTGGTGATTCTCAGATTACACCTAAGGGCTCTGATGCCTTCGGAGATCCCTGAAGGATTCGGTGTACAGGGGTGGGATCATTGACACTTTGAACAGAGCCAAGGGGATGATTTTGGGAAATGTTCAGGGCACCCTCATTTGCCAAAGGACAAACAACATGAGAAAGCATGATCCCTCTGTTTTCAAGAAGCTCAGAAGTTGGCTTGGAAGAAAAGGCACAGCAGTATGAGATCATTACAGGTAGTGGACAGCATATAGTCATGCGTGGCACAGACCATCAGGGCCCAGGGGAATGGGTGAGTCCTCTGAGCTGGGGGCTGGGAAGCCACTCTGGACAGTACAGCTGGTCTTGGCCGAGTCTGATGGGGGTGCTTCTTTGTGTCCTCAGCTTTTTGCACATTTTTTTCATGTCTTATGCATAGACATAGTACTCTCTATTCCTGTTACTTACAAGGAGAAGAGATTTACTCAGGTTACTTTAAGCACTGGGCAGTGGGCATAGGGAACAGCATGAGAGTTTATTAGGAATTGAGGGGTTAATATAAGGTAATGGGGAGCTTATGGTATTTAACCATTCTGTGACATGGTTGATTCTCCTAATGGGACTAATATTAGTGCCCACTTGTTGGGTTTTTGTAAAAGAAATAAGATAATCCATGTTTTACTTAGCTTAGTGGGTGGCACGCAGAAGATCTTTAATACCTGTGATTTCTATTATTACTGATAACTTCTGGCTTCCCATAACTTTCACATACTGTCATCTCCTGTGGCTCTGACTCTGAATTCCACTCAACATCTCTATCTTGACATCAGGGCTTTCAAACTCCTTTCAGTTGTACCTCAATCTTTGCCTGAATTTATTCTCATTTCCAACAATGTTCTTAACAGAGAATCTGGTTTTCTTAGCTCGTGGTTTTGTTTGGGCTGGGTCATGTGTGACTGGCTATTTTGTTATCATGCTTCCATTGGGTCTATGTCCTCTTCTGGTCCAGTCATTAGAGACAGTTGGCAAGGGCAAAACAAAACAAAACAAAACAAAACAAAACAAAACAAAACAAAACCCATGCATAGAAGGGAGTGTGGACATGGCATGTTGGGGGGGGGTCTTGGTGTTGTTCTATGAATCCCTCATAGCCTAACAATATCTAGACATCAGTCCAGTTCAGATCTAAGCACAATCTCTTACACTCAGTGTAGAGAGGACACAGAGATGAGAAATATATGGTCCTTGTGAGACGTCTCCATCAGGGAGTGGTTTGGGGGTGGAGAAAACAAAGTGCCCAGAGACTGCAATGTGTATTAGCTTCTAAGAGCAGAGCAAGGGGGCAGGCTCTAGTGGTCAGCAGTGGGCCCTGAAGTCCTGTGTGTCAGGAACTGGCTTCTGAAAAGAGATCCTGGCTTTGGGAGTCTTGTAGGCAAATGGCAGCAAACATGCCAGATTTTGTGCTAAATAGGTCTGTTATTTTATTTTTTACAATATGTCACTGAGGTGAGTACTCACTGTTCAAATGATACCTCTGGAAGAATGGATGCTCAGAAAGGTTAAGTAAGCCTTAGGATTCATAGTACTAGTAAGTAGGAAAGGAGTGTTTCAAACCCAGGCATGAAGATTCCCACAACAAGAATAAGGACATGAGAAGAAGATATAGTTTGAGCTCATTCCACTGGAAAAGTCCCCTCAGTCCATTTGACTGGAGCCCAGTGTGCCTCCTGGGGAGTGTTGTGGGAGAGACTGGAAGGTGGGTTGGAGAAAACTGGAGAGTCCTGAGTACTGAGTAGATGGAGTTTGGGACTGGAGTCTCATTGCCAGCCGTTGGCACTGGGTCTTTCATGCTGTGGAAGTTCAACAGGTACTTTCTGAAGGGAAAGGGGTTTAACTGCCAGGCAGAACTGTTACCAGGACATTGGCTTGGCTGCCATCTTAGGTACTTCAGTCTTGCTCTTGGCTTTGCTCTCTCTCCCCTGCTTCACATGGACATCTGAGGGGTCTTCCTCAAAACTAGGCTTCTTCACATCACTCTTTTGCTTCAAGTTTCCCAATAGCTCCCTAGAGCTCTCAGAGAGAGTTCAAACTCTTGAGTGCAGCATTAAATTACCTTCCAATCTGGACTGATCCCGTGTCCTTGTTCCCTCCTTGATGTTTCCGAAGCTGCCACATTGAACCGCATGCCTGTACCTCGACAGGGCATCTATTGTCAAGACTTCATGTGATTGACGGGCTCTCCCCCATGTGGTGCCTGGAATGTCATGCTTTACCCACTAGTGTTGTTGGCTACGTCCCTTCACAGGGACAACAATATGTCAGACTCTTATATTTCCATTTTACAGATGAGTACACTGAGGTTCAGAGAGGTTAAAATGCTTGTCCAGGGTCACAGAACTAGTAGGATCAGGGGCAGGATTGCAACCCAGACAGCTTGAGTCCCAGACTTGTATTCCTCAGCACCCTGCTGAGTGGGCTCCCTCCTTGATTTTCTCATCGGGTGGGTTCTTTCTTAATCTGCATGGGCCACATCAGATGCCTCTTCTATGTCACTTTCCTTGATTTCTCCATCACCCCCAAGTCCCTCTGTCAGATGAGTCACTCCACAGTGTTCTGCTCAATTCTCCAACAGCATTTCTCCCCTTTTCTCTCAGGGTTTGTTTCCTAGAGCTCTGTTATGGATCATATGTTTGTGTCTCTCCCAAATTCATATGTTGAAGCTCCAGCCCTCAGTGTGACTGTATTTGGAGACAGGGCCTTTATGGAGATAAAGTTAAATGGGATCATAAGGTCAGGATTCTGATCCAATGAGTTAGTGTCCTCATCAGAAGAGACTAGAGAGCTTACTCCCTCTCTGCCACATGAGGGCACAGTAAATAGGCAGGTGTCTACAAGCCGGAAGTGAGCTGTTAGGACTGCGTTAAATGAACATTTGTTAAGTGGAGCCCAGGGTGCTGGATGGTGGCCCTCAGCTCAGCAGTGGATCACAAGAGAGATTGAGAAAGAGGAGTTACTACTTCCAGATCCTGAAGGAAGAAACTGGCATGCCTTGAGGGGCCAAGGCAGAGTGCAGACAGAGAGAGAGCGAGAGAGAGGGAGGGAGGGTCTGTGGCTGGAGCACATTGTTTCCAGGCTAGGGCTGGACTGGTCAGTTCAAAGCGGAAGAACAGGGTACAGGCTCCTCTTTATGGGGCACAGAAGGCAGACACTGGGGGGCAGGGGGACTGTTGCTCACAAGGGCCATTAGGGACAGCCTAGCAGGAGCTCACATTTGCAGGTGACTGGGCTGCTGCGTCTCAGGGCACACTCTTGCATGAGGGGCTGGTGTCCATGTGGGTCCCCGCCAGCTGCTTGGCCACACAGACTGGGTGCTGAGGCGGCAACTGCATTGAGTAGCTGAGCTCCCTGCTCCCCAAGAACCTTATCAGAAACGGACCTTGTGGGATCTTGATCTGAGGCGTCTTGCCTTCAGACCTGTTGTTTCAGCCACCTAGTGCATGGTATTCTGTCAGGGCTGCTCAAGCAGACAAACGGAAGCTGTTTCCTCCCTGACTGGGTGTCCTTTCTGGAATGTGAGCTACTCGTTGGCAGGGGTCCTTCCGTCGCTGGCCCTGGATTCCCAGCCTCTGGCGTGGGGCTTACTGACTGGAAGCAGGGCATGCCGGAAGCTCAGGGGTTGTGGAGTCATGCTTTACTGTGCCCTCCCCACCGCGTCCCCAGGGTTCCCCCGCTACAAGCGGACCAGAACGTTCTCTACTCCTGCCCATGTCACCTGGGCTCTGGGCCCCTGGCCTCTGCTGCTTCTTCACAAAGCTCCCCCTGACTGCTGATTTACTAGTTTCTCACAGAGGGCTTGGCGGCCTGCTGTCTCCTCTGGCCCTCGTAAAGCCGTCCCTCCCCTCAGCCCAGTGCCAGCAGCCGCCCCGCTGACTGCCTGGGCAGAATTTATGACAAGGATTCATCAGATTAGGAGGCGTGGATGGGGTAGTTCTTCCTCTATGTGCAGAATGCAGTCGGACAGCATTGTAGGCCCTTCTGCTTGCCGAGCAAACCCATGTGATAAGCGTGGCCTTCTCTGACCTGAGTTGCTTAGAAACATTTTGATTTGACAAGAAATAATTTTTTAAAATTTCTGGAGCCAAATAGAAATGTCACTCCTCAGTCCCGTTTGGGCTGCCTCATGCCCCGCTTTGGAGCTCCCAGTGGTCTGCTCACATGGTTTGCTCTTTATCGGGACCCAAAGGCAGGCCACCCTCCACTTCCTCTTCTAAGAATGGAATATTCACCCCAAACCCTGAAGGCCTGTGAGAGGGAGCTCACAGTGGACCCCCACACCTCCATCATCCCTTTCATGTTAGACTAGTCTGCTTCACAGAAAGTTCTTCAAAGCTTGAAAAACATTTTGCCTCCCTCTTGCTCTTGCGTCCACTGGCCTTTTCCTGCCATCTTGGGCAACAACTGAAATGATGCAGACCAGCTCTGTCTTTCTCACAGGCAGGTTTTCACCCATTTGTAGATCGTAGGATGTCTTATTCATCAAACATTTATCAAGAGGCTGTTCTGCTGGGCATAGGGGCGGGGAGATGAGCGCAGGATGGCTGGTGCGATTTCACGGCTGTATTCTGCCCCGCTCCACGGGGATCTGCTCACACAGACCACAGCCTGTGCAGGCCTGTGGGCCACCTGCGTGAACACTACATATTCTCCTCCCTGAGGCCCTCACCGATTCCTCAGGAGTCTTCTGAGGCTTCGTGGCCTAGCCGAACCTCCTGAGCTCTCTTTGGACCATGTCCTCTTAGTCATGGCCTTGAGGTTCCTCGCCATCTTGTTCTTTCCGCCCTGAATATGTGCTTATCTGTCAGGGTCCCTCTGCAAACGGGCTCCATGGGAGTGATTTACGGCTGTCTTCTCCAGTCTGGACTTCGAACTCCTGTTAATGCAGCCAGCAGCAAGAGCCTTTGGCTGAAGTTTTGCTTTAGTGAGTGATTTTCTAGAGACCAACAAGACTTGGAGATCATTTGACTCGGATTAAGGGAAAGAAATACACACCCTTCGGCTACACATGACATGAGTTCAGCTACGTCTAGCCTTGGATGTGCCATTCAGGATTCTAATCATCCCTTGTGTATTTGTCTCCTTTATTAGCTTCTTTGTAAGAGGTGCTAAGTTTTATTTTTGTGCATCTTCTGCAAGCAGAGTGTCTGTCTGGGCCCTGGCAGCTACTTGGCAAATGTGAAAGAAATGACAACTGCTATGTTCCTGTCTCATTCTGGGTACTGTAATGCAGAGAATGTGGCACCTGCGCTCACAAAGACTTGGACAAGGATCTCTCATGATATAATCAATGAATGTTTAAGTAATGAATTTTGAGGAGTTGATTTTGGAGGAGGCTGTGCTCCCAAGTGATGGTTTTCATCTCATGGGCTTTGCAGTGCCCCAGTGAAAGGCTGTGGGCTTACCAGCAGCAGGAGTGCTTCTTCTGCTTCTTCTTCTTCTTTTTTTTTTTTAACTTTTAGCTTGGTATTTTGCTTTTATTTACTTTTTTTCTTCAAAATTTTATTTAAATTCTAGCTAGTTAACATACAGTGCCATATTGGTTTCAGGACTAAAATTCAGTGATTCATCACTTACACATACAACACTCAGTGCTCAACATGACAAGTGCCCTCCTTAATCCCCATGGCCCATCTAGCCCATCCCCACTGACCTCCCTCCATCAACCCTCAGTTTGTTCTCTATCATGACGAGTCTCTTTTAGTGTTTTCCTCTCTCTCTTTCCCTCTTCCATATGTTCATCTGTCTTTTTTCTTTTTTTCCTATCTGTTTTGTTTCTTAAATTCTACATATGAGTGAAATCACATGGTATTTGTCATTCTCTGACTTATTTCACTTAGCATAATATACTCTAGCTCCATCTGTGTCATTGCAAATGTCAAGATTTCGTTCTTTTTGATGGCTGAATAATATTCCATTGTGTGTATGTGTGTGTGTGTGTGTGTGTGTACATATACATATATATATTATATAAAATATCACATCTTCTTCAGTGGATGGACATTTGGACTCTCTCCGTGGTTTGGCTATTATTGATAATGCTGCTGTAAACACTGGGGTGCACGTACCTCTTTGAATCTGTATGTTTGTATCCTTTGGGTAAATACCTAGTAGTGCAATTGCTGGATGGTAAGTAGTTATATTTTTTACTTTTTGAGGAAGCTCTATACTCTTCTCCAGAGTGGCTGTACCTGTTTTCATCCCCACCAGCAGTGCAAGAGGGTTCCCCTTTTCTACATCCTCAAATACCCTTTTTTGATCTCAGTAATGGCACACAACCAAAGAAGATGAACTTGTAGCTATTTCCAGAAACTCTCAATTTTTAGGGATCATTTGAAGCTCTAAGAGGAAAAGGTTTTGCAGGTCTTGGTTTTCAATTGAACCCCAGTATTCCCAGGGACATAATCAAGTTTTTGAGGTTGTAAAGGTCTGTGGAGGGCAAGATAAATGTGTCACTGTATTCTCTTGGTGGTCACAAAGCCTCCATCAAGTCACCTGTATGTTGGAACCTATATGAAAAAAAAATCAATTACATCCAAAATATCAGAGCTAAATAACTAGACAGGAAAGAACAAGGAGGGTGAGACTTTCCATGGAAGGGAAGGGAAGGGAAAGGTAGGGAAGGAGGGAGGGAGGGAGGGAGATAAGCTCTTGAAGGAAGGCAGGTGTAGGTTCTGCCTGTATGCCTTCTTTAGGGAAGGCTGACCAGGTCACTGGGTTCATAAGAGCTTTCGTGATCTCTCAGTGTCCAGCAAAAGCTTTGTTAACTCTCCCTCCTCCACTCCAGCTAATCCCTTCCCAGTGCCCCAGACAGTGACAGAGCTAGGCCTTGAATTTGGTGCTCCTGTCTCCCAGTCTTGCAGTTTTCCATAGCAACATATGTGGCTGCATTTTTCACTCACTCGCTGGTGCTTACATCATGATTTTATCCAGCTCTGGTCAAACATTCCTAATCATTGGGCTGAAGGAAAGCCACTCCACTCCACTTTAGATTAAGACAACAAGACAAAGGCCCCTCAGTTTTGGGTGTCCCTCCACACCTTCTCATCCCCTGCTTCTCTGTTCTGTTCCAGAATGCCTATAACTCATCTTTGCAGCATTTTGTAAATTTAGCTTGGGGTTGAGCCTATAACTCATCTTTGCAGCATTTTGTAAATTTAGCTTGGGGTTAAGTTCATACTAATATTTGGAAACTACCTTAATTTTATAATTAAAAATGAAATGACTCATCCAACCTTCTCTTTCTTTCTCCACGAATAGTCTGGCTGCAAAACAAATCTCTGCTATTAAGTGGTATTTATTTAATTGTGATTTGCTGTAGAGCTGGTTAAGAGGGGGTCATTAGGTTAAAATCATTGCACTGGTCCTCTGAGCCGAGGATGTCTTGTGCTGACTTAGGTTTGGGTGTGTTTCCTCTGACACTGAGCTAACACAGCCGTATTTACATTATGCGCATCCTCTAGTTGCTGACATTTTTTGTTCCTCCAGAAGGAAAAGACACAGCACAGATGAATGACCCTATTTGATGTGATGTGTCAGGTCAAGCTGGACCAAAGGGTGATACTGGCATTAGCTACATTTTCTTCCCATCTTTCCAACCTTCCTCACCCTCAAATCAAAGTTGAAGATGGAACCAGTAATTTCTGATGCTCTGAATCCTTTGTAACTTATACTGAGAATCTCGGAGGTTGGATATAGTCTTGAGGGGCTAATAAACCAATGGGCTTCTTAGCACAGACCCCAAAATACCACCTGGAACCTTGGTTTTCTCCAAATGGTTAGGAGTTTGGAGACTTGTGTAGAGACTTCTTTTTGAGATTTTGAAATGAGGCTGTTTAAATACAACACAAAAGGATGTTCAGGGTGGGGTAGGGCTTACCATAAAACCCCCTTGGGAGCCTTTCCTCAAATAGTTTTTCCAAAGTCCTTTATCATCTTCCCATTCAGGGTCCTCTTGGCTTTGCATTTTCTAAGCAGATGTGAGAAATGTCACCACGTTTCCAGAGAGGAACTGAACAAGACAGATGGGCTCTACCCCAGCAGGACACCTGGATGGCAGCCTTATCTAGGGCCAAAATGGGACCGCATGTGCCTGCCTGTTTATTTATTCTCCTCCTGTTTGGAGACTTTCCCTGATTAATTACTTTCTAGTAATCGAGGCTGTTAACTAATGTCTCATCTGATTAACCTGTAGTTTGGCTCTTGGTCCCAGAGGGTGGGCTGGCCATCCAACTGGGGAATGAAGGAGGTCATTGGCCAGGGGCCCCTGGGATGCCAGCTTTGGGCTCGTTTATTTGCTTTAAGTCTTGTTTGCTATTCCTGCTGCAGTGACTGGCGACAGCTCCCCCCAAGTCCCATCCAATCTAATTGGCCTGCTGAAATAGCAGTGAACACAAGATTTAAGAAATGTTTTCTTTGAAAACTTCTGGTCCGACAGACACTTTGAGATCAGGTTTCACCCTGTTTCAATTGCTCACCATTCCCTGGGACTTTCAGGAGAAATATTGAAAGGGAGTCTTACAGGGGAGCTGCAGCTCTGTGGTTTGGGGGGGCTGATGAGCTAGAGGGTGGGGGGAAGTCTGTGCTGAGGCAGCCCGGCATCTTCAGAATCTAGAGAGCTTGCCAACGTTAACACATCCGAGGAGGTATTCAGTATCAAAGTCTCCAATATTTGGCTCCATAAACACGATACCGGTTGCAAAAACAAAGCTAAGGAGCTCATGCTGATTACTTCAATAAAAGCTGTTTAATTATGAACATTTGGGAAATGAAGTTACCAACAGGACCAGGAGAGCTTTGGCGTCCAGTGTCCCTGCTCTCAGCATCCCACTGTTACACTAGATTGTCCACTCAGCTGAAAAGTCTCACATTGAGTGGGGTACACCCTCTGCCCCGCAGGGTACTGTTCACTTGCCAATAACACTCCCTCTTGTCGCAGTGGCAAATTTGGGGAACTGAGTACTGATAGAATTATCTAATGTTAGTGCCATTTTCAGACCATCCAAGGGTTACTTGGTGCGGGGGGGGTGGTGGTTTGTCAGAGCTCTTGGAAGACCTGCATTTACTTCTAGGTTTTTCTTTTTTTCAGCTGACTTTTCTTCCCTCCCCTCCCCCCAGAAGTCAGGGTTCTAGGATGAGGCAAAGTAGATGTGAATTCTGAGCAGGGAGCTCATAGACATGGTTGTGATGACATGTTTTGGAATCCCCAGATAAGTTTTTATTAATCATAGTTTAGGAAACATGATCTTATTAATGCTTCTGTATAGTTCCCCTCTCTTTTTATGTGGTTATAGCCAGTTATTTTATACTTGATGTAAAAGTTTAATGAATAAAAATCAGAGTTGAATCTGTGTATATAAGGAAAGAAATCTAAGGACATACACATTGTCAAGGAGTGAACTCTTTTCCATAAGTGACTTTTCACCATATATTGATTATTTCTCAAAGAACTGATTTTGATAGGAATCTTTAAAACTTATACTTATTCATCAGCAGATATTGAATACAAATTAACATTCTGACATTCCAAATAACTCTTGAGTAGTTTATGTTCATTACCATTTGTGTGTGTGTGTGTGTGTGTGTGTGTGTCTACATGTCTCCTTTGGGTCATGAGACTCTTCCATGCTCTTATAATGACAGTATATCCTTGACTTTTATTTCCTTTTAACAATGCAATAACAAATCTTTCTTCTTTTAGTGAACAGGATAAAGAATAAGTTGGGAGGAAATTCTGAGTGTTTGGGACAAGTTCCTTGCTTTAAGCTCATACCTGCCTAGAGAAGGTCTGGAACCTTCCAGGTGTCTGGTGAGCTACAGTGAAGGGGTGGGGGGTGGGGGCTGGGCTGTGTGGACAGGGGGAAGGGTTAGGGAAAGGGTGGCTCTGGAGTTTGGTTGCGGGTCCTGGAGTTAAACTTCAGGCCCTAGCGCATTCACCTGGAGAACATGTGCCAAAATCTTTTCTTTTCCCCAACTTACATTCAAAAATTCAAGTTAAAGGGTAACTTTTTATGTGTGGTATACAAAGTTAAAATAACACTTCAAATTCCTCTGTGTATGGATTTGTTTTCTCTCCAAATGGTCAGAGTTACTGAAAGAAACTTGGAAAGGTTACTTGAGGTTCACAAGACCCTCTGGGAAGAGCCCACTTAGACCAGCCACTGGAACTTTGAGAAAGACCAGCATAATGTTGTTACCTGACATTAGTGAGAAGGGGCCCTGACTGGTTCCCAGGAGCTGCCTGTGTTGTTATTAGCTGAAAATGCCAGAACTTGTAGGGCAAGGAACAGGGACCAGGCTGGGAATCAAGATGCCTAGCTCCCAGTCCAAGCCCTCTTGCTATTTCTGTGACCCCTGATAGTTCATTTACCTTCCCTGAGTCTGATTCTTCCTTTATTTAATAAGCTAATGACACAAATGCCTTGTCATTAGAAGTGCAGATACAAACCAACTAATGGCTGTGAACGAATTTTGCAAAGGTGACAAGACACTCTAAAATTAAAGGGCTGCTTAATTCTATATATTTTAGCAACATTTAAATCCTTCCAGATTCCGACTGTGCTATACAACGTCAGAGCAAGACAGTCTTAGAGGTCATCTTATTCAGTGCTCTGATTTTCTGGACAGAAAACTGAGAGTGAGCCGTGGACAGAGGAAGTTGCTCACAAAGTAATGTGGCATAGTGGTGCCAGGGTTGAAGCTGGAGCTAGGAGATATGACTCCCTTTAGATGCTTTTTACATTTATTTTATTTATTTTTTAAAAAAGATTTCACTTATCTGAGAGAGAGAGAGGGAGTACCTGAGCACAAGCAGGGGGAGGGGCAGAGGGAGAAACAGACTCCCCGCAGAGTGGGGAACCTGATCTACGGCATGATCCCAGGACTCTGGGATCATGACCTGAGCCAAAGGCAGATGCTTAACCGACTGAGCCACCCAGGCAGCCTAGATACTTTAATAATAATAATAATAATAACAAAACCCCCAGTGTCTTTATAGAGAAGGCACCTAGCCAGTGAGGGATGAGTTCAAAAGAAACAGCTTTAGGTGTTGTAAAACAATGAAATTCAAGGGGAATCAGGTGAAGGTATCAAAAGAAGGCAATTGTGGGCCATCCTGACTTTCTTGACTTTGTTTGAAATCTACTGACTCTTCAGGTCCTTACATGCTCCATCCCATAACGGAAGTACGTTCTTCAAGTTTCTTCTCTCCATATTGTAAACTTATATATGAGGTGAACTTTGGGGACTCTCAGTGGGTAGAGCTTTGAGTAGCTGCTCACCTGGTCACTTCCAGGCAGATCCATGCCCTACCTCCCCACTGGAGAGAAGGGAGCCTGACTGAGATCAGGGAAGCCTCTGAGGAAGGACTGGCCTTTAGGCAAAGGGCTAGCTCAGGAGAATTGTTAAATGCTTTGTATGTCTTTTTCCATAGTTGCGGGGGAGGCTCTGAAGAGCAAAGCTGGAACATTTTCTGTTGATCGCTCTCCCTTTCATCCCGGATTTGATTCTCCATAACGGACTTGCGGGGTTGCCCTGTCCCAGCCCAAGATTCCCAGATTCAGGTATCACCAGGTATGTCATGAAATGTAATCGCCAGTTGCTGGGCAGTTGAGCTTTTATGGGGGAGACACTAGATACTTCGAATTTTTGATGCTTTGAATTTCATTTTCTACTGCAGCTTTCCCCCTGCCCCCACCTAATAGTACCTCAAGCAGGGAAGCCTGCAGCTGGAGGTGGGGGCTGTGGTGGTCTTCTCTGTTTCCCATCTGTGCTGTTTGTCCTTCCCCAGTCCCTGCCCTTAGTCTGCTCTAGAGCTTCTAGGGGTTTATGGGGGAGAGTTAGGGAGTGAGGAAGGTACTGCTTGGTGGGGCCGGGCCTGTCATGATCCGGTATTTTCCTCTGGGTTTGGTGGACGCTTGTTACTCATACTGAGTATCAACTACTGTTCTCAATATGGTTGCTGCCCCTTCAAATCAGCCACTTACGACTCCAGATATCAATGTTCAGCCTTTCGTGGGGTTGTCTTGCTGTGCGGTTCCCATGAGGACTTCCTGGGCAGAGCTTTGCATACCATGATATATTCTGGTAATTTTCTACAGGGCCCATATGGAACCCAAGGGAAACCTGAAACCCAGGCATTTCCCACACAGCCATGTCTCCTGCTTCTACTCTCTGGGTCACTGGCCCTTCACTGCCTCTCTGGTGGCTTTCTCAAAGCTTGGAGCCAGTCCTAGTCTGGCCTTTAGACAGAAGATCGAGCTCTCTAAGCTGTCATTCTGAAGCCCCCCACAGGTAAAGGTATCCATCTCCTTTCCTTCCTTCATGAAGTGTGTGTAGGGGTGGTGGTAATGCTTAGCGTGCCAGCCAAAGACATACTTTCTTCAGGGTCGCTTCAACCTCAGAGGTTTTCAGAGGGCATGTTGGACTAAGCATTGCAGATATGATTTCTGAAACATTTCCTTTGCAAATCCTGCATCAGTGGGCTATCAGCTCATTTTATAATGTGTTATTTTGGAAGGATCCCATTTTAACTCTGGTTACCCTTCTATCTGGGGTGCAGGCAAATCACACCGGAGCCTGCCTTGTGTGCCTTGCAGGATAGAGGTAGATTTCAAAAGGGGTCATGGAAGGAAAGAGGCTTCTCAAACTCTGACATCCTATAAAATTGTTGCACATTATTCTTAACATTATCCTTTTTAATGTAAGTCAGAAAATCTGCATGTAGAAATAAATCATATTTCTATCCTTTAAAATATATTTGCTGTTTCCTTAGTGTTATATCTTTATCAGTGAGGCAATTCATTATCAAACAGTCATTTCCAAGGTTGACCAGGTTCAAATCATGTGTCCTTCTCTTTAAAATATTCTCTTTCTACTTTTCTTTCTACTTTTATTAATGCCCGATTCTCTTCGTGTCAGTGGAGTGGTGGCCTTTAGTTACCCATAGGCACAGACTAATAACATCTCACCAAAGCCTTTGGTGTAAGCTGTGGTACCCTACAAAGAGGAAATCTGTTTTTGCTGTTTGCAAAGGAATTCAAGATCTTTATAGTCACCAAGAACTCATAAAACCAATGAGCCATGTATATGAAAATGATCCCTGGGTCTAGTCTTCAACAAGCCAGTGTTTGCTAATCAGTTTGTGAAATAAATATGAGCAACTAGGGCTTTGGGTTTGAGAGTGTGTAGTGTCTGTTGGTAAGTGGGATTTCTCCTGAACTCCTCTTGCTGTTCTGTATGGAAAGATCAGGAGAGTTAATACACTAGACAACAACAACAACAACAACAAATAAACAAACCACAAGTAGGTAGAATACAGAGAATTTACATGTATGTTTCTAATTCCCAATTTTTAAAGTTTATTTGAAGTTTTAAATTCTAACCAAAGGATGCTTCATAGCAGTGTGTACTGTCACTTTTACTTACCTCAAATATGTAATCCCTTATGAGGTGTGGGTACCACATTGAGAATGTTGGGTTTTCCTGACTTTTCTAAATCATAATTTCCAGATACAATGCCATACCTTTTATTTTGTTTTCTTTGCACATAATGGCCTAAATTAGGTGATCATATTTGTGTGTAAGTATATGTGTATGGGTGAATGTTTTGAGAGGAGGGGAGAGAATGGGGCTTGGGGGTTGATTATGCTCAAAGCTGGCACACAGGTTTTATTATGTGTCCCCCAATGTGGTTAAGTCTGACATTTAGTCTTTCAACAAATATTTATAGTCTCCCATGTTCCAAAACTTCATAGTTTTGGGGTCTATTCAGTTAATTAAACCCTGGTCCCTCAAGGTGCTTACATTGGAGTTGGATCTCTTTAACTGTTGTAAATGGAGCACAGAGCTTGAAAATTATTCACTATGATACACATTTATTCTTTACTTGGTACCTAAACAATGAGACAATCCTTGCCTAAGTATTTTTTTTTTTTGAGAACTTTCATTTAAAAGTACTTTTTTCCAATAAAACATTCCTATGTGTAGAGATCTTAGATTTATGAGGAGTGGGAATTTTTCTTATGCAGATTTTCTTTATAAGTATGGAGTCACTGATGAAGTGGCAAGGTTGGGAGATTTAGAGGGTGGCAGGAAGATATACACAACATCTTTGGAAATTGCCAAAATCAACACTAATAAGATATTCACTATCATAGTTCTCAGAATGTGGATCTATAAAAGTATTGTGGTTATGTCTAGGACCAAGAGGTATTGATTTTTATTTTACTATGGTATTGCAGATTGTGCCATTGGCAACAGAACTTGTCCTACCATTCTTTTGGCAAGATAGACTAAGTCTGGTTCTACTTCATTCTGTAGTTGGGTTGTCTATGGATGTGGGGTAGATTAACTAGTTGGTGGGAGTCTAGGGCTAATGAAACTGAGTTACAGGTCTGATTCCCAACTAGACATCAATCACTTTCACATGGAAGAAAAGGAAATTCTTCTTTGCCTCTGGTTGCCACATAATGCTGGCTGCCATAGCTAAATCATATGGTCGTCAGAAGACATGGATAGAGAGGGTGTGAAGACTTGGTTTTTCCAGTCACTTCTCCCAAGGGAATAATTCAACATATACATATGCAATGACTTTATCAGTTGAGTTGCCAAAGGTTTTGTGAAGCATTGCAGAGTCATACCTATCAAAATGGAGCCCAAGTCCACTGCAACTTCCATCAACAAAGGTGAGCAAGTCTGGCACCAGGACCTAATTCTGCCTTGACTTTTGCTGAAATAAAGGAGGCCCAGGGTTCCTACTGTCAGAATTAGTTCACTTTTCAGTAGGATAGGGTGCTGGTTAGTACTTGATTCTCTCATCCTATGTATCCTGGGTGAATTAGACCCTTACATATGGAGGACAGAATGGAAATTTGCCTATAGAAGCAGACCTCTAAGACCTCTTATGTCTGCTTTTCCAAACATTACCCAGAGTTGTAGACATGCCCTCAGACATCATTTTTCTTAAGACCTCACAGTTTTTGCAGTTGTCTTGGGTTGAGAAAAGGACATTACTCAGCCACAACCAGTTTCTTGCCAAGATCTTCCATAAAATGCACAATAAAGCTGGATTTTAAAGATGAAACATGTTTATTTTGTCTATTGTGTGGATGGAGTAGTCACTGAAATTTCAATTTTTCTAGGAAGATAGGAGACAAGAGGGTGGTGGTTTAATGGCTGCTCTGAATGGAGACAGATGGAAAGAGTGAATAGATCTAGATATTAGAGATTTGCAAAAGGATGCAGGTGGTTGGCCCTGGAGACAAGAATATGAGACAGATGAGAAGTTGCTGTGGCATGTGTTTCCAGTCAGTACAGTTCTACAGTCCAGGGTTGGGTGCCATGGATAAAGAGACTGGAGAGTGGTTCATGGCAGTGGACTACCCATTGGGATGGATATATATATATATATATATATATATATATATTAAACCTTTCCTCATCTTCCCAAACTAAACCATATGCTGTGCCCTGAAGACAGAGTAAAGATCCCTAGCTCAGACCTTTCCAGTATGAATTACTTTGCACTCATCCCTCTGTGACTGAGCATCAATTTTTATCATCTTCCAAAACTAGCAATCATGCCCCTATCCTTCGGAGACAGGCTGCATCCAGGGTATCCTCTACTATCCTCCATCCTGGGCTGGACCCAAGGGTGCAGGCCACCTCCACAATGGCATGACCTCAGAATTCCACTTGTTACCTGGGAGGTCCCTCACTAATAGGGGGTCCCATTACCTAGAATATCCATACAGAAGGCGGAAGAGAACTCCAAGTGGTGTCTCTGACTCTAGAATATAGTTTCTCAGAAGCAGCAAAAGCTCACAACGGCCTGCTGATTCCTTTGGGGGAATCTCCTGAGGCCTTAGGCCCGTTCTTTCTGATCAGACCTCATGGTATCACGAGTGTCACCGCTATGAATTCACTGCCTTCTCTTTCCCATCTGTCCCACTGACAGACCCATAAATCACACACTTTAGGATGGAAACTATCAGGATTTGCCTATGCTAGATGTTTATTTGTTTCTACTCTTGCTCTCACTCTCTTGGTGTCTGTATGAGTGTGAGTGTGTGTGTAGCTTATCATGTGACTTAGCAGAGGTCACAGAAGGAAAGAATTTTATGAGGAAGTGGAGACAATGCATTGTCTAGAAGGCTGTGGCCTCACAGGCAACGCAAGCCCAGTTTGTCTCCTGGGCATCTCTGCGTATACTCATGCATGATGTTGTCAGGTTGTACTCTTGGGGTATCCATCTCTAGGTGCCCTGACAACAAAGTCTGAAAGTTACTTGTCTCCTTGAGGGCCAATTTTGCCTTGAGCTATTAAGTGCCCATGAGTCTGTCTCCCTAGTATAGCTATGTTCAGTGGGGTCCAATGGGCCACTTAGCTCCTCAGGTGAGACTCAGCAGGCTGTCTGAGCTGGGCAGGAAATCTCTGAAAAACCATGGCTGCACCAGAGTGATGCATCATTGCCCAGGAGATATGGCTCTGAGTGCAAAGACAATGGGAAGGATAGGTTTTCTTTCTATCAGGAGGCCTGGGATTCTTAACTTTTATGTCCATGGTCCTTTGTTACTCCAGCTGGGAGAATGAGAAGGGACCAGTGGATCCTAGACCACTCTTCCTCTTCTGTCCTGACCTGCCTGTGATGATCTTCTTGGGCACATTACCTGGGAAGACTCAGGAGGGTGAACAGAAAATCTGGCTTACTAGTTTAACTGCAGCCCAGAGATCTCTTCATTCTGGTTTTGCTATCACTGTTGGCATGATTAAGACCCACTAGAGACTGCCAGAGGCCCAGTGTACAGTTTACACTTCATTTTTGGAAAGAATCTTTGTGCATATATATCAGGGAACACCTCTCAGAGTGTATTGACTTATTCATTGTTCAATTGCTCCTTCACTTTTGAACAGACACTGCCCGAAATACAGACAGTATTCAGGAAGCTTCAGGAAGGGGACTGCCACATCATAGGGCAATTTCTTATTTGAACAAATCTGGACTTAGGAAAAGTACTCCGTCCCCTATCTTCTACCCAGGCAGCTGTGGGGAAAGAAAGGGGCCTGTTCTCTTGGGGTCCAACCCAGACTTAGCCATCACAAAACTGGGTCTGTGGTATGCCCTGGATGGAAGTGTGGCAAGAGGGAAGGCTGTGGCTTGTGTCAGCGTTATCACACACAAACACGGATAGTTTGGGGACTTGTGTTCCAATAACCGGGCCCTTCCTCACTCTTGACTCAGGAGTTTTGTGAAAGTGCTTCCCCATTTCCAAGCGGTACCTCCTTAGATGCAGAAAGATCTCTACCTGGACCGTCGATCTCAGGATTGAGGCCACTTGTGTCGTATGGGGACCACTCAGAGCTCTGGATGTGTAGGTGTGGAGGACCAGTCCATTGCCCTCAGTTATTAAGTCCCTCCTGTACACAGAGCAGTGTGGGAAACACTGTGGGGAGTGCACAGGTATGGGGCATGGGCCTGGCTTCTGGTGGGGTGGATCATTCTGGAAGAGAGACAAGTGAGACCACAACACACCTGGACAGGATGGGCTGAATCAATGCGGACCGCAGCTACAGATTTCAGGGAAAAACTGGGGCTGGGGGTGATAAAGTTACAGAAAAAGAGAGGTGGGTCGTGACTTCTTATGTAGACAAGCAGTGATAGGGGACCTGGGGGTGCTGGGATGCTCACCCGAATCCCCACAGGCACCCAGACTTTTCAGGGAGCACGTTCACCTGAAGGCGGTCTGCCCAGCAGTGGGAGAATGACTTTTAAAATAAAGGTCAGCGGCTGCCGCCCGCGCTCTGCTTCCATGGGCTTCAAGAATGCCAGACATCTCAGAGCAGCCTCTCTGGTCTGCTTTCCCGGCGCTGCCGCTTTTTGAGGTCTTCAGAGTTTTCTCTGACCGTTTAAATGACAAGGGAGAATTTCTTGCAGGGGTCATGGGGAGAATATTTTTAGAATGAAGGACCTTTTTAAAAATAAGACAATTACTGCAAGATTTTGAAATCTGACAAGCAGACATTTTCCATCCCCATCAGGAAACTTTGCCCAATTTCTCGGACCTTTAAATACCACAGATAAGCTCCAGTTTCTGGCCAGCAGCGAAAGGGGCTCAGGCAGAGCTCTGTGGAGGCTCAACGTGACACCTGTGCCGGGGCTGCCAGTGAGTCTGGCGTTTCAGGTCCCGCTTCCCTTCTTGTACCCCCATTAGCTGGACGCCACTCCCCTGCTCGCAAGATTTGGCTTCTGAACACCCAGTTGTAAATTCCAGCTTCAGCCCGTTCCTAGCTGTGTGACCTTGGGTAAATGAGTTCACGTTTCTGAGCCTTTGCTTCCTCGTTTGTAAAGTCAGGATAAATAACCTTTCCAAACTCACACGGCCTGGGGAGGATTATTTGTTTTGGTGCCGTGGCTTTCGGGCCCAGAGCAGTGAGAGGAAGTGGGCCTTGCGGCCTCAGCAGAAGTCAGATGATCAGAGCAGTCGTTCGGATACGATGAGAGAAGCGCCAGAAGGGACCACTCAGGTGTGTTTGTGGGCGGAGCTCGGCCAAGGCGGAGAGGAAGGTGCAATGAGGCCCAGGTGTGCCTCTGAGGAGCTTGTACCAAAAGATGGGCGGTGAGTGGCCCTGGGCCCGGGAGTCACGGCGGGTGCCTCCACACTTCATCTTCATTCAGAGCCGGTGGCTCTGAATGAAGGTGAAGTGTGGAGGCAACCACGGGCCCATGGAGCCCACGGACTGCTTGAGACCTGCGTGCCGCGTGTCCGGGGCAGGGGCTGGGTGACAGCGCAGAGCGCTGGTGAAACTGTCATTGCGGGGACAGGCACGACATGGTGCAGGTAACGGGTTTCTTCCTGTGGTTTCTCTCAGGACCTGCTTTCCTGAGAGGCAGCGCTGCTCTCTTGCCCTCAGTCACCGCAGTTCCTCTGCTTGCTTTCCTTCAGAGCCGTTCTCCCTCGCTGAAATTATTTGTCTGCCTTATGATTTAACTTTTAATGTAAATTAAATGTCTTAACTACTGTCTCCTCTTTGTGCATGTAGTTGGCATAACGTAGACACGATCAGTATTTGTTCAGTGGCTGGGTAAACGGCACATGATTGTACTCAGATGAAGACCAGATTATCAGCCTGTTTCAGAGACTCTAAGAGATGCCCCAGGACGTTTGGTCACAACACCCCTGAGTCTGTGGGGGAAGAGAAAGGAAGTGTTCACCTTCTGTGCGCTGAAGTCCTCTGAGGTTGGGGAAGCGAACATGTTTCCTATGTATTTGGGAACGAGGGAATGAATGTCTGTGCCTCTTCTGTTTCTGCAAAGAAGAGAGGCAGAAGGAGGTAGTGGTCAACTCAGAGAACCTCAAGAGTAGAAAGAAGGGGTGTATCACCTCTACGTTTCCGCCATGGACTCAGAAGTCTTTGTGATCATGGTAGTAGGAGAGATGTCTGCTTGGAGCTCCTGGTATGTTCCACGGTTTGACACCCCTCAGTTACTCCACTACAAGTGAAATACCACGATGTGTGGAAATAATGTGGCTTCCTAAAATGCATCATAATCACACTCATTTTCATAATCATTCACAGTAGCTGCTACTGTCCCTTTGACGTTTTGAGAAAAGATTTCCTGAAGAACTCATAGGTTCATTTATGTTCTCTGACTCTTCTTAAATGGCCAGGTAGTAATGGGCTAGGAGAGGAAGCATTGGGCATCTCAGCTACCCTTGGAAAGTTGGCTGCACATCCTCTTGGTGAGAGCACCGGAGTCAGACTATCTGCCTTTTGTAACAACCGTTTTCCTATAAAGCCAGCCTTTCCATGGCTCTAATGATTCTTAGAGGCAGCAGGTAGAGCCCAATATTGACTCCACCTCAGCTGATGGCTTATAGATCAGTCCCAGCAGAGAGTTTATTTTTTATTTTATTCTTAAAAGATTTAATTTGTAGGATATCTGGGTGGCTAAGTTGTTGGGTAGCTGCCTTCTGCTCAGGTCATGATCCCAAAGTCCTGGGATTGAGCCCTGCATCTGGCTCCCTGATTCTCCCTCTCCCACTCCCCCTGCTAGTGTTCCCTCTATCACTCTCTCTCCCTCAAAAAATAAATAACACATTTTTAAAAGATTTTATTTATTTTTTGAGGGAGAGAGGGAGAAAGAGTGCATGAACAGGGGGAGGGGCAGAGGGAGGACAAGCAGACTCCCTGCTGAGCAGGGAGCCCGATGAAGGGCTCTATTCCAGGACCCCAAGATCATGACCCGAGTCAAAGGCAGAAGCTTAACTGACTGAGCCACCCAGGTGCCCCAGAAGAGAGTTTAATGAAGAAGTTACAGTCAGAACAGGGGCAAGGTAAAGGGAACTGACAGGGACTGGCCACCCGGGGACCAGTAACTGTGGGAGCCATTAGGCCTGAGCAGCAAGGCGAGGGTCCCAAGGTGGTTCTTTTGCTGTCCTCATAAGCATTGAGGCTTTCCTCTGCCTGTACTCTTCTCTGTGAATACTCAAGAAGAACAGGAAGTTTCTGTTGTACAGTTTAAAATTGCTGTTGGGGAAATGGAACATTTTTAAACTCTGAAACTGTCAACCATGTGCAGAAATTGCGATGGGAGAGTCTGAGATTCATGTCTCATGAGTCTGGCTGCTGCAGGATGTATAAACCCGGCCACCAGCCCCAGCATTCTTCACGTGCAGTCACGGAATAGGAGCTAATAATTCGTGGGTGTTTACCATGCATTAGTCCTTGTTTCAAGCAACCAACATTATTAACTTAGTTTTCGGGAACAACCCATGAGGGACAGACTATTTTTACTCCAAGTTTAGAGATGAGGAACCTGAGCTCAGAGGTCTTGTGACCTGACGATGACCACAGAGTTAGTAAGTAGCCACGTTAGAATCCACACCTCTTGATGGCCCTGCCCAAGTTCTTGATCAGGGAGCCACAGTGTCTCTCTCTTATAGGACTCTCACTGCTCTGTCAGTGAGGTGTAGTTTGTCTTCTGAGGACCCTCCAATGCTCAGCCACCAATTTTTCTGCCTGCTTCAGAAACCCTCAGGGATGAAGTTTTGAGTTATCTGACTGGGCTTCTCTGTGCCACTGAAGGCTGCTCCTGAAAGGCTGTGGCTTCAAAGCTTAGTCTTCAGCTGGCCTATACTGGCTTTCATTGGCCCCTTAAATGGCCAGCTTAATGCAGTGTGCAAACTGTAAGTCCGAACAGCCCAGTGCCAAGTGTTCTGGTGGGTGGCACAAACCAAGCCTACTCTGTGTTCTTAGGTTTCCAAGAACCTTTCCATGAGTTAATTTTAGGAAGAACATTATTGAGTTATAATTAAAGTTTTGAAAACCGTATGCAGTGATGATACCAAGTTTCTTTTTATACAATGTTTATACAAGAAAGAACATTATTTATTATTAAAGTTTTGAAAACCATATATAATAATTATACAAGTTTTTCCTTGTACAGTGTTGCAAGAGCACAGTAGTATTATTTTCATTTTATTGCTGGAGAAACTGAGACCTGAACTGAGGTTCATGGTAGAATAATATGGACAGCAATGGACTGGGAACCCTGAGGTGGTTTTCTGGCTCTTCCTCCAACTAGATGTGTGACTCTAGGTATGCCTTCTCTCTCTCTCTCTCTCTCTGGGTCTCTGTCTTACCATTTACAACATTGGAGGCTCAGTTTGATTTCTGAGCTCCTTTCCAGTTCTGCAGTTCTATGACTTACCAAGATCAAAGCAAGTTGCTTGTTAATTGAAGTGTTTTATAGATGGCATGGTTCAAAAAAGGATTTAAGGTGGCTTATCGGATCAGAACACACTTAAGTCAAGATGGTTAAAAGTAACAACAGAATCGAAAATGATAAAACATAATGCAAAAGCGATGCTTCAGGCACCAAGGCCGAATGAATCACTGATGGCTGGTGTTGCGTCTGGAGTCTCAGAAACCCAGCCTGCTGCAGGCGAATTAGCTGGAGCGATCATGGCTGAGCCACACACATCCCAGGCTCTTCAGCTTCTCTTGTGGAGCATTCTGCTAGTAAGAATATGTTATTTTGGGGTGAAGCCATCTTGGAAATCTATCTTTCTGACCCACAGGATCTATGAGTCCAGAGCATCTTGGCTGTTATGACATGAAGAGATTTGGCACCTCAGCCCGGGTCTTCTGAGTTTTCCCAGTGTTCTGTCCATGGCAGCATGCCCCCTCCTGTCATGACACTGACTGTTCATATAGCGTACAGGCAGGGATTTGTGGCTCTACAGTCTTTCCGTAAATAACATCCCCCGAATAACCTCCTGAAAGTAGGCAGGGGAAGGACTATTATCCCCATAGTATGTCTGAGGGAACAGGCTCAGAAATGTTGAAAATGTTCCCTAAAGCTCGCTGCTAGTTGATGGCGAACAGTACCTGGAACCCGGTTCGTTGACTCCAGAGTGTTCGGTGCTGCCTTGTGCCATCGCTGCGTCCCTGCATTCCAGCGGTGGGTGTTTTCCATTGATCTGTCATTAATCCACTTCTCGGGAGGTGAAGTCAAAGCAGCTGGTCTGAGACAGCCTGACCCATACATGGCCCGGTGCCCACCAGAGAGAACCTTGGGAAGCTGCGTGTTGGTAGACTCCCTGGCATTGAACCTTTGCCCCAGGTGTCCTGCCTTGAGCTTAAACTCTGTCCTCTCACGCTACGTTTAAGCTCTGTGAGTATATAAAATTCGTGCTATGTATTGCACAGGTCCTGAGAATTGAGACTGATGATATTGAGGGAAAGCCAGTTTGAAGCAGGTTAAATCTCTCAGAGCACAGCAGGGGCTTTTCATCAAATTCAGCTCTGGGAAACCCTTGAACTGGACCACATTGCTACCGAATGTGTCATCAATCAATCAACAAGTATTTCTTGAGACAGCAGCGTGGGAATTCAGTGAGATCACGTAAGTGACGAGTTAGAAAGGCAGTGTGGTAGAGAGCAAAGACATGGGCTTTAGAGGCATTCCCCAATAGATTTGAAGGCTCGTCCTGTTATTTATGAGCTGTGTAAGCCTGACCAAATCATCTAATCTCACTAAGCCTCAGTCGATCTGTCTATGGAATGGGGGAAAATACCTACCGCATCAGGCTTTGGAAAAGGACTTACTTCCCATTCATTTTCTCTCCTTCATCCAACATTTAAACAATTATAAAGAAATACATCATTGATAATTGTAGATATCATGGATACAGTGATATGTTGATGCTATATATTAATAGTATATGTCATTGATAGTTGTCAGTTCATTATTCCTATGTACTTGATGTTGCACAAGATGATGGGAATGATAAGGAAGGGGAAGACATGACCCCCTTTCTCCTTATAGGGCAAGACCGTCCAACAAACAAGGCAGAATGTGGGGGCCAGGGAGGTGACTGAGCCTTTCTGGGCTAAGCAAGAACTTCCTGGAAGAAACAGAGACGGGTCTTATTGGGTAGATGGGGGCATGCAATAATGCAAGAGACAGCAGTCCCAGGTGAGAGGGGCAGTGAAAGTGATGATAAACAATGGGGGAGGAAGAGAGAAGAATCTTTAAAGGTGGGTTTATACATTTAGACTTATTACGCAACCCGGTACAGAATGCATCAAGCTTTTTCAGTAGAAGAGTGATAAGGCTGGGGGCTGGAACTATGCCTTCTCACATGTATCGTTTCCATAAAATTTCCATAAAATTTGTAGCCTGATGTTTACGGATGCTCGGTAGTTATGTATGAAGTAATAAACAGGTGTTTATATAGAGCCAGTCTGGCGATGGTATGTGTGATGTTGACGCCCTCTGATTGCAAAGCTTCACCCCAAACTCCAAATGACTAAACTCAGCCAGTGGAAGCAATGAATGAGGTCAAGCTGGAGGTGGGTTTCCACGTGGATTCAGGCTCACTGCAGATGACTCCGCTTATTTCATTTAGATTCCTGACTTAAAAATACAAGAAGTGTACATGCTTTTTGGAAAAATACTAACCCTGTAGAAAGTTCCCAGTCCCTCCTCTCTTAGGCTTCTGTCACTTTTAAAAGCTTGTTTTATTTCCTTACAGACCATTTTGTAGGCCCCCAAATATGTATGTAACATCCACTAACATATGTACATATTTCCTTTTGATAAACTTTATTGAGGTATAATTTCCATAAAATAGAATGCACCAATTTTGAATTTAGCATCTCATGAATTTTAACAAATATATGCTTACATCCTATCAAGTTTTAAAATATAGGAATGAGGTCACACTGCATGTAATATCCTGCAATGGGTTTAGGCATTCAGTAATGTCATAGACATTTTTTTTTTCATGACACAGACTTCTTTTTAAATTATTGCATAGTTCCTTGGTATGGATACCAGTAATGTACTGAGCTATTTCCTTATAGATGGTTGTACAGAATCTCTATATATTTCACAATTCAAATCCAGTAATGGGGATCCTTTTCTACTTATCTTTGATGTTTTAACAGATATTTCTATAGACTGGAGTCCTAGAAGTGGAATTTTTTGGTCAAAAGTTTTGAAATTAAAAAAAAAAGAGATTGTAGCAATTTAAGCTCCACTCATAAGAAAATGCCCTTCTCCTAAAGTATTTTCTGTTTGAAATTATTAGATTTCGCAAGATTTCTCAGTCTGATAAGGTGAAAAGTGGTAGCATGTTGTTGCTTTAGTTTGTATATCCCAAACTGCAGGAGAGGACGAAAATTTTAGGTTTATGTTATTTTCTATTTACATTTCTTTTATGAGTAAACTTCTTGTATTTTGTCAATTTCTGTTTTTCTTTCTTTTTGTTTTTAAGATTTTATTTTCATATAACCTCTACACCCAACATGGGTCTCAAACCCACGATTCCAAGTTCAAGAGTTGCATGCTCTGCTGACTGAGCCAGCCAGGTGCCCCATCTGTTTTTCTTACTGATTTGTAGGAACTCTTTTTCTATTAGGTCAGAATTTCCCCTACTACCCATTCAGGTTAATGCTGTTCAAACCCAAATGTGCTTTCATATCACTTGGGTATTTTGTTTAAACAGAGAATCTGATTCAGTGGGTCAGGGAATGGGCCTAAGAACCTTCATTTCTAACAATCTCCCAGGGGCTTCCAATGCTATGGGCTTACAAACCATACTCTGGGCAACAAAGTCTTAGGGTTTATGAGTTTTATCTGGCAGAATTCCATCATACTTCAGGGACAACGTGTGGTAGATGTTTCTTTTGTTAAAAGATCATTAGGAATGATCTGGAAAAAGTAATCTGTGTGGAAAGAAGAAGCTAACTGTAGTTGTTGAAATGATAGCAGTCCTAGTCTTTCTACTAGGGAGCGAGTGGGTGTTTTGTGAATTTTGAATTTTGTCCCACTAATACTTACTTTTAGATCTCTAGGCTTTCTGTGTCCATCTTGAGAATTTTAAAAAATAAGACAGTAATTTCTTCTTAATTTTACAAAGTTTTGTTGAAAATCAAAGGAGAAATACAGTATGCTTTGTGACCTGTAACAAGCTGGAACACAGTGGGTATTGTCCCTGCCCATGCAAAGCTCCTAGGAGTCTGAACTGTGCCTGGAGCCCAGGAATATCCAGTCTGGCCAATGTCTCCAGTGAAGGCAAAGTGCTTGCCAGATTTTTGTATCAATCCCCAAATTCTTATTTAGACAAACTCTCTGCCTCAGAGTTTGGATTGTCCTGAGAATATCAGAATCACTTTGGACTTCAATTTTATTGTAGGGAACCGCCTCAGGATTCCCTGGGTATTTATCTGCAGTGAGTATCAGGTGTTGAACTCCGTGCATGACTCTGGAGCTAGGTCATTATAGTGCAGTTATCTGCAAAACACGCAGACACAGACACACCCTGCACCAAAATGTGACTCCTAAATTACCATGGTAATAACAAAATCAGTTACTCTAAAGTATGGCTTATTAGCGTATGGATGATTCCAGTTGGCCGGCTGTGGCAGACAGTGGCTAGCTTTTTGTTAAATATGTTTCCTCTTCTGGAACACACAGCTAGACGATATGCCTCAGCTTTCTCTGCAGTTAGGTGATGGATGGGTTGTGAGTGGGAGTCATGTGTGTCATTCTGGCCTGAGGTTTTTAAAAAAGTGGATTGCACTCTTACAGTCTCCGATCCCCTGTCTGCTGGCAGAACATAGAGGTCTCCATAGCAGAGAACTGAGAGTATAATGGAAAGATCATAGGTCCCCGACTCTCATGTGAAATCAGCCTGCCACCAATCTGTACCACCTCTGGGACTTCATGGGAACATGTTACTATGCTTATCGAATTTGACGCATTATGTATTTTTGGGCTTGTTCATTTTAGTAGTTAGAGTTACCTTAACTCATATGCTCTAATATGCATAGATCATTGAAATACTTTTTAATTGATATCTGGCATAAACATTACACCTCCCTGAGTAATCTATTGAATGATGACATAGGACAGATGAGTAAAAGAGAAAAGGTGAATAATAACCTGATGGATGTGGTTGGAGAGTCTTTGAGAGGCAGAGCATTTAGCATATGGGGAAACTTCTGATTGTCCTTTATTTCAAAACCTTAGCTTTTTAGAAATAATTGTTGCGAAGCTCAGAAATCAGACAGTGAGAAACAGTTAAATGCCCCATGTGACTGCCCCATGCCCCATCTCCCTTTAATTCCTTTCTTGCTGCTCAGGCCTGGAACAAGCTGGCTATTCTTTGGAGAGTGAAAAGTGAGCGAAAGTCCTGTAATGTTTCTGTTTGATGTTTTTGGCAGTGACGATGAAAATTCTAGACTGAAATGATATTGTATGAAGTCTGGACCAATTGCCTTGTTAAAGTCGAATGGATTTCCTCTCTTTTAGCTGTCTGGATCAATTCTTGGAGGAGTTAGTCAGAGAATTTGCTTTCTCAGTTGAAGCAACATATTGTACTGATAACACGTGAAACTGCAGTCTGATTGGGCTCCCCAGGCCTTTCCAACTCACTGCTCATGTGAGCATTAGGAGGGCTTTTGCAAAATAAATAGAGCTCACTGAGGTCTGTTAAGAAGGGTTCCAGATTCCGTTGACCAAAAGTGGAATGTTTAATACTCCACAGTTAAAAAAAAAAAAAAAAGAACCGTGGAATTTTGAGTCCCACCTGTTAAATTATTTGTCCTTCTAATAGAAGCAGGAATGAAAGGCGTATGTTCAACATCACTTTGGACCCATTTTCTGTGGCGGGAAACCAAGGTAAACACATTTTTCCTGATGTAATTGTTGATATTAGTTCAGCTCATGTGATGCAGGCGTAGCTGTGTGAACCATTTTACTTGGACCTGTCCTCGGCTGGAGTTGGACATGCTAGTGGGAAAGCCTGGAGCCTCCAGAGCCAGCAGTCTGGGGCCCCAGATCTTTTAGGGAGCACCTGGGCCCTGACGTTGCTGCCGTAAAGGTGCCCCTTGGTTCCTGGTCGTGGGGCTCATTCTTTCGCTTGTGTGCCTGGGGACATTCAGCTCATCTCCTCCCTTGTGTTTGTCCTCATTCCTTACTGGGTTTGTCCCAGAGAATTATCATTCCCCTTTCCTAATTTTACTCAGATACATATAGGTGCTTCTGCTATAAATCCTGGAGTTTTTTCCCTTTCAATTCTCTCTTTTCATCTGTAGTTCTTGCTCTCTTTCTTCTCTCTGCCCCTCACCCTTGGCCGCCGCCCCCCAGCTATGTTAACAACCCAGAGTGTTTTCTTTCCCACGTTTCCACACGCTCTTGTATTTATGTGCAAACACAAACACACATATCTATTTTCACTTTTTTTGGTGTCATTCCCAGGGGAGCATTGATTCTCAGGCTAGCCTCCCCAAACACACTTAGCCCACGGTATTGTTGCTTCGTCATTTGTTTTTCCCACTAATATCTGTTTTGGGTAACTTTGTGTCAGGTCCTGTGGTAGGGGTTGTGGGTACCAAGATGAATTGGATACAGACTCTAATCTCAGGGAGTTAGAAGGGTGTGTGCTTAGTGTAATGAGAGAGAGGGCTCCCAGGAGCCCAGATGAGGGGCATCTAGACTAGGCTGCAGGGAGCAGACCTGGTTAATACCATGGGGCTCATTGGTTCTCTGAAAGAACATGTTCCTCGTCCAATTTTGGGATGATTCAAAAGGCTTGGGGTGGGAAGGAGCTTTGGCATGGAGGCAGAAGGAGTGGGGCTCTGCTGCGGGGGAGGGGGCTACCCCAGGGGTCCTAGACAACTGCGATGTTGGAAGAAGTCAGATGGGCAACCCTGCTGAGTGTGAATTGTCCACAAGTCTGTCTTTGTGCGTGAAGCACCAGCAACAAGGACGTCTGTCCTGCATTGCTCATATAGTTATTGCCCATGTGTGACCTGGCCTTCCAACCAGACTGTAGATGCGTGGAGGGCAGAACTGTGCCTCACATTCCCTGTGCACACAGCACAAGGCTGGTCACAGCGGCATTAATTTCAATGCAGCCCTGGTGACCGAAAGAACAAAAATAAAATTGTGACTGAACGTTTACATGTGAAGCTACATCTCCAATGAACTTTTTCTTTTTTAAAGATTTTATTTATTTATTTGACAGACAGAGATCACAAGTAGGCAGAGAGGCAGGCAGAGAGAGAAGGGGAAGCAGGCAGCCCGAAGTGGGACTCGATCCCAGTGCCCTGGGATCATGACCTGAGCCAAAGACAGAGGCTTTAACCCACTGAGCCACCCAGGCACCCCTCCAATGAACTCTTAAATCATGTTTTAACATCCTGGCAGCTAGTAACAGAAATGCCTCCATTTGTGCAGTGTTTATAGTTCACAAAACGTTGTGGATCACAAAACATTCACTGGATCTTCACAATGAACTGGGGGGCAGACATCCTTGTTAGCGTCCTAGTTTTGCATTAGCACAGACATAACTGAAGCTTGGGTTTTTTTATTCCCCAAGAGAGCAGAGATGTCCCTGGGAAGACCCAGGACTCAGGCTCTGACTTCGCTAATTTACACAGGTGTGACCCAGGGAATGCGGCAACTCTCGTGGCCCCGATTCGGCACAGGGCTCCTTAAACTGACAGCAGGTCAGCTCGTGGTCCCAGGGGAGCTAGCCTTCACTGCAGTCTGAGCGGGCAGTCACAAATGTGGGTGAAGAAGGGCATCCACTAGGGCCTCAGGGTGGTCTGGAAGGAACTGCCATGTCAGCAAACACCAGCCTAGGGTCATAGTACCAGAAATCGCACTGTTAGCAAAGCCATCTGTTGGGCTAAACATTGCCTATCTCAGTCTTCTGTTTAAACCAGAGGTGTCTGTAGGAGAGGAAGACGTAAGACTGAATCCACCAAGTAACATCACTGCAATGTCAGTTGGGTGGTCACTTGCTCAGGTTATCAATTACTTGAGTTACCAGTTACTTGGGAAGGAGCCCTAAGGCAAAATAAATTTGTTTTGTTTGTTTTAGGACAACTTTGGTGCTCCTGTGTGAAACCAGTGGGCACATTGGGAGGAGGTAGTACAGGGGCTGCTGGGGAGGACACACAGGTCCTCAGATCTCCTCCAGATCCTTGTGCTCCTGGCCCGGAGACTATGAGTTCCATGTGATCTTGGACAACAGCTCCTCAGGGCATCCCTTAGAAACTGCCTCCACATTTCTGAGGCCATCCGGGAAGGAAGCAAAGCATGGTGAGGGCTTCCTTCCTGTTGACCTTCCTGGGAAAGCAAAGGGGTGTATCAGGCAGGCAGGAGAGAGCATCCAACCAGGGCATGTTCTGGGAGAAAAGGAAGTTGGTCTGTGTTGATGTGTGGTTACTTTGGGGGAAGCAATCATGGGGCTCTTGATTTGAGAAATAGTGCACCTCCTGTGCTAAGTGTTGGACTGTGGCCCCAGCAAGGTCAGCCCAGAGCCAGCATGGGGGGTATATCTACTGGGCCAGGGGTCAGCAGTGATCCTCAGCCCATGATAGACCCTATAGACACTCACAGGCTGCTTTTTTATTACTTGCATGAGAAACAGTCATCAGTGCTGAAGTTCAAAGCCATGGTTTCCGTGTGTTCCTTAACATGATACAGGTGGGCCTTCATTGGAAACACCTTCTGCTCCTCCAGCTCCGTTCTCTTGAAAACAAACATCGGTGCCCTTTGCCCAAATCGGAAGACATGGCTGTGAAGTCCCCATGAGCTTCCCCCGCACGCCACCTCTTCAATCAGGTCCTTCTGTCGGGGTGAGGACCTGCACACACGTCCCAGAGCTCGCCACGGGCAGCATGGCCGAGTCTCCCAGACAGCGTGCGTGCACACGGCTCCTGCATAGCCACGCTGAGGTGGGGTGAGGGGTCGGGGTCCCTCCGCTCGGGCCAAAGTGCAGCTACAGCTGGGAGGTCTCCTGTCTTTGCTCAGAAAACACTCTTCACAGCCCAGGCCTTGAATTATTCCCTCCTTCCCTTTCAGAGTATGACTGCTTTTCAGATGTGAGAGCCTTGTAGACAATGGAAGAAACAAATCTGGAGCCTGATTCCTGGCATATGAAAGCAAGGTCATGTGAGTTTGTGCAAGTCACTAAGCTGTTCTGCATTTTAGCCTCAGTGAAATGCAGGTCACACTAGTGCTTACCTTCCAGAGCTCTTTTGAGGACTAAATGAATTGATGCGTATAAGGAAATAAAGCCGCTGTAAGTAGAAATTATGAATAAAGCTGCGTTTACCTCTGTAATCTCAGGGTGTTCAATGTATATCAGGATTTATACTCAGTTTTCAACTCCTGACTCTTTCACAAACGTCCAGCATAGGTTTTTGTACCCAGGCTGGCGGCAATGCGATCTCAGGATTTCTAGCTGTTGGCCTGTCCTTCACGCAGAGGGCACCTTGCCAATCACATCTCACTCTTCTGCATTTGTTTGTGTCCTTAATGCCAACAGCTGGTTGAAAAACTTAGGCATAGCTTGTCCCTAAATCTTTGTCCCTAAATCTGAAGTTTTTCATGCTTCTCCCCATGGCCTCAAGCTTTAGAAAAGACAAAAGACTCGTTTTGTTTGCCGTATAATGATTGCAATATAAAGATGCAGAAGAGTCACACAAGAATTTCTAAAGCATAAAAACCATGTGTAGTTGAAAAGGTGGTAAAATAGCTAGAGATATGAAGTAGCCACTGTTGATAGAAATTACTTTAAATTTAGGAAAAAGGCCAAATTACTTAGGGAATGAATAGAGCCGCCAGAAGTTTACGACAAAACTGGCACTTTAAGCTTGACTGTACACAGGTTTAAAGAACGTGGCCATTGCAGACATTCCTTTTTGACAAATTTGTTTCACATGGTTCATTTTGAGAAGGAGCTAGGCAAGAGGAACAAGAGAAAAATAGGAAAACTTAGAAAATACTTGGAAAATGAAAGGAAAAAAGGACAGATCTCATCACCTCAAACCAGGAAGTCCATAAAATATATAATACTGACTTAAAAAGATGGAATTTTGAGAAATTGCCCACAATTCATCAACATTTCCAAAAAGGGAAAACAAGTGATCACATTTTCATTTTCTTCCAAATTTCCTAATGAAATAGTTGTTTTCAATTACTCAATGGAGTAACAAAGACATTAGACCTTCTGAGCATCAGTCCTTGGGAAAACAGCAGTAATTCCTTCTGCTCACATGTGATATGAGGCGAGCCTTACTTCGTGGACTCCTACAGCCTCTCCTTTACTTGCTTTGGACTTGGGAGGGTCTGTCTCTTCCTTTTTTTGAGCTTTAATGCCTCCATTGAAGGGTTTGGACCACATGTTGAGTGAGAACCTTTGTAATTCTTTCTTTTCTGTCTTCAAACAGTACTGTTACTGTGACTCTGTTAATCCCCCAAACACACCCAAGACCTAACTTTGTTGGTCCTGTTCTTTTTGCTAATTTCTACCAGTGAAGGATCATTTTAACCATGAAACCACTAATGCCAAAGCCACCGAGACTGACAGTCAGGATTCTGGGCAGGACTTCTGATGGTGAGAAAAAGGGGTGGCCCTATAATTAAGGTACTAGAAATAACAGAAACTCTATCTCTGCAAGAATCCTATAAACTCTAACTCCCATTACACACCATAAAGGTTGAGTTGCTCCATTCTCATCCATACCTGGCCTCCAGACTGCCATTTTCTGATGATTTACCTTCCAAGGTGAAGGTTGTCCTTGGTAAGCACTATAATTGATTTTGACCTACTAGTAACATTTTACCATTGTGTGTATGCGTGTTTGTGTATGTGTCCTACTCTCTCTACATCTCTTTTTCTGGGCAGTGTTGAATTGCATTTTTTTTTCCAATTGTATCATCATTTCCACCTTGATGGTTTGATTTAGACAGCACAATATGCTTGCAATCCAGGGACTGGCCCACTTCTCCCCCTCTCTCAAAGTATGCCAAACATATTGGGTACATGCATTAATGATCACCTTTAATTATCCTTTCTCTTCTCTTAATGGCAATATCTTAGTGACATTTGCCTGTCATTTTATGTCATTCATGTGCCTGAGGAAAGGAGAAGGGGGAACTGTGGGCTGGCAGTAGATATGACAAGTGGGGTGCCCGTTTTTGCAAAGAAGACATTGGACTTGGCTTTCCTTGCTTTGCAGATTGAGTTGTTTTCCATTTATTTCACAGCACTTTTGTAAAGGGAGTAGAGATTTTTATCCCTATTGAATAGATGAGAAAACAGAGGCCAAGAGGGTTACATTAACACATCAGGATCTCGTCCGAATATCTGTGTGTGTAGACATGAACCCACACTGAATGATTTGTCCTGAAGCACCCCTTTCTCAAGGAAGTCCTTCCTAATGTGGTCTATCCTGAAGGGCAGGCTTTAGGCTAAAGTAACTTGATAGTAGATGGCAGTCTTCCAAGGAGTTGCTGGTTTCCCTGGGTCTCAGATTCCTTGCTTGTGTGAATATTAAGGCAAATTGAGTGGGATATTGCAACACTGGGTTATCACTCACAGGGTAACTTGCATGGGAAAATGTCTCCCCTGCACAGATTAATTAAGAACCAATCCTTTGGAATTCTGTGCCTTGGAGTGAATTACGGTGGTGGTTTCTGTGAAGTTAAAGGGACGGAGACTGCTTTTTGTGGTTGCTAACTAGAAACCGTAGAGGAGTGTAAGTGGGCATTCAGCTGCATTTGTACAAATGCAGGTTGTTTTTAATTAATGCCACATGACGCATCCAACCACAGCATTCTCCCCCAGTTTGATGATGTCTGTAGGCATTGTATCCTAGAATTCTCCAAATTACTCCCATGTTGTGCTAGATTCAGCAGTGATTGAGTATCATTTGCTGGGGGCAATTGGGATAATAGGAACCTCATCAGTCAGCTGAGGAGGTGTGGACAGCAGATTGGGGTAAAAAGGTAAAATCTGATCCCAGGATGGTTCCAGAGCCAGTTATGTCCACCTGCAATAACCAGGGAGTCAGAATTTACCCTTTGCAACTCAGCTACGTAGTCCTCATGGCTTGGGCAAAGGGAAATGCTTTTAAGTTCATAGGGCCAGGCAGTTCTGGAACTCAGGCACAAGAGCACCAATCATCATTATCCTTTCCGTAGACAAGGAGCCCACAGGCAGCGCGGGGTCACTCCAGTGTTCCAAAGCATTGTGACTCAAGATTCTGAAGCTCTAGTTCTCGCTTCTAGGAAGACATCCCAGTCTTGCAGTGAGAGTTTGAGAGGAATTTAATGTAGAAAATGGTAGTTGATTTTGACGTCATGTGGAGGAGGCTCACTGTGTGTTGATCGCTGAGGAGTAGGGGGTTAAAGGAGAAAGAAGAATTGAGTAATTGCTATATACATTGGGGCCTCAAACTGATTGGAATCACTGGGTGGGATTGGTCTGATTATAAAATATTTAATGAGAAATGTATTTTGATAAAGTTAAGATGCATTCAGGGTTAGATATGTGTAAGAAAAGCATATATATATTTATATAGATACATAAAGCATGGTAATTAAGTGTAAAAAAGTCATTCTTAATGCCTTAAAAATTTTAAGTAGGTAAAAAATATGCCATGCTAGCTGCTTTACAGTATTAATTTACTTTTCAAGTAGCTAGTAGAATGATAAAATCTAGCCTGGCTTCTGCCCAAATTATCAAAAATTCCAATTAGGGGAATTTGGATTGGGTACAAAATGGTACATGAAGAAAGGAGGGTTTCATTTGAGTGGGTCCAGATCTAGGACTCTGGAGTCAAGATAGGCATATGAGATTCAATTTACAAATATTTAATGATACCTACTGTAGGCTAAGCACAGTGAAAGGCTATGTTGGTGGGGGGTTAGAAATGAAGCAAACAGAGGCTGTGCCTTCCTGGGGAACGTATGTAAGTCCTCTGTGGTTAGTGCACATAATAGCCATGGGAGATGAGGATGATTTGGCCAGCCTTGGATGCTAGACTGGGGGGATAGTGAGGAACCATAGAATGTTTTTGAGCTGGGGAATAACATGACCAGAGCTATGTTTTAAGAGCAGCCCCATGTGGTAATTCAGGAGTTCAAAAACTGCTGTGTACTTTGAGTAAGGAGTGTGCTCTGAGAATGACAAACTATGGCAGTTCATCGGATATGAAGAATCAAGATGTCCAAAGGGTTATCTGAGACTTCCAGCCTGGGAAATGTAGTATGATGTTAATAGGGTCAGTCTTGTATGGGAGGACTAGTTAGAAGCTGAAGTTTGAACATTGGTTTTGGGCATTTGATTGTGAGTCCTGGTGGATTATGTAGTGAAGATATTGAACTGGTATATGGTCTTGAGCTTAAGAGCCAGCTGCATCGAGTAAGATCGGAGTGTGGGGACTGGATAGAGAAAGAGAGTAGATAGAAGGGAAGAAATTGGGTCTGGAACTTGGGTAAGGAATCCTGTGGTTAGGAAGTGGCTCATGTGGTCTGTGCCTTCTGTGCCTCCCACTCTAGGGAGGATAAGCCCCTACTGAAATATTTGAGTATAAAGATGGGACAACTGAGTTTTCTTATTAAGAATGACATCACTGGGGGCCCCTGGGTGGCTCAGTTGGTTGGGCCACTGCCTTTGGCTTGTATCATGATCCCAGGGTCCTGGGATCAAGCCCCACATCGGGTTCCCTGCTCAATGGGGAGCCTGCTTCTCCCTCTCCCTCTACCTGCTCCTCTGCCTGCTTATGCTCTCTATCTCTCTGTCAAATAAATAAATAAAATCTTAAAAAAAAAAAAAAAAGAAAGACATCATTACACCATGCAGCCAAAGACTAGATTTCTGCCATGCTGGCAGACTATCTTTAAATTACAATAGAAAGATCCTATTGGTCATTCGCAGTCTTTCTTTCCTTTTCTTTGACTCTGTCATAAATGCACTTTTGGCTCTTGATTTACTGTTAGAAATTTCCTGTGCAGTTTGGGGCTGAGAGTGAGGAGGTCAGGTTTTGGGATTTGAAACCCAAACAAGTGTTTCACTGCCTTCCTTCAGTACACTTAAATTAATTTAGGGGTCAGAGGATATCCTGTGAAAATATCAAGAGCAACCTGGTCTTTTACTTCTATGTGGATCCAAAAGGGAAACACATTTGAATAGCATGAAGCTCATCCCAAAGGAGCCAAGTTGTGCTGTTGAGAACATTAATGTACCCATCTCAAAATTGATTTCTGAAATAAATATTTGAAAAGATAAGCATGTTTAACTTTGCAGAAGAAGTTACAGAATATGAGATGCAGTACAGCAAAACCAAAACCCAGATCTGGTATTAAAACATCAACAAAATAAGAACACTTTACCAGCAGCCAGTCCAATTTGACTAATGTTTACCAAGTGCCTATTAAAGGAAAGCATAAAGCATGACCAGGATGGGGATGAGTATTCTATAAAAATTCAGACATGATTTCTATTTTCATGTTTGTAGGCACCAATGCGGGAGCTTATATATAAAAATAATAACAACAGTAGCAATGATAACCATAAACTGACTTTAACGCAAAGTAAAATTAATCTGTGATGAGCTGAGATGAAGAAGCACTGAGTATGAGGAAGTGGTCCAATTCTAACTAGAGGATTAAGAAAGTTTTCTCAGAAGTGGTTGTTTTTAAACTACATCTTTGAGGATAATTGTGAGCATGATGGTAGGTAGTTGTGATGATGATGATGATGGTGATGAGAAAGCAGAAGGGAGGGGAGAAAGAGAAGAAGAGAAAAAGAGAAGAAAGGAAGAAAAGAAGAAGAGGAAAAGGAGTTAGGAGGGGAAGAGAGCAGTTTCCAATCATTGAGTACCCATGATTTACCAGCTCTGTATTATTTGCTGAACAGATTCAATGTTAGGGTCTTGATAGATAAAGCAGAAGGGGAGGATTTCAGATGACAAAAGAGCATGAGAAGAAACATTTTGTGTGTTGGTGTGTGTAGAATAGTCATTGGTGTGTTCAAGGTCTAGGGCACATGGGGTGTTGTAGTATGAGATAAGATTAAGAGGAATCAGGGCCAGACCATCCAAGAGCTTGAGATACTCTACAAAACTACATGAGTCTTGCCTAGAGCTCTCTGGATACTTTTGTGGGAAGCTGCCCCCATTAGGCTCTTGGTATATGTATCTGTACTCCAGTTCCCTGGAAAATGCTCTCTGGAGTTACATAGTCTGTAGCAAAACTTTCACATGGGGTTTATGAAGGAGAAACCTTGAACCTGGTCATTTGATGGCTCCAGGAAAGATGGATTTGGTGAGGGCCTAGCAGACATGTTTATCAAAGGAGGGTCCAATAAATACATCATGGACATAGGAAGAGGTGGGTGATGCTTTCTCAGAAGATGTGGTATTCTTTTCCACTTCAATCCAAATGCTTCCTAAAGTATCCAGGCTTTCCCTATTTTTAAACAGCAATTCCACATATTCCTGAAATAATTTACAAGCCCCTCAGTGTTTTGTTAACAAAGAATACCTTTTATTATTTAAAAAAATGACTATGCAGTCTATAATAGTGAAAGAGCATTATGTATCTTTATGGGGAAAAAATTCAGAGAATTCTGATAGCTCTGAAAGAGGCAGAGAAACAGAAAAATAATGACCTCAGGAGAGCATATTATATTTTTTAAACAAGTTGAAATATCTTAGCGATATCAGTCGTGGCCTTTTTTTCTTTAAAGTATGTGGTCATTTGGGGAATGAGGAGGGAACGCATGTGTGTGGCGGGAGGGTGTAATCAGCTTGATAAAAGCTCCCTACTTTCATCCAATTGGGCTGAGTCCAATTGAGATTAGGAAGGAACAGAAAGGTTTTCTGTAGAACAATTAGTGGGTTGTGAAGAATATTCAGTTCTGGTTTTTAGTTTTGGTAAATTTTCAACAAAATAATGAAATAACAATGACAAAATAAACACAACAAAACCTTAGAAGACCCATATCTGTGTTTTCACTAGCTTTTAGAGCCAGCAACGTCAGATACTTGGGACTTGCTGGTCTGGACTATGATGCGAAGAATACTTGTTGTTGATTTCTGTTGATACTGTGTTGATTTCTGACTTCTTCCTAGTGTCCCTGGGCATTGTGGGAGTAGACACACATTCAGCTGCAGGGACCAGACCTGTTTCTTGAGTTTCCAGGCATCCATGTGGTTTGGTTTTTAGTGGAAAAGTTATCTTAAAAATTCCGGAGATTTCTAGGCAAGCTGTTAACATGAGAACTGATGCTGAACTATTCTCTCTCAATTTCACCTCAAAACAATCAACATAATATGCCAAAAAGGGAAAAGAAATCTTTATTGACCTGAGTGAACAGTGAAGGGTGTCATCCACATGCCTACATGCTTGGGAAACTTTGTTAGAATCAGTGTCCACGGAACCAAATGCAACCAGTATGCAGCAGAATGACCAAACAATTGTGGAAATGTTGAAGTGCATTTTTATTTATTGGTAGATGGCCACTTCCTGGAGCCTACTGAATGCTCTCATGCTGTCCTTGTCTTTGGGTGGTTCCCTCCTCTGCCAGTCCTTCCCCACAATCCAGCAAATAACAGGATAATGCTTGGCACAATGGGGACATCTCTAGAACTTGGCTTCAGTGACCATCATGATTTCCCAAGCTGTATATGCTTATTAGATGGTTTAAATGTCAGGACTGTTGATTTGTCAGCTGAGATGGTGTGTGAGGGAGGTATTATTGTCATTTGATGTTAATCTTCTCATTTAATGTTAATCTTCTCAACAGTAGCCCCTTCTTTGAGAGGGACCTCTTACCTATATCAAACATGCGGTTCTGATGGAGGAGGACAAACAGCTACCATTATGCTGGCTACAGTGATCCGTTCAGGGATGAATAGCTAACTCAACCCAGGTCACTCAGATAATTTGTTTTGAATGGGAGCTGCCTCTTAGATTACGGAGTAGAGAATCTTGGAACTCTCCACAGCTATGCCTCTGCCACATGGGGGAGCTTGTCTAAGAGGAAAAAAAAAATTCCACAAGGGGAAGTGGAGGTAGAGATTCTACAGAAGTTCTTAGGATGTTGAGGCCCCAGGTCTAGTTGTTGATGAAACTCCCAGTCTAGCCCATGTTCTGTTTACTATCCCCTTGATAGACTGTGGTTTTGATTAGTTACTTCCAACCAGAGAGTCTTGACAGGAAATAAGTGAAAACCCATCCTGGCTGAACCCAGTAAATACTCCAGGTACTTGAGGGCACTGGCAGTGAAGCCCTCCTTGAAGCGGGGAGTGTTAGTTCCCCATTAACAAAAGAGGCATTGAACATCCTTAGTTCCCAGTGGAAGTGGTCACACCTACCAGAGATCTGGTCAGGGGATCCTGTCTTCTCCCCATCTGTGCTGAGCTGAAGTTCCCAGTTGTCACTCAGGAGTGACTCTTACTGCTTTCTGACTCCATCTGTCTAGGATACTAGTTCTGTGAATCAGTAATCTTAACTCATCATTGAGTTGAGTTTTTTCCCTGCATTTTGGTTTCTTTAATCTGTGTAGAGTTTCTCCTGTTAAATTTTCTACCAGGAAGGTACAGACCAGGTTCTCACAAATCCCTACTTCAGCTCTACCTGAATATGAGCCAATGGTAGGTGACATTATGACACTTATTATGTACTAGGTACTATAATATGCTTACACTGCTTCACTTAATAAGTGCAATGATTTTATGAGGTTGGTACTGGCTTTCTGACTATTTCATAGATGGAGAAACTGAGGTGAGAGGTCATGGTGCTCACTAGGGAGACAATCTGAACCCAAGCAGTCTGACTCTTGACTGTGTTGCTATACTGTGAGTCAGGAACTAGAAGCGGTCCTGAGAGAACCCTAAGGTCTTAGAGTTTAGTTAACCACCGAAACTTCCATTCTAGCCTTATCTACACTTCTGCCTTCCTCATGACCCTTTTCATCCTCATTTGACCCTGATTCTTTGGCCACTTTCCACTTTCAACCAAGAACTCCTGACTAAGGAGTAGTAAGGAGGAGACCCCGGAAGGCCTCTGTGAATACTTGAGGTGGGGAAGGGAGCACTTGCCACAAGGGGAAATGGGGAGATTTCCTTCTGTGAGATGACCAGACAGGACAACGCTGCAGACATTTGAGAACTTTCTGCTTGTCAGGAGGTAGCTGCCACAGACCCTGACAAAGCACAACTGCTTGCAAGAAAATAACATCACCATAAGAAAATAAGAACATTTGAGAAAGTATTTGATGAGTATTCTTAAATTCAGTAGGGAGCAGGGGACATGCAGAACATCACTAAAAGGGAGAAAATCAAGGTGAGAATGTGACCTCATCTGGATGAAGTACTTTATGAAAAAAAAATAGAATTATTTTTGCAACAGCGAATGGCTGGCTTGATACTATAGAAAACAGTGAAGAGACAAGAGCTTGAAAAAGTCCTTTAGAGTGCTAAGGAAACATTAAGAAGGAAATGAGAGATTGCTGAAGAAATTTTGGATCTTGGAGATCCAACTATGCACAGTAAGAATTCCTGAAAGAGAAAACAGTAAAGATGTCACAAGGATGAAAATGAATAAATAATGGCAGAACCTCCCTGGTTGACAGAGACAGCCAGAAGAATGGGGTGGGGGGGAGGATAAAATAAGATGACAGAACCAAGAGCAAACAGAACAGATTTATATAGCAAGGGAAAAAATAAAACCAATCAGGTTGGTTTAAGTTAAATTGCATGTTCATGAGAGATCAGTCAACGAAAATAATAGAAAAGGATTAAAAAAGAAAATTATGAGCAATCATGTGTGAGGGAAACCAAAAGAAATCAGCTAGGTAACACTGGTATCAGCTAAAGACAAAAAGCATTTGGGAGGCCCAAAAGGTCATACTCTATTGGTCAAAGAGCAATTCGTAATGAAGGTTTTTGTTACAAATCCATAGCATCCACATAGGTTCTGCTAAAGCTTAGAAATCTGACGGAAAAGCAATAGTCCCATCCTGCCAGATGCCAGCATAGCAGTGAGTGTGTAATAGTTTAAGTAGGCAACAGAAAACCTGACAGAGATAAACACTGTAAGAATGAACGAAGAGGTCTGGGGGAAATAACAAGGTTGACTTTCTACATGATCAATCTACTTTACATCCTTACAGATAAGGTTCCTTCTTTTCAAATGTTCTTAGGACACTTATAATGTTGAATTATTCCTTTTCCCTGCCACAAAGAACATCTCAATAAAAAACACCCCCTGGACCCCAAACAGAAAGTATTCTGACCACTGTGCCTGACCAAAAAGCTTTAATAAAAAAATAACGGATACAGCATCCATCATTAGATGAAGCCCTCTGAGAACATGGCCTCTCTGCTCTGACCATCACAGCCTTGCCTTTGAGGGCAGGTATTTTGTACTCTGGGCTGTAAGAGTTTTCTCAAGGGGAACAACATGAAATGATACACCCCAACAGGGAGTGAATAGGAAGTTACAGCTGGCAACTTCGTGTTAGTTTCTAGAAAGAGAGAAATATAGGAAATGATTTTAAAAAGAAGTATGGTGTTAGGAAGGTTCTTAAGACATCATTCTGTCCCACACTCTCATCTTACAGAGGAGGGAGTGAAGACCAGAGAGGGGAAAGTCTTTTCCCCACTTCGTAGAGCAAACAAAATCTAGCTGATGCCGGAGTCTTCTGGTGGGTTCTCAGTTCTGTGCCTTTGTCCTGCTCTGCAGGTTTATCTCAGAGCAAGAACCGGGACCTCCTACACATGCTGAGATCCTGGGCTCAGGTTCAGGTCCCAATGACTGTGGGGTGCTCATTTGCCTCTTAGAGCAGAGGCTGCTCCTGGGGGACCCCTTGGCAGCTGGGCTCTGCCTGTCTTGTGAGGGGAAGCTGAGCAAGGTGGCCGTTACTCCCCAAACCGCAGGCTCTCCACGCCTGCCAGGTAACTTGTGATACAACCTCTGACATCATCAAATGCTGGAATCAGTGAAACATACACGTGTGCTGGGGGCGGTTTTCTTGGAACGCCCTTATGACCTCTTTATGTCAAGGCTCATTTTGTTTTTATTTTTCCCCCAGATCTGACTGTCTCCCCCTCTCTTTCTTCTATTCCAGGCACCCAGGATGGCTGGCACTGTCTGCCCCTCTCTTTGGACGGCATTTCCGAATCACGCCCGGCAGGGAGCTCCTTATCCACATCACCGGGCCATGTTTTGTGTTTTTGTGTGTTCTCAGTTGTCTGCCTGGGCTGTGGTTACAAACCAGGTCTTCCTCACAGAGCGGAGAAAGCAGAGATGTAAACATTGGGCTAGCTTTTTCAGGACTGCTGAACTCAGTGCTCCAGAGGGGACCTTGTTTCTAGCCATGAACTTATGAACTGAGGATTTTATGAAATCCAATCCTCATTGTTATTATAGCATAATCCTTGTTCAGTTACCCACCCAATTTTCCTGTAACAGTTTTATTTCTCCCTTCCTTTCCCTGTCAGGGGCTCTGGGCATCGAGGCTTGGAATACCCATCTCCTGACCCCCTTTTCTTACTAAGATGCCAGGGGCCAAAGCTGGGTGGAAAGTGGCTTAGCCTTTGAACTCCATCATGGCTAGGTGTGAGAACTGCAGAGCCCCTCTCAGCTGGAGGTGAGGGGATGTCTTCTTCTCTTGAAATAATGTCCTCTCAACTAATCACGTCTTAGTTTTGGCACTTGCAGAGGAGGACTTTGTTTTGAAATGAAAAGCAAAGGATTTTAGGACAAAAAGGGATTTTTAGCCATCGCTCATGCTAGACTTCCTGTTTCATTTTTCTGTTGCTACATAACAAATCACCCCAAAATGTAATGGCTAATGAACCACCATTGTTTATTTGCTCATGATTCTTTGGTATGGGTGGGGTTGGTGGAGTTATCTCTTTCTGTAGCTGATGTTTTGGGCTGGGAACCTTGGTTTTCCTCCAGGTGGCCCTTTTTCCCTCCATGTGGTCTCTCACCATTCACCTGTTAGCCTGAGCCTCTTCACATGGAGGCTGGCCTCTGAGAGACACAAGGTGGACGCCACCTGGCCTCCTAAGGGATGGGCCAAAGCAAGTCACAGGGCTGCCTGGTGTTTAGAGGAGAGGAAGAAGACCATCCTTTTCAGTGGGGGAACATCTGTGAGCTTGCAGGACTGGGGGGCAGGGATGTTTGGCCCCATCTTTGCAGACAGTCCACCACCTTCCATGTTCTTCAGAGACCTGTAGTTGCCCCTGGAACATGACCTAGTGCATTGGTGATGTGGCTGGGAGCTCCTGAGTCCCGGGAGAGAAGAACTCACTTTTCTATCTTGGAAAAAAGAATTGAAGTTCCCTCTTAGACTAATCTGAAAATATTAGAAAGTGAGGTGGGGAGCCATGGTCGTAAAAAATTGGGGAAAGATGGGAACAGGATACGTATTTTGAGCTCTGCCAATCACAACGCGGATCTATCAAATCAGTCAAAGTCATGTTTCTGTTTGGACTTTGTGTAAATCCCCAGGGCTGCTTTGTATGTTTGTTGAATGATTATTGATTATGTCACCCCATGAAGTCTATTTTTGATCTGGAAATGTGTGGAATGAGCACAGGAAAAGTGAAGCACGGTGGCTTCTCTGTCCCATACTGAAAGGCAATGACTTGAGCCTGGTGCTTTAACAGAAAGAGTGGTAGTGATAGAAGAGGAAATTCCATGCAAAAATACTGGTCCCATCTGTCCATCCCCGAATGTCCTTCCTTCTCAGATCAGACAGAATCCCTTGAGGAGGTGCTAAAGTCCTCTGGCCATTTCTCTTTCCTCTTTGTTCATTACAATGGAGTTCAATAGAAAGTCGATGGGGTTGGTTTGAGGATGATATGTTGTGTTGTGTTTTGCATTTTACATACTTATGCACGAGAAGTCTTGGCTTGGCATAGGGAGGTGAGGTGGGGGCCCTGACCCTGCTTACAGCTGTAGGCATGGCTTCCTCCTGCTTACCCAGTCTGGGGATGAGCCTTCAACTGGGGCCTGCTTTGCAGTCTTCTTGGGCAGGAGCAATGCACTTTTGCAAGGGTTAGAAGTAGTTCTCCCAGACTGGATCAGAGTTCAGGCCCCAATGCACCTATTATATACAGAATTGATTCCAAGACCTTGAAGTCAATAGTGAGTGAGCTCTTTGGTCTAAACATTACTCTGGACAGTACCTGGAGGGATTATTTAACTTGAGGATTTTGGGGATGAGGATATTTTACCTTGAGGGTTTATTCAGTGTCTGTTAAATATTTAACAAAGACCTTTTTGCTTTTTATTCATCACTTTCTTATCTCAATCTTTGGGTAAATGAACATCTGGTATGAAACATTATTGGCAAAACTGTTGACATGGTAGGCCCACAGTAAAAAAAAAAGTTGTATAATGGTTCCCCAGTTGGAAAATTGGGGGAGTTGATCATGGTAAAGAAGACAAATGAAGTAATAATGACACCTGTTGACCTCACCGTGCTGGTTTTACCATTTGTACTAGTTTCATATTGCTGCTGTGACAGATTACCATTACCATAGTGGCGTAAAACAACACAAATGTATTCTCTTATGGCTCTGGAGGTCAGAAGCCTCACATGGGTCAGCAGGGCTGTGTTCCTTTGGCGGCCCTAGAGGAGGATCCACTCCTTGGACTTTTCCAGCTGGTAGAGCTGCCTGCGTCCCTTGGTCGGTGGCCCCACGTCACTCCAGCAGCAGCTGCTGTCATCACATCTGACTCTGACTCCGGCACTCTGCCTGTCTCTTTCTTGTAAGGACTCTTGTGTCTATGTTAAACCCAACTTGATAAGCAAAAATAATTGTCGCATTTTTTTCCAAAATTTTAAAAAAATTCTCATTTGTGAGTATACAGAGGAATATTGGTTTCCAGAGTAGAATTCAGGGATTTACCACTTACATACAACATCCAGCACTCTTTGCAAGTGCCTCCCTTATCCCCATTACCCATTTAACCCATCTCCCACTCTCCTCCCTCCATCATAATATTTCTAATCAAGTCTGCCAAGTCCACTCCTTTTGCTGTTTAAGGGACATAACTCTTTTTTTTTTTAATTTTATTATTGTTTATTTTTAATTGTGAAATTGACATAACATAATATTTACCATTGCCACCATTTTCTACAGATTTTTTAAGGTATAATGAGCACATAAAATTACGTATATTTGAAGTGTACAATCTGACGATTTAATATACATATGCATTATAAAATGATTACTGCAGTTAAATTAATGAACACATCAACTCACAATCACTTGAATTTTTTTTTTTGGTAAGCAAGCTTAAGATCTATTCCCATAGCAAGTCTCAAGGGCACAATACAGTATTATAGCTACAGTCTCCATGCTATACATTAGATCCTCATAACTTATGCATCTTATAACTGAATGTTCTTACCGTTTGACCAATATCTCCCCATATGCCCCACCTCCTAGACACTGGTAACCATCATCCTATTTGTTTCTGTGAGTTTACTTCTGTATTTTTTAAAAGTCCATGTATAGATGAGAGCACACAGTATTTGTCTTTCTCCTTTTTTCACTTAATATAATGTCCTCCAGTTTCATCCATGTTGACACAAGTAGCAGAATTTCCTTCTTTTTCATGACCAAATAATACTCACATTTGCTTTATCATTAAAGTATAATGGATATACAATATTTTATTAATTTCAGGTGTACAACACAGTAATTTGACAATTATATACACTACTCAGTATTATACAATAAGTGTAATCACCATCTGTCACTATACCCTGTTATTGCAATATCATTGATTATATTCTTTTTTCTTTTTTTTTATCTTTTTTTAAAAATTTTTATTTATTTATTTATTTTTATAAACATATATTTTTATCCCCAGGGGTACAGGTCTGTGAATCGCCAGGTTTACATGCTTCACAGCACTCACCATAGCACATACCCTCCCCAATGTCCATAACCCCACCCCCCCAAACCCCCTCCCCCCATCAACCCTCAGTTTGTTTTGTGAGATTAAGAGTCACTTATGGTTTGTCTCCCTCACAATCCCATCTTGTTTCATTTACTCTTCTCCTACCCCCTTAACCCCCCATGTTGCATCTCCTCTCCCTCATATCAGGGAGATCATATGAGAGTTGTCTTTCTCCGATTGACTTATTTCGCTAAGCATGATACCCTCTAGTTCCATCCATGTCATCGCAAATGGCAAGATTTCATTTCTTTTGATGGCTGCATAGTATTCCATTGTGTGTATATACCACATCTTCTTTATCCATTCATCTGTGGATGGACATCTAGGTTCTTTCCATAGTTTGGCTATTGTAGACATTGCTGCTATAAACATTCGGGTGCATGTGCCCTTTCGTATCACTACGTTTGTATCTTTAGGGTAAATACCCAGTAGTGCAATTGCTGGGTCATAGGGTAGTTCTATTTTCAACATTTTGAGGAACCTCCATGCTGTTTTCCAGAGTGGTTGCACAAGCTTGCATTCCCACCAACAGCGTAGGAGGGTTCCCCTTTCTCCGCAACCTTGCCAGCATCTGTCATTTCCTGACTTGTTAATTTTAGCCATTCTGACTGGTGTGAGGTGATATCTCATTGTGGTTTTGATTTGTATTTCCCTGATGCCAAATGATGTGGAGCACTTTTTCATGTGTCTGTTGGCCATCTGGATGTCTTCTTTGCAGAAATGTCTGTTCATGTCTTCTGCCCATTTCTTGATTGGATTATTTGTTCTTTGGGTGTTGAGTTTGCTAAGTTCTTTATAGGTTTTGGACACTAGCCCTTTATCTGATATGTCGTTTGCAAATATCTTCTCCCATTCTGTCAGTTGTCTTTTGGTTTTGTTAACTGTTTCCTTTGCTGTACAAAAGCCTTTGATCTTGATAAAATCCCAATGGTTCATTTTTGCCCTTGCTTCCCTTGCCTTTACCGATGGTCCTAAGAAGATGTTGCTGTGGCTGAGGTCGAAGAGGTTGCTGCCTGTGTTCTCCTTGAGGATTTTGATGGATTCCTTTCTCACATTGAGGTCCTTCATCCATTTTGAGTCTATTTTCTTGTGTGGTGTAAGGAAATGGTCCAATTTCATTTTTCTGCATGTGGCTGTCCAATTTTCCCAACACCATTTATTGAAGAGGCTGCCTTTTTTCCACTGGACATTCTTTCCTGCTTTGTTGAAGATTAGTTGACCATAGAGTTGAGGGTCTATTTCTGGGCTCTCTATTCTGTTCCATTGATCTATGTGTCTGTTTTTGTGCCAGTACCATGCTGTCTTGATGATGACAGCTTTGTAATAGAGCTTAAAGTCCGGAATTGTGATGCCACCGACTTTGGCTTTCTTTTTCAATATTCCTTTGGCTATTCGAGGTCTTTTCTGGTTCCATATAAATTTTAGGATTATTTGTTTCATTTCTTTGAAAAAATGGGTGGTACTTTGATAGGAACTGTATTAAATGTGTAGATTGCTTTAGGTAGCATAGACATTTTCACAATATTTATTCTTCCAATCCAGGAGCATGGAACGTTTTTCCATTTCTTTGTATCTTCCTCAATTTCTTTCATGAGTACTTTATAGTTTTCTGTGTATAGATTCTTAGTCTCTTTGGTTAGGTTTATTCCTAGGTGTCTTATAGTTTTGGGTGCAATTATAAATGGGATTGACTCCTTAATTTCTCTTTCTTCTGTCTTGTTGTTGGTGTAGAGAAATGCAACTGATTTCTGTGCATTGATTTTATATCCTGACAATTTACTGAATTCCTGTACAAGTTCTAGCAGTTTGGAGTGGAGTCTTTTGGGTTTTCCACATATAGTATCATATCATCTGCGAAGAGTGATAGTTTGACTTCTTCTTTGCCGATTTGGATGCCTTTAATTTCCTTTTGTTGTCTGATTGCTGAGGCTAGGACTTCTAGTACTATGTTGAATAGCAGTGGTGATAATGGACATCCCTGCCATGTTCCTGACCTTAGCGGAAAAGCTTTCAGTTTTTCTCCATTGAGAATGATATTTGCGGTGAGTTTTTCATAGATGGCTTTGATAATATTGAGGTATGTGCCCTCTATCCCTACACTTTGAAGAGTTTTGATCAGGAAGGGATGCTGTACTTTGTCAAATGCTTTCTCAGCATCTATTGAGAGTATCATATGGTTCTTGTCCTTTCTTTTATTAATGTGTTGTATCACATTGATTGATTTGCAGATGTTGAACCAACCTTGCAGCCCTGGAATAAATCCCACTTGGTCGTGGTGAATAATCCTATTGGCTAGTATTTTGGTGAGAATTTTTGCATCTGTGTTCATCAAGGATATTGGTCTGTAGTTTTCTTTTTTGATGGGATCCTTGTCTGGTTTTGGGATCAAGGTGATGCTGGCCTCATAAAATGAGTTTGGAAGTTTTCCTTCCATTTCTATTTTTTGGAACAGTTTCAGGAGAATAGGAATTAGTTCTTCTTTAAATGTTTGGTAGAATTCCCCCAGGAAGCTGGGCTTTTGTTTGTTTGGAGATTTTTGATGACTGTTTCAATCTCCTTACTGGTTATGGGTCTGTTCAGGCTTTCTATTTCTTCCTGGTTCAGTTGTGGTAGTTTATATGAATCTAGGAATGCATCCATTTCTTCCAGATTGTCAAATTTGTTGGTGTAGAGTTGCTCATAGTATGTTCTTATAATTGTCTGTATTTCTTTGGTGTTAGTTGTGATCTCTCCTCTTTCATTCATGATTTTATTTATTTGGGTTCTTTCTCTTTTCTTTTTGATAAGTCTGGCCAGGGGTTTATCGATCTTATTAATTCTTTCAAAGAACCAGCTCCTAGTTTCGTTGATTTGTTCTATTGTTTTTTTTTTTTTTTTTGGTTTCTATTTCATTGATTTCTGCTCTGATCTTTATGATTTCTCTTCTGTTGGGTTTAGGCTTTCTTTATTGTTCTTTCTCCAGCTCCTTTAGGTGTAGGGTTAGGTTGTGTACCTGAGACCTCTCTTGTTTCTTGAGAAAGGCTTGTAATGCTATATATTTTCCTGTCAGGACTGCCTTTGTTGTGTCCCACAGATTTTGAACCATTGTGTTTTCATTATCATTTGTTTCCATGAATTTTTTCCATTCTTCTTTAATTTCCTGGTTGACCCATTCATTCTTTAGAAGGATGCTGTTTAGTCTCCATGTATTTGGGTTCTTTCCAAATTTCCTCTTGTGATTGAGTTCTAGCTTCAGAGCATTGTCGTCTGAAAATATGCAGGGAATGATCCCAATCTTTTGATACCGGTTGAGACCTGATTTAGGACTGAGGATGTGATCTATTCTGGAGAATGTTCCATGTGCATGAGGTTGTGATCTATTCTGGAGAATGTTCCATGTGCACTAGAGAAGAATGTGTATTCTGTTGCTTTGGGATGAAATGTTCTGAATATATCTGTGATGTCCATCTGGTCCAGT